>NC_070591.1:23326544-24036544 GCF_027409825.1 Scomber japonicus | reverse complement strand
AGTCATTTTTACATTACCATAGCTGAATCAATGAAAGGGAGAAAGCTATCAGCAGGTAGAACCCTGTCCTTTGTATAATGTGGGAATGTGCAGAAGCTGCCGATGAATCAGCAGGTATTAAAACCCAACGAGTATCATCAAGAGGAGTAATGTGCAAGACCATATTTTAAGTAGCTCCTGCAGTTTCTGTTTGTTGTAAAGCATCTCTGATGTTTATTACACCTTTGCTATCATGACCATAGGGAAATGCCCATTGGTGGTGATGGAAGACCCACAGACGAAAAATAGCGGCAAGATTGTTAGTGCTAGCACACTGAAGCACTAAATAAACAGACTACTAGTACCAATCAGAGAGAATACCCCCAGGTAGACCAAGAAGAGCGGAGGATAGTCTGCCATTAAGGACTGATCATATGTAAAATGGTTAAAGGACTATGAGATTTGATGGAGCAAGATAGGAAGGTAAAGACAAAAGATCCAAGAATGAACATAGTATGGTAATTCATCAAGGAAATTCCAAGTGCAAAGAGAAACTACAGCGACATAAAGCACCTGATACTACAGCTTACTCTAAGTTTATCATTATTGCTTCTCACTTGGTAAAGGGCCAGGAGGCAAACCACAGTTCCCAGGACATCTCTGCTCAACTGGCACAAGAAGAGGGAGTGAATCAAGTCTAGTGGGCTTCAAGAGGAAAACCATGGCTGGATTCACTACCAGCAGCAATTTGCAGATGGGCACAATTGGATGATCTGAGTATCATCCTGGACAACATTGTGAAAGATGCAACCAAGAAGATGAAGAGAAAGCTCAGTCACAAACATATGCTCAGTCATATGGTTAGATCTTGCCAGAGCCTATCCAAATGTACCCCACCAGCTAAGCACACTGGAGCACTACAAAGTACCATAAGGGGTGGTCAAGCTTGTGATATCACACATGGATTCGTTGAAGATGAGGTTTACTGTGGGAAACTTCACTTCCAAACGGCAGAGGCTCAAGAAGGACATCATGGGAGGATGTACAATATCCACGGTCCTGTTTGTGGCTGCCATGAACCTACTACTAAAAGGAGGATGAATGTCATTTAGAGGGCCAAAAGCAGATGGAGACATCAGACCTGCAGGTGAACTGAGATGGATTGTGATGACTCCATTGATCCAAGGATTGCTGTGGATCCTATGTTCACTAGAGAAGATGGCTACATAGTCACAAATTTAACTCAACCTAGGAAAATCTAGGAGTTTAAGTATCCTGAAAAGAAAGCTGACAAAAAACAGGTGTGATATTCCATTAATTGAAGAACAAGGAATCCGATGCCATTGATAGAATTCTGACAGCACACTGAAGGACAGCAGCAACCTCAAAGATACATGGCTCAACTAAACTAAACGTCAGTGTGGTGTTTCCAGCATAGCATTATAGCCAGACTCCAATGGCCTTTTCTCTTATATGACTTCCCTATGACCCAAATGGAAGTAATGGAAAGACTGTGCAGCAAATTTGTGTGAAAATGGCTGGGTGCTCCCCCAACTTTTGGCTTGGTCAGCATGTACAGTAAGACCTCGAAGCTCCACTTACAGTACCAGTCTCATTGGTCTTGAAAGAATTCAAAGACACTAAGGCAAGAGCATTCAGCAAACTGCTACTGTCTGAAGATGAGAAAGTCAGGCAAACTAAGAAGACCGTCAAATGTGGCAGGAAATGAGAGCCTCAGGAAGTAGTGAAGGAAGCAGAAGTGTACTGGCAACATCAGGACATCATTGGGATAGGCTGTCCAAGACGGTTAGAAAATACAATGCAAAGAGTTGGAGCAAAAGCAAAAATATAAGGGCTCACCTGCCAGGTACAGTGGATGCAATGGGACCAGGCACTTGCTGCTGTCCTTGAAGGAACTCTGGGGTACTGACCAGGGCAAGTTGACCTTCCTCCTGTGTGTTTTGGCTGATGTCTTGCCAACTCCAAGCAAGCTAAAGATCTTGAGAAAAGAACCATCCTGCAAGCACTTCGGAGCAACCTTTTGCACCCTGAATCACATCTTGACTGGATGTCCCAAAGCACTGGAAGAAGGCCAATACAGGTTCACAATATAATACAAGGTCCTTACAGAAATTGCTAAATGGATGGACCTGTAGAGGTTCAAACCCAACAATTACCAAAGATCACCAATCTAATGTGTTGATTTCCATAAGGCTCAGACTCAGAGGGCAAGAACAACTGCCAAGAACCTGCCCTCCATTCTGCATTGAGCTTCTGGCTGGGACATGTAAATGGACCTGAAGAAGAGACTTATCTGTCAGGAAGAGGTGGCAGTAACCTCACTGTGACCAGACATGGTTCTTCTATCCAAGAGCACAAAAAACATATTAGCAGATGAACACAAAGTGCCCTGGGAGGACAGACTAGCCGTCTCTCACCAACTGAAAAAAGTACCAGGACTTGATCAATGAGGCTTTTGTGTAAGGATGGCATATAACATTATTCCCCATTGAAGCCTGCTGCTGCAGGTTCTCAGCAACATTACTGTGCTATTTCTTACAGAAGATCAAACGATTGAAGAAACCCACTGGGGAGATAGCCGAGGCAGCTGAAAACAGCTCAAGATGATTATGGTTGGTGAGAGGCCACAGTGAGAACCCCTCTGTAGGTGAAGACTAGTTTAGTCTTTAGTCAGGCAAGGTGTATACCCTAAAGGGTGAACAACTTGTGACCTTCAGATACTGCTGAAGATGCAAAGGGTTTCCAACAATGTGAATGCTCTTACCACCCTGCCACCAAGGAATACCACCAACAGGAGTAATGTGTAACACCAAAGTATCTCTGATGTCTATTTCAACAAAATAAAAAAACTGATACTAAATCTTTAATTTCATCATTTTGATTCATAGTTTTACATTAATTGACATAGATATTTTCTCAAAGGCCTTGTTCATTATTCTAATGACACCAAACTATTATCAATAAATGTTGGTGTTCTTTTTGACAACAACATCAATGTCAATGTTGGTCAATGTTGGACTTTAAACATTGTAAAGGAACAAATGACAGTTGATTACAAATGCTGCATGCATATGGGTTTATTAACAAAGTGGAAGGGGTAGTCCTTGTATTAGTGTTTATAGGATATATGATCATTACCTTCTCCAATGCTGGCTTTTAAATGTCAGTATCAACTATTGCTGTGGGAAATGCCCACCCACAGGCTGTACCTACAAATAACTTGCATCACACAATGTTATGTTATTATCATTTCCTTACACTAACAGTGGAAATTGACTTTATTTCTACGGGATGATAGTCACTGCAGTATCAGTCAAAGTACAGCATTCTCTTGAGAGAAAATCCATCTGTATTTATCTTTATATCCCATTAAATCTGTCTCATACTGATGATTACCAGATACATCATTTGATGCACAGACAAGAAGAGAAGGAATTAGAAATCAGTGTACGACTACAATATAAAAACGAGCATGGCATTAACGAGTATCATTTCAAAGCAGACTGGCAAGATGAATTCATTAGAGGGTGAAAACAGAACATCTTAAATGTTAATTGATGTTTCAACAAAGGCTTTCTCTACTGCATGCACGGACCAGAGACACACAAGCAGCATTAAACCACTGTAACCATGGTAATGCACATTACCTGACAAGGTTAGCTGTGTTTGACAGGGTGGTGTGTGTTGCAAGATGCAGACGCGAGGTTTCAACACTGTGCTGACAGTCTTGTTGAGGGCAGTGACAGTGACTGCTTGTGGCTGCCCTGACATCTTTATATGAGAATGGTTGCTGTGGTGTCATCTGCTCAGGTGTATTTTTGCAGCACTTACAGATTTGCAAATGCTGTAATGTGCAAAGTGAAAAAAAATATGTGTGATTGGAATTTTTCAACTTATTTTAATGGTCAGTTGCTGCATATGAACTGCTCTGTATGTGTGATTATGGTGGATCAGCAGAGTTGAGTGTCTGAGACAACTTTCCCCAGGGGGACAATAAAGTATATCACATCACATTGATAAGCAAAACACAAACTGAGTCAATAATTTCACATTGGAATACAGTAGCAGTACAATGATAAACTTTAATTTGATCTGGAAGATTTGCCACATTTATGTAACCCTAACAATCAGTTGCCCTTAATTTATCAAGCTTTATCGTGACCTAGTCTAATTTTAAATGAGCCTCCCTTTCATTTTCTGTGTTTCTTGTTGAAGTCAGCCTGCTGCTCTGAAAGTGTTCTAGAGATGAAGAATGGTCATATTTATAGTTTAATCTTGCTCTAAAGGAATTAAAGTAGCAATGAATATGATTAATTGATGTTTTGGGTCATTAAAAAAAATGGAGGAATAACTTGTTTTAATGGGTTTGTCAAAGAAAGTGTGTGTGGGGGGGAGGGGGGGGAGAAAACAAGCAGCCTAAAGTGTCATTTGGTTTACAGTGAGTGAATTATTTTAGTGCTTCCATTAAATTAAAGACAGTCTGGGGGCTTTCTTTCTACACATAAGGTACTGGCTTTGATATTATTGTATGGGCTTTCTTTAAAGATTCATTTGATTTTCTCAGTCTGCCAATAAACTGGTAACCAGAATGTTGTTGTTCTTTTTCTTCTTGAAGTGATGTTAGAGGATTATTGGCATCTCTCTTGCCTTTACACCTAATTAGGGAGGCATTTTACATCAAAGAAGAGTCAAAAATGAATAATTCTCATAGAGTCATTTATTGACAATAATATGATTATCTAACCTGTAAAATTAGTTTATCTTGCCTAGAGATTTTTATTTGTACTTAAACAAACACATCAATGTGTCACATGTTCCTCATACCAAGATATACATAAATAAAGCAACCATGGTTATGTCCTCTTCTAATGGGTAATCCACACATTGAGATTGGATGTCAAAATGGAATCAGATATGTCCGTATTACAGATATTCAAAATTCAGACGACACATGCAATCTTGTAAACACACAAGGCCACAGCCTGCAATATTGTACACCGTGACTTATGGCTGTACGATAAACCATTCTTTAAAAAGAGGAATTTCAAGTAGACAGGCAGGGGATGTATGATAGATTAGTTGTGTCAGGTTTTATATCAGCCATTTAAGTTGTCAACCTCCACAGCAAACAGCCTCGGAGGCAGACAAACCTCAGCAGATTTCTGCACTGTGAGCACTCTTCTTCTTCTTATGCAATAAAGCCGGTGAATATGATCGAGATTATGGATGTATGACAAAAGCAAAATTCAGAGAATGGACTGCGTATTTTAGACAACATATCATCACCCTGCACAGACATCATGTCCATTCCAGTGTGCTCCTATGTATTTGTCCTTTTCCAAACAGATATTCATCAATATCAGTCATTCTTAATAAACTCATTCTGGATTTCTCATTGTCTCTCATTTGAGCCTACCCTCTGGCAGCCCACCCAGCTGCATCCCCTGCCACTCTAATGGTATTTTCTCATATCAACCAGCTTATCAAATCCAAATTCCAATGATGGATAAATCTGCCTGTGCTGATGTGCTGGAGTGTCGCCTGCTGCTATCAATCAACGTGTTGCCAGGGGATTGTGTCCTGCTGAGATGTATGACATTATGAGGTCCATTTGGAGGCCCAGCTGAGTTACAATGGCTCCAATCGCTCAAAGTCAATTTTCAGCATTGGTTGCCTTTTCGTAATCTATGCTCACCTGCAAAAGCACAGTTTATCCCCCCTCATATCTCTTACGCATGTTGTAATTTCCATGAGAGGAGCCATTTTTGCTCCTTATCCCGCTGGATGTACTTTCCACTTTCCAAAGGCATTTATTTAAGTGCATGCAGATTGCGTGGTTGTATGTCTAAACCAGGGGCTTTGCATACACATGTATGTTTCTCAAGTGATCGTTGGTGAAAGGCAACCAGAATAGAAATAGCCTCTCGATTTTCTTGAGGACAAGAGAGCTTTGCATAATGATTGGTATTCTGTGGCTCGATGATTGTCCCCACTTGTTTTTCAACAACAACATCTGATGACAGCATGACAAGGACAACTTTTGCAAACTGCAACAAAAAACCAAGTTAACATCTGCTCCAAGGAATGGATATGAAAAAGCAATTTAATAAAGTCAAGAAACTGTCACCCACATGCATAACATCGATATTGGAGATACTGGAAAATATGGTTAAGAAAGCAATAAAATGTTATACCTGTAACAAAATAAAAAGTGTTCTTTATAAATTTGAAGAGGAGGAAAAGTCAAGAGGTCAAGAAAGCTGCATCAGTAAGATTTCAGGAATTTAATCTTTATGCGAGGAAGCCTCTCTAACTGAAGCAGGAATATCTTACTAACTAATAACTGTTGGTTATTGCATTGCTTTTCTCAAATCCATTTGGCCTTTTAAAGTCCTCGTGCCTGACATGAATCCTTAGTAGCTATTTGGACATCATAAATTAAGGATACAAAATTGATATTTATTAATCTGCTCTTAAAGCAGAGCTGGCAGGCAACATTCAGTTACACACTGCACTATATACAGCACTCACATCACAGTGACTAAGACTTAATGTATATTTGTTATTTCTCTGCTCTACAAGTGTCAAAACTGGTGATTTTGAGAATAAATTCCATTTTAATTCATTATTCTGTTTTGGGCTGATTGTATCATTTATTTTTTTCTCTGCACTCACATTTGGCAAAGTAGTACCTTGGGGTGTCCACGTTAATCACCTAATTTGTTTATGTTCCTCTACTTTCATTTCTACATTCCTCAGTGCATTCAGCACATGCATTCTAATCCAAGATGATAAAGAAAGCTTAACTATTCATTTTTATTATATATTTTTTCTCAGTACACTCTGTGCTGATATTCATATCAGGACACAGAGAATGGTCCATTAACCGATTAAACATAGAGGATGCTGGCAGGTTGTAGAGACACAAGGTGATAGCTCAGACCCTGATTAAGTTTAGAGTGAAATCCATGACTGAGGAACTCAAATTAAATTATTTGTGCTTAAATGATGCAGAAAGACTAATGTGATTATTAATTGAACCGCGTAGCACACAAGATTTCACCTTTAATTGCATTTAGCCATTGAAACTACAAGCACCAAACTCCATTCTACTGTCAAATTCAAAAGTAAGTAATTTATGCACAGTCTTCAGTAGATCTCACTTGAATTCATATTTTACAATGCATTCCTAGCTTCACATGGATGAATCTGTAGTGACTACAGAACGGACAAGGCTTAAAGGTCATAGCTGAATTTGCTTGGGTGCCAGCACTAAGTAGTAACATTCAGGAATATAGACACAAAGAAAATGGGTTATTTATGACCCCTGCTCCCAGCACAATCAGTAGAGCACACACTATAAGCCCATGAATATCTCAGGGCAGATAAACTGCAGCATTTCACGCATAACAAAATCACGCTGTCCTTTTGATTAAATTAAGGATCTTAAGTTGTGTGCGAGAGTTGCCGGCTGAAAGAGAGTCTGAGTTACACAATCGATTCCTGTTGGCTTCTGAGGTCTAGAAAATGAAGCCATTTTGCCACTGTGTGAAGCATGAAGAGAGGGATATTGAGGAGGCTTTGGAGAGGGAGGTAAATAAACATGGAGGCAGAAAGCAAGAGCGGATGAAAAAGAGAGATAGAGAGGAAAAACGAGAGTCTCTGAATGTGCTCTCAAATGAGACAGATAAGACTTTAAAGGTACTGAGAAATTGAGTCTAGTCTGCATAGTAAAATGGGTTGGACACACTGTATCAAAAACACATTGTATGCTGTTGTGCTCACTGGTCTTCTAAATTGCTATTTATTATTGTAAATACATTTCCGTTGCTCTTTTTATTCCTGTGAGAATCTGTGCATATTCTTTTATTGCTATAAGCAGGAATGTAGGACCATTTAAAATACAGAATCAGAATCTACAGTCTAATAAATAAGTTACAGTTCAACAATCAGTACAAAACTAAACACTCATTCACTGTCTTTCTGAGCCTCAGATGACAACGTTGCATTAGCTTAGCATTAAGGCTAGAAGCAAGTAGGAAAGAAGCTAGTGTTGCTCTCTCCAAAAGTAAAACCATTGCCCTTTATACAGTAATGTGAAAAACACCATTTTGTGGTTTAAGCAAGAGTTGCAACTATTTTTTGGAGAAAATAGTTCTCAGGCTGGCTGTTTCTTTGTGCTTCCTGTCTTTATGCTAAGCTACTGTAAGGCTAATCACTTCTCAGCTCCTGCTCCTTGTTTAATATGAATTGGATATCTTATTTTAAACAAGAGTCCACTTACTCACTATTTTAAAGACTTCTAAGAGTTAATATAGTGTTATTTATTATCTTTCTAGGAGTTCAAATTTCTCACCAAACAAATTTGCCCATTTATTAAAATGTTGAGTGCTTTGAAATGTTTTAATTATTCATCATAACATACAGTTTTTGGTCAGTCAATTTTCAGTATTTTTTTGCATTTCGTCTAACATAATCTAATATTGTTGAAGAAAGGTTATTCAAAGTTTTTAATAATACTGGATGAAAGCTGCACAGAGTCTAATTTAAAATTCATTTGGAACCAATACTACTAATAGAAGTTAAGTCTAAAGGGAGTTTATCACCTTCTGTTCATTCTATATATTAGTCTGCTGTTCATTCTTGCTTTGAGTGAAATCCCCTGTCATGGTCTCTGCTTTTAGTCTGGAGCCATACTCTATCAGAGGAAGACCTACTGGAGTGCAAATAACAGCTTCAATCACTGCTCTCCCTTTATTATCTGAATCTCTTTGTTTGCCTCATGAAAGCTTTCACACGGTCTTACTCAAAAACAAAAATTCACTTGAGTTTTATCATTCAACTGTGAACAATATTGTGAGTGCAGACGCCTCAGGTAATAATCTTCCCAATTTCCAAAGTCCATTTGTTCTTTTCAAGACTGATCAGCCATTGAACACTCAATTCCTCCATATGTATTCAGACAAGACAAGACAAACAATGTGTCAGGATTTGTCCCTTATTTTTCATATTGTAATTCTGGACATTATTTCTTTCAGTAATTCACTTATTACATTACAGTAACTTAAGCAAGTAGCACACTGTTTGAGGGGTCAGCTTGTTCAATTGTTGGGTTTTAGTTGGTCAGACTGATCCAGGACATGAATCTTAGTTTGTAAATGTAATACTAGTTTACTTGTTACACTACAATGTCTCTTTTGGAAGAGATTTGGTGGCTTTGTTAGAAACATATTCACCAAAGTAACTGCTTTAAACACATTTATCCAGATTACCTAAACCATTATATTTGCAAGTAAATACAAAAGTGCACACCTAGCAATACGTTTGTTAGGTCGAGGTTGAACCAATAATCTGTGATGAATGTAACAAGAGGGTTGTTCATCATATGCAGAGCACCTAATGAATTTAATACTCACTGATATATTCATTCACTTACTCAGGTAGTGAATTCTCTCAATATTCTCTCAGAGAAAAGGTTTGTGTGGATGGCTCGGCCTTGGGGAGCAGTTATTGGCGCTTTTAGACATATCTTTTAAAAAAGGTGTCCTGTTAAAACAAAGGTCTCTGTGTAACGCAAATTTGGTAGGAGTGGTCCTTCTGTATTCTGACAGTCTTTTCTTTTAATGAAACCTGACACACTGCTTGCTCCCTCCACATGCTGCTCAGTTGACTATATCTGAATTCTTACTCATGTTATGATCAGTGCATGATTATGTTCAGTGCATACATCATTTGTAATAAAGTTGGTGAATTTTCCTGCAGTTTCCCCCAGTCTGGCTAATTAACTTTAATTTACTGCTTCTCACTTTTTGCTGCCTTTGAAAGCAGCTGGAGCGTTCTGCATACAGCTGTGCCTTATATGTGAGCAGTAGGGGAGAGTAATTGTTGTAGTCATCATTTTAAGTCTTTCAGATTTGATCCATATTTTTATTTATGTAGTGAAATGAAATGACAAGGGATTATGAATCACATTTGACAATCATTCCCTTCTTTATATGTGTGAAATAATATCAGTATAAATTGCTTACTATATGCTTACATAGTCATTTCAAGATTAAACATTAACATATCAACAGCCATACCACAAACGTAGCACTTTTCTCATGTCACAAAGCTGCAAAATGCACATTTCTTATATGTATATATATCCCTCAGCTTCTCAGTCATTAAAAACCCACCGACGTTCACTTCAATCACAGCAGCTGTAAATGGATTAAGTTCACTTCAATTCCCCGTGGCTCTTACAGTGGCATGCTGAGAAGGAAAAATACCTAATTGAATTGAATGGCAGAGGCAGGTTGGTTAGATTCATTAAAGGTAATAATAATAATAATTACAATACCTCATCACAAAATAATTCCCAGGATGCATTTAACATTACAAATTGATAATCTAATGTAATGTGTTATGGGAGTGGGATTACTTTTTTCACCAACGAGAAGTTTGAGGACAATGCATCACTTAACACAGTATAATACACAAAATGTTATGGAACAAATGAACAAACTTCCCTAACTCAAAACTGAGGACAATGTGTGGAGGTGTGGGGACATGGTTAGCCCCCATCAAAAGATGAGAAATGAAACCTTAGCTTACTTCAAAGATGTGTTATTTTCATGTTGTGTCTTAGCTTGCTGCATTCAGGATCAACCAGTTTAGTTTAGAGTTGAAGGGTGTGAAAACACTGCAGCTTCACTGAGAGGACTGCACTTAATGCATTCACTGAGGCTGAGCTAAGTGTTGATGGACTGTAGGTTGGCTGCTTGTTAAACTATAACATCTCATTTTTATTAAGCATAGACGATGTAGTGTGGGTGAGGAAACCTTGAAGCTGTTTAATGGAACTGGGCTGAGTAACAAAAGTAAGAAATAAATTACTTGTTCCTTTGAGTCCTTATTTAAAGGACCAGTGTGTAGGATTAAGTTGCATCTAGTAGTGAGGTTCCAGATTGCAATCAAGTGAATACCCCTCGCCTCCCTTTACACTTTCAAACATGTAGGAGAACCTGCGGTGGGCATTCAAATTGAGAAAACACTAAATGCATCAGAGGCTATACTTTGAGTATCTGAAACCAAACTTTTTTTTTTGTGTTTGGCTCTAGTCATCAGTGGCTTCTGATGGGATTCAGCAAGTTGAATCCACATCACCAGCAGTTAGAGTGAGTGAGTGAGAGAGCTTTCTAACTGATTGTTTAGCAACTTTTTATTGGACATATTTTCACTTTGTATTCCAGGCATATAACAGGGCAGTTTACACAGACTCACAATGACTTGAATATGATGGCTAATTTGTTGTGTTTGCCTCTCTGTAACTGTGTTTGACTCTCTGTAACTGCTTTTAACACTTTCTATTTCAGTTTCAAATACAGACTACTGACCATTTTTCATAATCTATGTGCATAGTACAATTTTGAATTTGAAAATGAACATACTTCTTTATAATGAAAGTATTTCGTTTTTCCCTGTGCAAGCACAACCAGTTCAGTTTGGTTTAAATATTTTCACGTCTGTTTTGATTGGATTTACACTTTCATTTTCTCCCTGTCCTTTTCAGTCGCGGGCATAATTAGTAACAATAACACTGGTTTCAGATAATGTTGACATTATCAAGAATTGAAGCAGTCTTGTAATACTTCCTGTATGCAGTAAGCTTTTTGACCTATTTATTCAGAAACCAGGCTTCTCCACTTGAAAAGATAATTTTACAAAGTCTACATAAAAACCCAATCAAAATAAATTGTCTAAGGACATTTTGTAGGTGACCAGACTGTGTTGAAAATTCACACCTTCCATCAATTTAAATTTTGCATGCTGAAAGAATTCATGTTTTGAATTGTAGGATATACTGGACAGCATTTGCTCCTGTTAGAAATGAATCTTCTTGGCAGCTTGAGAGGTTGAAAATAGGCAAATAATATGAAAGGTTGTTATTGGTTCAGTGGATAGTGGCGACTGTGGTGAATAGGTGAGTAAAATAAGACTGAGTAAGTGTTGAATTCACTTTTAATGAGGCTCCTATGACAGTGTGTAAGAGTTTGCCAGAGCTTGTAATGTGATAGCAGCAGCTGAATCTGTAGGCAATGTCCTCTGCGAACATCATCCATGATTCAAAATATATGACCACACATCAGATTAAAGCTGGTTATACATAATTGATATCTAAGATAATTTTAGAAATGTTTTGATTTATTTTAAAGCAATGATGGTCACATTAATTCATCTCCCTCCAGCTAATTCTGGGATGAAAGATATTTCTGAATTCCAGATGAATTCCTGTAATGGCAAGTATGTCAGATGAGCTGCATGGATTAGATTGTCAAGCAAGTCATCTACAGTATAGTATGATATCAACTGAACATCTAACATGACATACTGTTATTACTACATGCTGAACATCTGCTTGTTGTTTTTTTAATTAGAATTTGACATAACAGTACATTTTGACATGCAGTACAAATCTTTTTCATGTTACCTTTGAAATTTGATAGAGTTCCATAAATAAAAGCCTGGAGAAAAAAGGCCATGACCCGTTCAAGCTGTACAGATGCAGGTGACATAGTGAATATACAAAGACATTAATCAAATCCATGCACTGACTCATACTCATGGATAGATACAGAGATGTGTAAAGGTAATTTGAGTCAGCACAGATGTGATTCCTCAGCATTCCTCTATCAGTGCAGATGTGCACATCAGGCTGGAGCAGTGCACATACACTACAGTGGACTGGACCAGCTGTCTCCTGTCTGACTGTGACTGGGGCCGGTGAGGCAAGAAGCATTGTGTTGCCACGTTGCAGCTGGCACAAGTGACCAGGTGAACTTGCCTCAGTCTGCTGGAATCCCATACTCACCACTTTACCAGTCCATGATCACTGCTGAGACTCAATCATGAAGTGAAATTTGGATTACATGGACACAGTTACATGTAGTGGAAGAAATCATGTATCAAAATTGTACCTTCATACTTACATTTCAGCTATATATGTATTTAAAGTTTTTTATTGTAATGCACATTTTCAAGAAAGTAAGATGAATAGATTATGTTAAGAAGAAAAACACTGTGGGTCCACGTTATGGTGAACAGGGTAAAATAAGGGCATCGGGGTGATACTGTGCAATTTTTTTCTCATTTAAATTTGCCTTTGGTAGTCTGTTCACACACACACACACACACACACAAGAAACTAAGTGTTGGATGGACATTGAAATCAATTGCTGTATGGACAGTCATAGTGGTGCAAGCCTCAAGGGAATATAAAGATAATGTAATATGGTGATTTCAAATCTCACTTGTTACCAGAAACTAATTCATTTTCCAAATAGCCAATTTAAAAATAACATCCTGTTCAGTCTAATTTGGTGTACAAAAACAAAACAACATTTTAACATGCTAATCAGAAAAGGGAATCAGCGGTGTTGCTGACTGTGACCTTTTCTTAATTCTTTCCCATATTTCCACTGAAGACTCGTTTGTTGCTGTGAGTTTACTTTGACCTTTTGGAATGCCACAGAAAAATGTTAAGCAGTTTACCAGGGTCTGCACATCCACAAACACATTATAATACAGCCAAACTGCTGAGGGAATGTTTGGGGGGGGGGGGGGGGGGGGGGGCTGGGGGGTTCATACACTGTAAATAAATAATGATAGGAGTGAGTTTCACTTCCTTCAGAGATAAAATATAATACAGTAAAGACCGTAAAATACATTTTGAAGGAAAATGTATTAAATAACATCATTGGCATAAAACACAGGCAGAAAAGACGTTTATAATATTTCATAAAAGTCTGATTAACGCAATTTAATAGTGTCAGAGGAAGTGCCGGATAAAACCTAACCTCCCAGTCTTGACAGCACTGGATCATATCTTGGCAGGATATGACAGCTGATGCTCGTCTTTTGTGCTGCACACAGACCTTTCTGACTATGATTTAGATTGCATTAGATTAGATGGTACTAGATTACTGAAGTCTGTGTTATTTGTCTTTGACTCTCTTGTTTGTTTTGTTTGGATTTAAACTAAGCATCTCGTTGTTGACTTGGCAACACTGTAGAATAATGTGTATGTAACCAGTTAATTAAAAAAAACTTTTGATACAGGATGCAGCTACTAATATATTGTAGCTTTATTTATACAGCGTTTCTGGCTACGTGCAGGGTTGAAACTGTGTGGTGATATAAATGAGTCTTAGCTAAGGCACATTAATAAGATCATCAGCAAGGACAGACATAAAAAATGTAAAATATTCAGTGGGATCCAGATGAACATGAAACGCTGACATCATTACATTTAAACTGTGTGATCTCTTTAGATGAAAAAGAGATTTGATGATTTGTGAAGTGTCTCTACTGTACCTATGGAGAGATGGTGTTTTCTCACTCTCTGCAGTGTCCTTCAATCTAAGTAAAGTAGACCCTGGATTGGTCCTCTTGGCTCTTCATCTCCTCAACTCAGCTGATTCTGTCAAAGGTGAGAATTATTCAGTCACATTGAATCAAATAATACATAAAAAATGAAATGAATAATGAAAACAGGTCTGTGTTACTGCAGTATGTTCTCACATAACCAGCAGTCTGCTGAGTAACCCTGAGAAAACATATAAAGAATTCTTCTAATCCCCTGCCTAATATTTGCTCACAGTTGTTAAGATAAGAAATGTCCAGACCATCAAAAAGAATTGATATAAAGCTTCTACACAACAGAAACACCTGATGTCAGCTCCAGCAGGGAGAGGGAGGAAACAGACTGCAGCTCATCTGTAAAAGTCTTAACAAGAAGGAGCTAGCTGTGCAGGTGAGCACTGCTGAACCTCCATCACTGTCTTTCTGCCCCTGACCCACACAACCCATCTAACAAGTGAAGAGAAGGAAGAGAGACTCCATATTCAGGGAAAAGGTCATACTGGACCAACTACATCAGATGACACATCTCGAGAAAACATGTAGTCCAGTAACACAGGTGAGTTGGATCCAAAGGAAGTCATCCCTGCTGGGGCGAGGGCATAAAAAGACCAAACACTGCAACTGTTTAGATGTTGTTACAAAGAAGACTACAACCTCAAACTACAACTAAAATAAACTATGCTTTTTGTGGATGTGGTATGTGTATGTGTATGTGTGTGGGTCTGTGTATGTGAATTTTTTCTTGTCTGGAAAAATAAATCTTTGTTCCTTGAAATTGATCAATAATGATCCCCAGTGTAGATCACAGGCCATTACATCATTTATTCATCTGTTTGAAAGGGATTTGATTTAGCCTACAATAAATGTTGATTTAATATTAATGTATAGTTAGAGTTTCTGTGCATCAAATTGAAAAACATGAACCTCTATGCAGCAATGACAGTCAGTGGAGCTGGAAGTAACCTTGCAGAGGGATGCAGGGATGTTGTAAAAGACAATGACATTGACACAGGTGGATAAGAAACAATCTAATATGAAACCACTTTTTCATTGTTGGTTTTTTCTTTGTAGAGTAACTGGAGGTTAGACACAATAGTTAGACGCATATAGACTGATACTAAATGGTTGTTCGTCTGTTGATGGAAAGCATGTACAATAAATATATACAATGACCAAAATCAGTCAAGCGTTGGCCTGATAAGTATAGAATAGAAATAGAAAGTCTTTATTGTCAAAGCACAACGAAATTGAGATGCCATTTTTAAAGTGCAGAAACAAAAATAAAGAAATAATTACCATTATTTAATGCAGTTAAGTGCATTTATGGCTTTAGCGTAAAAGCTGTTGTGTAATCTATTTGTGCATACTCTTAATGTCCTGTAGCGTTTGTCTGAGGGTTTACTGATGACTCACTGGACTCACCAAATAGTGTAAATAACAAGACAACAATAAACAGGACTAAGAATCTACAGCCACGCCGGTAGACTGGGTTTACTATCTTAGTGTAATGTTGCATTTGCTAATGAACAATTAGCATGGAGAACAGCTGAGTAAAGTAACTTTTTATGCAGGTATTTGGTAAAGTATTGCAGAAATGAAAAATTTGACCTAATGATGGCACTAAATGGAAAGTTTTTGCTTCTCATTATGATTTATCCACTTGGATCCATTCATTTGAATCTTAAAAAGTCCATGCCAATCCATCCAGTTATTTGATCACATATCAAAGTAAATTAAACAAATTAAAGTTTTGACATGATGATTGCACTAGAGGAACAGTAAAAGGATCGCCAAAGTAATTACAATTCATCCTGAGGGTGACATGAATGTCTGTGCAGACATTATTGACTATCCATTCAAATGATTTTTAGATATTTAAATCTGGACCAAAGTGATGGACCAACCAAGCAAAGTGTAGACCGACTGATATTGCCATTCCTAAAGTCACATCATAATCTTTAATTAAAAATATACCATTATCATTGCAATCAATAATAACATGATAAGAGTAGAGATGCCCTTTACATTTTTTCTATACATGAGCCAAAGGGCCAAGGGTGGAGCCAAGGATAACAGCATGCAGTGTGGGAGCTGCAGACCAAAGACAAAATATGACCGCAAAACATTTTAGACTTTCTTATTGTTTACTGTATTTCTCTTATTTAGATTAAAGCCCTTAGGCAGGTGAATGAAATTGAAAATAAAAAGAAACAGAATCTCTCAAAGGTATTCTAACACCAAGAGAGAGAGAACTTTAAATGCCTGGTGCTAAACAGTTTTTATTGGGGAATTGTACATTAGCATAAACATAACAGCTTCCTTTCAGGACTTTGTACCTCAAGAAAATACCATTTCTGAAAGATGAATTTATTAATTAAGTTTCCAGATTATCAGTTCCTCAGTAAATGTGAGATGTCCCCTTATGAATGCAAATGGAAAAACAGCTGAAGATAACTGATGGAATTCAAAAGGATTCACCTGCGGGCCTTTCAAACAGCAAAGTGGTGTGAAGACTGTAGAGAGAAAATTGTGTTTTCCATGTTGAAGGGAAAGACTGCATTTGATTGGGTTATCTCCTTTCTACAGGGCATGACAACATAGAAATCAATAGCAGTACATAGTAGACAATTTTATTGAGTGACAGGGTCCAACAGCCGACAGGTGGATGAGAATGAATCATTTAATCAAGTTCTACATCACATGATAATGTCCGTCCAGTATGCTCCTGTAAAGCAATCTGAAATCATCTGCCTCTGAGATGCCTCTGGCATAACATAACACCATGAATACTGCATATCCATAAGGTCAACACAAAAAGTACATGTCGGTTGGCAGCTGTAGTCATTGAAGCCAGTTCATTTAACCTTACAAATGGAGACCAAAGAAACTCATTGAGACAGAGAATGAATACAAACTGCGCTCTCCATGGCTTTTTTTCCCTAAACACTCCTCCACATTCATACTTCATACTTCATACTACATTTAGTCTACAGGAATCACATAGCCTCTAGGCTCTGTATCTTGTTGCAAAATAGTTTAATGGTCTAATGTGAACAGAGGATAAAGGCTTTGGGCAGATGAACCCAACATTAACTCTAAATGTGTATTGGATATTTAGTCAGGCTAGCACTGCTTCTACTGTAGTTGACACTTCCTGTATTGCTAGAAGATCCTAATGCTGCATTCATGACATAGTGGTTGGTAGAGCTAGAGAAGATTTACACAACTTTACACAAGTAAACAACTCAAAATGGTTATGTGATTTCCCCCGTCAGTCACGTGAGGGCAGAAAATACTGTCTATACTAGTGACTGACTAAGTTGGACTCAATTACCTTGAATGGGGGACTTTTATGTGAGGCATATTTGTTTGCCCTCTCAGGCAATTCTGTACTATTAAGTGCCAAGTCAGATCTGAGGAGTTCTCAAAATGGACAGAGCCACTTAGAGGTGCTTAGATGCTATTTCCAATTTTTAAAAATGGATAATTATGGTTCCCATGCAGACACTAATCTTCTACAACACTAAGATAATTGTATGCCTTGTTTTTCTCTGAACTGTAATAGGGCTTAAAGTATGAGGAATTTTTGGGATATCTTTGTCAAATTACCCAAATAGCAGATAATCAACTTAACTTTTTTCCTATCTTTTCCTATTGCACCACCTTAAATACCTGCAAATTACGCTGAACCTTTCCCGGAAATGAAGAAAATACCTGTAAAATAAAGCATTACCAAACTGAGTTCCCTTTTAATATTTGTATATTTTACCTGTAATCTGAACTGCATATTTCCATAATAACCTAATTCTTCGTCATGTCTTTTTCATGTAGATAATGGGTTTAGCAACAACAACAGCCTTTGACTCAGGAATCCTTCATGTGGTGGAAAAATGTTTTGCACTTACCTTTGGTGCACAAAGTATTTGCATTTCAAGATATTCTGCTATTTTCACAAAATTCCAGGAAAACATATTTAAAAGCATTTATGCTGCTGCTTTCATTGAAAGTTCAACAAAAGCAGAAACACAAACACAGGTTTTACCTTGCAGGACATAAAAATCTTCGCTGCTTAGCCTGAACACTAAAACATCCTATTATTCCTTCTCCTTTGTATCTTGTTTTCTTGTTTGCTTTCTCTGTCAGCAGCAGTCTATATGTTATCACTGTTGAGGGTAGCACATGGAGCTCGGGCTCATGTTTGCTAAATAATGAAAGGAGGTAGAGCAACACAAGGGCCACAGGAGAAATATTCAATACTATGATACAGATGCAGCAGTTCATCTTACAAACTGCTTTTAATTTACTTTTATTTTCTTGTCGGTCTTTAATTTGTGGCATGTTAGAGTTAGAATGGTGCTCATTTCACTATACAGGCTACTGGAGCTTATCTACAACTGCTGACACAGAAAATCCACTTTAAAGGTCATCGCTGTGATCTTCAATGGGCTCATGAACATAAATAACTTCCTCACAAAACAGGAATCCAGAGAAAGAGGACACATTTCATAAAGGTTTAGTTAATATGATGAAAGATCAGAGTCCTGGGACATTTGTTTCAACATGGCTTCTCAGTAACATAAATCCAAACTGAGCTGACCACGATCAAAGGAATAAATAACAATGTGCTCTGTTTTATGTAGACATTTACTGCAAGGTCTGACTGCATAAATAGCTACTAAGACTTGCAGCACCTCAGTCGGATAGGAACAATCCCAGACAGTGAAAAAAGAACTGCTCTTAATTGTATGTTATTACTGCCCTTGTCTTAATTATCTTTTATGTTAATCTGCCTGTGGCAACTTTCCAATTATATTTTGGAAGAAATTATTAAGTCTTGCATAAGCTAGCGCAATTTAGTAGGAATCCTTTTTTTTCAATCATAGATATAACTAATCTGGTGAAGTAATGTGATGCAGTAATTCCAGTGATGATCCAGTAATGAAACAAAGCATTTGAACTGACACTGTGCAGATCACCTCTAGAAATACCATAATGTGCTGACAATTTGCTGACAGATGTATTATGACCTCATGACAGTTGGTCTATTTACTATATTGTTCATGTTAATTCATCTTACATGACTATGAAAGTGGTGCGGAATGGTTCATTTTTCATTGAATTGCTAACTATGCACTTGGTTACAGTGGTGTCCTTACTTGAAATGATGTGTAAAACTCATCCACAGGTCTGGACTCTGTGTCACCAATACACTAGGCCTTTAGACAGAATGGCTTATTATAGTAGGGAAACACAGGTGTTACAAATAACATTAACAATGTCTCTACCCTCTACTCTCTACTCTTCTACTCATACAGTCTATGGTTCTACTCCAGTGTCAGTAAGTGTCAAGTAAGTAAGTGACAGTGAGATGACATGAATAACATCAGGACTCAATGGAATTCAGCCATCATTCACTTTATCATTCATACCTGGGCTTTTCCTTCAGTGGAATGTCAAAAGAAGTGAGGGAAAAAAAAGGTCTGTGTCCTCCTACAAGCTGGATGGTAGTGAGAGCCTGGTAATCCTCTTCAGACTCTAGCCAGCCCACTCTTCACTTGGTGTAGTCAGTGTCAGTGAGGTTTTATATTATTGATAAACGCTGGACAGTAAAGTCCAAGAGTGTTACACTATTCAATTTTTTTCTTGGTTTTTTATTTATGTTTGAAAACTGGTAAGAAATGTACTGTATATGAAACTTGGGGGAAACATTTAGATCATGAATGATTGAGTGGTGGGGTAACATCTTTAATATTTACACATGGTTAGAGTAATACATTTTTGAGCTTTGGTAGTTTACATTTGTGTAACAGAATATGCCTTATTGCCTTAACTGTGATTCATGAACATAATAATACATTAGTTGTTTCTTTATATAGGACATGTTTGTTATGAGCCTCAGGCTGCTGCTGCATGCAGGCCCAACAATCAGATCTGTTTGATATATACAGTAAGCTACATTGTATAACAGGCCTAGCAGACAACCTGTGTGTAAGCTGTGTAGAGATACTGCCTGAGGATAGGGACACAATATTAATATTGATTGTCGTATTGTTAACATCATCAAAAAAGTGGGATATAGGGAGTGATGATCTAAATATGGACAACTTGTAATAGATAAACAGAAATTTATTCAGATTGTTTAATATTGTCTCCAATTTGCTCCAATTTGGTGAAGTCAACTTAACATAAAAGATCCATTATATGATTTAAAAGCAATGAATTCCAGGTTTAGAAACCTGCTTAACATTCAGCATCAATATGTACTTTATTATTTTGGTCCACAAAGCTTTTACTCTAATTGTATAGAAAATCAGACGATTGAAAAAACTCAATAGAGTAATTGATTATTTCTGCCCTAAACATGTTCCTGTCTGCTGGCCTGGAGAGGACCATGCTCATGAAGTCTGAAGTTCATGTAGCCAATCTGTGGCACTAAGGGATTCAGACAGCATGCTTCAAAGGCTTGGTGCAGTGTCAGGCCTGGTATATCAGGTCTGGGGGTGAGATTCTCCACCAAGGGCCCAAAGGTATCCACCTCCCTGTAGCACAAACTTTCCACAGCTGAGGCCTTCTCTCTCTTGGTCTCACTCTCTTGGTCTCGCTCTCTTGGTCTCTCTCTCTCTCTCTCTCTCTCTCTCTCTCTCTCCCTCTCTCTCTCTCTCTCTCTCTCTCTCTCTCTCTCTCTCTCTCTCTCTCTCTCTCTCTCTCTCTCTCTCAATTTCAATTTTTTCAATTTCAAATTATGTGGGCCATCATATTTGTATGAATAAACATTTACGACCTCTACAGTGTGATTATAAGCACTGAGATCCATTCATTTCTTATTTTTCAACATGACCACTCTACCTTTTGTAACTTCCAGTGTGTCTTTTTTAGATGTGAAAGTAAAATGATCTTTCAAAAACAACTCCATAAGTCACCGTAGTGTAGATAGAAGTATATTTTTATGAAAATCTAGCTCCTCCATCATTTTCCTACACATTAATTCACTGAGTTCTCCAACCTGCAATTTACTCTTTAAACATTGAAAGGTTATTTTCATATCTTGCAGCATATAACAGTGAAGTAGCTGCTTCATGTTGAAGGCTGAAGATGCCTGAAAGGTCTTAATGCTTCCAGACAGTCCGGGATGAATAATTCTTCTCCGTACCAGCTCAAGGACTCTATTGGGGACACTGGGAACATGAAAACTGCAGCGAAGAACAGTTTGTGATACATCATAGAGCAAACTGCCTGGCCAAGCTGTAGTACAGAGCTCAATTTCAGGTTTTAGGCTTGTTGTTCACAGCCAGCAGCACCAAAGAGAGTTAGGATGAGGGAGGGTGATCGGAACAGGGCCTGGGGTGTTTCAGAGTGCAGCTAGTCGCCTGTCTTGAGTTGTTTAGTTCTGAGATTGCCGTACTTGTCAGAGCTGCAGCTGGAGCTGAGAGAGCAGAGTTGGATTCACTGCCATCCAACACTAACTCGGTTTCACTCTGAGCATATAGATTCATCCGTCAAGTGGATGTGTACACTGCACTAGCACCTGTACAAACTATCACCAAGACTCAATCATACATTGATTCAGCTTATGGTCTGATGATGGACTCATGATGTGGTACTTACTGACTTAGAGCAGGAGCAAATCCTCAGGAGGTGGAGTGAAGCCTTGGGCGATGCTGTAGCAGTCAATTATATTCACATACTTTCCACACACACACACACTCACTTCTCTGGAAGCAACTCCCACACTGTACCTTCTGCTCACTCATCATTATGACCACAGGAGTTAGACCACCATAGTAACATGTATTTGAGGCAGATTTGGTGATACAACATTCTGATGATTGTTTGGGAAATGGAAATGAAATGAGAAATGGACGATTTTTCTAATTAGTGTGTCTGGCTGTTAATTACATATTATCTGTGCACAGTAATTATTGTTGCATCAGTGTTGCGGTTGGAGTGTAGATGGAGGCGAACATGTTGTCAAGAAGAGGCACCACTCCACTTGAGACACAGACAGATGCAGGTCAGTTCTCGGTTTTTGAGAAACTGTAAGGGTTGTTTGAGGCGCTGCTTCTTTCCTGAAAAACAAAAACTACTTTATGTGAAAAACATTTGGTGTAGCTGGTTAGTAGAGGCACACAAACCTTTGTCTGGTCAGTATTCAAGAGTCTACAGCCATGTGAGGTTGTATCATGCATAAATCAAACTGTTGGGCTAGTTAAAATGTTCCACCTAATAATGGCACTACAGGAAATGTCAGGGATCACCAAAGCTATTACAATCTATCCTGAGGGGGACAAAAAATATTGTAATAAAGGTGAAATGGCAATCTGCCCAATAGTTATTGAGACATTTCACTCAAAACCACAAACCAAATGGCGGCACTAGAGGAAAACTCATCAAAGTTTTTAGGATACATCATCTGGGAACCATGAATACCTGTGTTTTCTAATATTTGCGCCAATCCATCCAGTAGATATTGAGATAATTCACACAATGAAGTGAGAACTTTGACATGCTGGGGATGTTTGAGGAGAGGTCAGGGCATTAGAAACACGTTAGGATTCATCCCCTCGGGCCATTGATATCTGTTGTATCATTCAGTAGCTACTGACACATATCACTTCCACAGAAAAACACAAATGTGAACATCATGGTGGCACTAGAAGAAAGGACAGAGTATCACCAACTTTATTATGAGGCATCCTATGGGCACCATGGATATCTGTTAGGGCAATCCATCCAGCAGTATTACACTGAAAGCCCAAAATGTCAACCTGTTCTTGGTAAGACATTGTCTCCTTAGAGCCACACTGCTATTATGGCTAAAACTATTATATAGCCTTTGAAATTATATTATTTGTAAAATGTTTTTTCCAGACACCAGACACAATTGCACAACATCATTAGTAAAGGATTTACAATTGTTACCATACAGAGCAAACTGTAGCAGTCTGATATAACATAACATAACATAAACATTATTAAAGAAAATGAAAAACACTTAATATAAAACTAATAATTACTCTTCAGTATATCCAACTTGCTGAACACATTCCATTAAATGATATCTTACAGACACCAGTTGAGATTCTAAACTCTGCAGTCTTGTTTTGACAAAAAGATAAACTCAATATATTTATCTTACAGTAATGTACAAAACATGTCTGTGAGCAAAGTGAAGGCAGCGAGGCTCCTGTCAACACCTGCGCTTCTCAAATGGTGCTGCAAATAATTGACTCATGTTGCTGATGCCTCATACATCAGAGTTTAAGTGCTGCTGTGACCTAAGCATCACTCAGACGCCCACACGCACATTTCAAACAGACACATGAAGATCCTGCAGTGGAAATAGCCCAATGTGCAAAAAGTAAAACAATACCCTGCTATACAGTACAGTATATTCTCAGAAAATGCTTAAATTGCTTGATGGATTGGTTCTCTGCATGCACTGTGGCTTTTATGTTATTATGTGCACTGTGTTTCTGTGATTTTAATGACTAAAACATTCAAAATACAAAATGGAGAAAAACTAATTTTCATCATTATTTAAAAATCAAAGAAACACAATATAATAATAACTACTGTACATTATTTATGCATACAAAAACATTTAAGCTTCAATTATTTTAAATTTGTGTATCTTGGCCTTGGAAGTTTCTTTATCACAGGATATTCATTTTTCTTACATTAAAGATCAACCTCTCTTAAAGCTGAGTGCTCACGGGTTATGTTTATTTTTTACTGCTAGACCTACAAATGAATAAATGGAGCAGGAATTGCTCTTTACATTCAAACTGTTTGCCAGCCACTTAGTCATATAATGCAGTTCATTTTAATCACTGTATTATTTATGATCAGACAAAAAGGACAGACCTTGCAAGCTAAGCAAGGTCCTGCTTGCTCATTTAGGAGTTTTCTGAAAGGTAAAACAGATCAAAATGACATATACCATTGCTTTCACATACAGTAAAGTAAACCACCGAGCCAAAGCTGGAGACAGCGGACTCGGTACTCCTCAGTGTGTGAATCATGGTACTTCATGTGCAGAGGTCACATCAGGCATGCATGGAGAAACAATGATTCAAAGGTTGACAATATTTCATCAGAGTTCAATATTTTATATGGATTGTGATGTGATATTTCATACAGTCTGTCAACCCTTCCTGAGGAAGCTTCAAAGCCAGAATAAGTCATGCCTGCCTTTGGAGTTATTGATGAAGAACTACTTCTGGAGACTACAACTACAGAGATGGATTATCATAAATATCTGGAGTCACAAAATGAAACTGTCGGTACCCCGAATGACCCTGATACTCTCCATGCTAGCTGCTTATTTCTCAATTGTTGGGTCAGAAAACGTCATAGCTCAGATTCAACACAGTTGTTTGATCTACTGAAATTCATCTATTTCTCATCAGAGCAGATTTTATCTAAGACGCAGAAGACTCTGCAATGACTGAATCTGAAATAGGCACTCGAGTTTCTAAAGAGTGTAAGAGAGACATTTCTGTGTGTGAAGTCCAACTTGATGCCTTCTGCATTTTATTGATATCTCTACTACACAGTGTTTTGTGCTGCAGGATACATACAGTATAATCCCCCCACCAAATTCAAATCATCTGCTTCATAATGGGGCTGCCAGAACATGTCAACAGACAGTGGCCTGGTTTTTATCTCAGCATTTCCAGTGGATCATTAGTTTCTATCACTTTGCAGAAACTCTGCTAAAGTTAGAGTGCAGTTTAAATGGCTGAAGGAATACATTATTTTCAACTTTAACAGACACTTTTCTCACTCTAGATGTTTGTCAGATTGTGGGAAAAGAGTCAAATCTTTCCCAAGAATGTCATTTTTCATTGAGTCCAAGGGCACAGTGATGTGCAAACTCTACTGTATTTTCTCGATAAATTATGTCAACTGGCTGGTGGAGAAAAATGTAAGCTATTAGATAAGAGTTAGGTTGCTCTCAGGGCACGGCTAGGTGCTAAAGCATTAGCAAAATCAGCAATAAGATTTGGAATTCATTTAAAGCTCCTATAATGAATATTTTAGCATTAAAGAGGAGATGAAGCACCGAACAATATGAGTTTGGTTCTTTGATACTCACCTTGGGTAATTGGATCTGACTATTATATATATTTTTGCTAATAGGGCTCAGCCATATTAGAACAAGCTAGATGGTGACGTCATGGGCATGGATCATCTCTGAGTTGTCTGTAAAAATGGATAGCGAAGACAGCAAAGGACAATGACAAAAGACCAAAAGAAAACAAGTAAAATACAACCATACCCCTTAATCATCTGTACATCACAATCATCTATGGGGAAAATCCTTTTTGGGTTGCAGGTGGATTTTTCTCTGCAATACTGCAAGTAGCCACTGAGAAAATTGGCAAATAGGCTGAGCAGTGGCACTCTATCCAGCACTTATAATACATCCATGCGCATGAAGCTAAAAAAGTTTGACTACTGGGTGTAGCCTGGATCTTCTGGATTATAGGGCCCATAGAGTAGGGGCACTAGTGACTTCCAACAGCCAAACCAACTACTTCCGGTTTAGCCCTCCGGTTTACTTGACTTGAACGGAGATAAAACTCAATTCAACTCAATTCAATTGAGCAACTCTTTTTCCAAATTTGAACGGACCAAATGGATTTAATTTTGATGGTAAAACAAATCATTTTGTGTTGGTTGTGACACAAAAGAAAATGTATCCGCTAATTTACAGACGTCTCTTCTGCTAGAGTCTTCTTGGGCCCAATAGCATCATGTGATGTTATAATTACAACGTTTGTAATCATAAAGTTTAACCACTCTGTTATATGGCTTCAAAGCCCAGTGCTGTTCCTGGGGGCTTGATCCTCTTTGCTCTTACTGTCCACAGCCTGCTGCATTTGTGTTGCTGGGACTGTTTTGATCGCCTGTTCGATGGGATTCGGAGGATTGTTTATAATTCCTCATTGAAATATTACCTCTGTTCCTTTTATTAAGCTTCTGTCGGTTTTATCCTGTTATTGTAATACACACTGACTATTACTTTATGTGTGCAGTGTGTGTGCCTAAGCTAACACCTTTGGGTTGTCAGGGAAATGCCTCAAGGTACAAACTCTGCACAGGATGCCAATGTAAAGCTGCATTAATGTCGCTGCTCATACTGTCAGTGTGAATGTCTGATGTTACAAGAAAAAAATCATCAGGCAATAAAACTACAGTAATGATCTACAAGTGGATGGTGATATGGACTACATTTGCCTAACTGAAACTTAATGCATGCATCTTGTAGCAAATATTGTTGAGCCTGAACAGCTTTGCATGCTGAGAGGTTGATCATTTCAGGTGAAATACCATTATGTAGGTTAGTATTCAGTATGTAAAATCCAGTATGTCATCCAGTATGTCAACAAAGAAGGTGTTTTGCCAGTAGTCATTGTCAGAAAGCAGAAAATGAACCAGCCACTTCCTCAGTGAAACTTATCATTGTTTTCCTGCAGTACCAAAGCAGTCATTTCACATCATTACACATAAGCGTACTGCAACCATTATCCCAGCAATTTTAGTTTTGCCAAATGTGTAAGTGCACCATTCTGTATGACAAAATCCCTCAGTCATATGAGGAAGAGTTTTCACTGTGAGGCAGTGTGAGGGAAGAGAAAAAGCAACAGTCTGCCTTGTAACAATAACACCACGTTATAATAACTTGACAAAGTGTAATACATTTTCACTTCATTATGCATTTTGTAATACAACTCCTGCATCTGGTAACACAGCTTGAATGCAGTTACTAGTTACTACAAAATGTGGAAGTTTCATTTTTTTTTATTATGAAAATGTAATAATACAATGCATTATGTAATAACCAATCAAAATGGATGCCTTTTATCTGTTTTCATTATATTTTTGAAGTTAAGCTAAATTAAACTCTGATCTTGGATTAAATAGTCACATAAAAGAGAGAATAAGATCAGCTAATTATCCATCTTACAAATACAGCCAAACTCACTTCATGTTAAAAGCAGACTTGGAAATAATCATTTATGCTTTTATTTCTATAGGGTTGATACTGCATTGATCTTTTTATAAGGCTCCCCAAAAAGACCATGAAAAGCTTGTTCAAAATGCAGCTTCAAGAGTTCTTACCCAGAAGGTCAGACCACATCACCCCAATTCTTAAGTGACTACACTGGCCACAGAATTGCATATAAGGCAATGCCGCTTGTTTTTAAATCAATACATGGAGTGGGACCAAATACATTACAGACATGTTTAAAGAGTACCCTGCTGCCAGGTCTCTCAGGTCAAGTAGGAGTGGGCTGCTTGTGGGCAAGTAGTTTTTGCAATGGCAAGTAGTTTCTGCAAGTTAAAACTTAAAAGTAAATGCAATCATTTCAATAAAATAATACATCTGAAAAAATAATATATCATTAAATCATTGAGACAACAAAAATAGTATAAATCTACAATGTTAAATTAATTTTGAGTAGATATGATTCAGGCTACAATGCATCAAATAAACATTGTTATTATGATGTTATAATGATTTGTATGGCTATTTTTTGGTTGATTATTACATAATGCACCATATTGTTACATTTTCATCACATAAAATAATAATAAGTGCAACTCCTGCATTTTGTAATAACCAATGCAATATTTAAAAATGTATTACAAAATACAGGGAAGTGTATTACATATTGCATACAGGCTGTTTATTACAAAATCAATTTCATTATTACATAATAAAGAGTACATTTATTACATTTTGTTATTACATGATGCAGCGTCATTACATAATATGTTGTTACATACCTAATAAGGTAACTTTGGCTCAGACAGCTTCTCAAATGTACCAAGCTTCCAGTATGTGACAGCCAGTGTTTATATGGCAACAAGCCACACATATTAATTAATACTTTAGGTATTGTTTTAAGTGTATTCATAAGCCCCGAAGCTTAGTCTAGGTCAAATACTTGTACATGTACAAGTACAAGTATGTGCTTGTGCTAATAAACAAGTATCATACTTCTTTTTCACTTCACATATAAAGATGTTAATCCACATATCATCAGACCGGCTGGATTAAATCATAATGCCAAACAATTAACTGGGATCTTACAAATGAATAATGAAATGTACATGTTTAATTCAGATAAAATGTGTAGATGTTTTAGCATTATTTGCATGTATTTTTGTGTTATATTTTTATGTCTCCTCATTATCACCATTATCATTATTTCTCCTTATTATGCATATGTAGGCATTAAAATCTGCACAGTGCACATTTTGTACTCTCCATTCATTGCTATATTTTAACCTATTTATGAATTCACTCATTTGCAAAGCGTGGCCGTACGATGCACTCTCCCTGCACTTGCAATGCATCTGATGGTGCCTGTATTTCTGAGAGGGAATGCTTTTTTTGGAATAATACAAAAACCACAAAGCGGTGGCTACTCTAACTGTACACTGGGTTCATTTCAGTTTGCCCAAAATACTGCCAGAGGGGGTCCAATTTGTGATGGCTGGAGCTTCAAAATCAATATTCTGTGTGACCTTAAAAGCCCCAATTTTGTTTTCTATCTTGCCATTTCTGTTTAGAGGGACCAAAAAAAATATTGCATTATACGAATTATTAAAGCAGCAGAAGCGTTTGTATCTAAGGGGGGAATTTAAACAATACAGAAAGGAAGGCTTTACAGCTGTTAAGTATATTTAGAATACATGATTAGCTGTCACACATAGTCAGTCATCATTTTGAAAGGTCTGTCAGTTAGTTTGACAGTGAAAAATGCCTTTGCTCTCATGTTGTCAAGAATGGATGGATTAAATGATTTTCCATCTGGATTGTATTGTAGATGAGAAGTAAACAAACCAAAGCCTTTTTTGATAACCATCTCGTATCTCATTAGATGCCAACAGCCTAAACGTATGATTCTTTTACTTAAAGTGCCTTAAGACTTTAATGTGTATCCCTGCAGGTGAGTGTCACAATAGTAACAATATCAGCGTGAGATGATTAGTGTTTCTATTCTGATCGAAAACCACCTAATCTTGAGCTTTAGCGATCCATCTCTCTTGTCAAAAGTCAGTTTTTCAATAAAGAGCATTGCTTGTCAAGGTTGCATGCCCCTGAAGCCCTCTGGCATTTAGGGTGAAATGTTCTTATTCAAATTTTTGTCCTTGCCCTTGAGAGTGGGCACGCATGTCACCGGCAGTAACACTTTATATTTGGTAAGGCTGACAGCGGAGTAAAGGGAGCGAAAGCGAGAGAGAGAGAGAGAGAGAGAGAGAGAGAGAGAGAGAGAGAGAGAGAGAGAGAGAGAGAGAGAGAGAGAGAGACCTGTTTTGAGAATTGCATGGTAACATTTGTTTGTAGAGGAGATGATTGGATAAGGCAGGGAGTCCTCTAATGGTTTAAATGTCAACTGGTCAATAAAAGCCTGGCATCCTGTCACTTCTCATTTGTACTGAGACAGAGGATGCTATTAAAAATTGAAACTAAAATTACTAACCTGACATTTCCCCATTTGTTCACTGTTGTTTTTCACATCACTTCTCCATTCCAGAGTAACCATGAATCAGCTCCCTTTAGATTCCTGAAAACTGTTTGCCTGTAAATCTCTGACCTCGACTATTGTTTGTATTACTTCCACCCGGAGTCAGTGATGGTATTTATTTTTAATTAATACTACATGTCAGTATGCACATGGGCCTTGTATCCTTTTTGATCATGTTGTTTATTTGCATAGAAAAATAATAAACGACAAAATCATGTGGGATATTGAATGAATTCTTGCATGACAGTTCAGCTAGCATGTCTCAGTATACTGAGTGTGGCATCATGGCATGAATCCAGATCAGGTTGTTACTTACGTGTGTTGCATTGCAATGATAGCGTGAAGGAAGAGCATAGGAACTAACTGGACACATGACCCTAAACCTACCCTGTAAAGGTTCAGCTTTATAGGAATACAGCATTAGTTTTCTTGGCGAGAGTTATTTTTGTATTGTAGACTGTAAATGGTAAATGGACTGTACTTATATAGCACCTTTCTAGTCTTTACAACCACTCAAAGTGCTTTACATTACATGTCATTCATCCATTCACACACATTCACTGATAGCAGGGCTACCACGCAGGATGCCAACCTGCTCATCAGGAGGAAGTTAATCATTCATTCTCATTCATACACCGTTGGCACAGCAACGGGAGCAATTTGGGGTTAAGTGTCTTGCCCAAGGACACGGGAATCGAACCCCCAACCTTCCAATTGGAGGACGACCACTCTACCTCCTGAACCACAGCCACCCCAAATGCACTAAATGCATGCACTAAATATGAAGCTAGAGCAGGTAATCAAGTGTCACTTTTACATTTCTGCTTATGTATGGATTAAACAAGCACGTTTAGTTAATTAGACAAGTTTAAAGATGGTCTTAGGTGGGTTCTTTGTTGCACTTTGGACAGAGCCAGAGTATCTTTGTTTCCAGTCTTTATGCTATGCTAGGCTAATTGTCTGCTACTTATTTGCTTGACAGGCAAGATTTAGGTGAGAAGATTTGATACTCTTTATTTATTTTAGTTTATTTATTTAAGAAGGGACAGTGTACATTCATGAACATTTCAAATTAAAATGTAAATGCACCAGAGTTAGCTAAGATAGCTAGTTTTCATCCGTTGTCCCTTGGCAGGTCAGGACAGAGAGAAAGAAAGAGTAATAAATAAAAATAAAAATAAAAGTTAAAAAAAACAATCTTTTCATCTAACTCTTATAAATACATTGAAGTATTCCTTAAAGCAGTGCTCATCTTTATAGAAAAGGTGGGGGCTGCTGTTGTGTGCAATTAAGGCACACAACAGCATCTTTTCTCATGGACATACAACATGGAAGCTTTTATTATCACATTTCCAGGTGTATTCAAGAACAGCAACAGTTCAGTAACATTGTTTCTTTATATTTCAAGGATGAAGACAATCTTCTAAATAATATGTAGCATCAGGACTCCTTCTGCAACAAATAAAACATACATAGTATTCAACACTCATAAAATAATCATGTTGGATTTCTTTTACAGACACCATTACACATACAAGATTAAAATTACTATTCATCTGATGAGAAGACTGCAGAGACTTTCATTCCTCTGAGGAGTTTTTTTTTACTCAGCTGAAACTGGTAACAATGAATATGTTAGAGAGTTCAAATCAGGAAAATAATCCAGGCCGTGAAGATTCACGCAGGCTCCCTGATATCCACTCTCAGGATTGAATCAATGAATACAAGTAAACAAACAAACAAACAAACAAACCAGAGAGCCAAGATAAGGATTTCTGCTCATGCAAAAATGCAGCTTGTGTCTTCTGTTAATGAGCCAACCCAAGACAGGCTGCAGAGAATACTGTTCTGCTGCCTGGTTCTAGTCAACAGACCCAATTTCACCCATGAATCAAGAGACAATGGCTTTTTTGTTCATATGTGACAAAGACTGAATGAGACTTTTCCTAAATTACACCACCAACCTTACCAAGAATTTACCAGTCCTTCCTGCTCATATGCAGACTGTTACTCTGTCATAGAAGAGAAGGATGTTGGAGCTGCATTATTTCTTCTCTGCCCTGATATGTCACTCATGATAAACTGAAACATCATTTTCAGCTACACAGCAGACACTAAGTGTTACCGTATTGTTTCTTTTCGGCTTTGTTTGTTTATCTCTGAGAGGTTGGATCATTATATAGGTTACTCCATTTATACATTCACAAAGCTTTAGAATATTAATCATGTGGCAGGGGGCACTGATGGGAATAATTGATCCTCATCTCTGATGAATTAATTACATTGATCCATTAGTACGGAAGCTGACCTGTTGCCAATTTTCTCATCTGCTCAGACTAATGTGAGTTGATGCCCCTCGAGTGCTGATGAAACATCTGCTCCACCAGCTCACAGAGAATTCCTCTGATGTGTATTTCTGCTCCGTGTAACAATAATCAGTTCAATTCTCCATATGACTACTTTGAGTTGTTTTCATAATTTGCTATTTGTGGAACTTGAATAGAAAATTGGTAAATGGAAAATAGAAAGTTATTCTTTCTATTGGTGTTTTGGGCTGTCTGAGAGGCCGGGCTCCAAGTGCCCGACTCATCTTTTTTTTCGATTGGCTGGCCTGGCTGCTTGTCTCACCTATCGTCACGCCTGCTTTCAACTGCCCTCTGTTGTACTGTGTAGGTGAGTGTCACCACTTCATCCCTCTAAATGCACATTCAGAGGGAAGAAACAGTGTTTGTTGCAGAGGAGTGCTGAAGGAATGTCCTGAGTTGACATGAGAGGATCTGCGGGGAGCAGCTGCACAGCCAGCTAGCAGCATGACCACAGCATCACTACAGGACACAAGTGAGGGAAAAGAGGGATTTTAATTCAATAGCTCAGATCCTACATTACTAAGCTGCTGGAGCATCTACACAGAAACATTTAGACACATATAGCAGCAATTCCTCTTGAATCACGGTATGCATTTACCTGAGCTGAGAGGAGAGGGTTTCTCAGCTAATCAAATCAAACGTTCACCATCTGAGTCTTTTTTTATTTCAATCTGTGCAGCGGCTGCATGTGTTCATGAAGCATGGATACACTGCAGGCTACCATTAGCTTCATTGGCTAGCATATTAAGCTTTTTTATGGGTAAATCACTCATCAAACTATATGGTGTATATTTCCATAAACACAGTCTTAGTAGGAACTGCAGTAATATAAATGTTTTTTCAGAGCACACGAGCACAACAGTACTGTATATCAGGTGTAGATTTGGGTGTGGACGTTAGAGACATATCCCTACCAAAGTAGTGTTGCTGAACTGTCCCTATCAGTATTTTTACCAATCTATAACCATCTTGCCATTTTAACTCTACATAATTTTAATGGGGGGGATTTATTTCAAATGTTTCAAAATGTCACAGAACTAAAGGATGAAAACTAACATCAGTTGATATATTTAAATTCCAGGCATTAGTCGCAATTTGTGATTGCTGCTCAGACATTTCATTTAATGAAGCAACTTAATTACTGTGATTGAAAATGAAATTTACATTTTTTTTAATGCCATCTCTTCCTTTTTAAAGAGCGGACCACAGAGGTAGTTATAATTAAGACATGGACATTTATTTATAAGTTAAATTTGCCTCAGCTTGTCCAACTGACTGTCAGGCATCATTTTTCTAACTTCCTGTTAGCAGCAGCCTGAGCAGCACAGACACACACACACAGACAGGTGAGCTGAATGTCAAAAATCTACCCCTGAGATCAGGGGTTGAATGGAAAATAATACAAATAGAAGTTTTGGAGATGATTGTGAAATAAGGACAGAGCTGTAGAATCTCAGGCAGATAGTTTAAACAGAGTTCACATTACCTGCAGGCTTTTATACATATACTTTATAACTTTTATCGGTACAGTCTGTGAAATGTCATTTTTAAATATTCATTATAGTCTCAGATTCAGATAAATAAAATAAAATGTAAACTTCAGTGAAAAATTCTTAATACAGGTCTAGTTTCAGGCAAGTGAGCAAAGACATATCCAATAAAGCAAAACATTTGTGCAGTTAGGCTGTTTATGTGTGTGCATATGTGTGCACATGAAAGAGAAAAGATAGACAGAGAGTAAATACACATAAACAACTATTTTTAAAAAAAATGTCAAGTTAAAACCAAACCTACGCCCTCTCTGTATATCCCTGAAATTTGGCAGCAGATGAGTGAAGCACTGTAGCTTATACTATAACAGACAACATATCTCCCCATAAATGTGTGTATTAGACTGGCATTTGCAGCCTTTGCAAACTTTACGACTTTAATTGATACTTCAGTATAACTAGCCTCAAAGAGAGCAGTGAAAACAGAGCATGTTTGCACAAATTCTTTTGGGTGTTTATATATGTTTGGAGTTTCTCTTCTGTGTGTTTTTAACATTAATAATCATGATAAAATCAACCGTAAGAAACTCTGAACCATCTAACCACAGAGTTTTTTTGTGGCACCATTCAAACTATCCCAATTAGCATCTGCATCATGCAGGAACAACTGGCCTGGTTAATGTCTCAGGATTTGCTTCTTGGCCATCTGTGACCTGTCAAAACAACATTTCTTGTGGGTACAGTGGACCAGTGCCAGAGCTCCAACCACTACATACATCCGTACTGGTTAATGGTTTACAGTGTCTTCCTCTCTTCTTTTTTTCACTTGTTGTCCTATTGGACATATTGTGACTTCTCAAAATGCATCGCTGTATAACTTCTATAACAGAGAAGTGGTGTTGGTGATGTTCTGTGCAGTCAGCAGACTTGTTCTTATTTCACTTGGATGGTTCGTGTGTCATCAAGTATTAGTCTTTGGTATCTACAGCTGCACAATCTTAAGAACTTTTTGCTTTATCTTAGGAATGGCATGTAATTGTGCTTCTGTCAGCCAGAGACTGATGAGGACCCTACTGTCTCAGCTTGGTCTCAATAGATTTGCTCACTTCCCACTGTGCCGTTCTCTTATTGTAATTCACTTGATTCATCATATTGTAGGACAGTATTGAAATGCTGAATGTAATGAGACTTTTACAACTGATTACATACAATTATGACAATCAAATTTGATTGGTTAGTCAACTAATTATAATAATAATAATAGTAATGATCTAATAATTATTATTAGACAACCTTGAATTATCCATACCCAGGCTGTGTCAAGCAGCAAGTGGTAAAAGTATGAGATGACGATGATGATGATGATGGCTATTTTACCATGTACAGTACACACACATAGTAACCTTAATAACATTAGAAAATATAATATAATATATATAAAGGTGCACAGGTAATGTCAGAAAAATAGAATTATTAAGAAAAACTGTCAGACTTATTCATTTATCATCATTAAAATGAATTTGGTGTCAAGGATTCAAGTCACTGTTACACTGATATTCTACCCTGCCGGCAAATTTTGCAAGATTGGTGTATTATTAATTTTTTTAATTTCTTTTTAATAAAAGGAGAATGATCAACAGACAAGATAAATTCCCATCATCATTAAATGAACTGTGTTCATTTTGTTTAAGGTCATTTTAAAAAACCATGGAATAATAAAAACATTTTTTGAAACCACTTTAAAATGTGCATCCGGAGAGCAAAGACTGACAGTTTGCAGAATCATACTGTATAATGAATGACCTGTCATATCAAGCAAACATGCACATCTAATTCTAAAAAATGGGATGACTGTGAAACGGTGGTTTGTGCTTCTTCCCCCTTTATCATCAGTGGTGTAACTGAGGGAATGTAAAACGACAGCAAAAATTGCTGACGATAATTCAATTGAGATGCAATCTCAGTGTTCACTGCTTTGGCTTAATATGCTGAAGAAATCATTGTTTACTATTAAAATCCGTGAAGCTGTCACTTGACGCTCTGTTTGGCAATAGACTTTTCTGTCAGAGGAGGCGGTGTAGCTGAATTCCCAGACCTGCTGCCTCTCCTTCTGGTGAGGACCTTGACCAGAGTGTAGTGATGAGCAATTAGAGCAAAGTCAGACATGGAGACCCAAATAGAGTAAAATCAAGAGACCTTCGTTTGCAAATGAGCAGTATTCATCAGCAGTCAACTAATGAAGGAGGGCAGCCAACTAAAAGGCTTAAAGAAAAAAGTGTCCCCCTTTTTGTGTCCCACAAGTACATATAAAGTGCGCCACTTTTCTTTTTTACTTTACTTTTTACAATAGCTGTCTAAATGTAGCTGTCAGTAGCTGTCTAATAGCTACGCTGTAAAGGAGACATTTGGTCTGCATTTGAGGGAAACAGCAAATTAAAGGTTCATGAATTCAATTTTTAATAGATGCTTTCTTTGTTGCACTCACTGTTATGCATATCTTCTGCATGAGGCTGCGTACAACTCAGAAACAAAAGCACAGCACATTACTAATAGGCAGAAAAAGACTAAGCAGTTTTCTGGGTTACACTGGGTCCTCTGTGTTTTCAAAAGTGAGACGGGGGCTTCTGAACCTTGTATTGTGCTTTATTAACTGGAAATTTCTGCATTATGCTTTTTCATTAAAAATGTTGTGACCAAAGAATTGAAGGGAGGATTGAGAGAATAATTAAGGCTCAGAGGAGTGTGTGCACGTAGCTATTGCAACAAAAGTTTGTTGTACAACTCATCAATGAGTTTGTAAAGTTCAAATCAAATGTACCGGTAAATTAAATTGAAATGAGAAGTGATAATTAATTTCCCTTCACTCACAGAACATCATATAAAAGTAACTTTTAATGAAAAGCAATGTCCTACACATTAGATATCTATATGCATTTGGATAAAACTATGTACTGTGTGTCTTCATATGGTGACTGCAGGAATGTTACACAACCCTCTTGAGTGTAATCCACAATTTCATGAGCCCCACGATGAGTCACACAGGCCAATTCAATGCAGAGATCACTGTGCTTCATGGCACAGCATACGCCAGGAGATTAGTATACCTGCACTTTGTGTTAGGAAGCTTATGGAGCAGCCTTTGTATTAATTCCCTGCTCCAATCACCATATTAGGTTTCATATTAATCCCTGCAGCAAATGCTGAGCGGCATGCAGAGGCTGTCCTCAGTGAGTGTGTCAAGAAAGGGAGAGTGCACGACATGAAAAGTGTCGTGACTGCTGAGGGTTTGAGACATTCAGAGGGAGTGAAAGATTCATTTCACACGAGTCCCACTGGATTTGAACATGTTGGCTTTATTTCCTGAAGTTATTGTAACGCATTTGTGGCTTCAGTGCTGTGAAGTTAAGTCTGGGAACCAACTCTGATGTGCTTTCCGCTGACTGGATGGAAAGAGAGGTGCCCGCCTTAGGAGGATTCGCCGCAATGCTGCTGAAATTAGCGGTTGTGTTAATTAATTTATGCGTAAACGACTGAAGAAAGCTAATACACAGCCTTAAGAATAATCTACCCGGGAAAAAGAAAAGAAAAAGCTCATGTATAATACATATATTTTAGGTTTTTATTTAAAAAAAAAAAAAAAAAAAGGTTAAATCAAAGTTCAGAGTTCATTGTTACAGTTTTAGTCTGAGTAAGGCAAGGAGGATGAGGATTTTCCATAGATGGGTACAGTAGAGCTGCACTATTACAAGAAAATATTCTTCTCTTCTGAGTGCAAAAATATGTCATGTCATGGTTATATTCCTCTTTATAGAAGTGGAAACATTTTGAAGTGAATGCTGCATATTTATCTTTGTGCCGTTCTGCAGAGTTCTCAAACAGCACCGGGACATTACAGAGGGTGTTACACACTTGAATATTGTAAAGTGGGAAAAGAGGAAACATTTGCATGAAACATGGCCTGCCTATCTTCAACACTGCACACACATAATAGGATGGATGAGTGTTTCATGCTGGTATTAAAGTAGTCAATGTCATCTGCTGTAACGCTAACACTGTTAAGCTAAGAGCCCCGGTTTGCTCCCTCTTGCTTGAGCTAAAATGCCAGCAGTGATCCCCAACCATCCTCCTGTGGTCAATTAGGAAAGCCATCAGGATTTGTCTTCATCTTCGCTCCTCCCAATAGTGCCTCTTACCTCGCAATCCCTGTGATAGGAATTTTATCATCTGGCTGTTCTGCATATTTATAGGCCTTCTCAAATACAGGTAGCATAAATTTGATAGAGAGCTGGAAATATGCAGTACATTGCAAAGGTGATGACTAGGACACCTCTCTCTGTCTCTTTCATCTAAATCCCTCTCTGCTCTCCCAGCCCCAGCCACCTTTCTTTAACACGTTCATGCATAAACGCCCTCGCCGTGTGTCCGTTTTAAAAGAGCCACACAACGAACCCCATAAAAAAAAAAATCTGACAAATAGAATCTGCATTTCTCACTCTGCCAATAAACAGCTTCAAGTCTGACACGTACAGATCCTGAAAAACTGCAGCAGCTCCCTTTCTGCTGGCAGCACTCCAGCAGAGAAAGGTAGGAAACTTCACACAGGATAATGATACAGCCTTGGTTGAAGGGCTTATCGCGGGGAGTTACTCCTGACAGCCAGAATGACCCCTCTAAAAATTAAAAAGTTTGACTTGAAAGAGTGGACCTTATTAAATCCTCCTAGGGAAGAGGAGAAACAATCCTGTGGAGAGTTTCTGTGTTGAATTGTGACCGGCTCAACAAGAACAAAAAGACGTTTTACAGGCCGTTTAACTGCCAGCAAATCTTTCACTGAGATCTCAATAAATCAGAAAGAAAAACGCCTTCCAACCAGTCAGAAAGAGAAGTATTTGACATTACAGCACATTCAAAACCTAAACACTTTTGAATTCTGGGCTACTGCATGTCACTATCTTTTCTGCTAGGTTGAAAGGTTTATAGCCAGAGAGTAACATCTTACTCTTTTCTATGTATGAATTTAGCCAGTATGTTAAAAAGGCAACCAGCTACACTGCTATCTCTATCCTCTAATTACATTTCATTTGTTTTGCCAACTACAAAACAAATTAAACCCATACTCTCAGCTGAGGGAGCACAGTTTACTGTAACACTGACACTGGGACTATTACTACTGCTTCTTAGCTTTGACTGAACATGAACTCAGTGATGGTGTGCATGCTTTTCTAGTAGCTGGTGTATGTGAGTTGGGGGAAGGCATTTTCGCCCTTTATTTGATGGTAGACAGTGTAGAAATAGACAGGAAGATAGTCAATGGTATCACAAGAGTCCCTGACCATAACTGAACATAATATTGACTATAATGTAGAATATATTTTGCTTTCAATGTGTGCATAATAGATGGATATATGTTTTTACTTCATACACGATTAATGCATGATGACTTTTAAGAGAGCTCTCAGAAAAATAACAAATAATGAAATACACCAACACATTGCAATGCCTTTACTTTAATTAAGTACTATAAAACAGTCATCTATTTCACAGCTCTCCACATTAACCCACCTTACTATCATTTGCTTCAGTGATTCCTGTGATTGTGATTTTGCAGCTGAAAACACACACCACTCTTGACAGCATCACACTACTTTATTTGCATCAATGTACCACTCTGAAAAATGTCATCACTGTTTGACTGGATAGGCCTCTCTTTTTGATATGGCTACTCTGAAGAGCATCCATACAGCACAATACAATACACTTTTGATTGAGGCAGTCAGAAGAGGCCTATGGACCCATACAATGACACATTTGTGCTGAAGTGGTTTGTGTCCGGTCTCCAATTGCCACATTTATCTGTAATAGCCACTGAGAGGTAATAAAACAATCAGTACCTCAGCCTGTCATACTCTATAGTTATAGCTGATCATAATGAGTATGGTGCAGAAGCTCTGAAAACACAATGAGAATATAAATATGGGCTTTTTCACTGAGAGGCAGAGGAATGGTACCAGTCTATGACAAAGCACTATTATAGCTTGATACATACTCTTGACCATAGTTCTGAATGGATAAAGATTAAGGAACTGTTGTCATAATTTACATGAAAGTGTTGATGTAGGGTAAGTATTTAACATTAAGTGTATAAGCTACTGGCTGTGGGAAAGACTGAGACAAGACTGTGACCACAGACATTTAAATCAGACCGAGTCCAGAGAGAAGGAATACATCATCAGCGATCACTGGCAATATATCCAGCAGCAGACTCTGAGTACAGGAGGTCAATTCTCGCATGGGAAATCTACAGTGAATAGTTATTGACAGCCCTCCAGTTAGTAAACCTCTCTCAGATCCCAGAATTGATTGTAGGTCTTGTGCTGATGCGAATAGCTTTGCTGCTATGAATGTTTGATAAATGTAGGGCCAGTGCTGAATGCAGGGTGAAGAGTTCAGAGGTTTAATTTGCAGTGAGACTCCCAGGATCTTGTTGATACGGCAACCGCGGCCAAAAGGTTTGACTGTGAGCTCATCGATTAGAAACAACATACTAATGTGTTTATCGATGTGCCAAAGTAGGTATAAAGATTAGATACACCCAGATGATAAAATAGTTGTCAGTGATTACTTGCCTCTGATCATAATGGACAGGGTGCCACTTCTTATCCTGCTCTTACAAACCTGTAAACATGCACAGTGACCAAGTTCCAAGTTTAGACACAACCTTATCTTTATTTCTTTAACCATACATTTCTTTTAACCTGCTATACTGTACATAACTGGTTATGAAACAGTCTTTAATATTGATTCCACTAAATGACCTACATAAGCAAACAAGGCCATCAGTGAGAAGATTGGCTATTTCTATATAGGTATTCTAAATGCCTCCTGGATTTCATGGATTCCTTATGAAATCAGATGAAACGATTTTCGGCACACAGACTGGAAGAACATCTGTTTACATTGTATGTTATATTGTTACAGGAGCTGTGCACTTAGAGCAGACATGTCCAAACTATTCCATGAAGGGCCATGTGCCTGCAGATCACAATCAAGAGCACACGATTCGACCAATCAATTGCCTAAAGACTGAGATCAGTGTTGATTAAATGAGTCATGCCTGGTGTGCTCCTGCTTGGTTGGAATGAACACCTGCAGCCACATTATGGCCCTTTATAGAATAGTTTGGAGGGTTCTGCATTTTCATTGTCTTGAAAAATAAGAATAAAGCTCTATCATCCTCTAAGAAAAAATGTATTAAACTAAGTTTCTTTCTGTCACATATTTTCAATTAAATTCACCTGCCAGCCAGATAAAGATCTATATGACACAAGGTGTTCGTGCTCTTGGGAAATGCAGTCTTCATTCCTGGAAACACAGTTCCCTTTTGTCCACAGGGGCCACCAACATCAACATAAAATGAAAGTCCCTAATAGTAACTTTAATATTCAAAAGGAGCTTCGGGCACCATGATGGATTGAGAATAGCCCTCCTAAATCCTTTGCAGTCCAGTTCACTTCATGAAGATAAATGTTGTGTGCATGCTATTGTTAACAGTTAAAGAGGAAAAGACAACTAAGATCCACCCAGGGGTTGGTTGGGTAAGTGCTCTGTCAGATAATGCTGAAAAATGCTACACACTTTTATCCTGAGACTTTAATACGAGAAACATCTTTCTTCCCTTGAAACCTCTCCTTAAATGAACTTTTCTGTGAGTTATGACTTGCTTTATCTCATCTGTTATTGGTGAAGATGATAGCAGGATGAATCAGCCTCTAAGTGCAATCAGTCAGCCTCGGTGTGTTTTAAAACCTGAAGACATGAGTTCTCTCTCATTATTAATCTTACCAAACTAAAGCTACATTTTCATACTTTTATACCGAAGCTGATGTGAAGACACTTAATGTTATCATTCATTAGCTTTTTTACATTTTTACTTACTTAATTCACAAGATTGATCAGATGTGAAGGATAACAGAAGACAACTTTTGTACGGTCCCTAATCATCATACCTTTTATTAGTGGGACCCTCAAATGAGCAACACAAAGTCTACTTTTCATGTTCTTCTCTTGCAGCTCATTGCATGGCATGGAAATCAATTAGAGACACATCAGAGCTGTCTGAGCCACCGGAGGGAGCCAGTCAGAGTAAATTAGAATGCTCTCCCTCCTGTTTCACATTTTCTTTCTCATGCTAAAAGAGGAAATTACAAGCCAATCTATCAATTGATCCTTGGGTGAAATGTGCTGTTAACACAAGGACAGACCATCATTATCTCTTTATCTGCTTTTTGGTAATTTCAGTGAAGGAAAAGTGCCATATTAACACGATAGAGGTTAAAACATTGACCGACACAGAGACAGATGCTCTGAGTTACTTGTGGGCTGCCTGAGCGCAAGTAATTCTGGACGTGTAGTAGTGCTAAGTAGGGAATCATGTTTCCTGTAGGATAAAACCACTGAAGAGATTAGTGCCAGATGAGAAACTTTGGAAAGAGATTATTGATACGGACATAAGAAGTCAGAGCCCCTGTTTCCACCCGCTGCTGGCTCACATCTTATTTCTGTTTAATTGACATTAACTCAAGGAGTTCGGCATGTTCAGGAGTTGACTCTCTTTTAATTCCAAGACTTGTATGAGGAAGATGTTCTCTGAAATATTGAGCCTGGAAGAGGAAATGTTCTTTGTTCACGTCCTTATAACATGGAGGTCAAAAGTCAGCCGTCTTGCACTGAAAATTCACAAATGCAGTCCACCTTAGGAGCTGAAATCTACATTATAAAGCAACCCTGTCTCAAAGAAATGAGTGCATATAATACTAATTTGTTTGACCAAATACATATTTAGGAAAATGTGATGCCTGTGTCATATTGAGTGGTGTTTTTTTAAACGAAGGAAGAGTTGTGTCTTTAACTTAGTCACATAACCACCCTCACCATCCTACAGTACATACATCCACCTGTCCACACATGACTGAGTTCCTGTACTTATGTCACATGAGTACACCTACCGTTCAAGGTGGAAGGTTAACATTAGAGATCCTAAAGTTATTGAAGATTCTATATCACTTCAGGCTGATACAAGGGAAATGAATGAAACAATAAACATGATTATTAACAATAAATTACTCCATTTGATGTTATGGCTAAATACTGGTGTCCTGGCTTTTTTTTATAGTTTCCTTCATATAAACTTCAATGAAGCACTGAAATATACAAGAACATACTGCACTGTATGTGTGATATTGTTGTCCAGAGTAAAACATAATTCTCTTGAGGAAGGGGGAATTTATTACCAATAAAGCTTAAGAGGTCTGCTGCTCTCATGCCTGTATGCCTCTGAATTGCTATTTGAAGGTGACCTGATTAGTGATACCAGTCAGTCCTATTCTAGACCAGTTTGAATGAGTCTTATCGCTCATATATTATGAGAGAAATCATCCAATTGGCAGTAGACAGGCAGAGAATGAATAGATGGTTCAGTATCAGGCAGACTGAGGGTCAACTGAGGGTGAAGACATAGTGGAAATAATACTGATAACTGGTATTGTGGTAAACTTCCTGTTCTCTTGATAGGCTCTTGACATCATAATCAGTGAAAATGTTTGTCTGATCTGCCAAAAAATGAGAAAAGGGGGGGGGGGGTTGTTGCTTTTGTTTAAGCTTAATATTCACAGCCAATACCTGCAGCAGTAATTCACACCTATTTTCCTGATGAATAACATGCTCAAACAACATGGCTGCTAAAATGTGAATCACATTTACCGAGTCTTTAAAGTATTGTGTTTGAGCACGCTGGTTGTTTTTTGAAAGGTCACTGACTCTTATGACATTTCTGAGAGGTGTTGTAATGGGGCTGACTCATGCATGGCGAGCACTCCGCCACACGCTACAACAACACGGCAACACACAGAGCGGAACATGTCTGCTAATTGATGCCACCCCCATTCCATCTGTATTATGTGTTTGCGTGTTTGTTTGTGTGTGCGTGTGTGTGTGTGTGTGTGGTGGGTTGGTGTGTGTGTGTGTGTGTGTGCATGTGTGTGTTCCTCTCCTCACTCATTTTGTTCTTGTCACACACCTCATTTCCCAAACAGTTGACACAGAATGTAAAAGAGACACTTATTGACACATGATCGGGTCTGAACAATGTGTTTTTGCTCCAGTTAATTACTGTCTCTGCTTCTCTGTGCCTTGCAGCCAAATTTGGTGGGATTGCAGCCGTAGCTTCAATTGCTTAATTGATTTAACTTTGTGTCATGGATCCTCTGATTGGTTTCAATATGACATGGTGTTTTGGATGGTGTACTGTAATCCAGCTGCAGTGCTTTATTTGCTGAAAAATTGCATCTATAGCAATAATGACATGGAAAGTGCACTAAAGGAAGCTTCTATAAAATGTAACACCTCTGCCATGTACTGTAGCATGTAGAGAAATAAAAGTCCACCTTCCTTCCTTTATTTTTGCATGAAATAAATAAGAAGACCAAAGGATTCCAAATGCCTAATGGAGCCATGATGCTGGAGCTACCGTCTTTCGTTTAACAGGGAGTGATTTACTCACCTGACGCTGAATGTTTTCATAATTACAAAATCATCCCTTTAAAATCAATAAAGGCATGAATAAAGATGACCCAACACTGATGAGCCAGCAATGACCATTAAACAGCCATTCCCACTGAGAGACCTCACATTACAGCCACAAATGGAATCCCCTAGTGGTTTTCCAATAAATACAAATTCTTTATGACCCCCTAGGCATTCAATTTCATGACTAGACACTTAAAGAAAACTCTACATGGACTTTGACATGTCCATGTTAGACTGGTGCTTAAGGACACGGAGGCTGTTTCACCCTGTGCATGAATGAACACATCATTATTATCCCATGAGCGGCTAAGCGGTGCTCTCATTGTCACCTAACTGCTCTCTCACGTCATTTGCATTCCGAGAGCAGGATTTTCCTATTAGGGGAAGTTAATAACTTGCTAATACTCTGAAATTTCAACCTCAGCAAAAGGCCGCTCAGCACTTTAAACACAGCAACATCCCTTGAATAAAGCCAGCCAGCACTTGGAGTGCAGTCGTCCAATTTTTGACCCTTTTCACATCCCTCTATAATCTGCAGAGTTTGATTAACTGTAATTAATACGTGATACTTCCTGCCAAGTGAAGGGGACAGAGTAATTTCATCAATTTTAGTACAAGCAAAGAAAATGAACTCTGTATTTTCTTCTTCAGTGGAGCCATTCGTTTTTTATCACTGTTGGTGTGGATATGTGAGGCGATTCAAAGTCCCTCCGTTCAGTCTCTAAGGTGGTCTATAAAGTGCAGTAGTTGAACATCCTGAGCACCGAATGCCTCCCCACAGCCTTTTTACGTATGTAAGCAGCTACTGGTGTCTGTCCACAGTGACACTGGAGACATAAAAGAGCCTGTGACCTTTCATATGGACGGACATGGTCTAACTGCCTGTGATCGATGGGAGAGGAAAAGATGGTGAGGACTAGTGCACATCTTGCTCGGGGGAACACACACATCTTTACCACCCACTAAACCTGTCAGTCACAGCCCACTCTCCTCCAGTAATGGCACTGTGACTGAAAGGCCACACACCGCAGGAGAGCACAGCCCAGTTTAGATACAGTATGTGATGTCTAAATTAGGATCGCAGACTGAAACGACTAAAATTACGTGTAGTGGAAAGAGCTCGAATTTGTGTAAATGTTGAGAACAATAATAAAAAATGCTGATTACTACAGTCGCCCTGAGAGTTCACTGCAACTTCAGAAAACACATGCAAATAGACAAAAAACACACCAGTGATTTAAGAAAACATCACCAATTTCACAACACATGCACAACCAAATACATAATCACATACATATCGCTTTCATTCAGAATTCAAACATAAATGTACAAACGTCTTCAATATGATCCAGTAATGCAATGAATCTCTATTCATTTATGCCATACAGTATGATTCAGACATGTTCATCAACAGGCTTATTGTGTAAATCCTCACAAGCAAAATACTGCAACCATTCAAACAGTTACTTATTTTCCATAATCTGGCATGTATGAGCAAGGACCACACCAATTTGAATGAGTTTAGGAAGGAAGATCTGAGAGTTGTTCTTCCGCTTCCTTGCATGCTTGAGTTCAAGGTGGGGAGGCTTTGTGGGGAATCCGCTGTAGCACCCGGGCAATGACAAACTCCCTCGGGACCCTATGAGGGAGGAAGGAGAGACTGAGGAGAAACTGACTGCAGAATATGAGAGAGAATGAAATAGGAGGAAAGGGTTAGGATGAGCTTATAGGAATACTGGAAGAGGTGTCATATTAGTATGGATTCAGTGTTTAGTACAACTTATCATATGTCAAGTTTACTTTTCAAGTGCAACACCATAACCAACATCTCTCAAACACATGTACACACAGAGGCAGGAGCTGAGCTTTGAGTAGGTGCTGCAGTTACTGGCAAACAGACATGAGTAAAGGACAACAGACCACTCATATAAAGGAGATGATGTGAGTGATGTTGTTTGTTAAAAAGGTGGACAAAAAGGGAGTGGAAAAAGTAAAGATGAGGACAACATTTTGCCTTGAGAGCATCACAGCAGAGACAATGGGGCTGGCAACACCAAGATAAAAGCAATCATTTGCTTCCAATATTCACTCTCCTTTTATTTCTTTTTTTGCACTTCACCAAAACTACTGATAAAATGCTTTAGCTGCTAAATGCTCCATGATGTTCACCAGCTAGTCATCTATTTGCCTTTTAGTGCTGGACATGTATATACTATTAGAGGTTATTCACTGAAAATGGCTGCCTGTTTCTATAAGTGAAGCACATAAGAGCAGTAAGTGTTGGGTAATAGTCATCAGTGGGTTTGTCTCCACCAGTGACCCCCTTTCATTGTCACTGTCCATTGGAGCTGCTTTGAGCTAGTAAAAAAAAACTAAAAAGAGAAGGAAGCCCCCAGAAAGTAATTTTAGGGCTTTCCATTTGCATGTATCTTAAGCATGTGGTTCAAAGTTACTAAATAGTTCTAAACACTTATTATTACTTCTAGGATACTGGAATTAGTCAGCATTTGATTTGTCTGCAGAGAAGTTTTCAAATGCATTCTTGCCACTGGTGTTTATTGTTCAAAGAGAAACCCACACAACAATTATTGCTCTTGTGAAGAATGACCTGAGGATAACAGCTAAAGACGATATGAAGGAAGGAAATTATTCAAATGATTCCCTGAATTGTTATTTGACTCGTAAATTTTAATTTACACACTCATTTTGACTCCACAAAGGTATTTTCATACAGCAGTGAGCTGGTTTATTATTAGGCAAGGATTTATGACGGAGAAAGAAAGAGTGACAGGAGGGGGGGGGGGGGGGGGGGGCGGGGCACAGCAGAGGTTTGAGTGATTAAGCCACAAGCTGTTTCTCTGTCTCCCACTGTTCACATTCCCACAGCTGTGGATGGAAGGCAGTCTCCATAGTATTGACAAATGTATCCAAGTATTGCATCAAGATAATATGATTTTCTTGTATCGAGTGAGAACCATAGTATCCATTTATATCTTGTTTATTCTGTTGTATGGTTTTCTTAAAATTGCAACAGTAGTATGTGCGGCTTCATAATATATACATTACACATGCTTCAAAAATAGAAAGTGTTTATAAATCTCACTGTTGGATGTATAAAATGGAAAAACTACTATGGGAATATATTTATTTTTATATTTGGAGGAAAAAATGTTACAGGCTTTTCTAAGGTTGCTAGCACAGAGATTTCTTTGGTGTAGGAACAATATTGCCTTTAATGTCTTCATCTCTCAGTCTGTCATGTCCACAGCTCACTGCCTCCACTGCATTTCCTCAGACGGTAAAGTGCTTTGATTATATACTGTGTAAGGAAATAAACCTTTTCTGCCAGAGTGAAACAATTCTACTCAAATGCGCTGAGAAGCTGGATGTCATAGTTCCCCACTAGCACCTAAACGCAATATACATTTGTGGATCAGTGGACACGATGTGCAGAAAGTAGAAAAATCTCTAAATTTCGCTGAAAAATGCAACATAACTCACACATGTCACATAATTATGTTAATTATAGTCATTTTGTAAACAGTGTGCAGTCTACTCATACAATTATGGGTACATTCAAATACAGCAGTCACTCTACTGGAGCAAGCCTTTGTAGATTTGATATAGATTTGTTCTAGTATGTGAATATTGTGTATTTAAATGACAGTTACACATTAGTCATTTTTTAGAAAGTTTCCTAACACGTGCTTTGGATATAACTTTAGGGAACACAACATTTCCCTAAAGAATTTAAATCAAAATAAATATTCCTTTTGTTACTGTGAATGTCATATACAGTATGTTGAATTGTATCATTCCCTACTGACACATTTCACATTTTTTCATGTTGAGCTGACACAGTGCACAGACTAAATGGCCTATACTAGCAATGCATTGGAATGAATTATTTGGAGATGTACCAATTCAACACCATCTCCCTGTCCCTATAATTTGTGTCAAATTGCATCGTTCTTTCCAGGAAACGTGTGGAATTTTTTCTGAGGGAATTTTGACGCGTAGCACATCACATATTGTGACTGGGTTAAATTGTCACAAATAGGGACACAGAAAAAAAAAAAGTAAAAAGCAAAGTAAAAAATAATGGGACGTGAAAATATGAATTATATCAAAACTATTGTGAGATATTGTAATTTAGTTTCACATTGCACAATGGATCACATGGCTAAATGATCGTCCAGTTTGTTCATCCAGCTACAGTATGTGAGCTTTTGTAACATGAAACACTCTTATTAATAAGTACTAACTCTATTATGCAACCACAATTACTATGCATGTGCAGACTCTGGTAAAGGGATATGAAACAAAAAGTGTAACCGTGAGATGCTCTTGTGTCCTATGGGTGCCTCATTAGTGGTGTGAGTCATTGTCTGCGCAGGAATCGAGTGAATGCAAATGAGACGTGATGGAAGGCATCTCCCCGGGTGGCACAGCCCAAGTGCACCTCTAGTGAATACTGATCTATAAATCATCTTGTGTCAATGCCTCAGCGTTCATCATCACAGTTGTCAAACCTGTGCAACCCGAGTCATAAAACCTAGAATTTGAAAAAAAGGGACATGGGGAGAGCGTCACAAGGCAAATATACACATGGTGACTCACAGAGATGTCAAGAAGCGAGGCCAGTAGAAAGAAGGTGTTTTGTTGGCTCTGTGTCTCCAGCTCTGCCTCTGTGAGTATTTTAAGGTACTATTGAGGAAACTGGGCTTGCTGAGAGGGCAAAGTGACTGCTGTAGCACTGAATAGGGTTTATTCAATTCGAATCAAATGGTTTCCTGTCCTAAATCCAAAGAGATCATGTTTGATTAGCTGTGTGAAATCATTATTGATTTTTGTTTGCTGGAGCGCAAATACATTTGTGTGTGTGTGAGTACTGTATATGTGGCCCAGATATGCCTTGGGATTGCACAATAACATATGTGTATAGTAGCAAATCTAATGTTCATTATACATTCTAATTACATCTTTGTTTTCTATTTGGCAGTAGGTCCGAGCCAGATTATCAGTCACCCCCCACGCCCCCACCCCCCTCCCCCATGTAGCCAAGATTCATGTACATTCCAGCAGTGTGATTTGTAACAGAGCATGTGGGAATCCCTGGAGACACGGGGTCACCGGGATCACGCTCAGCACATTAGTTTGAGTGTAAGATGAATAGATTAATGAGCAGGTAACACCAAATTGTCACCCGGGTAGCACAGTGTTCAATTATTTCCATTAGCGAGGGCTGGAATGAGCTAAATAGTGATCTGCAAAATGGATAGGTCTTGTCTCTCCTTGTCTTTTAAAATGGGTGCCACATGTAACACGACTGAGAAGATGGATAAGAAAAAAAAAACAAAGGTGTCAATCAATAAAAGAAAAGCAAGACAGAGGAAATATCCCAGCCTCAAGGATATTGTGCTGTGACAGAAACCTCTCAGCACACTGCATTTTTATAAAGATTGTGCCCTATAATTCATACCAATTCCACACTAATGAAAAGTTGAGAGATGACCTTGATTGTGCAGAGGCAAGAACAGCCAGCCAAGATTTTTTCCTCTTCTATTCTCGGCAAGGATGTCTATCAGTTTCTTTACTGTTATTATGTAGAATACAATGAGCACGCCCACATACACATCTCTATATTATATGGCATTATATGTATAAAGAAAGTATTTAGTGTAATTTAAAAAAGCATATCCTGTCTATATGGACATGGATAATAATTTGGTAATGATAATATTATCCAGGATGCTTAAATGAACTGTGTTTACCATTACCTATGGTGGCCTGTGCACTGTACTGTTTCCATGGCAATATTCTTCCATATTTTTTTTATGCTTGAACGCAGTAACACTTGTGACTGCAATATGAGAATGAAATACCTCAACATGAATAACTCTTGTTGTACATTGATCTCTTTTATCTGGAACACTTTGTACGTTTTCAAAGACACTAAAGAGTCTGTCAGCCACTGCTCCCCAGTATGCGTTATTCACACAAACAAAAAAAAACAAAGTTAAATAAAACCCTCCAGATGACAAAAGGATGCATGACGTGTTGCTCATTGGTGTTGAAAAGAAGTTCCTGTATTTATATGCAAAGGCCGAGCGATGAAGAAAAAATGAACTCAATAAATGTCATTGAGGTACACAGAGACGCTTTCCTGCTGCTTATCTTTACCGCATTATTCCTTTTATTTCCTCATCCCTTTAAATGGCTCTTCAGATCACCCATACACTGACCCCCACCAGGCTGAGTATATTTTGTAAAACTGAGAAACCACAAGAGTTTTGTCTTGTCTCAGTCGTTACCCAAAGTTCTCCTCATGGTTGGTTTGAAGTATCTGAGGAGTGCAGGAAGGGGGGTGGGAGGTGGTGGGGGTTGCTCTGTAGTAGGAAGACTCATGCTCCTGCTGTGTTGACTGTCATTCCATGTCAACACAGTGTAGCATTATTCAAGAAATGTGATTGCACATATGTTAATCTCTAGAACCTCACGTATCCTGCAGAGAATGTATTATTCAGAATTACAACTGAAATCTTCCGCAATAACAAACGTCAGGCATCTGAAGCAGCTGATGGACAAAAAAAAGAGAAAGATAATACAGGAATGTAGAAGATTTAAACGTACGGCTCAAACGTTACCCAGTGAGAAATCTTTGGTAATGAGGGTTTGAACAATTACACTCAAAATTTCCCCTTTAAAATAAGAAGAATGGAGTGAAACATTGGACTTGAATACTGTCTCTGTTATGCATGAGCTGACGCCTTGTGCCCTTTTAGTGAGTTTCACCGTTAGAAATATTAATGAGGGCTAAACCCAAGCTAACTGGGAGTTGAAAGGGTCTGATGATTTGCGATGAATTTTAAAGAACCATTCACTCGCCCACACACACACACACACACACACACACACACACACACACACACACACACACACACACACACACAAACACAGACACACATGCAGAAGAACAAAAAAAAGACATTCCTGTCAGTCAACTCAGATTAAGTCCAGCAAGAACGACTTTAAATGTGCTTTAAAACACACACACATCACAAATAGGAAGAGAACTGTGTATAATTGCGCATCCCAAAATGGGCAAAACAGTTGCCAAAAAAACTCATTATTTCTCCCTTGACAGACAGTGATGCAGCAACAACATTCATTTGCATTAAATATTAGAAAACCTCCTCATGTGGTTTGATTTTTTAGTGCACATATGGGTACACACTCCCATCAAATGCCGGGGGAGCCAGTGGGCACCTCTGTTAAGTCCCAAAGTGGATTAGCAAAATGATGCCACAGCAAAAAAAAAAAAAAAAAAAATGCTGCATAAATGATGAAAAGGTAAATTATAGGATGGCCTTGAGAGCTCAACATTGTACAAATGAAGAAAACATTTGCCAATTCAACAACACATACAGCACTCAGAGAAAAAAAAAAGCTATATAGACCTAAAATGCAGTCAAACTGAGAAACACATTCACCAGTTTGACAATGCAAACGGTTTGCAGCACAACAAATCATGCTGCAAATACAGGGAGGTTAACTATCTGTTAATGGAGTGAACAAAATGAGCTAGCAATATCACATTAAGTGTTTTTATCCATTTCTAACATTCTGATTGCATGGTTCAGATAATACTGTATAGCAAATATGTGTAAAGTGTACAGGCTAACAAGAAGTAAATTAACACCATGGCAACAAGTGTCCTTAGTTAATATAGTTCCATTATTTCTGTGCCATGTCCAACATTTGTATATTCAGTTGATTTGTTTGTTTTTTTGTAGGTCATTTTGTTATCCTTTAAACAATTTCTTCTTTTGTTTGACTGTGTATGTGTTTCCTTTAGTTGCAGTTCTTAGGGCCACTGGGGAACCAATTGGTAAAACTGAATTTTAAAAGAAGAAACCCCATTTACTTCCCATGTGCAAAAAATATTATGTACTGTGAGAACAGCTGTTTATTTCCCCATTAAAAAACTGGGTCATCACATTGATTTTCAAAGTCTACCAATTAACTGGGTGTTAATACTCATTTTTAATTTAGCTATTTGTCAATTATTATTTGTCATTTAAGAGCCCTTTTAAAATGTTATCCTATTCATTGATGCACTCATTTAAAGTCCTAATTGCGTTTCTATTAATGAATTGCTATAATCGTTTTCAAGCCTGTCTGAGCCATCCATAAGATTCAGCCCTCTATGTTTGTCTGTGTCCAACCCATGGGGTTCTGCAGAAGTGAAGAGATAAACATGTTTATGATGCATGCCCTCTATACACGTGCAGTATACATTATACATTTCTGCCTCGTGGGTAATTACTTGCTTTGACTGCCATTTTCATCAATTACTCTAAATACTCACATCACTGTACAAACAACAGCAGTGCTTGGAAAATCAAACCCTATCTTGCAGTCATCCACCTATGTGCTGCTGTGTATTGAAATTCCAGTACAAAGCATTGATTTTCTGAATGCTGCAGGTCGAGCTTATGGAGGGTAAATACACAATATATTGAGAGACTTACCCCTCTTAAAACCTGTAGTAATGCTTCTGCAGAAAAAAAAGCCTGTGAAAATCTGTTTGGGATTGCAGTAAAGCACAATACTACATCCAGGCACGATTTCTAAAGTCCCTCATGGCAATTCTTGCATATGAGAAAATGTTAGATTTTTTTTCTGTACGCATGAATTTTCATCAACAAAAGATAACATGTTTATCAAATACTGCAACAGAGGGATGCTTATGTCTCTTCTGTGGACAGGTGCTTTGCCTTAAGCAGAAAACTCCTCCCTGAGAGAACAGCAGAAAATAAATCAAACATTCATATGCAAGTAAGCTGCTGTTTGCATTCTCCTCCCCGGTTGGCTGGCCTTTCTCTCGTGAATATCAACGGGAAATGTTGACTTTGCATGACTGGGATCCAGCATGGGATCAGAGCTGTGTTTTCAGGCATGGCAACAGGAGGAGCTGGAGGGGTCCTGAAGAAACAGGCCGTGGTCTATTTTGGGTCTTCTTGTCTAACCCAATTACAGCGTCAGTGTGCGCTGACTGAACCAACACCAGTCAGGTGATTTCCCTCCTTTGAAAAGTGGGACAAAAACCTTATAGACATGGAAATGTGATCCAGCCAAAACAATGGTGGGTGGTTTACACACTGAGACAAGGAGAAAATGAATAACAGACTGAGCAGGACCTTCTCATGAAGTGTTGAGAATAAAAAGGCAGGTTCGGGTTAATATGCAATAGCAGCTCAGGTCTCCCTTATGACGATGACACCTCTCTGTGACCTTGGCGGTTATCTCCTGTGTCACTGCTTCCATGTGCCAAACAATCCCCGAGCAAAACAGACAAATCACATTCTTAGCAGGATGGCTCTCCACATCTTCCTCTATTTCCAAATAAATATATAACCCCAAGATAAGCTTTCTATAGCGCCCTAAAGCTCAGTTGGAGCAACAATAAAAGCATGAAGCCTGTAAATAAGCCAAGACACAGCAGCGCCACCTGAGGCCCTGTTGTCTGAAATCAGTAAGAGTTTCAATTTAGAGAGTTTTTTCTTTGCAAGTAAATGAGGTAATCATTTGTGAGAAGCCACCGTCAAGGCTGGATGTGAAACCCTGGCTGCTTGTGGGAGGCAGGGCTTTGAAAAGAATCCCATCCATGAACTGCTCTGTTTAACTGCACTGATGCGCTTTTCCCTCAGCATCCGCCCTCCAGCCATCCACCTGAGAAAGCACTTTAGAAACTACTGAAGTAGGGCAGATGACAGTTTTTCCCTGTGTTTCTCTTTTGTCAATTCTTCTGCACAGTATCATCTTCAGCCCCAATGCTGCTCTAAGATCCAGGATATGAATCATAAAGTCATCCGGATGCATTTCATCATTCACTTCCACTGGCAGACTCTGTGGCTTCACCACTCCCGTGAGGCATAGATTTTGTTAATTTAATCTCACGTCATCTTAATTTAAAATCACAGAGACAGTAGGACCGATATATTAAGTCAGGTTACTGAGATAAAGTGTGTTCCTGCTTATATATCTCAGTATTGTTGGTATGCCTGTCTCACCTTTACCTTGACATTAAAAGTGTATTTCATTCGGTTTTCTGTATTTAACATCTTTCTCCCAGACAAACAACACAAGCTACCACTGCCAATACTACTGCCAACACTAATAAATATCTCTTTTTATGAATTTGTCAGTGTGAAATCACTTAAACACCAACATGTCAACACACAGCCATGCCTGAATGGTAGATTCTTGCTGTCTCCTAGCTGTGGACAAAAGCATCAATGCCACACAGACCTAGTATCACAGAGCCTCGGGGAAATCATTATTGTTCCAGGTAACGCTGAGTGACGCAGGAAGACTCGAGCGCAGCAGATGTGGGGACTTGTTAGGAACTTTATTTGCCATTGTACCCTTCAACAGACATCACTCTTAATTAGGTCTCCATGGATAAGAGCAGGCATCTGGACTGTTTGCTCATGAATGGACCGAATGAATGTCCTTCTGTGCAGTGTGCTCCCAACGACACACAAATACATGCACACATACCTCCTGCGCTTTATTTCATACTTGTTTAAGTAATATCACACTAATGCCATGCAGATAAATGTTTTAGTGGGAGGCTATTGGAGCTATCACTCCATCTAGTGGCTGTTTTAACTTCCATGAGGAAAACATGGGGGATCTGCATTGCACACACTGCACCAGCAGCGAGACAGTAGTGCCCCCTGTGAGCTTTTGTTCCACATCCGTCCACATGGACTGAGCCCTTCTCCGGAGCTACATCTGTTTAACTATGATGATCCATCAGTCACCTCAGCGCCCAGTCAATTCACTTCTTTGTCTAACTATTCATTTATGCTTAGACTCTGCCCATCTATCAAAACACACAATTGATCCTATGTGCACAGTTTATATGCTCTCATTGGTCTGACCAGCCAGAATATGTAAAAATCAATGGAGCACTGAAGAGCCCAGTAGCGCTGGGGCTGTTTACCCGGCTGCGGTCTGATCTGATACAGAGAAAGTGCACATAAAAAATACACAGTAGACTCATTTGTGATAACTCATCCTACAAAAAAGTGCATTTTAAAGCTGCACTAATCAATATTTTTATATTAACCATGGTGGAAACAAGTGTAGCCTGAGTGTGTTGTTCATAGAGACAAAGTTTCCTTCAGCTCTATGGAAAATTTCAGCATATTTAAACTCATTTTTGTGGTTTTATGGCCCACAACTTTATTGTATTGGTTCACACTCACTGCGCTCATCAGCGATGTTTCAAGCAGCAGCGGGCAGCTGTTTTTGGCGAAAAAGCTCTCATAAACCCACTGAATGCTACCTGCTGAGTACTAAACATCAGATACACAATGAACAACTAGCTGGTGAAGGTGGTTTAAGGACACCAAAAACAGAAAAAAGGAAGCATTAATATGGGACTTAAGGGACTCACCAGATGAGCACAAACACAAGTTGAATGCTAATGCTAATGCTAATTTGTGTCTGCTGGATGTGTAAATAGGAAATTCACCAACACATTCATTCAAAACACATTCACCAGCTGATAATACTGTGTCACTGTTCAGTTTACAGCTTGTTGTACTGCCCCCAAGTGGCCAAAAAACTCAGTTGTTTTTTGGGTTGTTTTTTTTTTTTTACAAAAATGTTGCTTGGGACACACTCCAACCTGACTTTGATGTGGTATTTGATTGTGTTTAGAGGTATTATTGAGTCAAATAACATATTCGATGCTGCATACAATGTAAAGGTTAAATGACCCTTTGTGGAAGAAAATACATTGATTACCCTCACCAATATATCAACAAAATCCAATGATTTTTATACAGTTTTATTTACATTTCAAATAATTGAAGCACATTGCAAGAACAAGATATTAACACTGAACATTCAGGCATGTATAGTAGCAGTACCATTAAACAAACATATCTCAAATGAATTGAATTCAAGATTCACATTGCAGTAAAGTAAAATACTTTGAATATTATTAAGTGAGCGTAAGGATAAGTCAGTCTGTTAGAAACTAAATAAATACAATTAATTAATGACATTCAGACTTGGAATGTATTTAGACGTACCATTGAGGTAGGTGTTGAAGTAACAATCATCATCATCTTTCTGACAGAGGTTTTTTTATTCATAACAGTATGAAAATAATAATGCCCGAGAAAAACCTCCACTAAAATAAGCAAATATGGAATGTAAATATAACTTTTTTTTAGCAAACTTGGTGTCTCTTTGTGTTTTTAAGGCACCTAAAACCATATTCATGAATAGCTCTTTGTTATAAGGAATGCTCTGAGCCATAGCTCATCAAGGTAGTTTTAAATCTAGAAATATATTCTGTTAAATCAGCACAGCTTCTCATTTATAAAATTCTTGTGGCAATGACATTGATAAAGTGCTCAATAGTAAACTGTGGTCACTCAGTATTAGAACAAGAAAATAGACTTACATTTCAGTGTCTAAGTGTTGACAATTTTTTTAAAAGTACCTTCTTTTCATAAAACATGAGACATCAGCAGAAACATAAAATACAGAAGACAGCAGTGTAAAGAAATGAATAAGCTAAAGTCTGGGGTTCAGACTCTACTTAAGATTCTCTTCAACATTCAGAGATCAGTGATTTGGGAAGGCAGTGTTTTAGCAAAGATGTCCTTCAAATGACTTTGCTCTCACTCTTCTTTGAATCCAGTGAAGGAAGATTACCCTGACAATATGTCATACAAGTGGTAGTACAGTAAGTCACAGACTTATTTCAATACAGGTTTTCTTCAGTAAGGCCATCTGAAGGGAGACAGAAAATAACATCAGTGAATTGTTATTTTGATATCTATGACCTAATATATCAAAGCAGCAAATCATTAGTGTGTTGTTCAATATTAATTACCTTGCTGAAGGCTACTCTGCATATAGCGGTTGAGTTGATACAACCCAGTGTTTTGGTCATGATGTCCTATCTGCAAACTGAAAGGATCCATGGCGATACCGCCTGCAGTGAATTGCTCTGCAGGCAGAGAGGTGTCTGAGATGGTCTGAGACATACTGAGGGGCTCCTGGTCCATGTGATGGGACCCGCTCCTGCTGCACACCAAGCCCTGCTGGTAGCTGTGGGAAACAAAACCAGAGCCGGGAACGCTGCTCTTCATTGTGACCATATCCAGGTCCTTCAGGATGCTGTCAAACACACTATCATCGAAGACCAGCTCACGCTTCAGAGGAAGGATGGAAGGGAGAGGAGGTTGATGGGACCAGTCACATGTTGAGGGCAGGCTGTTAGTGGCTGCGGGCTGGGTCACATTTTGAACTGGGCTCAGGGTGCGATACATGTCAAAGCTGCTTGCCAGGGATGAGATCTGCTGAGCCAAAATACTGATCTCTGCCTGCTCTCTCTCGCTGTACTGGTTAGACTCTGTGGATGTGGGGGATTGGTTGGGGGTAAGAAGACTGGAATTTATGGGCAACACATGCTGAGGAACATGGTGCACTTGGTGAAGGATGCCCCCTTGTGGCTGCTCCTGTTGGCTATGGTCGTCTTGATGTAGAGCACAGTCCACTGGGCTCTCACACATGTCGGACGCAGACAGGCAGTCTGGAACTAATCGAGCATTGGATGTACAAGCTTGGAAATCATAGATTGGCGATGAAGAGGGGGCTGGAGAGTGGGCACTGAGCACTCCGGTGGCTCTATGGTCAAAAGTTTGTTCTTCGACCGCAGGGAGGGAGTCAGAGGGTGATTGGTGACAGGTGAGCCCAGTCTCTGGGTAGGAGTAATAGGAGGGAGAACTCTCAGGGGAAGACAGCAGCTGACCTGTGTATCCATGCACATCCATCAGGAGGTCATGGCTGAGATCCTCCCGCTGCAGAGAGGAGCTAGAGGAGGCAGGGCTGTAGGGAGGGGTGAAGAGAGCAGGGCTGTCACCCAAAGAAACAGGTGAGCTATCACCTTGGGAGGAAGCAAACGCCACATAGTATATGTCTTGCTCAGACTCCTTCCTAGCTCTGGTACCACTTGGCTCCTCACTTTGGCTGTCGGACGTCCTCTGCCTTTTAAAGCATTTAGTGTTGCTGTAGCTCTGAGTCTGGGTCGCCTGTTGGGCTGCACAGTGAGATGATGGCCTGAAGGCATCACTGCTGATTTTCTTCTGCAGATATCTGGCCTCAGTTTCACTACAAGAGCAGAAAAACATTTTACACATGAGTGTTTTTAACTTGAAAATCATTAAAACCCCTTTTACACACTATATGGAGGAAAAGTTTGCAGGAAAAGTGAAGTTAATCATACCTGATGATGTAGTTAGTGCAGCTGATGCCCTGACAATCAGAGTCTTTGTTAGCGCGAATGTAGATCCAGGTCCATGACAGATTCTTGCACTGGAGTCTCAGCACCATCTCTACCTGGAAGTCCTCATCTGCCTTCACTGAACACAACAGAGAGGAAGCATTCATGATTATTACCATGCACAATCAAACTTAATGACTTAATCCACACAGAAAAATCACCTCACGTCACCCCTAATTGTCTTACTGTGAGCCTGCAGAAGCAACACAAAACTAAAGAAACCTCATCTTCATTTCATGAGACTGTTTTGGAGATGAACAAAGCAGCTTTTCAAACGCCTCTGAGGAGCTCATTCAGACATTCACAGAAATGATGATCCATTATTAAGAGGTTAGAAACTGATCCTAAGAAGTTTCTGAATAAGAGAAAAAACACTGCTAGCATCAAAAGAGGTTGTGGTTTCAACATTTTAGCTCCAGCATCTATGACAAAAAATATCATTTCTTCAGGCATAATTAGCTTAAAATTTAAGTCTTGGTTGTTTTGTGTAAAACGAATGATTTTTTTTTTTTAATAAAAAAAACTTACTTAAACTTCTGTGAGAGTCTGCACTCAAAGACAGATCTTCAGGGTGAATGAGACTGTACCAAGATCGACCGGTCATTTCTTCTGTTGAGTAGCCCAAAAAATATAAAACTCTGAAAAAGAAACATGAGAAAATGTTTGTCAGTAAACAGATTAAGTACATTTTGTCTATAACTGTTCATGATGGGATCTGTGTTATATCTACCTGTCTGACAGCTGAGTGAAAGTCATGTCCAGTCTGTGAACGCTGTTGAAGCTGTGACAGAAGACGGAGTCATTGCATTGCAGGCGGTTCACTGTGGGGGTACAGAAGGCCACAAACAGGGGCTCTTTGGTGAGACTGACAGAAGAGGATGAACCAGGCTGAGGGAAGGACTGGAAGCTCCCTCTGACCAGAATGGAGCTGCAGTTGCCGTACTGCAGCTTGAAGGCCTTGGAGGTTTGGATACAACATACAAAGCTCCTTTCTGTATAAAAGAAACATGGTTGTTGAGTTTTTCAGCTGTACAGTACCATTATTCTACATGCATAAAGTAGCACCTACATTATGAGACAAATGCAAATGTAAGATTTTTTACAAAGACTGACCACTGCTTACAGCTTATTATGTTGCTTTGCAGCACAAAAAATGAAGAGGGCTCAAAGTGAGCTAAGAGTTTAAGTATATATTAAATATATCAAACAGGAACTAGGAGTTCCAGAAAGCTTAAAATCTATCACACAGTAACTTTAAAAACAACAGAGAGTAGTATGTAAAATTACCTGGTGATGAGTTGTTTTCAATGTCCAAGTTTGACTTTAAAATATCAATGTCAGAGCGTTCCACCATATCATAAAAAGTGTCTCCTTGAAGCACATCTACCTGGAAAAGTTAAAAAGGTTTTCCTGTAAGCTACAACGTATTAAAAGGTGCAGCTAGTTACTAACACATCAAAAGAAAGTGAAATTGATATAATATTGAAACTCACCATAGAAAGGCCGAGATATTCGTCTACGTTTTCGGACACATAGACCAGCTTCCCCTGGGCTGTAGTGACCAGGATGAAACCGTGCAGGGCTTGAACAAACACCTCATATGGCAGAGAGCAGTGGGATCTCTCTTCACTCAGGAGCTCTTGAGGGAGGAAAGAGTGAGTTGAGCCTTAGTCACACTGTATGCATCTCTGCAGGTTGTCACATCTGTTATCTTTGATATAGTGCATATCCCCTAAGGAGCTGCAAACTTTGTTCCACTTTGTTTGACAATGATGCAGGTTGAATGCAGATTAGTAGATCTTAAAGACAGACTCCAACTGAAGTTTGAGGACTTACCCTGAAAGAAAACAGACTTCCTGATGTAGGTGCAGATGGCAGCCATGGAGTGCAGGTAGGAGAGACGCTCTTGGTCCTCCTGGGTGATGGGCAGTAATGCTCGCATATTCCTAATCTCATGGTTGATGTGGTCCCGTCGGGCTTTGGATGCTCCTTTGGTGGATCTGTGAGAAACCATGATCACTCAGGTGAGGCAGTGTGGATGAAGGAAACTAAAGCTCGGGAACCAAACTTGTCGCTACTGCTGCACTTGCATGTCAAAAAAAGTCAGTCTCTACCACATGACAAGTGTGAAAAAAGAAATCAAAGAAAGACAAAAAGAAATAATGGCCTGAACTGATCTAGCCTCTCTTTTCTTTTTCACAATTCCACCTATTTAGAGCGCCCTTGTGTCTCTTCCCCACAAATTGAAGCGGACTTTGAATATCAAGGGTTCCTATGGAAACTGCTGATATGAGAGGCTGTCGTGCCTGCAGCAGAAAATGAGGGCTCTCAATAGACTTTGTCTGTGTGATCAGTATCTGTCTGGGCCCATCCACTGAAAGCCTGGGGTTTTTATAGCTGCCAGGGCTTCAAGCGTGGGCGTCATACACAAGGGGAGGCTGGGCTTCTGCTGCTCCCTTCATTGCCTTATAAAGTGGGTGTCCTCGGAGCGGGGCGCCCCACGTCACAAGGACACAAAAAGTGCCACAAAAGGAGAATTATATCAGTTCTGAATCCATGCAATCTTAACAATAAAGAACTATAAAATTATTTTAGAGGATATAAATGTCAAAGCAAATGTTTTAGCTGCTTTAGGGAGTGCAATTAGAGGATTATTATACTTATACTACTGTTATATCACTTTGAATTCAAAGACTAGTCATAAATCCCAATAATATATCCATCAAAGTGATTTCTGACTGCCTTGCCTGCTGTTTCTGCACCAAAGCAACCTGATGGAGGCTGTTCTGAGCAGCTTAATATTTATTTTAATGCAGTAACAGCATCAGTGTGGCTGGATTAGTATGCGTCACATACTACTGTAGGCTCCAGACTGGAGAAATGGATTAAATGGCTCCCTGTGGTTTATGATCTGCGCGCAGCCGAGTTGGGTCTACATTTTCTCCACAGCCATGTGTTGACTCAGCCACTAGAGGACGTGGAGCAGAGGGGAGGGAGTGTTGCACTGACCTGAACCTTCTGCAAAAGGAGCGCTGCTGATCCTCGGCCAGATGATGAGAAGTGCACGGAGCGCTCACATGACATTTGCAGGAGTTGCACCAAAAAGTCATTTTAACGCTGTATAAGTAGCCACCTGAGAGGAAACACACATAAAAGTAATGATGATGATGATCCCAGAAGGAAATGTGTTAAAAAAAAAAAGCAATCCACTATTTACTTCTCTATCTTTAAGAATGACAATTTGATCAAAATCATACTAACATGGATTTGACCTATAAAAGAATAAGCCTCTTCTCCATGTGGGAGGAGAGCAACAGATAAGAGCTCTTCATCTCCTACCTCTGCAGGCTCTAGTCTGGATGAGGAGTGTCGAGCCCTTGTGAGCGTCCCTCCTTTTATAGCCTAAAACCCGATACCTCTCATCCAACTCAGCCGGCGGGAAGGGAAAAAAAACAAAATGGGATAGTGTTACTTCTTGTTGTGACGCGATGACAAATGGTAGAGGCGGGTTATATTTAGTGGAGGGAGCCCTAAAAATATCCTGTGAGTGGACGCATGATCCAACTCGATGATTTAAAGCAGGAAAGATGATCATTTTGATTCATGTACAATTAGCCGGCGATGTGTGTGTGTGTGTGTGTGCAAATTGAATGTGATAATTACGTAAAGCATCTGCAGGTATTGGTCCCTAATGTATAGAAAATATGTGCTAATTAACACATTCATTTTCCATCTTTAAGGTTAATCAGTCAACCTGCCAGATATGCTCAGAGTTAAAACTGCTGGGTGTTTATTAGAGAGCACTGCATGCTGGCAGCATCACTTTCTTGTTGATCAGTATACTGAACATCACACCAAGATGAAGCTTATATGTAGAAACTGGTAACCTAAAAAAAGCTCCATGTATCAACCCCCCCTCCAAAAAAAAAGACCCCATATGGACCCAGCCCTCCTGAGTGTGATATATGTGTCGGTTGTTCAATGTCTGGTGGTGTTTGTGCAGTGTGTGTGTATTCTTATGTTTCTCAATGTTTGGTGGTGTTTGTACAGTGTGTGTGTGTGTGTGTGTGTGTGTGTGTGTGTGTGTGTGTGTGTGTGTATGTATATTGTTCAATGTTTGGTGATGGTTTTGACAGATTGTGAAAATTTCCCCGTGGGACAATAAAGGCTCTCTATCTTGATTGAAATTGGGTGGAATCAGGTAAAATGGGACAAATAAGGCTCTACATCTTGAGATCTGTAAATATTAGCAGCCAATCATCAAACACGTTATTGCATTGTTGCTACAAATGTCCTTTACATCAAACAATCATTTTGATTTGTCTGTGATAACTAGAGAGATGAATTCATCTTAATTAGTATTTGGGTGGATCACAGATTTTAAACAATCACTGGTCCCAGAACTTGCAAGGTAAAACGTGGATTGATTTTCTCTATTTGGTAATAAGAGTAATGCAGCTACAACAATAAGAGTAAAACACCATAAATGGCTATAGGATGTTACATTGTATTAATCGTTTTACTTATAATCAAACTATTTTCACAATATACTTCACTTTGTATGGGAAAGAATGACTGCCCCATAATACCAGAATGCTATCAGTAAAATGGGACAAATGGGACATGTTCCTATGGTGAAACTGCTATGTACCACGTGCCATAAAATCAGTTGTTATTGTGCTATTATGTGCCACTCTGTCTTAACACAGGTTATAGAAATGTATTTCATGTTTGTTTTTTATGTAATGATTAAAAATAATGAATCTATGCAGTCATTCATTCATTAATCATCAAGGTGCCTTTATTAGTCATTAAAAAAGGCAGTTCTTATAAGGTATTTAGAGGAGTGATTAGCCTAAAAATGAAATTGGCCAATTGTCACATCACGCTATTTGAAATCAAACATCAGGGGTTGTCCCATTTTACTTGAACATGATATCAGAGTGAAGTAGAGGTTCTTGATGTGTTTAAAGGTCCAAGGTTTCTAAAATATTTTACTTGGCAACATATTTTCTTTATGGAAAGATCACAAATATTTATATAAAATCCTAAAAGTAACACTTAATGTAGTCTTCAGAATTTTAGGTGGTTTTCTTGGCAATCTACCAAAAAATGTCTCACATTACCTGACTTCCCCCTTTTTGTAGCTGGCAAACCCATCCTGACACAGTGTGACTGTTTGCCCTGGCTGTGGGCTTTCAAATGGATTTTTACAACACCACTGGCTTTTTAAAGATGAAACCACTCTACACTTGATAAGGAGGCAGCTTCCCCTGCACACGCATAACATGGTTGAAATAATATGAATATCACACAGTGATCACATGGCAGGCGATGACCACTTCACAAAACCTTATGTTAAAACACACTGTCCATCGGTAGAAGAGATTTTTTCATTACGTGCTCAAACATTTTAACAGCTTGAGCACAGCTTCAGGGTTTTACAGTAGATGCAAGAAATCTCAGCAGAAAACAGAGCTTGATGCATCATTGTTTAACGTCTGACAGACTTCTGAGCCAGTCAGCTATGGCAGTTCGTCTTCAAAGGGCTTTAACTGCGTGTGTGTTAGTCACTCAATTAAACCCCTGCTGGAGAGGAATTAAGCTACAGGTCTGCAAACATGACGCACTGATGCTGAGAGTCGGTCACTTGCTCAAAATTAGTTCATCTAGCAGAGGAATAGATTATGGGCATCACAAAACATGACTAAGGCAAACTAGACACCTTTCATATGACAAAAGGTTTTTCCTAGGTGAGTCACCTTTGACAGCATGATGCATGCATGGAAAACTAACTAACTAGCTAATGTAGAAATCTTAAGAAGTTGAAAGTTTGAAAAAGGAGGAATATGAAATACTTAGATCTGAAAAATGCTGCTTGGGCAGGCAGAATGTACAGCTTGTTGAAATTGTCCTGCAGTTATTTCTCTTAATTTGTCTCTGTGTTATGAAAATTGCTTCTTGTTGGTTTCTCCACAATCATTTTTGCATGAGTTTATGTTGTACAGCTGCAGCTTCTCTCCTCTAATGCCTCTTTTCGCAAATCCCCAATTTAGTGGCCTCAACAATGCTGGGAGCAGAGAACTAGAACTTGAGCGAGGGAATTGGACAGGGATCGGGGAGAGGACAAGACAAAACAAATCACTCTGAACAAATCCTCAGTCTGATTCTCAAGGGCCAGTGGGATTGTCAAAGTCCTGAAGGGAAATTAGAGAGTAATTTGGCTGAGTGTCTGCCTGCATTAGCGCCTGCGTTGCTGACCGATGCAGGCTCCGGGGCCAGACAGAGGGACCCAGCATTGCCCTGCTTCCTGTGTGCCGTGGGGCCAGGCGGGACAGGGTGTCTCTACTAACTCACTTTAAGCTGACCCTCCGTCTGTGGCCTGCACTTAACACTGCAGATAACACGGACTTTATAGCACAGGGCTGGTGACAGACAGGAACAAACTGCCAGGACGCTACTGGTCACACAGGCAAAGATTGGAGCTGAGGTTCAGTCACTTTCTAACGATGGGACTCCCCACAAAGCAGCCGCACGCGTCTCATTAAGTCTGAAGGCCAGTAATAGTTGGGGGGTAGGGGAGGCTGGGTGGCACCACAGCTTCAGAGTACCCACTGCTGTAGACGGTGAGGGCCGTCAGACAGGCTGACTGAGGCAGATACGGCTCTCTGGATTTCAGCAGGAAGCAGAAGATGGGAGGATGCAGGGTTCAAAGACCTGAACACTATGAAGTGGCACATACAGGAAATACAGGACAGTACGAGTTCACTCAACAGATAAAGAGGTGACGATCAGACACATCTGGATTTGTTAAGGAATCAAATTCATTTAAACAGTTTGAAGTATCTCCAGCTGTAATTAACCCAAATGATTTTGATTTAGTGAAAAGCTTGTTAAAGGAGAGGTTCATGGTCACAGCCTCGCTTAAATCAAACACACACCCATATGGACACTGAACCAGGTTTTTCTTACTGTAATCATTCCTCTTGTTCATGCTGACCATTAAGACATCCCTTCCTAACAGGATTCCAGTGTCCTCAATTCATGCACCTGACTGTTGCTTTACAAGACTCTAAAAAGCAGTACTTCTGTGTTAAATCAGGCATACATAATATAACACAGTACAGTATAGAAACTTCACTTGCACTGGTAAAAATGTAACTTTCCACCACTCCAACCTTGACCATGACACAGCAGCAGTGATGGAAAGTACGTTTACTCAGATACTGGACTTATTGAGACAATTTTGAGTTACCAGTACTTCACTAGTTTATGCTACTCAAAAGTTTGGACACACTTTCTAAAGTAAACTGACTTTTTACTGGTACTGTATACTCCACTACGCTTCACTTTATATCCTACAAAAGTTATTTGGATTTTAAATACACCACATTATCATCTCAGTAAATCCCTCTACATGCTCTTTAATGCAACCTATAAGTTGTAATGGAGTACTTTTACAGTGTGGTATTAATACTTTCAGTCACTGTAAAAGTGAACTATCTTCCACCACGGTACATCAGAGTTTAACACTGTGTGAAATGACCAATTCAGTGCAGACCAAATCCATATATACATCTTCAGAGAGTTCCTGCTGGTTCTCCAAATGGAATAAAACTAGAAAGAAAGCGAGTCCATCACACACACTGAGAAAACGGAAACAAATATTAACAACTCAAATTGTCTCAGATTTATTATTGATATAGTTATAAAGCATATTGCACAGGAAGTCCTGACCAACCTTGACAGAAAGATTCCCCTCTAAAAATGTAAAAAAAAAAAAAAAAAAAATTAAAAAAACAGTAACAATAAGCATAAGGGGTCAACACATGTAAAATGAATGCAAATACACTCAATACTTTGTTCATTTTTCGTAAGCATTCTTTGTTGTTTATGCAACCATATATTATTAGCCCTAAAGATGGTATACACACCTCATGTACTTCTGCTTGGCAAATAATTACTGCTTACACTGAGCACCTTCATGAGTGAGCACTATATTTCACTGATGTATGATTGTGTAATTTCTCTTGACAGAAGCAGTTTCTTCTCTGATGGCAACAATTTAGCTGTTTTGTGACACAAAGACACACCTCATCTGTGTAGCTCACTCAACTATTAGCAAAAACCTCATCAAAATGTAGAATGAGAACTTAAAACATGAGAAGAAACTGATTTTTTTCAGAGGGGGTGGGGGAGGGGTGGGTGTTAAATAATAATCATTTAAAATGTAATGCCAAAATATTTAGGCTAAATCCTAAACTCCTATCATTAGGATCGCCTTACTGGAGGTAAGTGAGTGACCATCACTGAGTAAGTTTGTTGTGCAGGTATTTTATCTTTTGACCAAGTGTCAACATTGTCATTTACTAAATTATTTACTCATGTCAAACTCCTGAAGAGTCTTTGACTGAAACTATCATCACCCATAATCTTCACACACAACAAGGACCACAATCCAGAAAATAAAAATGACTTCCACACCACACATTAGAAAAAAAAAGAAAAGAAATAAATATCATCAGTTTCGCTGATGGCCATTTGGTGTCACATTAACAGTTTGATTTGTTTATGGGAAGTCTCTGTGAACACGCTTTAGGCTTCCCTGTGATTTCACTGCATTAGCTGCTGTATAGTCCAAGTAACTGGGATACTGAGGAATATCGAGTGTGTGATATGTCCCGAGTGCGAGTGCAGTGCAGAGGGCATAAGTCTCACTGAGTCACATTGGCACTGCCGGTCTGTAAATAAAAACATCAATATTTAGACTTGGTTTGGCCGAGCAAACACCTCAATCTCTGAAGTCTACTTAAGCGAGAAGCAGCATCAACATGTCTCCTGTCTGTAAGGCCTGACATGCCACGTTTGGCTTTAGTGCAGTAATCTGGTGACTTCGACCTGCATTTCAAATGGTTTTGCACTGCTATACATGAAATACACAGATTTGTAAACATTTATGATGTAGGTCTGTCATATTCAGTCCTGATTGGGATCCTGCTGGGTACAATTTCTACCAGCTAATCAGTGACTAATACAGAAGAATTTAACTACCTGTCAAAACATAAAACCACAGCACACCTGACCCCTGACCCCAAAGACCAGGATTTCACATCTTAGTTTTGCAGAGTTTAGAGCTTTTATCCTGCTGAGAATCAGATATCACTAAAAATCCATAGTGAAAATGTTGAATAAAGGCATTAATATTAACTCTACTGCCTGTATAATCAGTCTTACCCACTCACTAACTTCAATATCATGTTAGGTTACTGTTATTTAGAAAAATTGAAAGGATAATATTCTGTATTTTTTGTGATTGTCACCAATATCATAAAATTACCAAAACCAATGATGAGTTGATACTAGTAACAAGTAGTGCCTGTGTACTCAAAGTCCGTCCATTTTTATCCAAAAACAATTAAAAACACACCAGTGAGCTGTTATACTGGGTGATATATTCAAAAACTGCAGTTTATTTTGAGTTGATCCCACATGTTGTCCTGCTGCCATTCATTTTCACTTGAGCACCAAAAACAGTCCCTGGCAAATGCACCTATTTACTTCAGTCTGAGTAGCATTTGTTAAAAACTACAGTGGACCAGTTGTTAAAAAATATTTAGCCATTTGAAAAACTAAATATTTGTGACCCGTCTTTAAAGATGTACATGTTCAGCAGGAACAAATAGGCTCGGCACTGACAGCCACAGGCAGGCTGAAGAAGTTGGAAAGACACAGAGAGACGGAATGACACAGTTGGTTTTGGCGTTTTCATGATGTTTGCTGACAATGTCAAAAATATAACATAACCCTTTAACTAAAGTGGATGGAGATAGATAAGAAGGTTTTGTTCTAAAATGTGTCAATAGGTATTAATAAAATAAATCCCCCCCCACCCCCCCAACCTGTATAAACACCCCCAGTTTGAATTACTCCAAGTTATTTGTTGAGCTGTGTGGTGAGTGTTTGTAATCTATCAGCCCTTATACATTTATATCATCTGCTCAGGTTCAGTTTAGCTTGTAGTTCTACACAAACACACGTGCACACACACGCTTTCCTGGGTTGTTGTTTTTTTTTTTCTTCACCTCACTGTGAATAGGCAGGTCACGAGGAGCGTCTGAGCGCTGTTTGACTCAGTAGGATTGTCTAAAAGAGGAATAACTACATTATGCATATTAGTGATGATCTTCCTCACAACAACACGCAGACTGAAGCAGGTGGGCTGGGATTATGTGTAGAGGGGACCACATGCTTGCACACATACACAGTATATATTTGCATCATGATTCCCTTCCACATTTGGCACAGAAAAACAAACTACAGAGGAGTAGGTGGGGGGGGGGGGGGGCGATGCGGCAGCTGAGTTCCTCTCTTCCAGTGATAGTACGACATTTCTTGGAAGAATACAACAGACAGCCAAAAATACAAACTTCCCTGTAAAAAGGCTTTTTTTTCTGGGGTATAGGAGACGATGAATGTATGGGAGGTCTTATCAAAGACTCTATGATACATGCTATCGAGGGAGGTAGATGGACATCATATTACAAGGCAGACAGCTTGCCTCAACAGCCTTGCAAAATCACCTTTTAGTCACTTAAGAGCAGTCGGGTGCTAGCCAGGTGGTGATAATGAAGTAGGGAAAAAGCTAAGCAGTCAAACAGACATTACACCCCAAATAACTTGGTACCAAATATTCAGTCTCCTTGCATTCAATGTCAAGAAAATAAGTTACCCTACTAACCTCAAAACACTGTATACATAACTTCATTAGACGCAAATGGACATGGTGGTTTTACATGGTTTTATGACCAAGTTAGAACTGCAAGATATACATACTCATAACCATCCCAGGCTCCATCTCTGGGTTCACATTTTTTCTCTCAGGGGAGATCTGTTTAGTGTGACACCAGGATGACATCCCCAACAAAGCTCTCAAGAGGCTGAAGTTCTTGTCTCTTCCTGTGCTTAAGCTTAGGAGTCTATGATTATCATAGGCTGATTGAATTTCTAGAGAAGCTAGAAAGAAGAGAAAAAAGGTGAGCCGATGTCAACATTTTCTTTCTCACGTGATCAGTGTTTCAAGGGTTAAAATATCCTTAGACATGAGAAAGCCCATGGAGTCCAAGGAAGTCATATATGGGATATTTTGGTCAGTATTGAGAGTTTTCACTTGGAGAATGTGGAGAACGAATCCAAACTCTACAAAAAAACAATCCGTCAGAGCTCAGTTGATTAGAAAGATAAAAGCCTGGCATCCTGAAACCCGTCCAGAGTTCTGGTTCTGCTTCACATTCAGTGGCGTCAGCCATGGGAGGAGAAGATGGGCCTGCTGATGTTGCTGTTGGTGGTCATAGCTGCCAGTTCCCACCTGGAGTGAACAACAGGAAGAATTAAAAGGAAGAAAATCTTAATCATAAGAAGAAGAAGAAGAAGAAGAAAGGCTCCAGTATCATTCAAACTAATTATTTTCTGTGATCCAAATGTTGTCAAACTGTGTTACATAGGCACAGTGGGCATACCAAATCAAACACCAAATCAGATTTAAGTTTAAAATATACTGCAAGCTTTAAGATTTCTGGCAAAGCTTCATAATCTTAATGTTTTTCATTAACTTCAGAATGCACAACAAACTTCTGAGGTTTCAAATAAACAAGATCTACTGCATCAACACTCTATCAAGCATTTCTGTGACATTTGCTCTCACCCCTTTGCCCCCCTCACCCACCCTTGTCCAAGCGAAGCACTACGATGTGGACAACGATGAGGGAAGGCCCCCCCTGTAACATGAGATCCAGGAGCAGGGACTGACAACAGGGTCTAGTGCTGACCTGATGACAGGTCAGAGGTTGAGTTCCAGATTGTTATCACTGGCTCTGGTTTCACACTCACTCCCTCTCAATTGCTTTGTTCGTTTTTTTGTTGTGCGCGTGTGTGTTTAAGAGGAGAGATTGGCATTGGAGCTGGAGATGCCAACGAGGGGCAAAGGGAGTTAACGGGACTCTTGTGACCCCACTGAAAACCCTTTAAGGGTTAGAAACACAACTGCAAACACTTAAGTGGGGAGTGTGCAAGGTGGTAGTGATGGTGCAAGAGAAATGAGAAGCTAAAAGGAGTAATTAGTATCAAGTTACAAAGGGTCCTCATGTAAAAAAAATATCACTTTAGTGTGATCCTTCAATTTCAGACGCACTTGTCCACAGATCTACTTCGTCTTAATAGAGTTTATTCATGGAGTTATTTGGGGTTGGTTATGAGTTTAAGATGGATTGTGTTCCACTATTCCCTATGATGTAAAAATAACACATCATAATGGGTAGAATACTACTATGTGAACATACCAGTTTAAATCACTAATTTGCACATTTCACTTTAGTATGCAAGCAGCACACAGATTAACAGTCTTTAGCTGACAGATGACAGAAAATATTATTTTTAGAAATGTATTTTGTTTTAAAATCACTTCTCCTGTGATTACACTGTCACAACACATCAAAGTGGTGTTCTCAAACTTATCAATTTCTCTTGCAAGTAATGTGTCAAAAGAACTTTCAGAGCTGTCGAAGATAGAGGACAATTATGTATTTAGGGTTGGGTGATATGGACAAAATCAAATATCACAATATTTTTTGATGTGTATTATTAATTGAATTTAAGTTTCCTTACAGCATCTCTTCTACAGTGGCTTCAAAAATCTCTTGAGGTGCAACCCATTTTTTGTCTGCTATTTTTCATACTGGTCCTCTTTTATTGCATTTATTTTACATCATTTCATGCATGTTAGCAGATTCATAGATATCTAGATGTTTGGTGGCTGTGTGTATGTATGAATGTATGAATATATCTATGGATTCTACTTTGAGTGCAAATGAAAAATAATTTAAAAGAACACTAAAATGTATGTTTTAGTCATATCTATGTTCTCCATGTTTGTCATGATATTAGAATACAATAGTGTGCATATATGTGCATGTCTGTGTATCTAGTCATAGTTGCAGCTGAACACCTCTGAAAATCAATCAGCCAATGAGAGAAGGTGCTGAGAAGAGATGACAGAATTGCTGAAAATGTCTATAATTAAACTACAGAGTGAGTGATTGATTGATACATATTGTGTGATGATGATGTTGGCAATGACTAACAAATATAGATAACAGATAATTCAGCAGCTTATTGGACACTTGGCTGGGAATTTATTTTTACAGCACTTTTTTAACGGAAGAATAAAAGACAATTAACGGAAAGAAGATGATTTTCATTCATTCCAGGACATTTTAACACCCATTTAAATATGCTGAATTCAAAATTGTCTAAAGAGGATGATTACTTTTCTGACAGCACAAAATGAAATCATCAGGAGCCAAACTCAGATCAGTCAGTCAGTCCATTATCCATTTATTCTAATACATCTAACATGTCACACTCACTCATCCTCATTTGCCTGGTGTTAGGTGGGCAGTTATTTTGTAACAACATAAAGATAGAAAATAAGTTTTGGCAGCTTATCAGCCTGATCCATTGAAAGGTAGCTAACCTACATTAATAACAGATCTATTGTGCTAGATAGCATGTTGAGGGAATGTTTTGGCTATACTTACCATACAAAGATTATGACTTCCTCAGTACCATCATGCTGCACATCATCTAAACTGTCTCTACAGTTGTTCCCCTATAACACTTCCACGCTTCAAATAAGCTTTATATTGGATGAAAATTGTCTTTTCTTCTCCGACTTCTGTGGAGACTGTTCATGGGTACACAGACAATGAACAGACTGAAAGCTGCACACTGACTATACTGATGTTTCACGGTGATTATGAAGATGAGATAATTACATACGAATTGAAGATGTAGGGGCTGTGAGTAAAGTCGGAGCAAAGCCGGAGTAAATCTTATACTAGTTAAATGAAGGATAATGAGTGATAATTTTTCCTCTTTGAAAAACAGCGTCATTATAAAGAGAGACAGATTGGTGGCAAAAATGACGATCATAATGCAAACAGCACGAACAACAATATGTCAGTTCTATGTAGGAGAAAAGGATGCTTTTCTGACCTGATATCATGTGGGAGTCCTGACTGCTCCAGACTGTACTGAATAACAGCTATTTTGCATAACGTCTTCAAATTAGGGCCTGAAAAGAGAAGAAAGTATAATGAGTTATAGGAACTAAGAAGAATATCCATTTCAGCTGTGGGAATTCAACATGCAGCCAGGAAGGTCAGATAGAAAAATCAGTTGATAAAAAGGGAAAAGATTTGCTCTTCATAATTTTAAAATCTCCATGTCCTGTTTATGCCAGAGCAGACAAAAAACCCTTGCTGAAACAATCAACAGTGCTCATGTAAGAGGACACTCAGACGTGCATTGACAGAATATGATAATGCTGATGTTAATACGCAAATCAACTTATTATACAAACCTGCTTTCTAAGACTAATTACGAACTTTGTCACTATTACAGTGCAATCTCGATCATGGCTGTTCCACCATATGTTCAGTGGTAAACAGTGTGAAGGCCCACACGACTGGCACGTGGAGGCAAGTGCCACAGGGGATGCCGCTGCATACTGCCAGTCCCATACGGTGCCTGTGTCCCTGTCTAAGCCCACACACACCCTAACTGTGACCTGATAGCACTGCAAGGCTACCCCAGCGCAGGCAGGATATGGCTATATTTGGTTGTCGATGAGACGGAAGTGCCCCATGTGATAACACAAAGCGGGGCCAAGGCAAGTCGCACCAGACCAGGTGAGAAATGAAGGCTTTGGTGTAAGAAGAGTACTGATACTATAAAATGTACTGAGGAGACCATCTATATTTTATTTAACCAGGCAGAGAGGTTTAAAATATTTACAGTGACACCCTAGAGTGGTAGAGGGAAATGTGGTTAAAACAACTGGAGTTTCACGCGCCCATTTTAAAAAACTGGACACTTTCTTAAGCTAATGAAAAGAGACACAGATAATGACTGGGATACTTACTGAAATCTAAGATATACAGGTCTGAATGATCCATGAGGTTAAATTCATCACCCATTCCTTGCTCTGGACAGGGGCTGTAAAGAGAACAGAAACAAGTGTTTGTAGAGTCAGTTAACAAAAATATATCAAGTGGACACATGCGTGTTTGTCAAGGACAACAGCAACTCCTTAAACTTCCTGGCTTCATCAGCATGACCCCTGCAACCTGCCAAGGCTGCATTGGCTCTCTGCATTGGCTCACTCTTTAACTGTTTTATTGGATACATTTATTGCTGTTCCTTAGATGTTATTCATAGAATAGCCAGCAATTAGTTACCGACAGGTTTCAAATATTCATCTAGTCTTTCATCGTCTTACCATCTGTCTTTTATCACGAAGGTTCATAATCAGGGAACCACAAATTATTCTTAAAAGGAGCAGTGCTGCTCTTATCATGGGCTGGCATGATTCAAGCCCACAGGAAGTAGAGCACTGTAGTGAGACAGCAGGCTGGCCGGTGCAGATAGTCTCCCAGACCTGTGCAGCCGTTCATATCAGTGCACATCTGTTTCCTGCCGCAGCTGAACACCCACACACATATACCTGTGACACACCTGGGATACGGCTTTAAAAAAGCTAGCCTAATTATATCCCTGTTTTCTTCAGTCAATATCTTTGTATTCATTTCTTCCACCACTCTTCCTTCATTTAACATGACTACTGTGGGAACATGAAAGTATACTGCATAAAAACAGAACTAAAAGTAATAAGCTATGGCCGCCGGGACATGAAATGTATATAAATATATATTTCGGTTATAGTATACACTACCCAGAGGATAACCACAACAAGTGCATTCAATATGCAGGTTGGTTTCTATGAATGCTAATTATGAAGAATAACAGGGATTTGGAAGCCAGGTCTGGTCCATAATGACTTAGCAAGACACCAAACACTACTACTGTAATGTTGAACCCATCTGACAGAAACCACTTGTTCTGAATGGCCTCTTGGAATCAAATGTTTTATATTTCCCTTTTACATAAAACCTTTCCCAACTTTCATTCTTGCCTTAAACCCTCTGCAGTCTCACCCTCACCCTAAACACTCTCTCCCAAACATACCTCCACCCATCAATCTCTATTCCTCTTTCCCGCTGTCCTCTCCATCGTGTCTCCCTTTTGCTGCGTGTTCAGGATGTTGTAAGGGTTTTACGTTGCTAATCTTCCCTAAACAAACATGGTTGTGGCTTAAAGCAGCCAGGAGAGGTGCAGAGCACGAGCACAGTCGTCCCAGGGGGCCAGCTGGGGAAGTCATTACGCCCCTTGCCCCCCAGGAGGTGATCCACCCAGGCTTATAGTGGGGGCCTCCATCAGAATAGCCTCAACCACCCGAGTCCTCATCCTTATCATCATCCTCATCATCATCATCATCAGACTGTCTTGTCCTGTCTCTAGACCTGGACACACAGTGCACTGATGGCTGTACCATCAACTGTGTTGACTAAAATGATTCATGGCTCATTTTTTAAATCAATTAAATGCCAACTGGTTGGGATTTCACAATCTACATTAACTATAAAGATGTATGAGAATGATATTCCAGTAATAAAAGTTAATTAAAACAATTATGTACATTTGTCTAGAGAATATTTATTAGGACTTATGGGTCATGCTTTTGTAATGTGTGTCACCTTGGATCTAGTTTGTTTTTGTCAACTGCCATGAAAAGTAGCATCTCTCTATGTAAAGAGCACACTGCAGTACTGTGACTATCGACGACTGTGCAAGCTCACATGGAGAAAGGGTATAGGCCTTGGATGCTGATGCGTGAAAGGGTAAAGATAAGAGGATGCTTTAACAGGAGCAGCAAGAGAAATGAAGATCCACTGGGATGAGGCTTTCTCGCATGCTCATGGATAATGTTAGCCTGGGTGTGAAATCTGGCAGAACATTAGGGAATGGTGATGTTTAATTGGTTACCGCAAAGAGGAAGAGGCATAAAAGGATAATAGAAGCAAGGGAAGGAACAAGGGGGTGGCAAGAGGTGTCTGATAGACTGGCAGTAGTTGGAAGCGGGAAAGTCACAGTGTGCGACTTTATGTGGCATGCTGGTGTTTGATGGGCCACTTTGTTACTTGATCAGCAATGTATCACTATGTGTGAAAGTGCTCCTCCCCCTACAGCAGCAGTGGTTCCCAGTCTGAATGAGGCCTGAGTGATGCCGCTCCCCCACTAAGAAAACACTGGTTGCTATTTCAAACAACACTCAATGAGGGTGTCTAATCACCCAATTGCCAGGCCTCTCCAGCAATGCACTGACTCTCCACCTCATTATCTTTCAAACCACCACAACAGTAGAAGAAAGGGCTGAACTACTGTCCTAAAACTAATGAGGGGACACCACAGAGCCTGGGAATACTGCTAAGTGTCTGAAGTGTCCAGGGATTTAATTGCCAACAGATTCTGCAAATTACTTTCAAGAACGGCAACAATGCAAATGATGTTACAGGAGGTGTCACTGAGGGAAATTTCATCAGTGACACCTCTGCTTTCTAAACATCAACACTGCCATTAACAATTATAGCTTGAACTCCTGTTGTGGGCATGTTTTCTGTGGCTTCATTTGCCATATCCTCATTCTTGAAGTGATATGATCTGTATCCTTTTTCCTTTCTCCACTTCCTATTGAACTTTGGTCTTTAAGAACCATCTAGCTCACAGGAACTCATCACATACAACAACTTCCTGCAGAGCACCTTATCAGGATAGCCAGACACGCATTAAAACCATTTCTGTAGCACTTCAGACATGAATGAAAATACAATTTAAAAAAATAAGGAAATGGTAGTGATATTTAAAACAAACAAAAAAATAGACATCAATTTGTGGATTACTTGTAGATGAATAGGTACTGCATTTTGCACTGCATGATGTGATGGAAAAAAAGCACATCAGACACAATCAGAGAAGGTCATTATTTTAAAATGTACTTATCATTGAACAAATTGGCGGGCTTAAAACAAATCTCCCTCCAGAGGATTCCTTTTGCTTCCCAGAGCTTAACTGCATACATGACAACATGCAGTCACTTAAGAAATAATTTACTGGTCCTCTGATTTGGTAATAAGATGAATTCTAGAGCTGATTTTTTCCCCATACTGCACGGATGAGCCAAACCATTAAAACCTTTGCGGTAACCACCATAAAAAATTGTTTACACCTCAGATGTTATACTTGTGCTGTCAAAATTAACATCTTAATTTTTGAATTAATTTGAAATATTTTGTAAGTGTAAAAAAAGCTGAAGCAATTACTGTCTTTCAGATGCTGTGGGGTATTCCGTTTTAAAGCTAAAAGATGAAGATACTGGTATCATATGAAGGTGTCCACAGGTACCAAACATGTTATGATAGCTTGTCAGGAAGAAGGATAAATAATGTTCCAAAGATAAGGCTACATTTTGGCACGTGAAAAGGGGTCTCTGCATGAACTCTCTCTCTGATTCTGACTAGCCTAGCAAAATTAAGGCTACAAACAACCCATAATGTTACATGCAGAAGTTGGTTTCATACCAGTATTTTATCCATTCAAAAAAATATCTGATGTTGTGGAAACATAATTGTCTAGAACCCGAATAAAAGATTACCCCACTTTTTCAGACGCATTTCCAGGGGAAAAAACGTCTTATACTTGGACCAATACAGTCAACTTTACAAATGCATTTATTCCTGTAGTAGTCTATTCTTTATAGCCTCTATAGTCTTAATGTCTATCTTATTCCAGTGTTTAAGTGGCCAACTTTGCAGTGGCAATATTGTATCAGACACTTGACAGGCACGTCATTCCTTATGTCAAGCCTGAGAGAATAACTAATGTCTCATCCCTCCGCGGTGAAACGGTGAAACTCTGCAGTGGGCGTGATGTGATTGCGTTACCGCAATAATCTGGTTACCAAAAGCAGCTCTAATGAATTCCATTGCCCTCTATTTTCACTGTCACTACAAAGTGAAAACATTTTCATTAAATCACAAAGCCTACAGACACAGTACCCAATGGAAGGAGTTTACAAGACTGCTAAGGGTTGGTAAGTGTTTTGGAACTAAACTTACTTTGGTTATCACCAATCGATAGATTCTCATCCATTTCTTTTACCTTAATCTCTGCTGTCTCACCTAGTCTTACCAGGCTATCTGTGCCCCCTCCTGGGCAGTGGCTGGATGGTGGATTAAGGCCTGTAGCTACCCAGACTTAAGCCCCATGCAGAGGGTGAGACACTAACTACAGCTGGCTCCCAGAGAGAGAGACGCCTGGCTTCAGATTAGACAGAGGAGATGCCATCCACCAGTGAAGCCTGCATCTCAAATTACAACCCTTGTGGACAAAATGTAGTTGGACTAGGAGATTAAGAGGAAAAAAATGTCTCTGCAAATCGCAAGCAAATACAAATTTAGCCCCCTTTTATCAAGATAGGTTGTTTTAAAAATAAAGGAGATGACATTAAATTATGGTTTAGTGCCTTGAACACATCTGGTTAAAATCCATGGGAGGGGGGTTGTCAAGTACTACTTTATAGCTGACAGACTCATTTAGGAGAAATAAGTGACTTCCTCTATAGTCCAACTCTTCAGCTGCAATTTGTAAGAGTAACAAGGTCAGATACCTAAAAGGAGACATTCATAAAAGAAACTCATGATGAACATTAATTTGGTTAATGACAATGGTTCATCCTTTCTATCAAAGCAGTTTGAGTATCTCATCCTGCTCTTTTATTATTGCCTTTCCTCTTATGCTAAAAAAAGCCTCAAAGTTGTTTTAGAAAAGTTAAATTCACTGACAAATAGTGTTGTTTAATGATGATTTGTTGATTGGGTACAAATAACTGTTAATAAAACATGTCCTTGTAGTCTCACATTGTTCTACAGAAGGGGCCTAAAACCCCCAAGACGTGTGTTGGTTGTGATGACAGTAGTAAATCAAATGTTAAACTACTATTATTTAGACATGTCAATTTACACAGTGGATCGCATCACAAAGTGTCACCTATGCAGGCTGTTTATTTGAGCTGCTGTGTAACACTCACCCCTATGACACCATAATGTATACACACTGTTAGTGGGTTAAGGAGGGTTAAGATGCAGATGAAATACTATCATGAGCTTGTCTTTGAAGAGTAAATCACAGTGTTGCTGTGCTGCCCTAAGGTCCTGTACCGCCACGTGCGGGTTGCCCCGTATCCTGCTGGGGTCACCTTCACTGTTTGACAGGTTTTATCTTGGGCATACTAAACACACAGACACACACAGGGGAACACACACACGCACACACAGACAATTAATAAAGGAAACTTCTGCAGCTTACCCTTTGACACCGGAGGGCAAATGACAACATGTGTGGGGCATCAAAACCTAACTTGTGTTGCTGATAGGCATGTTTCCATGGAGCCAAGTTTCACTGCGGTATATTTTAAGACATGAAGTGTATAGTAAGTGTGGCTGTAATGGTTTCAGTTTTGGTTGAAGAATTAACATAAATCAGAAAAAAAGAGCAGAGCTTTTCTTGTAATACTTGTGTCCTAATGTTTTAGAATGAGTTCTACCTCAGCCCCTGTTGTGTTTAGTCTAACATTTGAACTGTCAGGTTCAACAGTGATAACAAGCCACACTTTAAGCAGCTGGACTATCTTAACAGCAGCCCTTTCAGCCATTGATAAGGTGCCAAATGGCCCTGTAGGCGATATCGAGGCACCAGGCTTTTGACCTTCCTGATCTACAAAACAAAATCACTGGACTCTGCAGAAGCTCTCTGCATCAGCAAATTGCTGGTTTGAACTGACCAGTAAAATTCCACACAGATTAAATATCCTAGTGAGATTTTGGTGGATTAAACATGAGGTTTTGGGCTGGGATGTTTTGGCTACCAGTGAGATTACCTGCTATGTGGTCTTCCTCTTGCTCACAGTCCATAGCAGCCACACACACTGTCTCTATCTGAAAGCTCTGCAGTGGCAGGACTAAATAAAATCTTTACATTTTATTTTAAAACTACAATTGAGCTTCTGCTCAAAATGTATGTACCCATATCCACATCAGTTTCCATGTCTATGCCCAAAGAAGATCCTTATCCAGGGTAAAGATCCAAAAATTGAAGCATAAATGTTTCTGCAGCTAATGTTAGGAATGGCGTCAGCATGCTTTCCAACATCATGAAATGTACCGAGTGGCTCTGCATATTGCCAAATGTGTTAGGCTGGCAGAGTGAAGCAAGCGAGCGTGTGTGTGTGTGTGTGTGCGCGTGTGTGTGTATGTGTGCACTCCATTCTGACGTCAGCTTGACAAGAGGAGCTGTGAGTCATTAAAATCACATCCAGTCACATGCAAACACACACAAACAGCACACTACACCGGAAAAGAGAGGATGGTGGAATGGGACCGGGTGTCCTACTGGTCTCTGTACTGAGCAGAGCAGTGTGACATCTCAGCAGTGAATTAAAGTGTTTCCTCAATTTGACTGAAATTCTGGTGCCCTGAAAAACACATTTGGGAATGCAGTCACATTTAGGTGTCTGCTGCAGATGTGACTGAACTGAAAAGAAACTGATGCAAAACCCCAAACACCAGGACCAGCTAATATCATCAACTATATAGCCACAGTGCTATAATTGCCAAAACTTTGATGTTTACGAAGGCATTTAAATTACAGATAACTAGTAAAATCAGGAATGGTAACATTTGGTATTTTACAGCTTCAAGCTAAATTGCATTTCTTTTTCAGTTGTTAATACTAGTGTGACACAATGTGATCCATTGTATTAGTAATTTTATTTATTCATGGTACAATGTCACTGCCTATCCACGCCAATCCAACATCACAAGGGTGAAATTGAAGGGGGTTTCCAACTGTTCGACTGTCCGACAAACAGCTCTGACAGAGTGCACTAATCCATTTATAGAGAATCTGAAATCGTTCATTTTGTACTTCAACTATCATTAATCTCATCATCATTCGTATCAGTACATGTAAATGCACAAGATAACTTTAGTTGTAACGTCATTGGATTACATAAGGGTCACAGACTGTACCTGGCCCTCTCCAAGCACAGTGATGACATCAAAGAAACTCATTCATCGGTTAAGGCCACTTTGGCATTGTTAGACCAAAACTGACAGCCGCTGTTCCCTCCTGCTCCCAGTGAAAGGCAATTAACAGACCCTTTGAAGACCACTCATTATCAGTAGTCCCCATAAAGGTGCTAATTCTATAGATGACTGGGATGTTTTCGACCATTTTTCTAACAAAAAAGGGAGCCTTCAATAACAGAGTAATGATTGAACACAAAGAGATATTTTAAATCAGTCATCATGAGGAGCTTCAGCTAGACATGAATACTTATGATAAACAACTATATTCACTAAATTCAATGATGGAATGAATACACCTCGTCATGTCCAAGTAGTTCAAGGGCCAGTGCCAGATTCCCCTTCGCAGTTTCCAAGCCGTCTGCTCCCAGCATGCCAATCTGTCATGTCCTTGTTCACACCCTGCCCCTCATAGGATGCCCTGTTCCCTACCTTAAAATATTTCCCGATTTAGCCCAACCTGGGCTTGTCGTAAGCAATTACACACAGAATGTGATAAATGCCAACAATGACAACATAATCTCAGCTGGGGATCCATAATCTATGAGGCACCGTCTTCATATGCAACTCAATTTAAGCAATGTTCATTTCCTTGGTAGGGAATAAAACACTAACAAAGAACAGGTTTTATCAAAGGACACTGTTCACAGCTTGTGTGGGTAGGTGAATGTCAGTGCAGGTGGAGTTAGTCATGCACGGGTCGTCCTTCGTGGGGCAGCGAGCAGGTTTCAGTAAATGAGTGTAGCAGAGGTGCTGTGGGTATATCAAATTGCACTCCGTGAGAAAGAATGCTCCCTAAAGTCATAAATCAGAGATGGGGGCAGAATTTCGCGCCTCTCTGGAGCTCAGCAGGCCTGTTTACACTGACGCAAGTGGCACTCAATGGACTGCCACTAATGCCCAGCCTGTCATTCACTCCCATACACACTGCTCGTATACTCTCAAAGACATGCAATTGTGTGCCAAAAAATACATTCACTTCCTACCAAAACAAACAGATATCCTGTTCTAAATCCCAATTCATGGAAACAAATAAACAGCCCAAAATGTAGAAATCCCATGTAAGCATGAAGGCTTATTTCTTTTACACACACACACACACACACACACACACACACACACACACACACCTCTTTATTTATTTGTCTATATTGTCACTATTAATGTTTTGGTTTTCAAATGCATTTAAGATCAACACACCTCAGTGTTATATCCCGTCCAAAGTAAACTCCTAGGAGAGCAGGGGGGATTTTGGACTAGTTTTATTGTGCTTCACTAAAGTAATAAATCATTCCAGGACAAATTCCTGCAGGTAAAATAAATATCATAAACTGGGAATAAATATCAGCAGAGGGGTTCTGTTTTGGATCAATTTGAAAGAACAACCAACCCAAGAAAACAAGATGTGGACCATAAATTTGAACACAATTTCCTTGGCACACCCACCAAAATAAAGAGCCCCACAAAAACACACAAGCAAGGTGTCCAACAAATAATTCACGACGGTCTGTGCAGGCATTCGTCAATTGCATTGAGACAGATACCAATAACTTTTTAGCCCTGTTAACTGCCCTTGTGTTGTTAGGTCACGTAAAAATAAACACACAGCCGTGGCTGGTTTTTAAGATAATGTTCACCCTAAATTAGCAGTGTCTAATGGAAAGAAACACCAGCTCTTGATCTGTATTAGTGCAAATTATGGCAAATTAAAAACACAAAATGAGCTTTGATTGGAAAACATTTAAAATCAAGAGGAGAAAGCAAATAAATAGTGTGATAAGAAATAGCTTTGTGTGTGTTTGTGTGTTTTAGTATGTGTCTGCACATGCCTATGGGAGTTCCTGTGTGTAAGAGGCTTAAGTGTACTCATGTAAACAACAAATGTGCAATGCCGGTCAAGGGAACCTGTGTGGCCGACTTGCTTAAAGCCTGTAAGGATCATGTCTTCATTTGTACAGTTACAGGAAACAACATCTTGGCTCAGACTTAAAACAGACTGTTGAACAACCGCTGACCAATGTCACAAATAAAACTAAATAAGAGACCCCCCCTTTTTGTTTGCATTATTGACACATTACAGCTCAAATTGCAAAAGTTAAATGGGCACAAATGTCCTGCCCCCATCTTTTAAAGCAGGATGTTAGAGATATTGTGTGGCTTTCGATTTCTTCCTCTGCTCAGCCAGCACACTCCATCATTCCAGTGAGCCCAGTGACACTTCCTTTTCTAACCCCAGCCCTATCTGCTCACAACAGGAAATCATGACTCCTTAAAACCCATCCTGGACTAATCCCGCTGAGAAACCAAACATTGTCTTAAACTGCTACATCTCTTATCGAAAAGGTCTCTTCATCAGTAACATGTCAGTAACTGGCTGTTTAAAATTAGCAGCTTTAATATATTTCTTTCAACTGAATTTGCTGATTTGTATATGAAAAGTAACCTTAACAAATAGATCTGCAAGAACGCAGTGGGAACAGCAGGTTAATGTTCATTTTTTTGAAGTATCCCTAAAACATTTCTGATACCGAAAAGGTGTCTAAATAATACTGCTGAGTAATGAATGAATATTACATATGTGTATTAGGGTGTGTTACTCCTCATGATGCAGTGGCCAGTGGAGCAGTGCAAAACTAATCTAGCAGCAGCCAGAGGCTTCGAGGACTTAAGGTCCTGTAGACGTAGTGGGGCTGAGAGGACTCTTATCCACAGCCTTCCGATCCTCACTATCAGTTTATCCCAGTGGGGTTTGCCTGATAACGCAGCCTTCCTGATAACAGTAGCCCAGGTCCCGGACTATTCTGGACCATGCTAATGCCGTTAGCTACCTCATTAATCCACTGGCTACTGGCCTATCACAAGCCCGTCACCAGCCCAGTGGCACCTTACCAGCTATGAACCCCCGGCAATCACTACTGTCTTACGGCCAACAAGAGAATCATTACAAGACTGCTGTCTACAGGAGCCAGCCCCTCCATTTGGCATATTGAAAAGAGAGGACAGTTTTTCTCCTCAGACTGCTCAGATACACAGATTGATGTTTGTCTTCTGAGTGAGTCTGTGCTTCATAAAGATTAGGACCACAATGCCAATAAAACAAACTTGTGAAAGTGAGAAAATTAATTTATGCGTCTTTTTCGTCAACCTCTAAATGTAGAAGTACAGTTTTTATGAAAACTAATAGTTGATTCAACATAGCGCTGGGCAATACTCAATTCAATTCATTTAGTAGATCAAGCCAATATAAATTTACATAAAGACTCAGCCATGTCATACACATTTTTGGTTATCTTGCTCAGCACTACTTCAATACTTCAATAGTTATCATGTAAGGCAGCACTATCCTTATTCTATTACAAAATGTATATTAATGCATATTCATTTTATATTAAAGCTTTTTCCATTAAATATTAATGTCATGCTACTTTAAAAAGGTCTAAATACTACATATCTTTTACATGCAGTACAAACAGTGAACGTAACAAATGGAAATAGTTTTCCACATGTGAAACACATTGATGTTTAAATAGCATAAACAGTGCTGTCATCACATTTCAGTGACAAAAGTAGTGGCTGTGGAAACAGTTGCGGCAGCAGTTCGAGTACTAATTGTTGAAGAAGATGGAGTGTCTGTGCGGAGTGTGTTGGTTGGTCAGAAAGTTAGACTGGTTAAGGCGGGTGTGAGTGATTATGATGTATGTTAGTTGGTTTTAGACTATTTGGAATACAATAGGTTTTAAAAGAGTTAACAGTTTTGATATTTAAAAAGGTGTGCAAAGCAAGCTATCTGGGAACTGAAGACTGTTAGAAAGCCTTGTCAGTGACTACAATCTGTCAGATGTGAAAGCTAGTCCTTTAGTGTGACCGTCTGATCTTTAAATCTTTCTACATATTTGGAAAAAGCTTGTCACTGAAGAAATGGTATCTTGGAATTGTGTCTCCTAGCTGTAGTGTTAACATCAAACCTCAGGAATTTCCAGCTAATCAGTAAGCATGTGTAATCTGTGTAAATGACATTATGGCAAACAAATGTGAAACTCTTGACTGAATGAAAGTTGCTGCAAACTCCAAAAGTAGAGCTTCAATACTGATGAAAATGCTATGTCACCATTTGAAGTGATTGTAAAAGTAATTCATTGCAGTTTACACGCTGTAGAAATTTGAGTTTTTAGAAAGGCGAGCTGTAGCTGTTCTTTGAACTTTAGGTTTGGGGCAGCATCTCTTTGTTGTTGTAATTGTCAGATGTGTTTGTGAAATGCAGTGTTTGTAGTGATAGTTTCCAGGAGGCTGCTGAAGCTTTCTTTAAGTATACACCAGGTTTTAATAATGATAAATTCTTCCTTACTAGCACTTGGATTCAGGCTGTTCTCAACTTTATTGCCATGCAACAATGACTTTGACAAAAATAAATACACTGTGATGGATTACCTTATTTAGGCAAGTTTCAAGTTGTTGTAAATTAGTTTTTTATTCTAGTGAGATTACCACTGTTGACTATGAAGTTTGACAAACACATTCTTCAGTTCAAAAACCCTATGGTATGATTCACAGTCATCTTTAAGTCAAAGTGGATCCACAAACTTTTGATTTTCTTCGACAAGATTAGAAAGCTGACAACACATCATGAGTGATGCCAGCTGCATTCATTCATTCAATTGGGTGGCACCGCTCTCAGTAGAAGTAAACAATGACTCACCTCACACACAACAATTTTATCATGATCTATTCTCAGCCTTTATCATACACTCTGACAAACTGATTGAGTTTGATTGATTTTAAGAGAACTCAACTGGGGTCTCTCTCATACACGATCAAAACTATAATTATTTTCCTCTATGAAATATAAGACTTAATATTTATAATCTATATACTTGTGCATATATGTAGATACTAAGAATGTGTGTGTGTGTGTGTGTGTATGTGCATGTAGATATAAAGTTTAAGTTTATGTTTGAGTTTAAGTGCATGAATGTAACTTTGTGCTTTCATTGAAGAATGAGGACGTGTGTGCATCTACATATGTAACTTAAAGTTTAAACATGTCTTTAGAAGATATATTCTCCATTTTTTTCACTTTGTGTGTGTGTGTGTGTGTGTGTGTGTGTGTGTGGGAGGGGGTAACCGGGTTGAAGATGGGAGTAACTCAATAAGTTATCTGCAAAATTATGTCAACAACAGTACACATAAAATTAGTTGTTCAGCTACATGCATATACTCATGTGTTAAATTGAAAAAATATTAGATGATTACATAATTGGTACTATAAAGACTTAAATAATTAATAATCATAAATGTATTAATAATACAATAATTTCACCATTAGAATGATGAGAGGAAACTTGACAGAAAAAAAATGTATGAATATCCTGAGTTACAATGCAGATATAAACCATTATATACAAAAATATGTGTCAGTTTTGGCTTAGTTTTCAATATTAACCGTGTAGACAAAGATGACAAAAAAGTAGTAATATTTTGTGCCTCACCTGGTTCCTCCGAAGAGGATGATTCGATCTCCAACCATGCAACAGCATTGCCGTCTCCGTGGACATGGGCCTTTCCCCTTCGGTTCTACTTTCATCCAGGAAAAGGCTTCTGTAGCCACAAACAAGAAAAGAATAAAGATAACAATACTTAGATTTAATATTAGAAAAAAGAGAAACAAATCATACTTTCATATAACCAGCTGACTTCCTCTGACCAAGAAGATGCTCAGTAAACCTTCCAATAATTTTCTTGCTTTTAAAAAGCTAAACAGTAACACCTGTAGCATAATACATTTTGATCTGGATGGGTTCTGGATTCATCAAAGCAGCTCTACAAAATCTCAGCCAGTCAACGTTACATAAACCTGACAGTGTTTCCCATTGTGCCTGAAGTTCATTCATCTTCCTGCTATATTTAACCACTAACACAAGGCCCACGGATAATAGAATGAAAGACAACAATAAAAGAAAGAACACAAAATCTAACCTTCACTTGAACACAACTTTACATTTCAAAAATAGAAACAAATCTTGTCTCCTGCTCTGCTGAAGTGCAATATGAGTGACGGCGTTGAAGCTCTCTCAGTTGTTCCATATAAGGATGAACTGTGTAGCCTTGCACACTCAGAGCCAACAGCATCATTGCATCTCTATAGCAACAGGCCATTCAGACTTTGTTGGATAATGAGGACTATAACTGAAGTGCTGCCATCTAGTGGACAGCAAAACACAAGTTTAAATGGTTAACTGCAGATGTCGGCATCAACCAGTACAAGACTGTTTAGCTGTGAAAAATTGAACTTCTTCTGTATACAAAGGATATCAATGTAAAGTACTCTCAGACATTTTGAGTCTATATAGGACAATACATTGACTATGAGTATGCTCCGAGCGTGTTGTCTCACTTATGATGACAATGCTTTCATTTGGAACAAGAAAACAGAGTTTCTTAAAGAAAGGACTTCTAATAACTTGAGACGTATTCTGGCAACATTTGTAAGAACAGACAATGACTGCAGAGATTTAATTATTGTCCATTTTTTTAATCTGCGTTTCTGGCTAAAAGACACAGCATCTGCATTTCCCACTTGGCGTAGTTAGAGGGGAGAAGCCAGCCACTATCACGAGACTCACAATGATGCAATAAAGGAAGAGAGGATTGTGAGGATTGTGTGCATGACTCTCCACAGAGGAATGAGGAGGAAAGTGGGTCAACACTGCTGCATTTTCCTCTATAGAGGTAAACAGTCATTGCAGGTAGGCACAAAAGAAAAAAAAAACTACTATGCACAAAGCAAAGACAAAGTTCAGAAATGACAGCAGCAGAACAGCAACAGTGCTTTACAGTAACATAATGTAACACATTTTCTCAATCTGAAAAAATGAGAACAGTGAATCACCTGGATTGAATTTCCAGAGATCGTTGAAGTGCCGGTCCATATGGGCATTGTATCCTCCAAATATGTACAGCTCTCCATTGTAGGAAACTACACACAAATGGAAAATAAATAAAGTGAAACAATTTTTATGGTCTACCATGAAGATGAATCACATTTGCAGCATAATAAAAATGTACCTAGTGATCAGTTAAACAATACAGTTTATTTATAAAGCATCTTTTATACAAGACAGGCATCTTGAAGTGCTTTACAATAAATAAATTGCATCAAATTAGACAAAATGTATACCAAAACAGGGATAGGGTGGCATAACAAAAATAAAAACATCATTGTGTCATATTTTTTAAATTACTACTGATGCTACATGTACTGTAAGCAACAATGAATGTCTCAATCTGTCTTGCACCAGTCTGGGCACATTTATAGTCAGTACCCCCTCTGGCAGATATCACAACTCACAACACTTTTTGTAGACATCTAAAAGTCTAGAAGATTTTCTCCCATTCTTCCTTGCAAAAGGCTTCTAGTTCTAGTTGGGCTGTCTTGCATGTACAGCTTCTTTAAGCTCCACCCATAGATTTTCAATAATGATTAAGTCATAGGACTGTGAGGACCTGGAATAGCGTTAAAATAAACCTTCAGTTTGCATTTCAATTTTGAGGTATGTTTGGGATCATTATCCTGTTGTAAAAGTCATCCTCTTTTCAACTTCAGCTTTTTTACAGATGGTATGTTTGCTTTAAGAATTTGCTGGTATTTAGTGGACTCCATCCTTTCCTCCACATATGTGATGTTTCCTCTGCTACTGGCTGCAACACAACCCCAAAGTATGATAGATCCATCGCCATGCTTAACAGATGGTAAGGTTTCCTTTTCATGAAATGTTGCCCACTTTTTTTCTCAGACCATGACTATGACCAAAGACCTCTATGTTAACTTCATCAGTCCACAAAACACTTCCAGCTTCTGTAGATATTCTTTTGCATACTTCTGACGTTGGATTTTATAGTGAGGATGCAGGAAAGGTTTTCTTCTACTGACCCTTCCATTAAGGTCTTGTTTGTGCAAGTATTACTGCACAGTGGAACAGTACACAACGACTCGAGTGAGCTAAAACTTCCTGCAGGTTTTTTGCACTCAAATGGGGGGTTTGATTTGCCTTCCCACCCAGTATACAAGCAGTTCTCGACAAGACTTTTCTTGGTCTTCCAGATCTCATTTTGATTTTCACAGTTCCCCTAAACCGCCATCTCTTAATTACATTTCACACTGTGGAGACTGCAAACTGACAACGCTTCACTATCTTCTTGTTGCATTCCTCAATAACTTTCATATTCAGAGTCTTACACAGCTAAATGGTAAATGGACTGTACTTAATAGCGCCTTTCTAGTCTTTACAACCACTCAAAGCGCTTTACATTACATCTCATTCGCCCATTCAAACATTCATACACTGATGGCAGGGCTACCACGCAGGGTGCCAACCTGCTCATCATTCATACACCAATTTGCCCAAGGACACATCAACATGTGGAGGAGCTGGGAATCAAACCGCCAGTTTTCCAATTGGAGGACGACCGCTCTACCTCCTGAGCCACAGCCGCCTGCTTAGGAACCGATGGTTGCTGAGTGTTTGTCAGAATTTAAAGAGTCAGAGTATTTGTAAAGCTTTGAAACTGGCACCGGCTACCATTTCCTAATGACAACTGGTGACATGCTTCAGGCCTAATGAGCTGATTATGGTTTAAAACTTGTAAAAAGAATCTGAGACTCCAAATCTTAGGGTGCCCAAACTTTTGCACATGCCACAATGATGTTTTTATTTTTGTTCATTTTATGACATAAAAATGTAACTATGCATTAGTGTTTGCTGAAAATATTGTGTGTTTTGTCACATATCCTGGAGATGTTGTTCGTACATCTTTTCCATTAAAAAAAAAAAATCACCAAAAAACTGTCCAAACTTTTGAATACAACTGTAATAAATGACCCCATGTGCACTTCTAACAGACAATGTGGTCAAAAAAAATGCAATCTTATAGTAAATGCAGACTAGATAACACAGTTTATACTCAAACTACACACACACACACACACACACACACACACACACACACACACACACACACACACACACACACACACACACACACACAGTGTGTAAAGAAGAAAGTTTGGACTGGAAAATGACTGCAGTTTGTACACAAATACATAACATATAGGAATACCATAAGAAACCCTTATTAATCTTTTTTGTCAAGCTGTCAAAATAAGAAACCATAACCAATTTAATAACCAGTGCCAGAGCCTGGCCAACCAGTGCCTGGAGAGAGGATGAGAAATGTCCTGATACCCAGATTTTATTAAAAAATGTGGTAACTATGTGGTAATATTGATTCTTTTCTTTGTAATGAATGTCATCTGTGTTTTCAACCAGTCTGTACTCAGAGTCAAAGTAAACCTAATATTCAGAACCAAAAGATCATTACAACCACTCACATCTAGGTGTAAGAGGAATTGTTGCCACTATTGCGACACAATTCTTATGTTGGGCTATTGTGGCTCACAATTCTTATCTCTAAATTAATGAGGAGTTAAATCCTACCACTACCTGTCACGGATAAAGATCTTATTTGAGAATGCTTGAGATAATGTCCTGAAACTTTTAAAACACAATATGAGCATTTGCATTTGTTAGCATAAGCTGTTCAGCATGAATGCGTGTGTTTGTCTTACAGGCTGAGTGACTCCTACGTCCCTCTGGCGATGGCTGTGTTGAAGGGGTGCTAAGCCAGCAGTTGGTCTCTGTGTCAAACACTTTGATCTTGTTGCAGTAGATCTCGTTGGTAGAGTGGAAGGGACCAAAGCGGTCTGCTCGGCCCCCAAATACAAACATCTTTGTCCCGATGATGGTTGCTGAATGGAAGTCCCTCCAGCGTGCAGGAGTGCCCTGTGAAGAGAAGCCAAGAGGTGATGCTGTGACTATTACAATACATTATATTTCACTGTACTTGGTTTAATCTACCATAACATCTAATCTAGTTTTATTTCATAACTTCCAACATTCTATGTTCATAATAATAAGAATAATGCTTCATCCTCAAGCAGGCAGAGACAAGGCTTCTTAACTGGCAACTTCAGGTAAACAGTGCCATCTAGTGGAACTTGTTACCAACTACAAGGGCACACCAAATAACACCAAAAACTTGTTTTAAGACACCTCCAGCCTTTCAAACAACGGTATTGTAATTGGAATAATGTAAACTATTTAGTGGGAATTCCACCAATCTCTGATTACTAATGTAGCTGTTATTTTTTAAGTGATAACTAGAGAACCATGAATAAAAACAATGTAACATGTCGTGAGACGAGATCTGAATGAAACTGACTAACAAAGACACACCTCTACTCTCTTTACATTGAGCTAGTCTATAGCCTTTCACATGCCTCCATTTCCAGAATGTGCTGTCATTGTTTTCCTGGAATTTTATGAGAGCAAGCAGCCTCTTTGGCTCTTTAACTGGCATCATAAAGAGCACAGTGGGGGGAGAAAGTACAATCTTATAAACAGACAGGCTGTATAAACTATGCTAATAATTTTAAAATTAAAAATGACCTGTGTCAAGAAAATAGACTAACTAAGACTAATTATAAACATTAAAATAAATGTGCTGGATCTAGAAAAAAGAAGACTGGAGAGAATACTAGACTTAGTGAAAATTTAAATGGAGCAATACTAACAAAGTGTATTAAAAACAAAGTCAGCTTTACAGGAACCAGGTTTGCAAGTAAACACACAGCAGCTGGCTTTGTTTTCCAAAAGTTAAGTCTAAGGACAAGTGCAAAAAATGTATAATTCTGTCACATGCAGAACTAAATCTGTAAACACTGCACTGTAATCTCCTTTATGACAAAATGTTATTAGTTAGGAACTAGAACTGGGGACTGGCAGAGGAGGGACAGTCCTTTGGTGATTCACGGGCTGGTGTCTATGTCTAAAATACACTTTGCAAGAGTTATCACATGAGCTGGTTGACATACAAACACCAATGGCATTTCCCAAAAAAGGAGTGTATATAATCCTCTGTGAGGCTTTTTGTACTTGGCCACCTACCAGGAAGCTGCATTACATAGCAGTGCCTCTTTATCCAGCCAATATGACCACTGGGCAGTCATGTAACAGCACTGCTAACCAATAATAACCACCAGTGCTTTGGATGTAACTGAACATGTTGCCAGTCCAAGAGTACTTTGTGTTTTTTGAGTGATTACTATGTACCATTCAAGATATTCTTTGGACAAATTGCACACAAAATACAAATGAATTTTTGAAAAATTCACAAGTGGTAGTTTTAACTCACTCTGGCATTAATTAATGACCACACCATGGTGATGGTGTCCAGCTTGTGGATGTCATTGGAGAAGCAGTCAGCCTAGAAACCAGCAGAGGAGATTAATTAAATCACATTTTAATGTTCACCAGAGGAGGACCCAAAGTGAAGAGTGATGAAGACTCACCAGCTGCTCGTATCCTCCAAATATATACATTGCCTTCCCTAGGACGCAAGCCGAATGGCCATCCCTCGCCCCTGGTACTGTCCCCGAAATCTTGGGTGTGAACCATCTATGGGTGTCTGTGGAGCAGGAATAGTTAACATTAACTCTAATGACTCTTGGCCTTAGCTTTCATAGCACTTGAGCCATGTGCAATCTAAAACCATCTCACACACAAGCAGGTGTTCTAGCTCCCTGACAGAAGAGTAGTTTTTCTCTTTTTTTTTTCTAGTACAACCATAACATCAAACAGGTGCATCTGAAAGGAAATAAAGCCCTGAAACTATCATTTAACGGTTTGGGTTAGATGCAGGTCTACTTACTGACATCAAAGGCATAAAGCACATTGCAGGCCCCCTCTGTGTCATTACGCCCACCCCAGAGGTAGATAATATCATCCAGCAGCACAGCTGTGTGGCCATAACGCATATATGGCACTTCACGGGCACGTTCATGTCCTCCAATCCTCACCGGAGGCAACTTCATCCATCGCAGAGACACTAAATCAGAAAACAGAGCGAGGACTACTGAATATGTACTTGAAAAGTAACTTCTTTTAAGTTGAAGTCAATATTCATATAGAGATAGAGTTTGCAAAATGTACACAGGAAATATATGTTCAACTACAACACTGTAAATGCAGGAATGGGTTGCAAGAATGAAAAAAAAAGTATGAACAACATTTATACTAGAGATAACTTAATGGCACTGTTGAAGTACATTAACTTTGACAAAAATGTGTTTGAATTCTAGAGCATAACTTTAACTTTTGTTATACATCATTAATTCACACATGAAAACAGTTATTTCAAGATAAGTTTTTATAAGAATGAAAACAAAAAAACAAAAAGGTGAAAGAACAGAGATACAGATGCAAAAGATTTAAATTTGTGACTCAAATTCAGGGTGAGCCCTGACATTACTCAAAGCTCTTACAGCAGCTGGAGATACCAGCAGTGCTTCCAAATTAAATCCAAAATGCTTATTTGCCAGTTTACCATTTACATATTTTAAGAGGCTTAAAAACAGAAGGTGAAAAGTTAAGACTGAAAAATAGACAAGAGAAAGGAAAAATCAAAGACCTTTAAGAGACAGCAGGCTCTACTGTGAAATAGACATCAAAGAGAAGGGGCACAAAGCAAGTGACAAGATAAAATACTGCAACAATGGCTAAGGTGTCCCGTTTCCATTTCAATCAGCCAAAGGCATCTTTATCAAGGTCTGCTTCCACAGATCCTTTCATAGTATAGTAGTAGCAGGTAGGTTCAAGCTACTTCAGGAAGTTGTAAAACCCTAAAGCAGGTGGCTGACAGAGTAAAAACTAAATCAAATGAATTGCCAAGCAGAAAAGGGAGCAGTTTTACAACAGCTGAAGTGGTGCATCACCAAGTCAAAGAAAACATCTGCGTTTGTGAGATAAATACATGGCAACAGACATTTGCAAAAACCACAATGGAAAGCTTGGGTTTTAATTGCCAGCTGTAATGAGTTGCCGTTAAGGTGGTGAAGATTACACAGGCTATGTGAACATAGTCAGATGTTTAGCTTCTAATGTTGGAAACCAATATTTTCTTCCTCCATTACTGATAAAAGTTGGGGCATTAGAAAGAGAATTTATTTACACCATATGATACAAATAAGCAAAAAACAAAATCCTTTTGGAGATAAGTACACAATTGCCATTTTAAATGATGTATATATATTGGTGTCCCTCTTTGGTTCTTATGTAAAATCTCATCCCTCTCCCCTGAAAACTTAAAGCACTCTTGAGACCTACACCTGTCAGTTTACTAATGCTGTTTGTCAAGTTGGAAAACTGCAAAGGAATGAACAACCTAGTTACCATAGCAGTTGAGCTCGCTGTTGAAAAAAAAAACCTGAGCACAAGAGACTGTTTCTGAAATAAATACGGCTAAAGTGTAAGACTTTATTCACCGCCTACCTGTGTTGAAGACGTGCACATCAATCTGACGGAGTGTCTCATAGTCCTCCCCGGAGCAGTAGCCTCCAAAAGAGTACACCTTGTGCCCCACCGCCACAGCAGCATGGTTGACTCTCCGCGGCCCTCCTTCAAGGTGCACTGACCAGCGCAACATTCCACGCGCAAGCACCTCAGCGTCTGCGAGTCCTTAGACCATCACTCTGTCGCCTGCTTGGACCCCATCAAGCAAACATTCACCATCAAAACCTGTGATCACAAAAAAAGAGGAGCAGCACAACTAACTCACTCTGCTTAGGAGTACAGTGGGGCAAACTGGGAGGGGCAATTGAGGCAAAACACAATGGGGAACTGTTTTCCCTCTTTGGCTAAGAGTTGCTCAGCTCTACTGTTGCTGACAAGCTCACAAGCCCCCGTATTATCTAAGCTGAGAGAGTATTTTAAGAGGTGATTAGACCTATACCTACCACTCCTCTTTTGTTGCACTCACTCTTATCCCTCTGCCCTCCCACTGCACTGCAAAAGCTTTAAATATAGAAGCATATAAATAAATATGCATCCCTTTGGGGAAATACCACATCAACAACAATGCTGTATCAATAACACTGTACACACACTATTCCAGTAATCTTAAATAGTGATGTTATATTAGGTTACTTAGTTGTTATGAAATGAGTGAGTATAATTTATGAAAAACAAAATAAGAACGAAACTCCATCTTGGTACTTAGTTATGCATGACTGCAGAGCCATGCTAATCAAAAATGTAGGATGAAAAGTACGAACACCAAAGTAAAGTAAGTGTAAAAAGATCTGCAGCTCACATTTCAGACACTTTTCCAGAGACAATCACTAACTATAAATCACATAACTCAAGTATTAAAAACACAAACGACCAATTAACCATTCATATGCATCCACTACTCGTACAGTATGTGTTGGTGAAAAAGTCTGTGATGAAGGGAAAACCTAGCGGAGTCCCCTCCGCTCCCCCTTCCTCACTGACCTCCAACCTTTGTTTGCTCTTAAAAATAAACCCCCAGAAGACTATTTAACACAGACATTTCTATTTCAGGCCCCACATCCCTGAAGAGCAACACAGGCCAGATCTAAGCAACAGGCAAATGTGAGTCTTTATTTTATTAGAGTCATTGTTTTGCTTCCTTTACCTCTTTCTCATTGTATTGAAGCAAATAAATGCTGCCAGGTAACAAACATCACAGTTGTGAAATCAATCTATCAACGTTAAGGCAGTGTTGCCTCTCTTTGCTACAGTATCCCAGTACAGTGTTTCACCATGGATTAAATAGATTTTTTTATATCCTGTGTCTTATCCTGGTAGAATTTGAGAACAGCATTTTATGAGATATGAGCTGGGTGGAGAGCAGGGTCTACTCTACACACCCTGCTTATCCACTAAACTGGATAGTGTTTGTATCAGATGACTAGCCATGGCACTGTTAACTTAAACATAGTGCCTTAGTAGTAAATAGGGTTAGAGATAGAAGAAAGGGAAACAGATAGGAAACCCGATGCACACCTCTGCACAGGTCTCGACTGGCTTAGTAGGTTGCAAACACACACATCGTTGATTGATGAAGCTAATTTGGACCCAGTGACATTGAACTGCAACATGGTTACTACTACAGTCTGGTTAACGCCTCGTACACTAGCTAGCCGACGTTAGCTATCAAACATAACACACACCTGTGAGGGACAACGACTAAACAAACCGTGAGGGCTGCTTGTCTCATCTCAACAACATTAACAACAGCCGTTCAGAGATAATAGCGCCCTTGTAACCTGCCCAGCGGTTTGATAAGCAACTGTCTAGGTTGAGAAGCAGCTGCTGCTAGCTAAAGCTAAAGGCTAATCTTTACGAGCTACATAATTCAGCTGTTAGCTAGCTAGCGTGAACTGAATAAAAGCGACCAGTAACTGTAAACACAGCGGCATTTATTTCCAGTTCTGCTTGAGTTATGAATTGGTTATCTAACAAAGTACATGACAATAGTGGAGTATCGTTAGAGTTTAGCTACCTTCAGCTGGAGTCGGCTGTGAGTTAACTGGTGTGTGTGCTATCCACCGGGAGCCCGACTCCCTCCTGACGTTTGGGGAGGGGAGCCGTCCGCTAGCGCCCCTTGTCGGCTGACAATAAAAACCCTTTCACACACTGACAAAAACCTTAAATTACCCTTTTTTATTGACTATAACTTACAGAAATGTCGACTAAAACTGTTTGGTATTTGTGTGTACAGATTTTTCATCAAACGATTCCCTGTGATAAAGTGTTTAAGCCTCATCTCTCTCTCTCTCTCTCTCCTGCGTGAATGATGTCCCCTCTCTCTTGTGCATGTGTAATCCGCCCTCCTCCCAGGTCTCGGTGGTGATGGAGGTTACATGGCTCAGGTGACAGGTCCTATAATCTTTGGCAGCACCTGGAGGTTGCTTGGCATCCTTTTGATCACATTCTTCATATATATCATAAATTCATTATAATTTTGTCATCCTATTAGTCCATGCTGTATTTCTGTAATTTGTGTTCTATTGATTGCACATCTGCCTGTCCTGTGAAAGGGATACCTCCTCAGTTGCTCTTCCTGATCTTTCTTCCATTTTTTCCATTAGTTTGAGATAGTTTTTCCTTATTGTGTGTGTGTTCTAATTCTTACTGTTAAATGTTTATTTTATGTAAAGCACATTGAGTTGCCATTGCGTATGAAATGCGTTATATAAATAAAACTGCCTTGCCTTGCCTTATTCAAATTATTCGGAGTCAAAGGACAGAACATGTTGACTCGCTATAGATTGTAAAGCCCCCTTAGGCAAATTAGTGATATTGGGCTGTACAAATAAAATTGATTTGACTTGAGTATTGGCTCTCCACCTCCTATTATCTGAACTACATATATATCCTGTTGCCTCCATGTCCCCATGTAGTACTATGCAAACAACAGATTATACCCTGGCAGTTTCATTATAAGCCCACAAACTTTGAAACCAGAGAAACTAGTAACTCCAGTGCTGAAATAACACTTGGTTTGCTAGCCTATGTGTCAGAGTGCAGCTCTTTGATTTGGCACAATTCTGAAGCAAGCAGGTGTCCAGTGCAGAGTCTTTAAATTATTGTGCTTTCTTTCTTATCCTAATCAACACACTTGCAGCTGAGTGTTAAAGTAATTGTAACTGAGCTAAATCTTTTTTTTTTCCTTGTGGAGACCAGAAAGTAGAGCATTACAGCAGTCGATCCAAAAAAAGGTAATAAAAGTGCACATTACTGTCTTTGTGTCACGCTCTGGCATGTTCTCAAGATGATGAAATGCATTCTTAATTATGTTTGTAATGTGAGGTTCAAAAGTAAGATGTGAATCACTGATAACTCCAAGGTTTTTCACTTGTCAACAAGACTTCACATTTTGTCCAGGTTGAGCTGTAGAAATATCTTTGCCATCCATAACTTGATATCTAAAATATAATTTAGAAGGACATCTATTGGCACTGAGTCATGAAGTTGTGCAGTGTAAAGCTGTGCATGATCCATTTGACTCTCACACACACTATAACATAAGTGCAGCAGTAGATGGCGCTGTTACATACTTTCTGGATTGCTCATAAGGTTTGCAGGCGGTCACAGCCCCAAATACTTTAAGTCCTGCCCAAAATATTCCTAAGTATACAATTCCATCCCCAGTATTATCGGTCAGATAACATGACCAGATGACCCAGCTGGATCATTTACTTGGGCAATGAACTTAATAAATTTACTTGACTGCTTGCGTGACAGCAATTCATGAGAACTGGCAGAGCATGGCCAGTTACTGAGCAGCATCCCTGGAGCTGTCAGTGATTCGGTATCAAGTAGTGGAGGAACACTTAATAATGGCAGACATATACTGACACAAGCTGGAGGCCAGCTGGTCTGATGCAAGGCCAGTGGTTGTAACCACTAAGTAAGCCCAACACCAACTTATTTCAGTGTAAGACTGTGGTCATGGAGGGAAGTTCTTAGGTATAAATTTATGTTTGATATGAAGAAAACTTTATCTTGTGATGACTACCTCCAGGCTGATGCTGTCAGTAAATATAAATGTGGGAAACCTGCCTGGGTTGGAGAACAAAACAGCCTTCATCTGAGGTTAATATGGGCATGACAGACCTAATCCTATTGTAACCTAAGTCCAGGTGATTGGGCCAAGGAAAAATGTGGACAACTCTAGTTGAGCTTGATTTTTTTTGCAGTGCTGCTCCCATTACGTTAGGCCTAACCCATACAGTGAAGTTTACTGTAACCCATTAAACAGCCTTGTTTAACACGTCTAGACTGTAAATATGACACATCATGCTATTTGATTTTGCTTTCTAATATTAAAAGCATTAAATTACAAAGAGCTGGGTTTAGAGTGATCAACTTGGTCCCAAATGTTCAGGCTGAAGTGAAAGGAGAGCCTTGTAAAAGGATTATGGCACTGAGGAGCTGTATTACAGCTGCCATGGATCTGCCTGTATCACTGCCCAGGTCTGGTCCACTTAGGAGGGGTTTTGATTGATTCATTGTGTGTAGGCATTCCATCCCCATGCCAGCTGCATGTGATGCACAATGGTGAGATTGTGCCTGGGGCTGCCAAAACGACAGCTGCCCGTGGCTGCCCCTTGGAGCACTGATAGGTGATTACAGACCACAGCCGGACGCACTCTGAAAAGTAGGTTACGGGGAATTATAAGAACAGTAGATTTTAAAATCCTAATTGATTAAAATTGTAATCTAATCTTAGAAAATCTAAGGGCTGTTTATTCATCAGATATAACATAGTCAGTTAACTGAAGATCCAATTTTCTTGAGTATATTTCTCTATCTTGCCCTCATAGAAACATCCAAAGAATCTTAAACGAATCCTGACAGCTTGAACTGTAGATCCCAAAAGCTGTCTATGCAGCAGTCCTTTCTCAAACTCTATTGATATTACACAATTGCAGCTAGATGATGTTATTATCTGGAAATAGTCCCAAGAATTTCTGGAAATCGCTTGGATAAGTGTAATGAACACATGTCTGGGACACAGAATGTTATTTGGGGTAATTGTTTTGTTTTTGAACAAGTACATGCAAACCTCATATTGTATAATGATATGGGAAATAATGAGGCATACATGCACCATCCTGTAGTCCTACAGTTACTTCAGAAATATTTTTCAGGTTTACCAAAAGAGAAAAGTAAAGCTGACTTGTTTCTTTAAAATAAAACACAGACATGAAACTATTTTTTTTTTAGCTGCTGACAATCTTACAAAAAATATTTTTTCTAGTGTCTCAGCACTCCTTATAGAGGTGATAAATATATTTGGAAGTGGTAGCTGAACAAACTAAGTTTGTCATAAAGAGAAGAGAGTCTAGCCTTGCCCAGTGAGATTCTTTGTTGCACCCAGTCTGTCCTGCCAGCCAGTTTTAAAAGTCAGGCCTGACATCCCACCTGTCAGCATTTGCACATATTGCGTCACCCATCTGACCCTGCTGAGCCACTCTTTGACACATTTGCTTAGTGGTGTGTTTTGCAAACTTTATAGCCAACACATGTGGTGTCTGTCTGTTGTTATGCCTGATACAGAGAACAGGAGTTGTCCAACTGCAGCATAGCTCTGCAAGTCAACAACAACTGCTAAAACCAACTGTTGTTCGGTATTCTTGGGCAGGCCCAGTGATGGAAGAGCTTTGCAATGCGTTGTGGCAGAGAAAAATACAGCCTCTGCTTAGAAATGGCTCATTTGGTTAACCTTTTTTTACCCATGGCACATAAAAATCCTAAGTGTGTTGTTATTATGAACAGTAAAACCAACTTCGTGCAAAATAAACCAATAAATGAAAGGAAAGAAATGTTTGTGGATGCTGACATGAAAAACAAGTACTGTAGTAGTTTAGTATAATTTCTCTTTTATCATCAATTACTGTATGGAACTTGCCAGAAATATCTTTTATCAGGTTATGGACTATAATGGACCTACTCCTGAGGTTCTTCATTAGTTTCCACTGCCATAGTCTTTCCATTGCGTAAACCCAAAGAAAGGTAAGGCAGGCTTGCTGTAAAGCACAGTCATGGCACTGTTGTGGGCATTGCCCTAAAAATGGTAATCCACCTTTCCCAAGTCTTTATGTCATAGTAATACAAAAAGTGAATCACCAGCTGAAGTCAGTGCATTAATATAGCGTGCAGAGATATTCCCTGAATGTTTAATGTACTGATTTGACTTCCACTATAGCTGGATTAGGTCAACAGCATTAAGCAGTCCAGAATGATGTCATAGACCATGATCTAACTCTGTGGCCAGATGATTGAATCATACATTTTCCTTTAATTCGGGGGTTATTAAATGAACAGAGCTCCTCTCTGTGAGTTTCTTAAGATGAAGATTGGTATGTGCCTTAGGTCATTTTCTCACTCATGGCTCATTTGAATTACTCTGAATTAGGAGTAAAATTTGTATTGTAACATTTTATTTGCTAGGCTATGTTTCCAATTACCAATTAACCAACAAGCCATGTCATGTGGTCATGAAGGGAGGCACATTATTGGATTAGGTTTAAAATCCTCAACAGATGAGTGATTTATTTGAGTATTATCATTTCCACTTTGGTCATAAAAATATGCAAACTTGCTTAGGCAGAAGTTATAAAGGGTGAGAGGAGGTTAATCCCTTGTCACATATCTATATTTGACCTCTGACCTGGGTGAAAACTCTCTTTTCAAGATCAATGATGATTAAAATAAAATGGTTAAATTGTAATATGATCACATTTTCTGTCTGACCAATTCTGCCTGCAATGCTGTATGTCAACTAAGATGTCATTACAATTCTTGTCTTCACAAAACCTGTTGTCACATCCCCAGTTACTCTTCTCTCTCTCTCTCTCTCTCTCTCTCTCTCTCTGTGTGTGTGTGTGTGTGTGTGTGTGTGTGTGTGTGTGTGTGTGTGTGTGTGTGCGTGAGATTGTGTATGAAGACAGGTGTGCTGGAGTCAGAGCACAGCCCTTCCAGCTGCAACCTGTTCCATAATCAAGACCTCTACTTATACTCAGCCCTGCCAGATTCACATTGCCAGATCATAGCATCTTCCCAGTCAGTCTATAACTGCCTCCTGTCTGCTTCAGTCCTGTCTGCTGTGGCTCTAGTCCCTGTCTCCTCTTCCATGTCTCATCAGCCCTTCTTCCCTGCCCTGGACATGGAAGTGGCTTTCTGCAGGTGGGAAGTCACTTCTAACCTTGTTCCTCCAAGGTCTACTATTGAAGCCTCAGCCTCCTGTGTTCCTGGAGTCTCCTAGCCCCACCTAGAGCAGCCAAGCAGTTCTTCAGATAGCTCTAATCGTATGTCTTGCGTAGACAGCCTCTGGTTTGGGGGTATCTAGATTGCAAGCCATCACCCTGTCTTTCAGTCTGCTAGCTTTGGGCCTGCTACCCTGGCAGCTAGCTTTAGCACTGTTAGTCACTTGCCTATCCTCAAGTTTGCTAGCCTCCAGTCTGCCTCCATAAGCCCCCTGCCTGATCCTGCCCCTAAAGACCTCCAGCTGTATGTTTTTCTCGGGGTCTCGCCTGTCATTTTCCTGGGACATCCACAATTAGGAGCCCCCAGAAGAAAGAGTGATTCTCCAAGCCATGGGCTTTCAACACCTACCCGGTACCACTACTGAGGAACAGCCTGTTCCCAAACTGTCGGCCACCCTTGCTGATATTCAGCCGGATCCCAAGCCATTGGTCACAACTACCAATGCCCTGCCAGATCTTCAGAAGTCAGCTCCTGCCAAAATGCAGTGCCGCATACGTCGTTGACCTCTGGAGCGCCCTTCCGGTTTCCCTCCCAAGCAACTCTGCCTGTCTTTCCTTTCTTCCAGACATGGTTTCCAACCCATGTCCTTGGGGTCTTTGCTCTGACCCTGTTCTGGCCTCAGGCTGTTTGTTTAAGTTCCCCTTCCCTCTGCAACTCCAGTGTCCAAATCATCAATCACCTTGGTTCTGCTCCCTGTTCCTCTTTCTGTATTTTGTCCCTCATCTCATCAGCCCTGCTTCCCTTGTTCTACTCTGCCTCTCCTCCCCAAAAACATATTCTACTTCAGAACAGTTTGCCCCAGGTTACCTCCGCTGCTGGTTCCCAGCTCAGCAGTGTCTGGTCTGCTCTCTTCAATTGCTGTGCCCCACATAACAGATTTTCAGTTTCGTTTAGTAACAAACCGGAAAACAAAGTTTTGTTTGTTCAATGTAACTGCAGTTCTGTGGCTCTTTCTGGTCTTGTAAAGAGCACTTAAATTAGACAGACCAGGCAGCAGTTGTTTCGTGTATGTGGTGTGTTTGTGTAGCACACTCACTTTCCGAAAATATTCCGGACTTAAGGAAAGGAAATGCTTTTGGTTGCAATTCAACTGCACAAAGGAGGGCAGGTGTGAAAGTGCACGCCTCAGTAGTCACTTTGAGGAAACGGTTGTTGCTCTCTCCATGCCGTCCTGCTTTTTTGCATCACTGATTTGATTTGATTTTTGTGTGTGTGTGTGTTTCTTTTTCCTTTTAAAAGGTCCAATTTTTGTTTGTATCGGTATGTAAAATTGGCCTGTGTGTCTGTTAACCTCAATGTACAATGGAATCTAATTACCATTCCTCAGGGTCCCTCAGATTGACTGCAACAGGAGAAACAGCTGGTAGCAAGAATAGTTTTCATCTAAACTACTCTAATTATGTGGCACACTCTCTATTTTTTTGCCCTAAGACAGCCCTACCTCACCCCTCCCACCCTCAACACAGTTGGGACAGTTGTTCTGTAGATTGCACAGCACCTGTTTTAACCCAATTGTTATCCCCCACCCTGAAGTCACTTGCACCTGCTCCTATCATCCCTATATGATGCTAAAATAAGATGAAGTTTGATGCTGTGTTTCAAGCCACCTATTACTGTCTGTTTGCTTTGTCATATGCTATCAACAATTTGACCTATTAAACTATTCACTATTCACAATTCTGACATTTGCATTAGATTATGCCAAAAAAGGAAGCAGTCTGGAGTGTTCTGTTGGTGGTAAATAGACATTTCTGAACATGAATACCCAGCAATGGGAACAATCTCTGCTTTGTCACTGGTAGGTCTGTAGTGAGGTAAAGGTCAAAGGAAGTAAAATGTCCATGAGTAATTTACGAAAACCAAAAAGTGAGTCACTAAGTTCTTTTGATGGTACCACAAACGTTCATATTCACAAATAGTGACTGAACTTTCCAAAAGTATATATTGTCCGCTTAAATTTAGCTGCTTCCTCTTTTCTTTTTTAAATGTGTTGCTGCTTTAGAGACCCTAAAAATAACTGAGTTCAATTCTATTTGGCACATTAGTAAAAGTACACCACCATATTTACTGTTTGTTTCAATGTTAGCTGAATTTTAGCATCAACAACCCATGCATTGCTCATACTGGTTTCAGCGATGAGATCATCCATTCCACTAACAGGAGGTGACATGGATGAGGCAAACAATAAAGCAGGACTTTCAGGTAGGTCCAGCTTGTTATGTAAAGCCCTCGAGGCCACCTCATATGTCAAAGCAGAAAAAAAAATCTGTTCGGCTGTCCTATATTAAATCCAGACTCTTTGAGGTGAAGTGTAATAATGTCTTCATAGTGAGATAAAATGAGTGTTGACCCCACTGTTTTTTGAAGGAGGTTTAAGAACATCTGTGAAAGTTTTTCTGCATTGTCTGTGTATTTATTGGTATTTTCTTATTTACCTGCAGTTACAAAATGACAGAGAAGAATGACCTCAACCAAAACATTAAACTAATCTGTAACGAAATAGCGGTGCTCAAAAATGACTCAAGATGTACTTTGGCTTGCCTATATTTTTCCACTTGCCTGAAGCATTCAGACGAAACAGTTTTCATTTTCTTCTGCTGTTCCTCTTGTGAGGTTTTGAAGTACATCATGATTACAGACCCGATCCATCAAGTGTCTGGATGTGTAAATGTTTAAATGTAAATATGTGGGTTCGCCACTTTCTTGATTCTATGTTTCTGCCTTGAAAATGTTTAACAATCCTCTCCACTTGGCAACACTTGGTGATACAGATGTCAAGCACACAGGCAAGCAAATACTCTAGGCAGACTCATGATTAAAGTTCCTGTATGTGATTAATAAATCACACTGCCAGGTCAACAGAGCTTCCAAATAAAGGCTTGAAGGCACCCAACCTGCTGCTGGAATGACATCAGAGGTCAAATGTTAAGCTTCCCTCTCAAGGTGATTGATACTTTTGGAGAGGGCAAAAATAAGGTACAGCTTTTTTCTGTTATTCAACCTTTGATATAGGAAAATTGCTTCCTGCTGCCAGAGCACGGTTTCCATGTGAACCTATGATGTCACATGATGGCCTGATCTCATCCCACCATTCAGTCTGACCGCCACCTGAGGGTGGCTTCAAATTGCACTTGGGCTAGTAGCACACGCAAGTAAAAGTAAATGCCTGTGTGATACAGTAAGTCCCTGCTTGAAAGGAATGAAAAGGGGATTTGGCATCAAATCACATTTAAATAACTATGAATCAATGAAATAAAAACTAAATGTATTCTTTGAATTCTAACCCCTGTTCTAGCACAGCCAAGAAAAACATATTAGTCCCCAGTGAGCCTAATACTTCATCAGCCTCCAGTGCAGAAGTAGGAACACAAACTGTGAAATGGATACTTTTGATTATCTATAAATTTCTTTGCTGACCTGTTCATTGACTTATCGTACAAGTGTGAATGTTGACTTTGAATGATCAACTTTTAAAAAAAATCTTTTGATCTTACACACTTATGAGTTTTTCCTAAATCCCAATGTTTTAAAATGTCCCTGACTGATGTATTTCTCTGGTGTCATGGCCAATTGGTATAGCAGGACGAGAAACCCATTTAGGAAGCTTGAGTCCAAACAAAGACTCCCTTTGTCTTAAAGCCAAGTCTGACTCCTGCCCTTAGTTTAACATATTTTCTGATACAAAGATATAATATAGACACTGTTTCTACTCACCTGTTGCCAAAGCTACAAATAGAACAGAATAAATATTACAGGTTGTGGCTGCATTAAGGAAGCAGCGGGAGGAGGTCAGACATCATGGCACTATTTTAGTCTTTTTTTTCTTTTGCATTTTGCCATTTTATTTGACAGTCAGAAGAGAAAGGCGGGAAATAGCAGGAGTCGAACAGGTAGGAGTCGAACTGTGCACATTGTGGTTGTGTGATATGCACCTTAACCATTAAACCCCCATCATGGCATTATTGATGATGGATTGGCATACTTACATTTAAAGGAACAGTTTGACGATTTCAGAATATGCTAATTTGATTACCTACGGAGAGCCAGATGCGAAGATTGATATAACGGCCAGCAGCTGTAGCTTAGTTTAGCAAGAAGACTGGCATAAAAACAGACAAACCAGAACCTCTTCACTAATTAACACATTATACCTCATATGTTTGATTCCTACAAATTGCTTTTCCTCACAGTGATGACACAATTCCAAGAATTCACTGCAATCAGCCAAGAAATAGTTCCACAATGTGTCATTTTTACACTTTGGTTTTGGTATGAATTAAACAAGAACATATTTTGTGACTTTTGAACATAGTCTATCTAGCTGTTTCATCTTGTTTCCTGACTTTGTGCTAAGTTAAGCTAACCAAACCAGCTGCTGGCTGAATTGTCACATTTACTGTACAGACATGGGAGAGGTTTTAATCTTGTTATTTAACTCTCATCAAGAAAGCAAATAAGGGTGTTTTCCCAAAATGCTATTACTGGCAGGCCATATTTAAGAAGAAGAGATATATTTAAAACATCCAAATGAGAACAAAGCCGTTCCAGTAAAATAAAGCAAATATATGCGTCATGGTGTATATTTGTCTCTGCTTGCCTCCTCCTGCCATGTGACTAACCTGGCACTCTAAACAATGACTAAGATGGCATTTTATTGCATGTGATGTCATCCAACAGTCGAGTGTGATAAGAGTGAACATGTTCAGAAGGATGGAGTATCACAGGTGTGTGTGTGAACGTAAGCTATGAAGCATGCAGTCTCATTAGGTCAAATAGCCTCAGGTGAGCTTCAATACTGAGAGACACAATTATTTCTGTATTAAATCAATGATGAAAGGATTTGGGTTTTAGCTGACAAGTTTCTAGGCTGAAACTTTTCTGTTTTTAAGAGGATTTGATTGAAGTTATGTCATAAATTATGTTGCAACTTATTCTACGTTCCGGCCAAAGAGATTTGGGGGTGGGCAAAACCCATGTGAACATCATGCAGTAAAAGATGAATCGTGGCTTTCATAATGTGTTTATATTAAAGTGCAGCTGTCATGTTGTTCTGTTCAAGCACAAATCATTTCATTGTTAATATCGTGTCTTTGCCTCTGTGGCTGAAGTACAAAAGCCCATAGGCGACCCATCTGAAAGAGGCTAGGTCATTGTCAAGATGTGGGCTCAGACATGTGAGCTCAGAACAAAGGAATTTGGAGTTATTTAGATGGACAGATAAGCATTAGAACAAATGTATGACTTCACAATTTCAATGGCTCTGTGCCCCGCTGCCTTGTAGTTTTGTGTTTCATCGTCACTCACAAGTTTAACAGGGAAAACAACCTCCTCTTTAGTCTATGTTGTTCTTTCTACTTAAAGTAAAAAGTAGCTGTGCTGGTGTTGCTTTAATACTTTGCCAAAGACTTAATGTTTGGGCTATTTATGCTCCATCTGTTCTGCTTGTAAAAACTGAAAAATAGGATTTTGGGCCATGGGACAAATGATTACATTTTGTTGGTAATCAAGACCTACATTTCCACTAATAAACAGTGTTTTAGCTGTAACTACAGAACAAACAAACAGAGACTTCACTTTAATGAGCTGAGAGGTAAGTTTGAATGAAACTTCAATTGATCAATGGTGTTTTTTTGTAAATGTTAAGCTGATGAAGGGTTAGTCCAATGTTGACTGGGACAATCAGGCCTGACATTAGATTATGAACATATGAAGTCAATAGTTTTATTTTCTAGTCCTTTCATTTCAACCAACTGCAAAACTTCAAATCTTTTCTTTTCTGATCATGATCCAGAACAAAAACCTTAATCTTATCTGTGCTGAAACTTGACCAGCAGGCCGATCATGCCTTTGTGATGACATACACCAAGTGGAAAAGTACAGACCCCCTCTAGCTCCCATGCATATTCTCTCCTCCGCCGCAGCTATCACTCTGCTTTCATGCGGGCAGTCTTGGTGACATCACCACTTGAACAAGTCGTCCAAGTTGTACTTACTAACTCTAATAAAATGGAGTATATCTAACGAGGGTTTACCAACCAGGCCTGTGGTGAGAAAGCATCAGGTTTTTATTATCATCTTGGGAGGCAATGATATCAGCCATCAGGCCAGAAGCAGCCTGCCTTTAAAATCCTTTCCACAAAGATGCCAATAAAGGAAGATGGCACAAATAAAGAACTTTCAGACCAAAGCTGAGGTTTAAGTTATTTGTAACGGATGTGGGCAGCACAGTCGTACAAGATGTGAATGAAAACTGTGGGGAAGGAGGAGGAGGGACTTCCAGGGTAAACAACATAAGGAAGGTGTTACAGTAGCCTAATCTGACTGGGTTGGCAAAGGTGGGACACCTGGTTCAAATCTAACCTGACAGTGACTCTGTGAGCAAACAACTTTCCATCCTTTATAAATGTTTACAGGTTAAAACGGGCTATTCACACAAGGCTTTCAGTTCTAAGCCTGCAGGAGGAAATGTATCAATTTCGCTTAAATTCAAGTTTACAAGTTTAATTGAGGAGATTGATAAAAGATTTTTTATTGTTGCAAATCTTCCATGATTGTATACAATGTTTCTTTGTTCACAATGTTTGTGGAAACTTGGAGGATGACTGAGAGGATTGATACCACTCTCGTGTCGTGCTTTAAGTTAATGAGCTGGACCCAGTAGGCAATTTGCTTAGCTAAGCTTTACAGTATTTCCAAATTTAAAAATGACCAGTGCCTCTTAGTCTCATACAACAACATACATTTTTAAATTAGAAAGCTTTAGAAGTGCTGGTTGAACTTTGGAAAGAGCTGGTAGCTGTTCCCCAGTCTTTACACTAACATAATTGTGTTCTGGTGCTAGCTCAATACTTGGTGCACAAACATGAGTGGCATCATAAAAAGCATCTTGTTTCCATAATGCCAAAGTGTTCATTAACCTCTGATGAGTTTTAAGCCCTTTGTAGCTTAAATAAATCATTGCTAACTCGTGTATGATGTTTCTAATAACAATATGAAAGCATTCCTCCAAAATAAGATGCTTCATGGACATTATATTGAAATGAAAGTTTTGCAAAGAGGCCGAAAACTGAAACTGTTCAGCTAGTAAAAGAGATAGACTACAAAATACTATACAAAATTCTTCTTGTTTTTGTCATTTATAGGAAAGATAAACCAATATTCTCTATTCATTGTGGACACAAATGACAGTCTTATGATTTTTATCTTGTCTGAGTTTTTTGAAAGTTCTGTAAATCAGTTTGGTGTAAATGTCATGCAGTCAAGGTTAGAGATGATACTTTAAATCTGTTATGGATAATTTATTACCTGCTTCAAGTTGTATAATAAACTAAGCTGCGGAATGGAAATCCTTAGTAACAGCTCTGTTACATGTGGACTTGTTTGCCTTTATGCAACATGACTTGCAAAAAGACATGTGTGTATATTTTCCTTCCCAACAAATAATTGTGCTAAATTAAAAAGAATCAACCACTTTTCCAAATGTTCCGACTGAACATAACCAACATTTCAGCATATGGTGTCACAGTCACGCAGTGTGCCGACCGCACGCATAAATCGCACACTTTTAGAGCTACTCACCCTGCAATATGAGGAAATGACATTTTAAAGTTAGCCAAACCCCTTGAACTCCACCCATCCAGCCTTCTGTGAACACCACCCAGCCTATGCAGAATTTATCTCTGATTTCAAGCTGGAACATATTAAAACTCTTCCTTAGATGACTTCATCATGAAACCAGAGCACTTTTAAAAGCATCATTAACCATGTCGACTCCAGGGCTACCTCTGTCATATGGTGCCCCGCTGAGTGACTGTTGCCCCTCTGCTTTTTGTTACAATACATTAACACTGTAGCACATAAATGAATACATCTCTTTAATGTTTCTATCTCTAAATGTAAGGTAATTCCACTCCACTTCATTGTATCAAATAGTTTTGTTGTGAGAGGCTGAACTGCCCCTGAGAGCCATTAGACCAGGTGCTGAGGTCAAGTCAGAGGGCAGAAGAATGAAGAGTGAGAGTTCCTTTTTTGGCAAAGCTTTCACCCGTGGAGGCAGATTCTCCCATCTCCTCCCTGCAAATATTTTCACTGCTGTCTGCCCTCCTCAGTAATCCCCGCTCCCTTGACATACACATGCCACCCCTGCCATTCCAATCAGTCACCCCAACATGTGCTCCGTTGAACCCTAGCCACCATCAAGGAGTGGTAGGGGTCATCATCTGCTTGACTGTTATTTGCCCCCCACACTTGTCATGCCAGCAGTTCTTAGGTTTAAGGAGAAGGGGCGACTGGGCTGCTCTGTTCGATTCAGCTGTAACCTGTGTGACAACTGCTCCTGGCTGATGGGGAAAGGGGAGGCTCTGAGCTGCAGACAACACTCTCATTCCTGGACAGACGGAGCTCACGTGAGCATCTGAAGCTAATTCTCTCCACACATTTCAGCAGACCACTTTGGATTTAAAAGAAAAAAACCTGCTCCCTTCAGAAGACTTTTTTTTGTTGTTATTTCTTGCCGGGACAGAGCAGAACACCTCAGGGCTAAATTTGTTCCTGTGCAGGGGTAGGTAGAGGCTTTTGTGGGTGTGAGTGTGTTTCAGCTGGGGATATTACCTCATAGAGGATAAGCTGTGATTGAAGAGGTCTGACAGAGGTCTCTCCCGCTGACTCCATTACTCCTCGCCTCTTATCTGAGCAGATTTTCTGTTCGGGTTCAGAGGGGAAGTTTTGACAGCCAGGCTTTACAGCCCCCTCTCCGCTCTGTTGCTTTCTGACAGAGAGAAAGGGAGAGCGAGCGAGAGTGAGAGAGAGAGAGAGTGGAGAGGTGGTGACTTCATCCCCTCTCTTAACCAACCCTCTGCTTTCTCCCTCCTTTTTCGAGCTTTCTTTTTTTTTCAAGAGTTTTTTTGCGTAGCAGCCAGGCAGCATGCCAGCAGTTTTCATCTTGCTGCGGTCCCTGGTTATCAGGCTCCTCAGTAGCAGACTGGCAAGCTCAGTGGCACAGTTCCTCAGAAGAAGCCTCTCTACAGGCGCTGCCCACCTTGGCACAGCGCTGCGCCACGTCTGGGACCGTGTTCGATCCCAGGAGTCCAAGGAAGCCATCCTGGGCTGTGTGATGTGCATTCTCAATATGCACAAGAAGGTGGAGAACTGAGCTCTCCCGACACGTTCAGTTAAACTCTTCACTCGCCTGTTGAACAGAGACCGGACAAGCAGAACTGGTGAGTGAGGAGTGTGTACAAAGGGATGTGAGAGACTTTTTTTTTTCAATGCTCATTTGGACTCCAGAATATTTTGTTTTCTTATCAGGACACTGGCCATGTCTGAAAGTATTGTAAGGAAGGTACAGCCCTTCACCATTGGGACAAGGCTGTCTGTCCCTGCTGTACCAAAATGCCAGGACTTTGCACAAAGTTATTTGGAGAGCCAGAGTCTAGATAACTGCACATTACAGCACAACCTGAACTCGCTCTACCTCAGTCGATCGCAGGTCTGTGCACATGGCCCCTGCCTTGTCTCACCCATTGCCAAGCAAGTAGCCCCTGCGGAATGTAACCAGGAGGACATAGCAGCTGAGGACCACCTGAACCAGAACGTTGCCTCTCCATCTGCTGTTTCCAGATCCATCAAGAAGATCACAATCTCTGGGAGTAAAGAACGATCAGAGAACAAGGTGTCAGTCGGACCACCACAGCTCTCAGTCACAGGGTCCACATCTGAGAACAACAATAACAACAACAACATCACCAGCACATCAGATCCACCTTTACCCAGAATTGTGGGAGTAAGCTGTGAGAATAAACCCAGCTCTCAATTCAAGGTACAAAACACTCTTTACTAATGAAACTATGCAAATCTAACAACTAAGTATCTCAAAAGCACTTATTAAAATTTAAATGTTACTGGAAAAGATGGAATATAGATAATTTTAGACACAATTTAGGTAATTTCCATCTTTACTGAATGTAAAATATCCTTTTAGTTCTCTGACATGATTAATCCACATTTTAACTAACATTTTAAGAGAAGTACTGAAAAATGAACAAACTCAACCTCAGCACATATGTATTTTTCTGAAGTTATACATACAGTTTTATACAAATATTACAATTTATACAGTTTTACAGTCATATTTACAAATATTGACTTACCTGAAGAGCTTTTAACTCTGTTTACTCAGTAATTTAATTCTTTTTAAAGTCATAAAAGTATATATTTACATTATATTTTCTAACATATTGGTTGATAAATGTTTCCCAACAGAAAGGACAGTCTTGTAGTAAGTTTGTGATACTTTTAAATATTTTTCATACACATCTCCAGCACATCCAAATCCAAACGTTAGCGTGTCTAAAATGCTAATTGCAGTTGTCCGCTTTTCTTTTAGCTCGTTAATTGAATTTACAACTTATTTAGCGCTTATTTAACTTCATGTTACCCTTTTTAGGTTTTACTCAGAAAAGACAGCAGTGATGAATATCAAGCCATGCAGGGACAAACCAGTACGAAAGTGAACGGAGAGAAATCCCAACAGGTAAGAAGATGCTTAGCAAGTTGAACTGCTAGTAGAAATGATAGCAGTTTTATAAGAAGACAAGAAAAGGAAAAAGAGCTTCGGTTTGTTTAATATGAGTTTATTAAAAAAAAAAAGAAGCCTGTATCATGTTGAATATGAGTGACTTTAGTAGGTGTTTTTTTTCTTCTTTTTAAATATGATGCTGTTTTTCCTAACCGTGTTATTGAGGCTGTAGGAAAAGTGTTGTTTTGTTGTGACGCAGTGGGGTCTTTGTAGCCAGCTGTGGACTCCATGAATCTCCCGGAGTTTAGGAAGTGAAGTCATGATGTGTTTCAGCCAAACTTAAACAGTTTTTATTATATTATATATTTGGAGCAAAGTCACACAGAGGAGGGGACGGGTTATAAGAGCAACGTGTCTCTGAACCCCCGACAAATACCCCTTTTGTTCCCTCTTGTTAGGCTATAATTCATGTAAGAAATAACAATAAAAAACCATCATGGTGTACGTGTATTGTAGGATGTTGTTTAAAATCAGTGGAGCTGTTGGATTTGGACTCCTTGTCGAAGTCCTGTGTGTGTGTGTGTGTGTGTGTGTGTGTGTGTGTGTGTGGATGAAGTGCTCTGTTACAGCAGAGGCAGGGCTCACTGGAAAACATGAGGTCAGGGAGGGAAGATGTTAACAAAAGAAAAAGGCTTGCTGAAGTTCTGGTGGAGGCTGGTAATAATAACACACTGACACAGCAATGGCCTCATTTCCCCTTAAAGACAAAAAAAGTACAGTTCTCATCTGCATCATCCTTTCCTGTATAACCACAACAATACATTACTTTTGCTCCTCTCATATATTATTCATGCAGATGGCTAAAAATGGTTGTAATTACAATTGAGAATGTGGTGGTGCCTTTACCTGCTCAGGTATGAAATAATGAACCTGATCTACCAAAGACCTTTAAAGGTGATATGTTTACATGTTACAAAAAAAAAAAAAAAAGGAAGACATCCAAGAATTCATCCGTTACTGCTTCCTTCATGTGCCCAGATGTTTCCTGATTGGAGCAACAGGAATGGTCGTCCATTAGGGGAGTTGTGCCAGACGTGTTCATTTCATCTCACGTAGTGCTGACAGTAGGTTTTTGTTCAAAAGGACCTTGGGGCCAGTTTGACACATGTTTGTAATGTCTGGATGGTAATAAAGATGTGTAATCAACGTGAATGGATACTTCAGCAGCATCTGTCTGTGAGGTAGTTATGGCTGGAGAGCTGCACCTCCGTCTTAAAGGTTTTTTTTTTATCAGAGCCAACCATCATTGGAAGATAAGATTTTGTTTATTTAAAAAAGCTAATGATGCAGTTAAATTGCCATCATTTGTTGTTTGTGCTTTGTGCTCATACAGATTTCAGTGCCTGAATTGCAGAGGAAGGAGGCTCAGAGGAAAGAAAGTCATCTACACACACAGAGTGAAGGGTCTGCAGCTGTTACTTCCCAGAGTGACTGCTTCACTCAGCGCAACTCTCTCTTCAACAAGGAAGTGCTGCAGGTAAAATGCAGCATGCATACTAAACTTAAACCAACAGTTTGTCAAAAAATCCCTGTTCATGAAAAGTCACTGCACTCTTTTTACTTTTCTGTCTTCCCTCATGTAATTAGAAATAAATACATGTTTGAGGAGAGTGTGCTTTTTCTTCTAAACTTTTCCAGAATATGCATATTTTACAAACAGAGATGTTTTAAATCATTTTCTCTCATCACTACTGATGTAAAGATGCTAAATGGAAAGAAGCTGGGTTTGGTTTATCTCAAAGGCAACAAATTGTGTTGTTGAGATGAAATCAGAATGGAAGCTGCCTGTCGCATGACTCGCAGAGGAGAACAAAATATGTACTGGTTCTTATTTTGTCCCAAGAACTGTATGAGCTGTGTTTGGCTGAGGGAAGAGAGGGAGGGGAAACCGCCACAAGTGAAGCAATTATTTAGGGATGAGATCATTGTTTGGCTCCATCTCTTCACGCCTATGGCCCAGAGAGACTCAGCCAAGCAGCACAACTGGTTGTGTTATCTCATCGCTGCGTCCAGCCCGGCATACAAGGACATTTTGAAATGAGTTCGGTGGAGGGACATTTTGCTCTGCTGAGCAGACTATCCAAGTGATAGGCTGTTTACTTCCAGTAATAAGACATTAATTTAGGATGTGGCAGCTGAGGGAAACATATGATGTATGTCTGTGTTGAAAACAACTCCATAGCACATCGTTAATGTTAACAAGCTTAGCAGCCCTTTGCTCTAAAGTGGAGCTCGCATTTCTTTTGCGTTCAGAGGAGACAGCTTTTTTCAAATTTGAACTTCATTTGAGAATGTACTTTAAATAGTTTGAGGTTTTTGATATCTGGGGACCTGCTTGTTTTATGGAGATTTGGTTGACTGCTATCACTGATGAAAATGTGTTATTACAGTATTACAGTACATCGGAGTGGAAGTGAGCTTTCCAGAGAGAGACTTTTAAAGGCCCCTAATGTTTCAAGCTAGGGGAGCAAAGCAGGTCACCACATGGAGAAACACGCCATGTGTCTCCGAGGCTGCTCTGCAAAACATCTCGCCTTTCACCATCTCACTTCCATTATAGAGAAATTATAGAAACTTACACTCCCACTATCATTTCAGGGCCAGGTTGTGTAGAGAGGTTAAAACATTTGGCTTATTGATCAACATTTTATAATGAGTTGAAATATGCTCCCTTGTCTTTGATGTTCATTTAAAATGCTAAAATTAGGTTCAGCTGAAGCTCGCAGAAATGAAAAGCAGTCTGACATAGAATGCTTTATGCTTTCAGATTATAATCAGCAAAAGATGGAGTTTGTTGTAAGATATGTTCTTGTGTTGACTGCAGATCTGATTTCCTGTGTGTGGCCACATATTTTTCACATAAAATCAGGAGCAGTGACACAGTCTGAACTGCATGCATTAGCTGTCTATTCTTCATGGCTAGACTAAAGCCCAACTGTACATTTTGATAAACAGACCATTGTTTTGGAGAGTGAACAGGAAGAAACAAGGGAATCATAGACTTCCTGTATGAGGTCATTATATGCCATGGGAGCTGGTGTGAGGAGATAGGGGCAGGCCTGTTTTGTCAAGCTCTTTTCCTTCTGTTCAACCCAGAAATACCTCCGCCGCCCCAGGGGCCTTGTAAAGTTAATGACCTGCCTCTCTGAGGAGAAGTGACATCACATTTTAATCTCGAGCAAAGAGTTGTTTAGTTGCCGTGTCATGTGCGGTCTTGATGTTTTATTAATTCAAGAGACGGGTTGCTGTAGAGTCTGTTATTTAATGTCAGTCATATTCGATTCCTTGGAAATAACGTGTTGATGTAATGTTGTAATGACTTATTTGTGTGGTTAACTTGTCATTCTGCATAGTATAAGAAAGCAACGCTGTGAAAAATCAAGTTCTGCTGATTTTATCAGTTGCATGAGTCATTTAGGATCAAGCAGAGAAATGGAAGGCCCTGACTTGATTTATTTCTCCATTCGATCATTGTGACTTGAGTGGGTCACTGACTTCCACACCGGGTGCTTTATAGCAAACAAACATACACTTTCCAAGAGTTTCTGACCATGGCCACCTGGTGTGGAGTTCTCGCTGCATAAAGATGTTGCCAGAAGGCAGCTCCACAAGACAAAGCCTTATGCAATGGAGTCCAGACACTTGCCAAGAGAAACTTCTGCTCTGCTTAACATGACATTAGAGAACAAAGAGCTGTTCTTGATGTGTCTGAAGCTCCACATTACTTGAAGTTATGGAAGAAAATGTGGCCTGTTTGCTCTCCTGATGAGCCGAAAAAGTGCTGTATTTACCACTAAATTACTAACTTGGCATATCACACAGCAGAACAATCAACAGGCTACATGAACTTTCAATATTAAAGTTCTGGATTAATTTAATTAAAAACACAAAAAATTGGATTGTAACTGTACCACATTTCCATGTATGTTATGGATCCATATAGATACATTTATCTCTTCTATAAATACCTTTCACTTGAGCAATTAATTTTAAAACAAAATGTCCAAGACTAAATTGGAATGAGCCATATTAGATCTCTGACGTGGATTCAGAGCTGAAAAATCTAATCAAGCAACTGAAACAAGTCTATAAACAGACATAAGTGACCTACCATGCTGCACATAATGCACTGCATATCTGAATCATTTGTGTCTATGTGTCTGTTTGGGATGTAGGCAGAGGCATGGATCAAAGGCAAGCTTCAGGACCTGAAGGATGGCTGTAATATTCAGCGCTGCCCCCTGCAGGACTGGGAAGAAGCCTCGCAGACACTTCAGAGAGACCTCAAAGACTTTGAGAATACCCTAATTCAACTCAACCAGGTAAGAAAATGCAGTAACATGAGTCTGGAAACTAACTGAAATATTACCATTTTACCAGAGCAAGCACATCAGAGCAACCCACATCCAAAATGAAATGTTTATTTGAACTTTTTAACAGGTAATGCAGATCTGAATGCAATCATTAATCTTTGTCTTTGGTGCTAAAGAGTCTGTCAGGTCGCATAACACATAACATAATGGTCTTATAGGCCTTTCCAGTCGACCAGAGAGAAAAGCAGACCCTCAGTGTTCCAGACGGCTCTGTCAAGCCAGTTTATACTTTCTCCCTCAGGAGAAAATGTTTGGAAATGGTACATTGCTGATAATTAACCTCCCCTGACACTCAGACAGCCCAGGAAAGCCAGAGGCAGAACCAGGAGATTTTTCAAAGGTTTATCCAAGAAATTAATGGCGAGTTTCCAACATTTATGCAGGCGACTGGCACCTAATGACTCTGACAAACTGGAGGTGTCAAATGTACTCAGCCACTGTTCTGTGTTAGTCTGGTTGCTCTGCCTGCCCTACACCAATGAACAATGTCTTTATGTTCCTCTCTGTTTAAAAAGATGGGTGAGCAGTTGATCTGCAAGCTGAATCCCACCTCTGACCTTGTGAAGAAGCAGCTCAGCCAGCTCAGGGACCAATGGCAGACCCTGAAACAGACAGCTGCCAATCAGACGAAGGCCCTGGGTGGAGCCAAGAATCTGCAGGAGTTCAACAAAAAGGTGGACAAGCTGGAGGCATGGATTAAAGAGAAGGTAAAATGTTCATCCTTGTAAATTTTGCTGAACCATAGGCAATATATTTTATTTTTTCAATTTTGGATATTGATAATGATGCTATCATTATTATTATCATCATAAATGATACTACTACTACTACTACAACTAATGAACGATTAACACCAAAAACAGTTGCCCCAGAGACAAATACAAGTGGACAGACTGCTTTAATCAACAGTTGTCGAAATAATTGGCGCAAAAAGCAGCACTTGCTAATACAGGAAATTAGCTCAGTATCCTGAAGACAGCTCTTGTTTGTGTATATTCACCAGTGTAAAACATCTGCCTGTCATTATCAAAAAGCAATCATCTCAAGCGTTTTAGGCCTGTGTTTATTTCTCTGTTCATGTCTGTGTCTGGCACAAGAGAACTGATGATTGATAATGGACCTGTGGGAATGTAATGGAGGATATTTCTTATGAAGTCTATAAAACATTCATCCCTAGGGGGGACAGTATTCTCCATTTAGTTCCACTCATCCTTTCCTCTGTGCAGTAGTATCAAGTTCAAAGTTTTTCTCCTCATGCTGAGGGCTATTTCTGTTTAGCATCCTCCTTGGTAGCAGGGATAATGTGGTATAATCCCAGTGCCTCTAAGAAAGGAATAATAGTTGGGTTCCTGACAAATGGGGGGCTATAAACACTGACTTTTATGTGTGCCAGCAGGAAGAGGAACAGTCTCTGGTAAATGTCCTGGGGGAAAATGTCGACAAAATGCAGCTGACCAGAAGAATTTTAGATCTGAAACAGGTGAGCATTGTAAAGCACAGGGATCTATTAAAAAAGCATTGATAAAAACATTACACATACTTAATGACATTCTTTGGGTAAAAATTATATACACATTTCCGCATGTTTATGTTTTATATTACACTTTTGTGGAGGTTTCCCAGGCATTAATCTATGGCTGACTGTAATTTGTGTCCCAGGGTGTATGGTAAAGACAGCTGAGGTCATAGTTGGATTGTGTTCCTCTGTTTCCCTGCAGGATGAGCAGCTATACAGAAACCTCCACGAGGAGATCAACCACTTGGCCCTAAAACTGGAGAAACAAGGGAAGACAGATGGCAAAAACATCTCCAGCAAGAGGAAACACATCAATAAAATGTATGCTGTGTCCCTTAAACTGAGATGAAAATGTATGCAGCATGAAATATCTTTAATCTAATGATAAATTGAAGACCTAACGTGCTTGTACTGTCATATGCTGTGTGTGTAGGTGGCTGAAGGTCCAGTCTCATCTGAAAAACTACCATGAAAATCTTCAGCTTGCACTGGAGGTGTCCTCATTCTACCAGCAGGCTGATAATACATTGTTTGCCATTAATAACATGGTAAAATTCCCTGGCAGCTTCATTCTTAATTTTCCAATTAGATCTGAGATTTGCAGTGAAATTCCAATATTAATACGTATAATTTCTTTTAGAAAAAAAGCATATCTGCCTCCAAAGAGCTGGACAGCTTCGGAGACAGGGAAATACGTGACATCGCCAGTCAAATCATGGTAGGAAAAAACATTTCTTCACTAAAACAGTACCCTTTGGTCAGATCCTGAAAGTGTGTTGCAGAAAGCTTCTCTACCTAACCTACAGGCCTGTGTGTGGTAGATGCTAGATGTGAGCGTGTCCCAGCTGTCTAATCTGCACCCTGCCCTGGCTGCCGGTGTCACACAGAAGCAGAGTGAAGTGAAGGACTGCTGGGCGCTTCTTCAGAAGGTTTTCAGGTAAGACAGCCAGCACTGGATCCCACCGACAACTATGGTGGCCCTGTGAATACATGCATCATTTCATTCAGTAATTGGAGCACCGAAGGTTTCCTCTGAGCTGGAACTGTATTTTTCTGTACTACTCTCCTGGTCTCCTACATTAAAAGTCTGCTCTGGCAAAACCTAGAGGACGTTTTCCCAGTAAAAATTAGTTTTGTATAAAGATTTTTCTCTCGCTCCTGATTAGCCTTGTTTAATTTGGGTTTGAATCAATGTAAAATTATAAGCAGAGTGAAGGACTGGTCTGTCTGGATGCCTAGAGACCGACAACCACACAGAGCATCAATCACCACCCACTTTTTAGTTTATAATTTTAAGTTTTCTGCAGTGCTTTGGAATTTTCCCATGTGTTTGATTACTGTAGTGAGTGAATAATGTCTTGGCTGAAAAAGCCAAGTTGGCAACATGGTGTGTTCTCTTCTCACTCTTAAAATCCTGCCATCACCTGAAAATGTGTGCTCAATCTCAGATAGAAAGCGTTTACAGGAGTATTTTGTAATTTTTTACAGCATTAGTAAAAACAAATGTGTTGTTACTTTAATAGCCTGCAATGGTGATCCAGGCTTTTATATCATATGAATTTTTTGCTAAAGGAAAAGTAATTTGCATTTATGATCTGTTGACCAACACTTAATGAGTACTGTGCTGCCAAATGTTGACAAAATATTGTGCTAATATGTAAATTAATATACAATAAATGACACATTGATTTTGCATCGTGGTCCACACTGAATAACTGACATTGGTTACATGATGCATGCATAGTGAAATATGTGGCATTTTTTTGGATACTGTCCAAAATGTGAAGGGTAATCATCTGGGAAGCATTTATGTGTTCAGTAACTTTCAAGGCCATCTGCCCATTTAATTTTTAGTTATGGTTGCTTTAGACAAGAGGTCATTAATGTGATTAGGATTCATGAATATTCACATCAGGTTTTATATCAGCATGATCAGTCACTGGATCAAAGTGTTGGACAGAGAATCATTGCAATCCTTATACTCTGCCTAGGCAAAGAAGGATTGAACATTTTCCATGCTCATAATAATAAATAAGGTCAGGAGTAACTGGAGTTCACAGTTCTGACATCCATCTCCAACATCTCCTGCTTTCCAAATATTTCTCAGGCTGTGAGCCTCTCATGTCGGCGGGCTATCTTTAGTTCCAAATATTACATCATCTCGTCAGTCTTATCAGCTGTGTTTCATAGCTATTTAAACCAAATAACACAAACACTGGTAGAAAACTTCAAACCCATAATTGGAGTTCACTGTGGGGCTCTAAAGACCCTCTGTCAGCACCGGAATAACCTCTTGTTCTGCCCGTTCCGCAGGAGCGACAGGACCACACTCCCTCCCACTGGTTCCACTTTCACCAGGGAAGATGCTGACCCGCTGACACCGGCCCGCGAACCCCAGGGCAATGTGGGAATGGAGACACAAAGGATCATGGGAAAAGAGGTGAAAGAAGAGCAGAATCGTCTGAAAGGCTGTGTGGTAAGTAGCTTTGGTATTTTGTTCTATTACTGGAGTGACCACGTTGTGGCTCCCAGCTGGGAGAGAACAACGCCATCAGTTCTGGTGAAAGATGAGTTCATCCTCTCCCTGTCTTACGACATCTGTGGCCACAGGGAGTGACGCACTTTGTCCTTTGGTTTGGAAAATAGCTGATTTACAATTTGAGAAGGGTTTTCCTAAATAACTGTATTTTTGGCATCTGTCAGATGTGATGTAGAGCAGCAGTTTAGTCTTGGCGCCAAACATGCTGCTGGTTTTCCATCGTACCAGCTAGTTAGTTGCACTTCATAATATCGCCTGATGTCCCAGAAGCAGTCTGGGATTGGTTGGTTAGGATATAACCCAGCGGGGCTCTGAACCTCAGGGACCAATGCTTCAATGGATAAAACACATTTATAACATAGCGCCGTATTTTTCAACCACTCTTCTCTATCTCCTGAGAGGAACCTCGTTCTGCAAATATTATGAATATTGCCCTGTAGGAGTCACAGGAAGAGCTTTGAGAGGTGTTATTTACCCTGGCACAAGAATTCCCTAAGTTTCCATGAAAAATGTCAAGCCGTGACTGTACATCATGGTTGAACGGTGGGCCAGAGCAAATAAGCCTTTCCCTCCGACCCAAAATCCTAATAGTTTTCATATCCTTTCGCTTTATGGTAGAATAATATCTTGGCTTTCAACTGCTCTAACAAAAGTATACAGTCATTGGATTAATACTATATTATTAGATGGCGGGTCAGTCCAGGGTGAGTGGATAATCTGTAGAGCATGTGGATTCCTCAGACAAGACATTCTTCAGCTTGGAGGCCAACCTGCACTTTATTGAACATGTGGGTGCTCCTATAGTAGGTCGACTGCTGAAACATTGTTAGCGTCTCTTGGAAGAGGAGTATCCAGTACTCTAAGTGTGTGGTATGTTAAAAACCAGTAATTATGTTTATATATAGGCATTTAAGGATGTACATTAAATCTCTTTACAATCTGTAAGTGAATGCACAGTGGCTATTTACTGTCTGTTCAGCCCAGAGGCATAATGCAGTGGTCCTGTCATCTTTTGGACCCTGAGCTCTTGTGAAGTCCCTGCTGAGTCTCTGGCCTCATTTTGCCCAGTGAGAAAGTAGGTTGAGGAGAGAAAACTTCACTCTTTCCATTCTCCCTGTTTTTCAGGTTCAGTTTATTTCCCTGCTCGTGCTTTTAGTCTCTCATTGGCCCTGTGGCCTCACCACCTGTGACAGGCACCCATCAGGCCAGCAAATGATGCCCGGTTGTTTCTCTGAACAGGCACTGAGCTTGTTGGCATGGCTGTCCTGAGCCCTCTCACAGCAGTTAGTTGTGTTTATTGCATTGGGAGTTACCTTGGTGCACTGTCTGTGGGAGCACCACTCGTTAACTCTTTATGGAGAATTAATAAGACAATCTGAACAAAACCCTGGAGCCCCAAAGGCCAAACTCAGTGCCAGACACAACCACCAGTCAAACAGTAAAAGTAATTTGTCACATACTTTTGTAGCGCTTTAACTCCAGCTCCTGGGTGTGCTGAATTGATTACAGTATTTTTAAGGGTGCCAGATGCAGCTGCACAGGTCTGTGGACTGGTAGCGTCTCTGAGACATTTACATATGTGCTCGCAGACAGCATTGTCAGTGTATGTGCTGACACGTGTGCGTGGTGCACACATGCTCACTTTGTTTCTCTTTTTTCTTCCCTCTCTGGTGCAATTGAACTCAGTTGATTAAAGGTAAATGTAAAGGTTTTAGTGTCTGTATGTGTGTATACGTAATAATCTATACGTCATTGTCTATGATTCTGTTGCAGTGGAGCCAGTGTTAGCAGTAGTATGGCCTCTTGTTTCTGAAGGTAAACATGGCTATCGTCTGTTTCTTTGGCTAATTGTAGCCAGATGCTGGAGCTGCAGACCAGATGGGCTTGGTGCTAAGTGATAGTTCTTGGCTGACATCACCTCATAGCACATTGCAGAAAGACACACAGGGGAAGAGGAGATCAGTAGAAAACAGATAAGAATCAACCGTACCTAGATAGGGAGAAGTATGCTGAAATAGGAGGTGATTGGATGAGGCCTAAAAACACAGAATACCATTGAATAAGACATAACAAAGAATGAAAAAGACTATTTTTTGGCTGTGGCTGAGATTTTTTTTTCATATGGCAGAACAGGATGTTGAGTGCACTGCAGGAGTTGTTTACAGTGGAAGCCACTGTGAAGTATGAAGGACAGAAGCAAATATCGAGGGAGTTGATGTCAGCGATGGTTATCAACCCTGTCAAATGAATCACACTAGTTTGTTAGTTCTGCAGTTTTAATACATCAAAGGGACGATAATGCGTCTCTTTGAAAGTCAGAGTCAGCCTATAAATTGACTGGCGTGTTAGTAAATTATGTTAGACCCCTTCAATTTCCTGCATCTCTCGCAAAATGTTGGAGGTGACACTTTTCTGCAGCTGTCTGACTCACTTCTTCTATAAGCCCAGTCAGAAAATAACGTGGTTAAATTAAAGCTGCTCTATAAAACACTATTATTGATGGCTGTTTTTTTGCCTTTTGGCTGTCGTGTAAATTCAGCATTTGTTAATGTGAAAGCACTGACAAATGCATATTTGCCTTGCTGATTGTTACAGGGCCCTTACTTCTGCCAGAACTGGTTTATTGGCATATGTAAAAGACATCATATTATGTAGGACAATCAACACAGCATGATCTGCTTTTTTTTACAGTTTGGCTGTCAAATGTCTGCATTACGAGTATTTGTAAATTTACAATTAATTTTATTATTTCATGATAATGCCAACCAGTTTTGGTAGTTAAAACAAGCAGAAGTAAGTCATAGTTACTCATGTAGTACAAAAATACAAATACATGCCATACAAAAAAGAACACCATACATTTGAATAAATAATATCTCTAAGGATGCTATTGTACTTCATTGTTGGACAGCCTTTTTGCAGTGGACTGCAGGTGATGAAAGGCCCCACTATCGGGATATCCCATTCAGATACATGTAGCCCTCATTGGAAACCTTTCTGCAGAGTCCTTTGGCCAACCCCTTGAAGTACTCACATGGTTGTAAAAGAGGCTTAATGGCTGTTGACGTCTTTAATATATTTCTGCACATAGACAAGGTCTACAGCTCTGGCATTGACCTTACTAAAAACTCCACTGCATAGTCCTGAACAGAGTGTGAGTGGACAGCCATGAAAATCAGTATCTGAGTCTGAAAAAACATGGCTGCCATTTAATGAGAGTTGGGAATAGGGGATTTGAGAAAGGGTTGTATTTCTAACTGCAATGGTTCTTTTTAGTCATCCGAGTGGTGTAGCACATGTTGGCAACCTTGTTATTCTTAATGTGTTCATTCATAAAGCAATTATAATTCATTTAAATTTTTTCTGCCATCTTTAATATTTTTATTCTAAACTTTGATGCTGTCAAAGACAAAAAACAGCTTCTAACTTTGGTCTGGCCTGGGGTATTTCACTGAGAATAAGAAACCTTTGTATGTAAGTATGCTTTGTGTCATTTCTAGGAGAGACTTTACTCTATCCTGGGCAGCTCTCCATGTTGTCCAGCATCCAGCCACGTTGTAACATTCCCACTAGCAGTGAGCTACAGCCTCATTGTCTACTGACTGCTCACAGCATGAAATCCTCCATCTGAAATGTTTATGCATCCACTCAACATTTATTCGGTGGACAGCTGACAGGAAAAGCAAAACATTACTCAGATGTCATGCTGCTGATCTTTTGGACTTTTCAACAGAGACTTGTTGTCTTTTGTCCACAGAGTACCCTTGAATGTGGGAGTGGTAGGAGAACAGCGAGCTGCCAAAGCCAGGAGCAGCAATCAGTGAACCACACCTCTTCACCCATGGGAGATGGCTCGGCCTGTGCAAATGATGTCATCGTCAGACATCAATTGAAGGGGGAAAGGTGACCTTTCAGTCTGGCTCTCTCTCTCTGTGACTTACATAATGAGTGGTCTTTATGTAAGTCATAATTGGAGTCACATGTCTGTGTTTTCTTTGCAGCAGGAAGCTCAGAGTTGAGCCGAAGCTTGCTGCTGCCCCGCGAGGCCACCCACAGCTTCACATACAGCTCCAGAAGTTCACTGTGTCTGCTGACAAGGTGACTTGACCCCTGCCAAGCACACCTGCATTTCCTTTTCCAATCAAATATCACTTTTCAAAACTCTCTGTATATTGTACAGACCATGAGATTGAAACAAAAATGCTGTCAATGCTATGACAACAACCACAAAATGTATTATTATGTAAAGTCAGCACTGCATTTGCACTAATTTGTACACCGTGTTCTTGTAACCAGCCACACATTTTTAAATGAGAGCAACTTGTCATGTCTTTATACGTCACTGGTATGCCACCATTTACTTATTTCTAGTAATTGTTCTGATTGTCTTTTCTTTGAATGCTGGATGGATGTAAAAGTCAGGATGGGCAAAATCACCTGGATCCTGGTTCCTGTGTCTCCTATGGCTCAGCTGAATGTCATCTCTCTTGTTCCGTGATCTGCTAATAATTTTTAACTGTCCATCTCTTAAACTCTTTCCTTCTCCATATTTGTCTCCCCTAAACATCTCAGACTCTGTCCTGGCTGAAAGACAACGTGTCCATGGCCACGCAGGTATGTTCAATAGCCAGTGTTGAGGGGCTGGAATCAGCCAGGAGGTGCCAACATGCTCTCGAACAAGAAATCCTCACCAACAGAGCCAGGATAGAGGTGGTCAAAAGGGTAAGCTTAGACTATCCTGTCACATTAACAGTTTCTCTGCAAACAAAAGCTTTGGGTGAATGCCTTAAATGAAATGGTTGGTGTATTAGTCAAATAACGAGCAGACATTTTGTCTGAGACAGCTTAAGTTACCCAAAGCTTCAGATTAGGTTTACATTTCGCAACATAAATCCCAGTCCTTAGTCATCACATGATCTCATCGGTTTAACGCCTCATCCTCAGGAGGGCCGCGGGCTAGTCCGTGCACAGCACCCAGGCAGTTCCAAGATTGAGGAGTTCCTCAGCCAGCTGGAGGTCCTGTGGGAAGAGCTGCGGAGGAGGCACCAGAGGAATGCTGTGTTTCTGCAAGCCTCAGAGGAACTGGGTTTTAGGGTAAAATTCATAAAATATCTCATAACAGGCACTCCTCTTAAGTATTACAGAGGCAAGTTACTTACCTCTGAAGTTATAGGGGAAATTTATGGTTATGACAGATGATTCTGGATCAGTTCTCCCATTGTAAGAAACTTTAGGCTGGCCCAGTGCCTGAGCTGTTCCCATACACACATGTTTAGACACTCATTTACTTTCATCTTTACCAGCTTAATTGGCAGAGTCTGCAAGGTATTTCCCCCAAAATTTATGGTAGACTAATCCAAAGAATATAAATTGTGGTGCCATATAATTCAATTATAGGATGAAAAACAGCTGCAAATCCACCCAGATTGATGACAATAATTCACCCATTATTGTCTTTTCTGTACAATACTTCACCTCTGGTTGTTTTCGCAATGAACTAAATCACTCGCAAGTTGCAGCAGGAAAATCTCACTGAACTTATTCTGCGCCTCTCCCATAAACTCTCTGATTCTCTGTTTTTCTACTGTAAAGGTTGTGAAAGTGCTCCAGGCCCTGGGCAGCCTGGAAGCCTGGCTGGAGTCCGTGGAGCTTTCCATGAAGGAGTCTTTGCTAGCTGGTGACCCCGAAACAATGAGCATGGCTGAGAGGGAAAGCTGTCTGCTGGAGAAAGAGGTGGCAGCACGCAGCCTGGAGCTCAGCGCTCTCAGGCAAGAGGTTGACCGCCTCCACGGCCACAGTCACCCACATACACGAGGCTTGCCAGCACGTATGGAGGAGGTGGAAAGAAAGTGAGTTTTTTCAGAGGACACGAGGGACAGGTCAGGTGTAACCCCCTGGCGTCTCTCATCATGGAAGACTCATGTTATGCCTTCAAACAATCAGACTCTACCCTGGTGGTTTAGCTTGTCACTGTGGTCAGGAAATAAAGTAAGAATTTTGTCAGTGTTTCCAAGAGGTCACAGGTTTAAGCTTGCCATTTCTCAAATCCAACATGGAAGAGTTTATTCAGAAAACCCCCAGTTTTTATTTAAAACAAACAATTTCAGCTCATAAACCACAAAAATATATATCCATAAGTAGCTTTTTTTCTGTGATCTGGCAAAATGTTTTCTCCATGTGCTCATTCTTTGCAAAGCTCGAGTTTATTCATTTGTGATTCATGCAGCACTTAGTGAGGTCTACCCCACAGTCCTGACATGCACTTCACCCACAGCTTGTCAGTGTGTGTGTCAGAGTCACCCATTCCATGTTTTCAGATGATGCCTCTCTCGTCGCTTGGCCCTCAAAAGACAGGTTGTTGCCATGGACTCAGTAAAACTTATGATGTTGGCTGGTTTACTAGACGTACCTATGCCTATTAACACAAGGTCAGACTCTGTAAAGAACACCACGCTGACCAAAGCAAATAAAGACACGGAAAGGGGCTCAGTTTAAGTGTTTCCAGGGTGGGGGTGTTAGATGGGGCAGGGATAGACACTTGTGCAGTCTGAGGGACCATTGATGCAGGTAGAAGCTTTCACTAAACAGCTGTAAAGCAGTTGCGCTGATGTCATTATTTATCACTGCATACAAGCAGCTTAAGGCTCATTTATTCTGGAAAAAATACCCTTTCAAATTGCTCCCTTTACCATCTCAAATATAAACTCTGCACGGACAGGGTACCTTCATGCTCTGAAGTACTGGATATGTTTATATGACACATGAAAAATAATATAAACAGCCTTCTAGCATGATAAAATGCACTCTCTATGCTGCTTGTGGCCTGTGTCATGTGGCCCTACTGAAGGATGCAGGGTTGTATATGTGGATATGGATGACAGTTAAAGGTGTAGCTGGTAGTTTAAAAATTCTGTGTTCCCCAGGTACCACCGTGTCCAAAGTGCCCTGACCCAGCAGAGCTCCGAGTTGCAGGACACCCGAATGCTGACGGAGTTCCTGGAGCGCGTGGAGCTGGAGGAGAGCCAGGAGCTTAATGGTAGCCAGTACAGCCTGGGCCAGGTGAGACAGAGCTCAGTGTGCCAGTAGAAGGTGGACAGAATTTCATTTTATGATGCCAAAGTATTAAAATATTACATTTTAAAATTCAGCAGCAATATGTCTTTCCAGAAATTTCCTGACTAATTTGAATAATTCGCAAACTCGACTATGCCGCTTAAGAACTATTTTCTTCCAAAAACCTGGTCCCCTCTTGGTTGACAAGTGTGGATTATTCAGAGTAATGGAAAAAACATTTCTGGGCATAGATATTTCTGCTTTTGGGGTAGCAGCAGAAATCTCAGAAAGAATATTTTAAAACTTGGACACATAAAACCAAAACTCTCTGCATGGCTCTATATCACTTGTCGTATGTTTTTATAATTTCAGTGAGTAAAACCTTTTTAATGATAATGTCCCCAGTCACACCAATCAAATAGTTGTATCATTAACAACCCTTTCTTTGTACAAAACAGCCTCTCCACAGTGAGATTTCTTCAGCTCCTGCCATGCTGGGACTCCAAAGCAGCAGCAGTGGAGAGCCCCTGATAGAAAGCATGGGTGACCCTGTGGAGGAACTACGAGAGGCTGTGGAGATGCTGAATGACACTGTGAGGGAAAGAGGCCGGTCGCAGAGTCATGACCAGGCTATCCAGGAGCTGCTGAGCAAGGTAAAGAGATGAGACTGTATTTATTTTTATTGAACTGTTACAAGTCAGTGGAGTCTGTCGATTTTTCAGCTGATGGCCACTATGGTTACGTTATTTTGATCTTAGATTATGCTAAAAAGTCTTTAAGTCCCTCTACATTTGTCAAAACAGCTGCACAAACCAATAGAGCCACATCTGGTTCGCTTTTGTCTGTGGCTATGTTCTTTAATAGGCCCCAAATGAGGCACCACTCCCCCCCTGCATGAGTGTTTTTTTGTTAATTTGAGTTATTCTGGGTAAAAAAAGCAGTACACATGTCAAAATAGCAAATACACACATGCCCGGACGAGACTCTATGACACCATTTTTAACACTAATTTGCAATGTGGCTCTCATTGGAAAACAAATATTACATAGTGAAGTATAATGACTTAATGACATCCTACGAGTACTCATGATGACTTTGCGCTACACTAGCATGCCAGGCTGGCTGTGCGCGTGGAGGAGTGTCTGTGCTGCAGCAAGGAGCTCAGCCTGGACATCCTGGAGAAGGAGACAGACATGGCCGTCCAGTGTGAGCCAGACCGCTGCGGCCTGGAGGCTCTGCAGGAGAAGCAGGACCACCTGGAGGTGAGAGGGAGATGCCGGCCCATGTTGTGATTATGGTGTAAACATATAAAATGATTCACTGGTGCTAATATGATCCAGTATTCCATTCCATTGACTTGGACCTCTGTTTGGCGCAGTGAAAAAGGGGAAGCCCCCCTCTCTTTCTCGCACTCGACTCCAACACATTGTTCCACAATCTGTTTCCTGTTGTGCCAGATTTTCTCACATCTAAAAAAGGGGCCAACCCACCCCGTTGTGCTGTGTTTAATTTATTATATAAACCGCACTGTGCAATCACACATATACACACACAGAGCGTGCAAAAGTTTATTATTCACACAGGATATTTATTTATGGTTGTGTGAGTCACCGTTCTGTTAGCTCTCAAATGTGTGTGCGTGTGTGTGTGTTTGTGAGTAAATCTGATGGGGTGTGTATATGCGTCCGGGGGTCACGGGGTTGGAGATGTGAGGTTGGGATGGTAAAGTTCTGTGTGAGTCATTTTTGGGCAGTGTTATGTTTATCACACGCACACACAGCTGTCTGGACTTGATACCATTGAAGAACAGAAATGACTTAATCTCCCAAACTGAAATAACTGTGCCGTCAGGAAACAGGCATCCACTTCTCAGTGTTATTGAGGCTTACTGTAGCTGAGAAACGTTAAAAAGTATTGCTCCCAGAGAACCCTCAACACTATTAATTACTACCTCGTCAAACGCAGAAAAAAGTGGTCAAGATTGCTAGCTTACTATAGCGTGGCAGGCCATATGCAGACCATATGGGTCTCTTGCTGAATAATATGCATAAATCTATGGGGATGAAGTCATAGGCAGAGATACAATTGGTACCGGCTGTCTGAGCAATACCAAGAATGATGAGAGATGATAGATTTTTATTGTGATTCTCCACAGATTGACTATGAAGTCATCAGAGAGGAAGTAAAGGAGATGGAGGACCAGGCTTCTCGACTGGAGGAGCTGTGCCCAGAGCGAGTGCATGTACTCGGGGCCAAGATCCAGGCAACGCTGCAGGCGTGGACAGAGCTGGGAATGAGTGTGACAGAGAACAAATCACGTCTGCAAGAGTTTGTGCAGCTTCAGGACTTCTTCAGGAGCTACCTCGCAATGATGTAAGCAGGGCGTGGGGGTGTTGTGACCTCTTTCGGAGCCAGACGCTCTTTCGTAATCCACTCTCTGAGAACATCTGCGCATTACAATATCTTTGCGAGTAAAGAACAGGATGTTCCTCATTGTCAAGCACAGGTCTCTGGTGAAATGTATAATTTAAGATGTGCTGAAGAGGTCAGCGTAACTATCCTGGGCTGAGTGTGACAAGGCGATGAATGTCTGTCCTATCAGAGAGACAGAGTCTGGCCATTCTCATGTTTTGTGAATGTATGGCTTTTCTCACAGCCCTGTTCATTGCCTAACCCACCTCCTCTCCTCCGCATAGCTCATGGACAGAAGACACCAGGTCGTGCATTTTCTCAGACATTGCCTTGCATCTTGGGAAAGACGGGCAGAGGCCCTTGGCTGCAGAGCTGGATATGCAGATTGAGCAAAAGTTCGACGAGTTTGACGAGCTGGCGGCCACAGGAAGAAACCTTTTAGATAAAGAACACCACCTCACTCAGATGGTGAGCAGGATTACACGCCTACCTCTGTGATATTTGAATATATTGTTAGAATTATAATTTCCTTTATGCTTTTACAAAACCTGAGTGACGTCTTGCAGGTAAGAGAGCGCATGGAGGAACTGCGGAGTATGCTCGGATGGATTTCGGTGCACTGGAGAGCTCAGAAACAACAGTGGCTCCACAAGAAGAGTAGACAGGAGTCTTCACAAGATAACATTTACTCTGAAGCCACAATGTGCTCCCCATTAACAGAGGTAAATGAGCAGAAAGTTGTTTCCTGTAGGGACTGAGTTTTGAAACATTAGTTGTGCAGATTAAGTATGTGCACTGTGAATATGTATTTATTGTCCTCTCCATGGCTTCCATTACAGAGTCTAGGCCCTGACCTAGAGTCTTACGAGTCCCATCAGTCCCCAGTCATCACCTCAGATGAAGACAAACCAAATGAGGCAGGAGACGGCCAGTTTTCAGTCCTGCCGTCCACACAAGTTGAGCAGCAGGATGAGCAGCAGCCAGAGGATGGGTATGAACTCATGACGAGCATCGGATCACGAGGCAGTGAGACCTCCTCCCCAGAGTCTCCCAAACCCTCTGTCGTGGTGCTCAAAGAGGCCAGCAGTCCCTCTTTAGGGGGCACAGTCAACCTTATCTTCAGCTTTGGTAACACAGGGGACAGCCAAGTTCAAGTGCTTGATTCGCCCACTAGGACAGATGAGGTAGTGGAGAAGACCTCTGAGCCTGTCCACAGGGTGAGAACACACACTCATCACTTTACACTAGAAGTCACCATTGAAGGCCTCCACATTTTTTCTTCCCCAAAAAGCACTGAAAGAAAATTTGCACATTATTATTTGCTGCTGTTCCTGAAGGACATCACAGTAACATGTTGGGTAATTCCCTGTAATGTCACTGCATGGGATCTCCCTCCTTGACTATCTGCTGCTGTTCATTTCCTCCCTCTCCTTTGGCCTTCATGTCTTCCCTTTTCCCCATTTTCTCCCTCAGCCCACTGTGCCTCAATCTTCTGCCTGTAAAAACTTTTGGAGGCGCTGCCAGGGGCTTTTGGAAAATACTTTGGGTAGTTTAAAGAGAAAGAGAAAGATTTATCGGCAGAGCGCAAACGAGGTAAATTGCGCAGTGTGAAATGGCATTGCATGATACGTCTCGAAGTGTGCTGGGACTGCATGCTGTGTGTAGTCGTTTTCTGGGGAGAGCATGCTCTACTAACCCCTGTTACAAGGTACAGCAAGTCTCAAGCTTCCCTGTGTTGTTGCCCTGTCTGTAATTCTGGTACAAGAGTAAAAGGAAACACTGAAAGCCTAAAAACTCCAGTGTTGCTAGAGTGCATATTTGCGCTCACACTGTCTCCTCCAAAGTCTCTTCGGCTGGAAAATGTTCAGCTAATGTAAGAAACGTGAGAAAAGACAACAAACCATTTTACTGTCAAAACTCAGAATTTCCCACTTAACTGCAGTCATAAATGCAAATACAAATTCCAATAAATTCTGTTTTAATGAAGCACATTCTGTAGTGACATTTAACGGGATGGGAATAGAGAAGTGTTACTTTTACAGTCTATTTGTAAAAATATAATAGTAATGAATGAAATGTAGTGACACATCTAATCTCCATTAAATTAACCAAAATGAATTATAATACCTCAGCTTTTATAACTGACATACTTTTGATTCCACTTACTGTAATGCATATAATCACTTCATATCAAATATATAATATGCCGACCCAAAAACATATTTAAAATCTGTTCTGCAAGTAAATTTGGATGTAAATTAAATAGTTTTGAAAATGAAAGCGGTTTTACAACTTGATTACCAACTGTATTGTTTCTTTTACATCTATTTCAGTGTAGACAGCATTTAGTTTAGTTTAGCTATATTGGTATTTAAAGGCTTCATAAAGTGTCATTCATCCCAGCCTTGAATAACAAGAGAAATAATATAAGTGAGGATCCAGGTATTGCATTGCCAAGGATTTGTTCGATAATATGTACTCTTTATTTAATGTGAGGTAATAGCACTAATAATAAATGTGTATATTTTGGATTAGCTAAATGTGTTTCCATTTTTGCAATAATCTGTCAGTAGTCATTTTACCCGTTCATTTTGTCTTGTATAAACTTTAATGAATAAAAAATTCCCAGTAGAAATTTAGACAATGAATCAGTATTTTAAACAATCCAACTTTCCTCCGACATTCAACTTTTCTTTGGACCTCGACTTGTTAAATGAGCCAGGATTTAAAACTGGAAAACACCGATGACAGAGACAGAATGAGGGTGATGAGTAAGAAGAGCACGCACAGACTCCCGCCTGCTGTGAATGTTGACAGAAGCTCTCTCTTCTCCTTATGTCATTTCACCACAGGCCTGATGTAAGCCTGGTCTTGTTTGGCTCTCTGTGGCTTTGCCACAATTGTGTAAAATAAGTGACCTCACCCTCACTTCCTATGAAAGTTGTGCTCCGAAATGGCTCCCAGCAGGAGCGCGGCCTGAACGCCAGTACAGGCACAGTCATTAGACAGAGAACTGGTACTGAACTTTCAAGAACGGCCCCCAGACTGCACACCATGATTTATAGTCTGGGGCTTCCACAGAAACAAGAGATTAGTCACAGAGTTGAAAGGTCAAGCCATTACAGCTGCATATGACGACATGCACAGCCACATATGATTTTGATTAAGTCCTGCAAGTCCTGCGATTGCAATCGTGTCCTTTTGTCCTTTCATCTAATTTTTTGTCTTTTATGTTCGTTTATACTTTTGCATCACTGTGTGAGGCTCGTACATTCCCGAATCCATTGTTTTTTTGGATGTGTGGGATGTATAAGAAAAAAAGGGGCTGATGTTTGTCTCAGAAAAGAAGCTGATTGTTCAAGTAATTTTTGCTCTCATGTCATCGTCCATCTGTAACACATAAAACAGCTCTTGTTCTTGCAGAAGGCTGCAAGGCCTCGACCTGCAGCACGCATGAGTCTCTCCAGGGTTAACCATTTGTGATAATGCATTTACAACCTTCATGAAACAAGCGCTCACCCACATGCTTAATATTTTTTTTCTCTCTCTTTTATAGGTAAGTACCTACTTGCATGTCAAGGATAACAACTTGGCTGTGGCCCCTGTGTATGAGAGTATCACCCTGCCCCGCCAAAAGACTCGCTCTGCAGCCTCAGCCTCCCCTACTTTTTTGCCTTCCTCCTCCTCACCATCATTCGCAGCGCCTGCGCTTCAGACAACCAACGTGTCCTTCCACCCTTTGACGAGGAGCGGCAGCAGCTCCATCTTCAGCAGCCTCAAGAGAATGGGCAAGAAGAGGAAGAGGAAGAGAGATGCTCGCAGGCACACTATCCAGAAAATCATGGGGGTGGAAGAGCAAACAGATGAGCCTCATTACGCCTGCGAGATGATCACATATGACACGCATACTTGGCCACTGAAGGAAGGTAGGAGGAAGAAAAGTACACCAAAGAATGGGGATGGAGTAGAAGCTATGGCCTACATGAAGAATCCCCTGCTGAAGGACATTGATACAGACTGTGCAGGAGAGTACAGCACTATACCATATGCTGTTTCAGAGGGGCCAAGTCAAGTGAGAGGCCACTGCAGATTCCTTTCTTTAGGCTCTGTGCTGAGTTTCGACCTACCCAAGGACATGACCCTCATCCCAAGCATTCAGGACATCATTACTATCGCCCCCCCAGAGTCCAAGAAAGGAGCAGGGACTGATCCAGACCCACACTCCCAGAGACACACAGCCCTAAGCTCTTTCAAACAGACTCGACCCACTCCTGTCATCACACATACTTCAGCAGACGTCAGCTTTTCTGAAACACAGACTTCAGCGGTTGTAGTGAAAGATTTGCCTGATATAGACAGCAGTTTCCAACCATCTCCACCTTCCCTGGAAGAAGAGGAGGATCAAACTGTGCCATGTAACGACCTATCTAAAACCCAGTTCAGCCTCCATGAGGATGCAGAGCAGGAATGGGACAAAATGTCATCAGAGGTTAAAATCAGTGCAGCTGTAAGGATTGGGAACAGCCAGCCTTCCCAGCTCCCTATTTATGTCAACCAATCCCATGCTTCCACTACAGCTGTACATAAACACGAGTGCCCCAGTGTCCATACACTGATTCGAGACTTAAATGGACACCAGTACCATAGAAGTGCAAGACCTCAGAGCATGCGTGAAGACAGTGGACAGTGCCTGAGCCAAGCTTCTCATATGGTGGTGAATCTGAAGTCAACAGTGAGTGTTCGTCAGGACTCAGTGGACTCTGGCATCTCCAGCTCCAGCAGCATCAAGCTTTGCTCCGATGCACCATGTACAGATAACTCCCTGCCTAAGGGAGTGGTGGGTAGGCTCCTGTCCCTTGAGGTGGGAGGTATAGACTGCACTAAAATGAAAGAGAACAATGTAACATCCTTGGGTTTATCTAAAGACTCAGAGGTACTAGAACCAGAGCCTGTCCACCTCGACCATCAGCAGTTTGAGGAGGAAGAAGAAGAATTGGAGGACATCTGGAACCAAACTACTAACTATAGGCAGAGTATCTGCTCAGATATCATGTACCAATCCAACCAGGAAGAGTCCATATCCTCTGAACAATCCAAAGAGCCCCTTTCCCGCTCACCTTCTCCTAAGGCCCCAGCCGTACTCTACAGGAACCTGGTCACAGCCTCAGCACCAAACCTCCTTGTGGCTGAGTTCAAGCTGCCCTCCTATGTGCAGAGCTTGCTGGGTTACGACAAAGAGCAGAGTCCCAAAGGTCACCAACCTCCGCTGACTGTAGGAGACAGGAGGTCCTGGGCCGCATTTCCTAACAGGGAACAAGCCAGCAAGAGCTCAGTGGTAGTGAACGAGACGGCATCCGATCCAGTGAAGCTGCCGGATGTAGGGGACAATCAGAGATACATTTACCAATACAGAGAGGATGAGGAGGAGGTGGAAGGGGCAAAGGTGGGGGAGGAGGTGGAGGAGCACGCAGGTTGCTCAAAGGTGAGGTTGATAAACTGTCAGTACCTATGAGACTGACCTCTTACACTTTATCCCCTTGAAGAATCAGTTCACCTAAATTACAAAAATACATATTTTCTCCCTTACCCTTTTTGGTATGTAGCCATGAAGATTTTTTGATTTTAATTGCTTTGGCTTTGACCTATAGTCCTTAGAGATTTCTGCTTTTCCACCACAATATAACAGAAATTACAATCCTACATCAACATCTCTCCACAAACACTGTCACAGATACTCTGGCTTATCCAAAGACCTCACTGTAAACAGTTTTTAATGGAACTATTTTCTACTAATAGACTAAAAGAGAATATAACATTATTGTCCTCAATGGTGTAAATTCTGTAAGGTAATTAAAACATTAAAACATACACACATAAAACCACATGAAAAAAATAAATAGTCAAAGAAATAGAATTAGTTCCTAAGAAGAAGAAGGCAAGTCAAAAAAAAATGTGTGTATGTAATTTGGTTGAACTGACCCATTAGTACACTGTACTGGATTTATTATACACTGAATTAATGCAGCAGTAATGAAGTCAAATGTTTACACAATATCAATAAGCACGGTGGTAGTTATTTGCATTTTCTACTGTAGTAATTATGCACTAAATCTGTAGTTTGGGCTCCACAGCTTTTGTCGCTGCAGCACTGTAGACATCAAAGGCAACACAGCGGCACAGACACATATTTTTTTGCAATCAGTGATGACTGTGGAATCTTCTATTTCTGAACAGGACCAGTCAATGAGTCTGCTGTCAGTTCACATGGGTTTGGATGGGGTCTCTCGTCAAAGCCAAGCCTATCAAAGCCTGGAGGACATGGAGACGCAGGAAGAATCAATGGCCACAGGAGGGCACTGTATCACTCTGGTGAGATTGAATGCAATCTGTGTAGCTCTTTGCATATTAGAAATATTGCTTTTAGGCTTTACCACAGAGATGAGTTGGGGTTTTTTTTCTGAATATTTTTTGTTAATTCAAACTCTGTCAGAGTGGAAAGCCTGAGCTGCAGTCTATGGAAGGAACGCTTGAGAGGAAGCACAAGCTGCAGCTGGGAGGAAAGAAAGTAAGAAAGGCTCTATTTGATGTTTAAACCTGCACGGTCAGCAAATGTAAAGCCCACAGTCAGCAGCACACCCTCTTATCTTATTTTCACAGGCAACCTCCAGAGGCTGGAACTCCTACCATGCTGTCCTGTATAGACACACCTTATGTTTCTACCAGGATAGAAAGGACACACTGAGGGTAAGCAGAAAAAAAGGTACAGAATTGACAAATCATTGAAGTGGATAGTAATTTTGTGGTCAGTGATGATCAATATATGCTGTGCTGCAGAGTTCTGTATGCGGCCTGCCTCTGAACCTCATCGGAGCTGAATGTTCATCTGCACCAGAGTACACTAAAAAACCCAACTGCTTTCGTCTGCGGTAAGACTGTTAGCAATCACTATATTTAGTATATTATAGTTATTTATTTCAAGAGAGAAAATAGAGTATTGTATTGGTGGTTATAACAGTTGTGGTTTCTGGATTTCAGGCTGCGTGATGGTTCTGAGTATCTTCTTAATGCCTCCTCACGCTTCATGATGAAGAAATGGATGATGAAAATACAAGCAAACACAGGTAAAGTTTTTATAAAAAAGATGAAATACCAAATGTGAATGGATGTGCCAACGATGTGATTCATTTATGTTTTGTCATGTCTTAAAAGGTCTGAATGAGTCCGGGTCTTCAATATTAAGCATCCCTGTTGATCAAGACTTCCCCATTTCCTTGTAAGATATAATAGTTTAACAAATTAAAGAATTTGATTTCCAAAATTTAAACACCTCTCATCCTTACAATAATGCTTTGTAATGAATAAACAACTTTTCTTCCCTCCCTCCAGAAATCCCTCCTTCTGTTCTGGTTGTCACGGTTTGGCCAAATGCCACTGCTCCTCCCGACATGATGTCACCTCCACGTTCTCCAGGCTAAAACCACCGGGCGCCGCCCAAGCCAAAGAGATTGTTGTCCTCACCAGAGAATTCAGTCACATGCCGCAGAGTCACTTAAGGAGTTTGGATGAGCAATCGACCATTTCATCCTCACATGAAGGCTGCTGCGGTAAGATCTTCTGCTGTGTACACAAAAGCTATATTAATCTGGGAAGGGTTGACCGATTGTGCAACTGGTCCACCTTAACATTTAGCAGAAACAATACAAGCACCACCCTTTGTTGTTGGCTATTGAACGGCCCAGCTAGACCACTAGTGATTTTTTAAACATCATTTATGTATAGGTTTTCAACATACCGATCAACAACGCTGGCAAAAAAGCAATTTCCTACTCTTGAAGTTACTGTCACCCTGGAAATGGAATTCTGAAATACAATTTAGCTTCACACAACCATCAGAGGAAAGTAGTAAATGACTGTTGTGTGCAGTTGTGGTATGTACCACTAGGGGGAGCCAATGTTATATCTATATTTTCTGTCAGTTTTCTGTTTCTCTCCCTTTTTATTAACAATCCTTGCTATATTTTTGCCTTTATGATTTGGGTTTTGTCTCTCTATAGATGATGATGATGATGATGATGATGATGGCAGTAGTATGATGCAGACAGTGACTCACAGACTGTCAGGAGGATTCAGAGACAACAGCTCATCCTCCCCTCTCTCCCCTGTATCCAGTGGTCAGGACTGGCTCAGCAACAAGCGTCGCTCTCACTCCTTCACATCAGGTTCATTTACAGTTATTAACCTAAATGACCTTGTGGTTTATAGTGTGTGTGTGCGTCATATTCAGCTGTTTGTTCTCTCCTAACGGTTTCTATTTTCTGCTTTCTCTCAGCAACTTACCAGAAGATCAAGCCTATGTTGCACACCTCTGGAAGCAGGGGTCTGGAAAGAGGCTCTAACTACTGTGTGACTCTGGTGGTTGGAGACAAGTCATCAGAAAGCACGTCCGTAAGCAGAAGCTCTGAACCTCCGCTGCTAGCCATGGCTGGATGGCAGCAGGACACCTACCAGGACGCTGCTCTGAGGAGCTATGCCAGCCTGCCACGGCCACGAAACAAGTCCGTCTTTAAAAAATTCTTTGGGAAAAAAGACCTTTGAGGGGTTTCTTTTAATGACGATTTTTACAAATAAAGGATTTTACAAATAGTTTCTATTGTGCAGTGCACATGTTTGTTGAAGAGCAAAAAATGCTACTACTGACTATATTTATGATCGGAAGAACTACCACATTTTTATTTTTGATGTGCCTTAAAAAATCACTTCACGGACTGAAAAGTCTTTACAATACAAGTGTGTTCTTTTTCAGTTTTTTGGTTCATGTGAAAGGAACAATACTGTGTGAGTGTGCACTGTATAGCTGTAGATTTGATTAACTCAAAGACACGTTTTCCCACCAGTCTTAATATTTTGTATTTGTCTTTTGTATCTTTTTGGATTGTTGTGTTATTGGGTTAACTGTCAATGTACAAAAACAGCAACAGCTCAGTTAGAAATCAGTTTAGAAATTACATTTGCATAGAAGTGATATCACCACAACTCAATAGCCTTTTAATAATATACTGAACTCATACATTACTGCACTAGATCATTACAGCTCCCTTTCTTCACATGTACAGTGTGTGGTGCACCAAACCCTTTCCCTTATACTTATACAAAGATCAGCAGTTTGATACTGCTTGCGCTTGTTTGATATTAACACTTCTTAAATACTAATTGTAGCAAAGACTATTCATAATAAAACATTAAAAACTAATAACTTGCTTGGACTGATTATTGGATAAAGATATTCATTTTTCTTACAATTGCGGTAAAAATGTTTGTTATTCAAGCTTTGTATTTTGTTGCCTGGAGGCTTTGAAGAGAAAAAGGATTAGATGAATAGAAAGATTAAAGGCCAGGCCAGGCTGAGAACATCTTCACATCATTAGCCTTTTTTTGCATATAAAACCTGTCACCATTCAAAGACCAGATTTAAATACCATAATCAACATTGCATTTATGCAGAGGAAGCACACTTTCTCTGCAGACGTTATGGCTGCATAATGAGTCATATGCATGAAGAGTTTGCAAAATGCTATTGTTTAGCATTACAAAATATTCAGTGATTCTGTACAAGATGTGTGAGGGCCAGATTAGTTAGAGCAGAGAGGGAAATGATGAAGAAATTGATCATTTGGTATTAATTTGGAATTAAAATGAAACTCTGTTACAACACAAATTTCCACTTATGCTGTATACCCCAAAACCTCTGAGTTAATGTAAAAACATACACAGCAAAGTTTTGGCGCGACCACTGCTTCACCTTTTGGTTCCTACAGCACTGCCAAAAGTCACAGTGTGGTCTTGGCATGTATACACGCATACACACATGCAGGCAACAGCTACAGTAGTGTATGGAATGGAAACAGATCGAACAGCTCTGCTATTTTGTGGTGCAAATTTGTCAAAAAGTATCTAGCAGAGGCATTAATCATGGCAGGTCAGCAATCTGTGAATCATTATCGAGACTCTATAGAGCCGAATGCTGCATGACTCAACCTCTCGCAATACTGGGAAATACTGTGTTTGTTCACTTTATACACAAAATCCCCATATAAGTCATGTTCATGTGCCACAGAAATTATCTATATGTTGTTAGTATACTCTGTGTAAGACAACTTAATGATCCACAGTGACATTCAGGATAAGAAGTTCCTGCACATATGGCATCTATTATTGTATGAAAGAAGATACTTTCTTCATGGACAACAAACTTCGGTTAGTATTCTCTCCACAATAAAAACTGTTTTTGTATGTTTCTCCTTTCTGTCAAGTTTGAAATGACAACCACATCCTTTGCAGCCCAAAGGCACGCAGCACCACCTGATTTATTGATCACCATGCCCCTGATTGTGTCCCCTCTGTGCCCTCTGACCTCCATATCATCAAGCTCTCATCAACGTCTCCCACTGCTTCCTTCACATCTCTGGGGGTGATGGGTTTTACTTCTCCCCTGCAGTGACAATGATGCACTCCCTGTGTGTGTGTGTCACCACCACTTCTTTCTGAGTGTGGGATTATGTGGCCAAGCAATGGATATGTCCACCACAACACACAACACCCACGCACTTCTCCACACTTGGGTTGCTGCATTTCTCCTCTCTAACCACTAATAACAGCCTTCATGACACATCCTCCCAAAGGTAAAGTCCAGGTTGTGTTATGCAGCCAAGTGACTCACAGAGGTTACCGCAGTCATTTGAAGAGATCCGGAGATCACAAGGAACCATCAAGGTAGTGTAAAAGGAGAAGGATGTCCTCAGGTCTCGACCCCTCCCCTGCTGATGATGGAAAATGGTCCATATAGCTACAGGGCAGCATGACTCTTTACACATTGTATATTTCTAGAGGGAAGTGTTAAAGTTGAGCTGTTAGATTAAAAAAATATAGATTTATGGCAGTATTTTGGGGAAGGACTGCAAGCTGCTTATTTCATGAATAGTGAAGGATGAAATCTGTGTTTGTGTAGAGAGGATTTTCCACTTTTGTTTTCATTCACGTCACTCTTTCAGCTTTGATCCGAAGCTCAAAAGGTAGACCTGCTTGTGGCCCGGTCACAGGCTTTGAAACCCAACACTGTCTGCCTCCAGCAGCTCTGGGGAGCTCATGAAAGTGATGTAATAGGAAGAATGGTTTAGGAATCATCATGGTGGGCAGCAGGGTGGAATAGTGGTTAGAAACCCAGATCAAATGGCTTCATTTCCACAGCCTTCGGATCCCATTTGACATTAACTGCCCACCTGTCAAGGCCAGCAGACCTTAGTTATGCCCATTAGCACAATGAGCTGAATTAAAGCTCAATTACGCCTTTCTGGGAATATATCTGGAACCCCAATGCCTGGCTGTCATATTTTGTGGGCCATGCAAAGCCTTGTGGCAGAAGCTGTGATGCTGAGAAGTGACCTTGATTTAAGGGAGTATTGCTAAGCACTTACCATGTGCGGGCTTTGGCACAAAGAAATCTGACATTGCAGATGCTAAGAAGCTTTAGCTCCAAATCTTTCAATAAATCATACAATCATCTTGGGAAATAAATAACGAATTTGAAGTCCAGCTTTGGGAAAGCTAGAGCAGGCTTTTGTCTATCTCCCACATGGTCTTTGAACAATATGTCAGATTTTCATCAGCTGTGCTTGGCATTTTGGCCGAGGGCTTCTCGGACAATATATCATGATGTGCCCTCACCACCTTCCCCCTCTCCATACAGCTGTCATTGTACCTCCTGGGCTGGTACCAAAAAGTGCAATAACAGGGGAGAAATGTCCTCATCTAAGAGCCAGCTCCCCCCTCCCTTCCTCCCTCCCACCAGCAAGCTCTCTATTGTCCTGGATTGTTGGTAAGCTCCTTGCATTTCTGTGTCCTCCATGTGTGTGTGAGGGATAAAGGGTGCAGGGTGCCACACAGACATCTGTCCTGCAGATATGGTGTGAATGCATCTCCGCGATATGGATATCAATTCACTTCATATTCATTCAGGCTATTCTGTGTGGCTTTTCACGCAACACTCCTGCTTAGGGCACATCAATATATTCAAGTCCCCTGACAGCATGTCCAATTGGTACAGTCGCACAATTGTTATGTATGTAAAAGAGCAAGCATGATGATCACTGCTGGAGCCTGTCATTGAATAAAACAAAATATATAAAAATATCTTTGCAGACTGCAAAACAAGAGAGAAAAAAGTCTCCTTTATAGCTTTAAAATTACAGAGATATGATGAACATTTCCTATTCATCATGACACTATGAAATGTAATGTCCATAAATACACTTTATGGACAATATGGCTACTAATTACATCATGACACATCAAATGCATCCACACAGACTTTACATGGTCAAATTGGCAAAGTCTGTGTCACTGTTACATAACCCATCTGCCACCCTGCTGCAGGGTGCTGAGGATCACCTCCCAATCAGAAGATCAGAAGAGCCAGCTCCCTCAGCAGCACTGTTTGGCTCGCAGTACCACACAAACCATACTATCAATTCTAATTACACGTTAGTCCGAGCCTATAACAACAATGTAACGTCATATTTCCATGTTCGTCTTCAAAAAATACGACTGGTGCAATGTTGACTTTGAAGCCAATTCAGCGAGAGGTACGTCACAGTGGTGGCCGCAGAGCAGATGCTGGCACAGCGAGTCTGACGCAGATCACAGCTGGCAGCTCTCTCTGCAGCCAGCTTGACAGGTTACATCAGTTATACAGGCGGTATTAAAAACAAGCCAAAAAATGTATTTTCACTTTGAAATGACCTGAAGATGCTTTGGGGCTGAGACAAATAACTTTGCCAGAGGGTTTCTATTAAAAACCTTGAATCAACTGCCAGACTTTGGAGCTCATGCAGAGTCAGTGAAATTCCACAAGCAGTAAGTTTCTATCGATAAACTTGTGAACTTTGAGTGTTCTTGAGCTGTTCACCGACTGTATAAACCACAGCCTCTTTTTCTATAATAAATGTGCATCAGGCAAAAAGGATTTTTGTGCTAGATTTTATTCAGCTAGTCAGAGAGCATCACCTTTCTGCAAGTTTGACAACATGTCTCACTCTGCAGTTGTAAAACCCTTCAGAGACCTCTCATGAACTGTACCAGCAGACTAAATCCTACATAAATGCACTCCGACATCTCAAAAATCCTATATTGAGTGATACTATTTATCCTACTGTAATCTGATCTCCAGTGGATATAAATTCCATTATCTTCCAGGATGGAGTATAAAATCCCTTAAAACAAAAGTGAAGCATATTTGTTTATACTGACAAATGAAAACAACACTGAACCTCATCATCAGCATGGAGACATTTGTAATTGTACAGTTTCCATATTAAAATATAAGAAATAAATTAAAAACAGAGAAAAACATTCTTACTCTCAAAACAACTGAAGACAATAACTCTTTATTTTTCAAGTCTTTTTTTCATGCTATCAGATGAATAAATCATGAGCAGTTTGGACATAGTTGCACCAATAAATATTGATTGATTTGTGTAGCGCATCCACAAGTTGACTACACTAACACAAGGGAGCCTCACATTGCAGAGAACTAAACGGATGAGCAGTGTCTTTAAAAAAAAAAGAAAAAAAAGAAGCACAATTTGTCTTTGTGAACAAATCAAAATGACACGCTTACACACGAGAAATGCCTGCTGGAAGCTGCTGCTGGACCGCTCTATGGTCGATGGCTAAATTAAAAATAGAACAGAGTTGTTTTGAGGACTACCGGTCGGTTGACTCTGAGAGCACTGGGGGTATTTACACACAAACAACTCAACCCCAATGCGTTCCATCTCGTAATCAATTATTCAGCATGCGATCCATTTTGAGGCAGTATGAGAAAGAAAAGAAATGAATTGTGTACATAAATGCATGCATGTGACACACTAACTCTTCCAGCAGCTCGGGATGCCCTTCAAGCTGGGTCACAACCCTGATGTGAAGCGTGTGTAGATCCACTGAGTAGTCTGACTGCGTGAGCTTGTACTACATATGCATGGAAACATGTTGTCAGCAGAAACACACACAAGGAATTACAGGGTTTTTCCCCTTTTAACGGTTCTGAATCTCCATGTTAGGTTTGAGGTTTTAGGCACTCCTGTAGTGCTGACAGAATATCTTCTAGAATGGCGTTTCTGTTTTCTTTAGACACCTAAGTGGGAAAAAAAATAAGCAAAAACCATTTAAGACAAGTGGGAGTGATGTATGTAATGTACATTTACACAATCAGTGCTGCCAAAAGATGAATGACATGAAAACTGTGATAAAAATGTCTTCAAGCCTCACAGAACAGTGTCTACTCTATTAAACCACATGTAGATAATCTCTGACCTACTGTCTGATAAATGAAATTACCAATTATATGTTTTCCTAAAATGTTTACACTGCCCCATAACCTTGTTTACAGTAATAACTACTCAAGCATGGTGAGTATTTTACATGACAATATCCATAACTGAGTCTTGCGTGATAAATTATTTTGACATTTGAGACCTCCCTTTGTTGTTGAATCAGTCACGCATGATTTAGAGTTAATCCTGCTATAGGAGAGGGATAATACAGGGCATGGCCCCTCAGCGTTAGTGAGCAGGCGGACGGCCTCCTAAGACCAAGTGGATAGTGTAAACAGTGGCCTATAGCTATTGTGGGACTTACAAGCTCCTACAGTGACCTAAATATCTATTTTTTTCCAGTCAGTGTGCTTGTATTTATACTCACAGTGAAGACCTTGACATCTCTCCTGCTCCGCACCTCTTCAACCAGACCCAGTGGTTTACCCTTGGGGATGGGGATGGTGCCCAGCACGGCGCAGGAGGGGCTATCTAGAGTCTGCCTCACTGCCCTGATGAACGACTGGCTGAAGAGCTCCATTTTCCCGATCTCATCAATGACAAACACCTTCCTACTGCCTCCATCAGCTGACCCTACCTGGAGGTGAGGGGTGTCATAATTAAAAGACCAGTGTGTAAGATTTAGTGGCAAACAACTGAATACCCCTACCCTCACCATCCCCTCTCAAGCTTGTAGAACCCTACAGTGGACATGAAACTTGTGAAAAATGCAAAAGGCCATCTCTAGAGCCAGTGTTTGGTTTTGTCCTTCCTGAGCTACTGTAGAAACTCCATGGAAGAGGACCAACTCCATATATAGATATAATGGGTTCATTCTAAGGTAACAAAAACACACCAATTCTTATTATCAGGTGATGATACACTAATTAAAACATATTTATGATTATATTCAATTTCTGCCAATACAACCAACTAAATCTTACACACTGGTCCTTTAAGCAAGAGCACCATCATTACCATGCATAAATGTAAGTTGTATAATTTAGAAATAAAGGGACACCATCAGTTTGGGAATGTATTGATAAAAAGATGAAATAGGTTTCACTGGAGAAAGAAAGAAATGTCAGGATGTGTGAGAATCTCACTGACTGATGGATGACCTGTGACAGTGCATGCATGGTACACGTAATGGGCGGTTTGCAGTAATTACAGAAACACTTTAAGTGAGATGAAAGTGGTATATGTGCCGCCAAGGCATAGACACCTTCCTTTACAGCGCATGTGTAGGCGGCACTCTGGGCTCACTTTACATGCCGGATTAATCACGGTCAGTGACAGCCAGACGGCACCACGAACACTAAAAATGTCACTCTGGAATTTATGTGTTTGCAGGCTTCCAATTATTCCATCAGTTTGGAGAAAATCAAAGGTTTGATGATTTGTTAAGTGGGAGGAGTGTTTGCTTTCTGTGATCTATTGATAAGGGGGGTAATTTTAAAAGGCTGGTGTCTTACCTTTCTGAACAGGGGGAGAGCCAGGTTTTCAAATGACGGCAAATCGACCACATACTGTCCAACTGTATATTCCCGTCTGCCATGAGCCGCACCAGCTATGTCTCTGTATGTTGAGATGAAGTGAGGGTTACTCAAAAGAGCGTGATGAAAGAGAGCACCTAGTTTGATTTGGAGAAGATGACAAACCCTGTTACCTGATTCTGGACAGGTGGCCCCTCTCTCCCGCCACTGTGACGACATCAAAGCCAACTCTTCGCCCTCCCTCTCTGACCTCCTCTGTGTAAAATCCTTCAACTCCCACACCTGATGACACTAAAGCATCACAGGCTTTCTGGACCAGGGTGGTTTTCCCCACACCTGGAAAACAAGATACACTGTCAAACAACTGAACTGTTGTAAATGAAGTTTTATTTTCCCTGAATGCAAAATATGTGTTTTAATATACTCTTTGTTTAATAATTATTACTTCTCAAAAAGAAAGGTAAATAAAAGGATCAAGCAAATGTACAATAACTAGTAACTACTATATATCCTCTCTGATTAAGACATTTACATATTGATGTAATTAAAAAAAGAAAAAATAGGTTTCAGTTTTTTAAAAATTGTACTGTTCTTTGTTTTCTGTAGCTTCTTCCATACATCTCACACCAAACAGTTTAACTAGATAAATGTATGTTTTTCCCACAATAACGTTTTTCAATCCACTGAAGTTAGCTAGAAACAAATATCTTTGAATATAAATTATTAACCCAACTTAACAAAAATTACAAAGTAGTTGGGAACAATAATATTGTTTATGTAAAAACTCACATACTATAATCTATGGAACAACCTGAATGAATAAAGCATATCTGTGCAGTTACCTTACAAAGTAACAGGTAATGTTTTATTTTACCTGGACAAAAACAGCTAAAGTTAGCTCGTTTAACTAACCTTTAAGAGTAGCTTTCTAAATAGCACTCCAGATTTAGATAGCCGACGGGCTGCCCTGAATTTACAGCTACTATAACCTCAGCTGCACTGACCTCAGTGTGTGTCAACAGTTACCTGGAGGTCCCGTTAAGAAAACGTGTTTGAACATTTCAGCTGACACCGCTCAGCCACGCATCACCATGCTGCTGCTACTCTTCCGTACACACCGAGACGGCGCATGCGCACTAGACACTCCACTCCACAGCTAGAGGATACTTGAGGTGAGGATTCAGTTGATTTAAAGAGTCAATGAAACATAAGCAGTAACTGTAAAAATGTATGTTAAATAGGTCTGAATCATAGTATCCAGTTAAAATACTGAATGAACCATGAAAACAGCAGACATTATTGGTGGTGGAAGATGATTTAGTGAGGTTAAAGAAGCAATACACCACTATAAACATACTCCATCGTAAGTAGAACTGCATTCAAAATGTTGACAAAGTAGAAGTACGGGGGGAGGGGTGATAAAGTAACAAAAATAAAAATACTTGTCATGCACAGTGACTTTTATTAGTGTTGCATTGTGTGTTCATTATTATTATTAATGCATTGTTATTATTATAGTTTCAACTGCTTTACATGCTTTTGGGTACTTGTATCTTTAACAATAAATCAGCATTTATACACTGATCATATATTGTGTATGTAAAAATGTAGGCAGATAAATAAATATAGCACAAAAAATACAAGATTTAACATCTAACATTCATTGGAGTGGTAGTGTAAAGTAGCATAAACTGAAAGTACTGAAGTACAGTACAAGTACCTCAAAATTGTACAGTACTTAAGTATTTCAGTATTTATTTACTTTCCACCATGCAACAATATTCAGTCGTGCAATGGATCCAGAACTTTTAATATTTATTTGAAAGTTGTACAAATGAGCAGCGATGAAAGTATTCATATATTTTTAAAAAAAGGACCACTGTGTTAAAAATCTCTATTACAAGTGAAACTATCTATAGTAAAAATAACCATGCAGAATTGTAGTAAATGATGCATTTAAGCAGCAGTTTAAAATTGTAGCTGGAACTAGCTTTTACTATGATTTTCAATAGTTGATATACATATTATAAGCTCATCTTTGACATTACAAAAGCTGTCAAATAAATGTAGTGTAGAAAAATAAGCACACAATTTCCCTCTGACATGTTGTGGAGTAGAGGTATAAAGTGGCGAAACTAGTACATGAAAATACTGAAGTCACTGTAACTCAAAAGTACTGTCCCTGTTTTGCTTATCAAATAATATCAAGAAAATATGCAAAGCAGTGGGAGGTGTGAACAGTAAATACTGTGAGGCTGCCCTATAAGCTCCAGCACCTTTTCTGACTTGTGACAACTCTAATGGAAATAAGAGCTTAAAAATGATTTGCATGCATAGAGAGATTTTTCATCCTCTTATGTGTAACTAAAAGACTCAAATACGTTATGCAAATGAGCTTTACCCTACTATTAACTGAGTGATAGAGAAGTAGCATTAGCACATTATTTCCACAAAGGCTTGCCTTTATTAAAAAAGTTGTCAGACATAATAAGTGAAATTTGCTAGATATGGAAAATACTGTTATTCATCTGTTTCGCTTGGTTAACGGAAATAGTGCAGCCTTGATTTTACAATAATTGTTGTACTTTTTATTCACATGGTGTAACCAGGGAGCTTGTTGGCCACTAGCTCAGAGATGTGCCGATACTCTTTTCTAAAATCCAGAGATCCAAGCTCATCCTCCAGTTCCTCTGCCTCCTGTGGTTCATAGGAGGACACAGATTCTGCTGAAAATCCTCGAACTGGGCAGCTGTTCCTGGTCGACTGGCTCCTTTGACCTCTGGATGATCTGACACTCTCTGCTACAGAGCTCCTTTCTGCCTTGCTGCTCTCTGTCGTATGTTTTCCAGAGCGCACCGTTCGTACGGAAGCTGACTCGTCTCTGTCGCCTTCATCAGAGGAAAAGCTGAGAGCCGAGGCCTGGGTTCGAGGTCGTATGATGTGCGTACCCCTCAGAGCCCGCTGCGGAGAGCCGCATGCTTTGACTGGCACAGGGAGGACCGCTCTCCTCTGGACGGATTCAGAGCCAGAGTCAGAATAGCGTGAGTCGAATCGAATGGGAGACTTTGGAGCCCTGGCTCGGGCGGGCTCGGGACTGCTGGTGGGTTCAGGAGAGTAATCACTGGGCTCCAGACTGGTGAAGTCATCAGCATACTCCGCTTCATCACTTCCTTCCCCGCTGGAGTCTGAGAATAAAGATTTTGGGCTGCTGTGTCTGCTGCTCGCTGAAGATTCAATTTTCACCCTGTGCCTGTCAGACTCAGACTGTGATTGATCAGATTCACTGTGATGCTCGGTGTTGTCTTTGTTTTTGGCAACACTGTCACTCTCCACTCGGGGGATGTCAATAGACTTTTCATCTCCTACAGAACAGGAAGGCCTTACAGACATTTGCAGAGATTCTTTCTCTTGTTTACCGTGAACTTTATTTGCATGTATGTTTTTCTGTTTTAGTGTGACTGTATCTTGTTGCACTGAGTCTGCTGTGATGCTTTGTACGGCTGTCTGGATATTTTCATCAACACTGGAGCTTTGATTTAATGCTGATTTTCTTTTGCTTGACTTCATGATCTTATGACTACATTGTGTCTTTCTGGTCGTATTTGACTTTGTTTCATTCTGTGTTAGCTCCATGCACTCACGACGTTTTACAGCAGCTGTAGAAATCTGCTTGAGCCTCAGATTAAATGTTTTAGTTGTTCCATATACTAGCTTTTTTCTATTGGACTCAATAAAAGCCTCTGTATGTTTGCTTTTCAGCTGTTCTTCACACGCAGGCCTAAAAATTGGTGTGGAACAGTTTCTCGGGGAATGTAGATGTTTCAAATTTGCCCCCTGTCTGATTCTCTGTGAGGATTTGGTGTGCGCCTTTCGTGGTGTGTTTCCCTGCCCGGCTGGAGGCTCTGTGGAATCAGGCCTATAAATAAACGCTAAATTGGGATGAATAGACAAGGGCTGATGCGGGCTCTGTCCATTCAAGTGTGACAACTCGACAAGGAGAGCGTTTAGTAGAGGCAACTGTCGCAAGGCTTCCCCGAGGCCGTGTGGAGTCACCACACTTGTTTGTTCTTGGTCGTTTGACATTTTTGTCTTGTGCCTCGCTCTCGGGTCTGTCACCGGAAAACTCTCTTCCTCTGACAGTGTGTCCTCAAATGTGCAAACCTCTGAGTCTTGTGTCAATAATCTGTAACCACTTCCCTCATTTTTTCTTTTTTCTTCACCAGAATTAGTGTAGTAAAGATGCGGAGGGCAGAATACAGTTAAATCCTCATCAAAACAATTTTCAGTGTCTTGGAGAGTTTGAGGCATTTGGCTTCTTGGTTTAGGTTCAGTCTGGGTGGCAACATGAACATCCTGCTTACCCTCATTCATCGATGATCTGTTACTAACATCAGACTGGTCCGGTGTTGAAGCCTTGACTTTCTCACAGTCTGAAGGTAATGCTTGTGTAGTTAAATCACTGTCCTTGATGCTTTCTTTTACATGTTGTCCTCTGTGTACTGTGGTGCCTTTAAGCCTCCTCCTTTCTGTGATGTGTGGCAGCAAACTAGCTCCCAGACTTAACAGTTTATAACTCAGTGACATTGATCCTATTTTCTCCCCTGTGAAGTTGCACATGCCAACAAGCCCCTTTTCTCCGTGTGAAGAGGGAGTAGAAACACCACGCTCAGCTACATCCTGTCTGATTCTGTCCATCACTTCAGCCAGAGAGATGAGGGAGGTCCCAACTAATTTAGGGATCTCTTCTTTCACATCCAGAAGCATGGCATAGAGGGGGCTGTTTGATAGGTGGGTGTGCAGTGAGTGCAGGTTCATTTTGAAGACACAAGACTTGCCTCTGTTAAAGGCATATTCCCCTCTTTTTTCTTTTTGACGCTTCATTTCATCATCCCTCTGTTCAGGCTGATAAATGAGCAGCGTTGGAAAATCCAGTAGTCGTACAGCAAGAGCCAGCTCGTCGGAAACTTTCTTTTCTTTCTCGATTCGGATATATTCAACTAGAAGTTCAAATGAAAACAGAGTCTCTATATCTTCGCTGCTGTGTCGTTCAGACATTTTAAAAGCGATATGGCCACAAAAAATAAAAAAAACAACCGGCTAGCTACTTAACAAGCTGCTACCTAATGTAGCTAATCCACAGCTTCCATCGCCTCCATGGAAACAAACAACCGTCGCAAGACTTCTACGTCAAACAATTCCCCGGGATATATGGGAAATGTAGTTTCTGGGGGTTACCCTAGAATTAATGCTCAGTCGATAATGTCACTTTTTTTAAAGGTATTTTTGAATAAATACGGTATTTTTATATTTGCAAATACTGTTAATTGTGGGAGTGTGTTTCCAAATATAAACTATAAAAAAGAGAACAACTACATGACAATACACTGAAGGCAAACTAGGAAAATATGACACCATGTGCACATTATAAAAAAAAAAAAAACTATAAAGATTCTAATCGATTCGGGAAGAGTTTGGGTGAGCAATTTTTCTGCAGTTCACCAGATGGTGCCACTGTAGGGCTTTTACTAGGTTTATATACTAAAATAGCCTCATGGTAAGTGGTAACAAGGCCACAGTTTACATGACAAGCTCTTTTTCTTCGCCTTTTTTGCCTGTGGTAGACATTAGTCCGTTAATCTTCTATCAATATCAACCTATACAAGCCTGTAATAATTATTTCACAGAGCAGAGAGAGAGAAAGTGAATGGCACACTGTTTTACAAGCGTCGGTGGGCGGGGGCTTTTTTTCCCCCTGCGTGTTGTCATCACGGAGGTAGGTGCTGGATGGATATCGCTATGGTCTGTGCTACTTCAGTCTGGAGGCTGAGACTGAAAGCGAGAGATGTGAGAGCGACTACAACACAGCCACAACTGGGGGTTTTTGGGTGTTTTTTTTATGCACCTTAAAGGATAACTAACAACATTAACAACCTCGCAACCTGGACAGGACGTCGCTATCGTTGTGAGGTAAGACCCGAGTGTGTTTTTACCCCTTTACCGTGAAACAACAACAACGTAAAAAAAGTAAGGCTGCAGCTAAAAGTGAGGAGCCCTACACACACACACACAAACACACATATACACATACACACAAAGAGAGTAGGCTATAGGCTTGGAAACTAACTGGTACATCAATGGTAACAGTCAACACAAAGGATAAAGTTACTTTCAGGGACCGAGGCGTAGGTAATTTGAGCGACAAACATTAAAGAGCAAAAGGATAGGTTTCAGGCAGTAGCCTATATTTAGCCTATATGTGTCTGTTCATTTAAATGTAAGGTATGGCCTATGTGTACCGACTTCTTAACTCATTTTTTGGGTTAGTTTTATTTAGCATAAGCCTCACCTGTAAACCAAATCCAATGCAAAATACACTCAGTTTTAAAATGCATGTTCCTGAAGGCAGACTGTTACTTCATGTTATGTGAAGTAATAGATTGAACGGTCATGCAATCATACGATGGCGTCATATATTTGTTGATGTGTGTGTTTGTGCATGCGTGTGTGTGTGTGTGTGTCTGCTGAGGAGTGATTGGACTTGATTTGCACAGGAATATTTTTGAATGAATTTGTCTGGTGGAGTGCTTCCATGAAACGGTGGGGGGCGATAAAGGCATCATGGTCCAACTGGTTATGGTTAATAAAGCCTTCACATATATCCCAGTGTAAGTGAAGCACAGCGTTACAGGCCATATTTCACTTTTTCTGTACAGTCTACAACGAAATAGGCATTTATTTACAGCATGTAAACAAGAGTAAAAGCAATCACTTGCACTGTGCTGTTGTATTTATGTATTTGTTTGAGGTATCTTTAGCCACTTGCAGCACTGGGAGCTTGTTAAACAAAGAACAATTACCCCTAACATCAGAGTTGTTTAGATTCTCCATGACTAATATCTGGCAATCAGCTTGTACACAGCATGTACAATCTTGCCTCATTGCAGACTGCTCCTGTGCCCCATTCAACATACTGTGTATACTGTATACTCCTCTGGGAGAGTAAACAAGTGAAATATTGTTTGTCTTCTAGCACCATATCCTTTGCTGTCTTCCTGTAGGAAGTTTAGCCTCCACAATAGCTTACTTCCCTATAAAGGGAAATAAATAGGTCTGTTCCTCTGCTGGTGGCTAGCTGCAGACACAACAAACAAGGCACTCGAGTGTAAATGCAAGTTTCCACTGCTTAATTTTCAGTGCCCTGGATTTATGTTTTTATGGCTTCACGGGTCCCATCTGAACAGATCGAGCATAAAGAGTTTCTCTGCTCCCAGAGTGTCCAAATCAATAAGACACCATTATTTTTCACAGAGTTTTATGTCTGGGAAAGATTAGTTTTCCATGGAGCTGTGCTAAACTAAGCAGGCACAGGAGTGTTTTAAGATGGCCCCAGTATGTTCACAGCCTGGTATAGCATTTAATTTATTTTCCTTTAACACTAAGAATGTTTGGCAGAAATCCAACTGTCATAGGTCTGCACATCAGGGAGGCAATTTTTCAACTGACCACTCTCAGTTAGGGGCATAATGTGAATGTGAATAATGTGCTGTTATTGTGCACAAAAGTGAGAAAACTACTAATTTTTATCTGCCATCTTTTACATTAGATTTCTATTAACCTATTTTCCCATTGAGCTCGGATTCATGGATTTCCCCCTTATACAGTTGACCACGATACTTCAATACTTATTCCCTGACATGTTGAATTTTCTGCTGGAAACTGTGTTTTGGTTCCATGGCTGAAGGGGAGACAGATGAAAGATTGATTAAAAACAAGATCTTCCCTAATGTAGATGAAAATGAGGCTGTCTAGGTACCCTGTCTCGCCCGCTGCCAGCAGCACACTCCTAGAAGGAGACCCATTCAGCAGCCATGGTAATGACAGTGCCAGGAAAGTCTTTCAATCTTAGTTTGAATAGAGATCTGTTTCATTCTGCCATTAATGGGGTGCGCAGAGGGCCCTGAAGAAGAAATATGTTCTCATCTATTTCTAACAGCGCCTTCTGCATGAATAACCAGACAATGGGTAATTGAGCCGGATAGATATGTCTTTCAAAAATAAAGTTATGTGCACAATGTGTACTCAGCTGAACAATGAGGCACCTGTCAGGTTTTGGCAGAGAAGCGGCTTCCTGTGACATGCCCGCAGGCTGTATCCAGTTGTTATCATTGCAGAGCTGTTTAGGATGTCTTCTGGCCTGGAGGGCTTGGAGACGCCCCACTAGAGTTTCAACAGTTATGTGTTTGTGGCCCAGAATTTGCCTGTAGAGGTATTACCATAACACACAGAAGTGTTTGGGTGTTTTCTGTTGGCATGGGGATTACTCAACAGTAGTGGTTGATTCCTGCCTTCTTATTACACCACTCCCCCTGCAGCACTTGACACCTGTCTCCTGATCTTTCTTCTTGTTTGTCTGTGTTCCCACGTTGCTTTGCTACCGCTGTTCTGACTAGTCATGATTTTGAGTGGAGGAAAAAGAAGAAAAAAAAAAGACTCAGATGCGAGCCACGTTTTTTTACGGGTGATGCATTTCTCCTCATTGTACTAGAGAAGCACGCCAAACCATGTGGTACCCCCACCCTCCCCCTTTCCAACAGATCCCACACCCCACGCATGTGACGAGGATCAGGAAACCTGGTCTGGTCCGGCTGACTGTTTGGCTGACTGGCTGACTGGCCAGGAGTCACAATAGGCCTCCCCGACCAAATCCTGTTGCTTCAAAACCAACCAACCAGCAGACAGGGGGATCACATGCTGCCTGCTCCTGTTGTGAGAGCCAGACTTTCTTCTTGTCTTTTTTGTCAGCCTTTGTTTTGGTTGCAGTCTGGATTTATGGAAGGATTTAAGCCCACTCATCACTGTCATGGAAAGCACAGATGCCGTCATTAGGTTGATGTTTTTTAATGAGTTGATCAAGTGTTCCCCCCGCCTGTGAGCAACGTTCATCAAGCGTACAAGTGCGGAGAAAAATTGGAAACAAAGAAAACGATGTTCCTATAAAGGAGTCACAACCTTTTTCGAAATGGAATATCAATTAGATTTGTAACATTGAGGATCAATTAGAGCCCCCAGAACAATCCGCCTCATCAGTGCTAGCTATACTAGCCACTCATTAGGTGTACAAAGTGTAACAATAAACCCTTCACGTCATTCTAAGAGACACACTCACTTCTCAAGCTTCATCCATCACCTTTTTCTACACATTACACGACTTCTCATGTGCAATCAGTGTGACTGCATCTGCATGTTTAACAGCTGGCTCGGGCGCTGGCGTATGTCTGCATGTGTCTTAGGGAACCACAGGAAAACACCGGCAAACCCTTCACAGCACCGTATTTTTCACTCTTTATGTGATACACAGAAACGAGACGTTGTGGCCTGTGGCGTGTGTGCCCTCCTTTGCCGCTTTGCTTGTTTATTTATTTGTGTCTAGTAGATGTATCGTTGGTTAATCTGATTTGACTGATGTGGTTAAGCCTCACGGTAGATACTGTAGATTAGATGCAGATGGATGAATGTTTGGTCATATGTAATGCCTGCCATTTAAAGGCGCTTCACTGGGGGAATTTCTGTATTGTACTTTGCATGTTTTTAAAAGAGAAATGTATACGATGAACATTTTCATGGCTATCATGTTCAGATGTCTATTTGAATGGTATTAGAAATAGCGATAGCCTCTACACCAGCCCTTCTCTTGTGGCTTGCACGTCTTCCTTCTGCTCTCCTCTTTATTTTCCCACCCTCTTGCCAGTCGTCCAGTGACTCAGTGTCGTGCCAAGCACATCTGAGTGAAAAATCGGTGCTGTGGCTGGAGGGGAAGCTGCTGGATGGAGCAGATGGTAGAATGACAGAAGTCAAATGCTGATCGCGCCATGGCTGGTGAGGACCCTGTCAACCTCTGGCGACACTGAAGGATTGAGGAGGAGGTGGGAGGTGGGATGCGGGGGGCAAGCAGGGAGGTTAAAGGTTTGAGCCCTCCGATGGCCGACTTTGCCATCACTGCCTGCTCATGCATAGGTAGACTGTTAATGGGAGGAGAAATCAGATAAGATTAGGCATCTGATATCTGCAACCAGAGCAATGGATGGTTTATGTTGTGCTAATCACTATATCCATGTTACTGCTGTTTGGAAGCTTTTGTTGATGGGCCAACGATGAATAAGCAACGACATGTTGTTTTATATCCATACATTAGATATTACCGGTCATGAAAACAAACATCATATAACCAGCTTATACACAGCTTGAACCTTACTATTAAACTGTGACCCTTTGAAATCTCACATGATTTTGTGGACTAAGCTCAAACCTACACACTCGACTGACAGACGGATCTACATATGATCATAACTGTACGGCTTTGTGTGACAGATGTAGTCCTGACAGTCAACAGATGTAACTGTAAGATATTTTTCCATCTGAAAAAGAATATCACTAATCCTCATGATAAGCTTTTTGATCTTCAGACACAATAGTGAGATGTGGGTCATCTCAGTATAATGAAGAGCACCATCACCATCATAATTATTGTTAGGTTTTTATCTTGTTTCCATTTACCTGCCTCGATTAATAGATAATAGCCATATAGGAAAATTGAGTCAAACTAACACAACCTTCCATTTTTGCACTAAATCTATTACTCATCCTTTTACTGCAATGCTACCCACCGGTCATCAGTGCAAATACCACTTGTGTGACTGTGAGCATGGGAGGCTCACTCTTTGTTTCACCAAGCCAATTATTTAACAATGTCACTCCACAAAACATTCGTGTTCATGCATTATGGATTTGCAATAATCAAACATATAGGAAAATGTGTCTTGCCAAGATGAATTATGTCTGCACCTCCTCTTCCCTTAGGGACTCATTAGTGTCCATATCAGGAATGTTGGGGAGGGGGACACCGAAAGTTGCAGACCCTCCCTACATGTTTTGTCTACATATCTGTCCCTGTCCCACAATGGGGAGAAAGAGTGCTGGCCAGTCATTAACCCGATGGCCACTGAGTCCAAGGACCAGCCATGACCCATGGGGTTAACTCTGTCTGTGTTCCCCTCAGCGGGCCCAGACAATCGGGACGACTGACCTCTCTGGTCACAGCCAGCCCCCAATGGGAGATAAGAAGGGATTTGGTGTGCATACCTCCTTCTTACTGTAGCGAAAAAGAAGGGGCCTGTCTGAATAGGCAGACAGGACTGGGTGTAGGTGATCCACCCAGAGTCCAGACAGCATGCCTCTTTGCCTCTCTGTCTCTGTCTCTGTCTGTTCATTCATTGAATATCATCTTGGTGTAGATGACAGCAATGGAACTGCAAAATGGCTAATATTATATATAAAAGAGGTCTGAAATGCTACAAAATGAAATCAAATAATAATGAACAAATACAGTAAATAAATCAATAAAGGGAGAATTAACCATTGACGCACAACAACGCATTATTATGCAACATTATGGTGCCTGTAGGCTATTTGTTGTCACAACACATTGAACCTGTCTCCTTTCAGCCAATCACATGCCAGTAAGAATGATGAAATATAATGAATAACAATGAGTCAAGTGAACGGCTTTATCTCACAGCTTATTGGATCATTTATGTATTTTATTCTATTTACACATACTATTATTTATTTCGTAATTCATATTTAATAGCATGAATTGGAGTCATGAATGTAAGTCCTGCTTTGAAGTCATCAAATGTAGATGAATACTGACTGAACCTCTGCGTGCGAACATCTGCGCCCTTGAGTGGCAAATTGACCCAAGGTAAGCCAAGGAGCAAATAGCCATCGGATGAGTTGTTTTAAAGCGTAATAGTACGCTGACTTGTTTCTGATAGAGGTTGATTGTAATTAACAAGTCAAATGGAGCAGAGCCGTGACAGATGTGCCATAAAGTGCTTGGCTATGGTGTTTCTGTGTGTGTGTGAGTGTGTGTGAGAACCATTGAGGCATTGCTGCTGGAGCCAGTATCCTTCACTTAACCTCACCAGTGCACCGCAGTGCCTCCACAGTGTCGCTGAGTATGAAGTGGTGCGGAAATTCAATTGAGCTGGATTACTTCAATAGATATTACACTGTAAGGCTTTAAGAATATAACAAGAGTCTAAGTTGCGTGTAGCTGAATAATACTGCTCTGTTGTTTTCTAGAGGCTGACCGGTGTTGTTTTGAGTTGGCGCAGCAGCACTGTGAGGAATGTGTGTGAATGTTTCAGTGGATCAGCCTTTTTTTTTACAGGAAGGAACTTTCTCCTAAACAACCTCTTTTATCAATTGTGAGAAAGTGTCTGTTTTTTTCTTGTTGGGCTCCTTTCATGTTGCCAGCTCTCTGACACGAGACAAATGAGAAAGTCTAGTCATGGTCTGTAGTCTGTCATTGTGTTTTTAGAAGAGCTGACGAAACACACTGGGAGGAGGATGTTGTTCTTGTTTGTGTTTCCACTGGTCCATAAATCAGATGATAATGAGCTTAGTTTACTGAAAATGTGTGGTTTATCCCGGGAATCCCAGAAGTATAACAAAACTCGGGTCTATTTGCGGTTTTATTTCCACTGAGAAGTTCAAAGTGGTGTAAGACGATGTGTTATTCTGATTGTGTTATTCTTTAATTTGACAGCAAATGTTCACGAGAAGAAATCAGAGGCATTATAACATTCTTTCAACAACCATTTTTTTTTATTTTCTAGAGTTTTCATTTGGTTAAAATAAACATTACACTCCCTTCGATATCCTTGAAAGATAAATATTTTGTCTCTTGCAGTTCTCCTTAGAGTGTACTTTTGAATTATGCACACCATTAAACCACGACATCGCTATGTAGCCTTTGTATCTACTTACTGAAGCACAAAAATGCCTCTACGTGACGTTGCCTTTGGCCTATTCTTGTAACTTGCTGTTAGCAAAGATGTACGAGTCTGTGACTATTTTAGATGACCCTGAGATACTGGAGTTACTGGTGTGTATGGGAAACCCTTTTTGCGCAAAGTGGAAAGGGAGGACTAAAGCGGAGAGGAGCTGAACTGTGCAACGGGCTGGCGCTCGGCCTGGCCGTGCCTTGTACTAGGGGCTGCAGCAGCAGTATGATGTGTTTAAGGAGCACCGGCTCAGCCAAGCAGAGCTAATTTGAAGCCAGAGTAGTATATTCCATCTCACTTGTTTTTTTTTTCTCTTTCTTTCTGTCTTTGCATCATTTTGACTAGCCTTCCTTTTATGCGATTTCTAAAGGCTGTTGACGGAAGATAATGATCTGGAGTGACAGTGGCCTGATTTTTTTTTTTTCTTTTTCTCCTGCTTCTGTAATCGCGCTGTCTGTCAATGTGGAGGAGATCAACTGCTCCCTTCCTCCCCTCCGCTGAAGTGTATTGGAAGCTGCTGCGGATGTTTGGAGGTTAGCCACAGGGGGTGGGACGCTGTGGGATCCAGAGCCAGAGGGCCAGCACATTTGACACTGAATGCTAGTCTTTATATGGGTTTACTGCCTTAAAAGAAGAGGGAGCAAAGGAAAAGGAGATTACATAACGCATTCAGGCAAACTGTGTCCCAGACACTATGTTAGATTCCTAACAAGAGGTCTCTGTATAAGTAATTCTTACAATGCCTCGCAGCTACACCGTGTGTTCATTCAGTGCTTACCTTCCCCGGGCTATGTTTACTGGAAGCCTGTGGAAGCTCTCTGCAATGTAAACAGGACTGTAAGGCCACATGCAGTTCAGCACTGAGCAGTATGAGCTCGAGCCAAAAACACAACCAAACACACAACGGCTGGATAGGTGCTGTGTATCTGACCACAGGAGCAGCTGTGTAATTACACTGCTCTTTTTTTCTCATCTGTCTCGAGATAATCTGTGTTTAGGTGGAGCACACCAAACACCAAAGGTCAGAGGTCAAGCTGAACCTCCCACTTGTTGATGGATTGGCTTTGTAATGTATTTACTTTAATAGACTCGCGGGAATTTGAAAGTTTGTGTTTTTCCTTCCTCTACAATACTGCCACAGTGATACCTCCCAGGTTTGCTGTTTTTTTGTACACACATACACATCACTTCAATAATGAAATGTACACATGCCCATAATTAATATTTCTCTAGCACAAATTTAGCTGTGTAAAGCTGATGTGAGAGTTCCTCGTTTACACGACTCTAAAGAAATGAGGTTACTGCCGAAAGCCAACAATAATCAGGTTAGTGAAGTGTATGTAAACACACTGATTCTCATTGGGTCACACATGAAGAGCCGTTCTCTCAGGTGGTGACTGTGACATTTTTCTTGTGGGGGTGTTAAGAGAGAAATGATTGTAGGTTAATTGTTTCCTGTCATTTTGTTTAATTTTCACTGAAAGGCACTCTGAGTCCTCTGGTCCCTGAGGAGACCTCTTGGCTTTCCCCAGACTCTGCTCAAAACACAGCTTACCCCCCCCCCCCCCCCCCCGGTTAGTCTACACCACTGTTTGTTGACTTGACAAACTGCTGCTGCACCATAGCTTCGTCACATCAGCGTTTTTGTTGTTGTGCTGCAGAATCAACATCATGCCCATGGCTAGATATATAATGTAGTATGTGATGGCTTTGCAAACTGCTTGTGATAGAGCCTGAAAAAGACACACACTTAGCTATAAGCCTCTGCTTGAAGATCTGTTCCCCAGGGAGTCCCCTCCAGGAAACAATGGTTGTTATTGATTTAGTATTGAATTGTATTACTGTCTCCACTACATCAGGGGTGCTACTAAAGGGAATTTAAATATTTCCTATTTCTGAGTTGATGTTTCAAGGTCAGATGCAAATATTAACATTTGACTTCAACTAAAGAACTCTCTATCTCTTAATAGCAGGCAGGTTGACTAAATACACACACACATATTTATAGCAATGGCCCATGGGTGTCGTCCATCTTATCAGACCCTGCTGGATATAACACGGCGTTCGCAATCTACCAAAAAATGAAAGCAAGACTTTGCATGATTCATTCGGCCGTGCTGGTGACCCCGAGAGCAAGTTGTACAGCTGCCAGTTCTCCGAAGGCTGCCATCTTGGTGACATTCTTCTGAGCCTGCTGCAGTTTCGAGATAAGGAAGTGAGGAATAAGGAAATCTATGTTTATTTGGGATGCTTTTGTAATGTCTGGCCAGCTCTGTGATTAAGGACAGACACTTTCCTGCACACATCTTTCATCTTGTGCCTGATCTCTGCTTGAGTGAGGTGGAAGTACATTAAAGAATCTTAACCCCAGCTCCTTTTTTTTATGTCATTGTGAATTGCATAAATATTAATGCCAACGAACATCTGTGTGCATTCACCAGTGAGTTATCTTAAAAGGAGACGCTGCTTTACGCAGTAGACCGTACTCCTTATGACTGTTGGGACATTTGTTTTGTACCCACCCCCCATCCTAGCGCTTCATAAGCCCACCCCCTTCATAAGATCCAGCTCATCAGATCGTTGGCCTCGATCAGTTCTAAAGGTCAAAGGTCACTGGATCACTGAGGGCCCTCACGTCAGGTCGGATCAGTGCACTTCGCTCCTGGTGGTAGGAATGAACTCATCTGCACTTATCTCCCTGGACACTTTCCCCCCATTAAGTATAGAGGATGGGGGGATGGTAAGATGGTGGTGTAACGAGGTGGGAATAGAGGAAAAAAAAAAAAACGTGCAATGGCATTCATAACACTTCCTTCTCTTTTTATGGTTCACATACAGTCTGTGTGCGTGTATACACAGATATTTAGGAGGGGATAATAATGACCCGTTGACTGGAGGAATGGGATGTGGGCTTTTTTGTTGTTGATGGCAGCTGACTCCTCTCTAAATCAGTCAGATCAAGGATGTGCTGATGACTGGCAGCAAAGAGCGGTGCAAATTTTAGAGTGCAGTAATTCCTCCTGATGCTTTACTATCTTTTTTTTTTTTTTTTTAAGGAACCTGTCTGTGTCCGTGCACGTTCCACCGTGAGCGTTTGTGTGCGTTAAAATGCGTTTGTGTGTGTGCGCGCGTGTGGGTGGCTCTCAGCGGGAGGTTAGTCTCTGACACCCTTTTAGACGCCACACCTCCCTTTAAACACACCCACCGCATGCCATGCCAGCTGCAGCTGTTGTGCCTCAATGCTAGAGATGTAGAAAATTCCTCTCACTCTGCAATTAGAGCTGCAGATTGCTGAATAGCGCACATTGCGATGTCCTAAAATTGCTCTTGGTCCCCTTTCTACTCCCGAGAACACTGAGTAAATAGAAACTGATGAGAGCAAATCATGAATAAACTGGCTCGGTCTGTCTCGAAGTTGACAGATTGTGTTTTGTGCTAGCTGCCCCTTGTGATGTGCTGTTACCCCGGTTAAAGAAACTAAAGGGTGGAAAAAGGCCTCATTGATGGGGTGGGTTTCTCACGCCTGACTGAGAATGTTCGCTTTCCATCGAGTCAAGTGGTGCATTGTGATCTCAACCAAAGAAATGCAAATATATAGAACAGATGTACTACTTCTTTTTGCCCCGTTTGTCGGCAGGAGTAATCCCTCACTCTGGTGGAGATTGTGTTGGGTGCACTCTGGGTGCAAACCTAAAGTGTTAACAAGGGAAAAGCATGTCACCATGGCACATGTGATGGCCGCCCTGCCTTTCAGGCCCTTTTCTCAATAAGGCTAGATGCTCAGGAGAGATAAATGGAAGCTTTTGTGGCCTTTGCCAGAGGGAGAACTACACAATGCGGGACACACACAGCGCAAGGTCTTTTCCAGAGAAAACAGCTAAAAGCAGCATTTCTGCAGTCCCTCCTCCTTTTCCCTCTTTCACTCTCTCCTTCACTTTCTCCTGTCTCTCACTCTTACTCAGTTCCCCCCCTATTTTTTCCCTTCCTCGTGAGAACTGAACCTCGGTCCCATAATGTTTTCATAAACGGGCTGAGGGAATGGAAATAACTCTGACCATTTCCCATTGCTTCCCTCCATCCACTCTCCCCCCACTTGCAGTCTCTTTACAAGGCTGTGGACAGTACTTAAGCACACTCCCCTTAATGATGCACAGTGTTTTACACCGCTCTGAGCACAAGCCAAGTATACATTTAAGGCATACTCACACACCCTGGATGTAGAAGCCTCGGTATAGCCATGCTACTGCTACTTCAGGCATTAGGCTTCTCCACTACTACAACTGCTTTGAACTGGATGGAGGTCAAATTGGCCTGCTGCCTGGGATTTAAAGTACCACTGCACATCCTTCAACATGGCTAGGAGACTAGCTCAGAATTACTAGCTATTTTACTCCTCTTCCACTACAGCCTACATTATCATCTCTCATCATTCAAGACTTCTCCTCTCATTCTTCTTTCCAGCCATTTTTGCCTTTATGTCGCCATTAATTCTCCCTCCCTATCTTTCTTCTCTCCATTTTTCTTCTCTGTTTTCCTCTCCTTGCTCCCCTTTGTGACTTTGACGCATTGTTGTCTAACTGTCACGGTGTGGCCACCGTCTGGGGTTTTTACATGTACATTTGCATGTCGGTTGTTGCCTACATCTGCAGGCCATCCTGCCAGGACTGGGCAATCTCTCATGTGGGTGGCTGCCCTGGAAACAGATGTTTTTGATGCCACTTGTAGGGGGAAAAAAGGCTTTGAAAGCGACTCGATAAAAGAGATGCCAGCTGCATGACAAACCGGGGCCGCCTAGTTCTCAGGAGCTGTATCGGAGCCATTTCTCTCTGCGCTCTGGAAACATGGCCTGTGGAGAATAAGAAAAGTTTTCACTTAATCAGACTGTTCCCTTTGGAGAACTTCATTAATTACAGGAGGAAGTTGCTGTACTGGAACATATGCTCCAGATGGTCACGGACATCATGCTATTTCTTGTTGTCATTGTTTTATTTTTTTGTATTTACATTCTTTTTTTCTTCAGATCTTTGCTGGTCATACCTCAAGTATGTCAGCAGATTGATGCTGACATACATTTATGAATGTATCCCCTTGTCAGACTGCTTGTTTGTTTGTAGCAGTGCCTTTCACTTCTCTAGTCAGCCATGTTGCAGGCATCTGGCATCCCTCTATTGCCATCTAAAAGCACTGGCAACACATTGCTGTTCTGCTGTTAACAGTATGGTTTTCAGTGTCCACTTCCCTTTGCTTTCCTGCCTGCCTGCTACCTCTGGACACATCCGTAGAGCAGCACCCTAGTCTGGCGTCCAGCTCACTCTCCCATGCCAAACTTCCAATGAAAAGCAGTTCTCAGTGCCGGTGATTATTATTCACGTGCTAATTTTAGCCCCTGCAATTGTCAAAAACCCTTATTTTTCTGCCCTATGGATGAAGAACGTCATCCGCGCCGAACACAAATGTGCTGAGCCGGAACCGACGGTGTCTGCCAACTTTTGCCAAAGTATAGTTTGTAAGGTTGTTGTGGTAACGCTGGTAGTCTGCCTTACAGATCTTAATCATATGTTCATTGGTAATGACAGAGCATGTGAAAAACTTCAAAATATAAACAAGACTTGGATAAAGACATCCAAACATGGCAGTCGTAATGTTGTAGCGTTCAAAAAATGCATTCATTAGTCAGCTCTGTAGTGTGATTACAGTAACATAATCTGAGTTGACTTTTTTAAGAGGCCCAAAGAAGTAAATTATGCACTAATGCAAAAGAAAATAAGACGTCGCGAAATATGCGTTTAATCATCTGTGAAGCGCTCAGATTTTCTTGCAATGCTTTGTCAGGCCTTGACCACATGGTTGAACCACTCACTTGAAATGGATATGTGATATTCTCTTGCATGTGTGTGATCAGCTCTTTCACATTTTCTTTATAGATTACAGATTTTGTCATTTTTTAAAAATTACACTGCTTCATATTGTCTGAAAATCAACAATGCATCTTTCCCTATATTCATGGCTCATCTCTGTGCTGCTCTCTGCTCCTCTCCCCTTTCCCTCCCTCAACTTTCTGTCTTTGTTCTGAAGGGAGGTCCGCTGTCACTCATGGCTGTCATGTGCAGAAAAAGTTGCCTAGCAACAATGTAGAGGGATGCGAGCCACTGTTTACTCTCCACCCCCTCACCTCATGTGCCCACTACCCCTTTCTCTTTCACTCTCCTCCTCTGTCACAGAGATGGAGTGGCATGGGAGGATAGCGGAGGCAGCTCAGCCTCCTGCTCTCTGATGAATTCAGACAACAGATACAGAACAAACTGAGAGGAGGAGAAAAGGTGGGGAGAAAGATGAGGATGGAGGGGGGTGTAGACAGGGGAGAAGTGACATTCAGAGATGCTGTGTCTGCCTGTTGCCTGCCAGCTGCTATTCCTCCCTTCCTCTCTGCAGGAGGAACAGGCCATTTCCCTAAACAGCTCCTCGCTCGCTCTGCATAACTAAGGAGAAACTTGTCTTACCACAGCATGCCATTATCAGCAGGACTAAAAATACTGGACAGAAAATGCATCACATGCCTGGCTATCGTCACAGCCTCGTGAAAGCGAGCTCAATCTAAGCGGATACAGGTGCCTTTCGTTCTCTGTGGATTATTAAATGTCCCCTGGTGGAAACAATCAGGCAAAAGCCTTTGTTCCTTACCACATTATGCTGTTTTAACTTGTTTAGCACTATAATTATGTAGCAAGCCCCAATGGCTTCCACACTGCCCTGCTGAGTGTGGTTGTCTTTTCAGGTTGACCGTAGCATGAAAAGAATCAGCCTTAAGGTTGTTGTTCAACCAAAAAAATAAACCCAGCTCCACTACAGAGATAATGAAGGATTGCTGTGCTAGAAATTGCCTAGACAATGTTAAATGCATATTTAAAAAGATCTGACTGATTTTGAACAGGTGAAGTTGTATTGCTCATCTTACCCAATATCTAAAACTGGCGCCAAAATCATCTATGTAGTGTCTAAAAGTTCTGCTCAATGCTCATGCTTAAAGGAATAGTTCTCCATTTTGAGTAATATGCCTCATTTGTTTGCCAAGTGAGATGTGAATATTGATACTGCTTTCATATCAGTCAGTTTAACATGTAGCAGCAGCCAGGAGATGGTTATCTTAGGCAGCATATAGACTGGAAATAAGGGGGAAAAGGCAAGCCTGGCTCTGTCCAAAGCTAACAAAACTGCCCACCAACTCCATACTTAACACGTTTAAATCTCATTTTCTTTAACCCGTACAAAAACACTTGTGTTAAAACAAAGAGCTGTGGTTTAGTTGGAGGTTATGTGCTTTTGGCCAGGCACAGTGACCTCCTCTCTGCCTCTCTTCTGGGAATCATAGTATGTTAAGTAATCACAGATAAATTAACATTACCCCATTTTGATTTGATCGGATTTGATTTTAATGTATTTATCTTGAGCGTAAAAATAAAAACCGACCAAGAACTAGAATAACAGTGTTTGAAAAGGAGAAGTAAACACTTATAAATTCCTACGCCTTTCTCACTAATTCTCCATTAACTCATATATAATGTATTCAAGTACACAGCCAAACTTTTCACTAACCCAGAGTCGATTTCAAAAAAAAAGTTTCTGAAAAAATAGAACTCTTGGTCATGAGAGAGAAAAACTATTATGAATCAACAAAAAAAAACCTGTGTTTATGTTTCTGTGAATGAAAGCAATTAAGTGTCACAAAAAAAAAGATTCCCCAAATTTTCCCCCTCATGTCCAGTCTTCTATTTTACAACATGGGCTGCTGACTATTGACCAAATTCCTCAAAACTCTGTATATATATTTTTAAAATCCATCAGTCATTGGGCGCGCCTTGTAGCCAAATGGTTACTACACATGCCACATGACTGCAACGTCCTCAGTTTGATTCCAGTCAACCTTTGTTACATGTCATCCCATCTCTCTCCCCTTGTTTCCTGTCTGCCTCTTCACTGCCCACGCCAAAAAAAAAAAAAAAAAAAAGAAAAAGAAAGAAAGATGAGCTGTTTAAAGATGTTTTTTTAGCGTTTGTGAATGTGGGTCCTTGTGTATGTGTATCCGTTTCTGTAATGACTACCCTTGGTATGTAAATTACCCATCAGACCCGGTCGTCCATGTGCTAACGAGCAGTGTTTTGCGGGTTTGCGTGTTTCTCCACAGGCCCTGCTGCACATGTGTGTAGGCTGATGAATAGTTTGTCTGTTTGCTGGGATGCAGTGACAAGAACTCTTAAGTGTTACCTCCTGGGGCTTCCCACTCTTCAAATAAAACTCTTTCCTTCCCCTCAACTCCAATCAAAGCTGAGAAACCTGCCTGCAGAGGCTGGATCAAAGCAGAATGTGGCACAAAGACCTGTACTTGCTGCCATTCATTCGGCTTGATTAAAAAGTCTGTAATTTCCTGCTATTAACACGCTCCTACCTCCAACCAGAAAAAGACAGAGCAAAGCAGTCGTCAGGAAGTGGTTGGAACGACACTGTTTTAGTGCTTTCTCCAATTAAGTTTACTGTAACTCAATTATATTGCACTATACAAGGGGAGAAAGATATCATCAAAACTCAATAACCTCACAGAGTTGTTCTTTTTATAACTTTTCTGTATCCAAGGAAGGCTGTCTTCCTCAGAACTAACGTGCCTCATATACAGTAAATATACTCCAAGGCTCCAGTGTACGCAGAAGAATCAGAAGTGCTCGTTGGACAGTCCTAAAGATTTAGAAACCATGTCGCCCCACACCTTACAATTAGAAAGGGCTGCAACTTTCTGAAAGCGACAATCTTGACATTAACACCCACTTCGCATATAGCAATTAGCCACATTTTCAGAGGTGAGAGAGTTGACAGGGTTTAAACTTCTCTCTTATACAACCGTTTCTTTGTGTGTGCCATCGACTGAACACAACACCATGAATGTCTTCCAGGATAGACCGTCTGAAAATGGGTGTTGTTATCAGTGTAGACGTGTGGAACGGCAATAAACACTTTGGACTTTGACGAGGTGGGACAACACGTCATACAAAACCAATTCTTTACTAGCATAAACCAACACTTACTCACATTCATACCCCATTGTTGCTCAGCAGAAGTTGGCGGGTAAAAGCATATTGCTCAGCAATGCCTCAGCCGCTGTTAATCTGTCTCCACGACCGTATTTAACCGCCCGATGTAGAAATCAGGCCGTAAACCTTACATGAGTATGTGTTCTTAACCTCCACTTAGGTGGCTGTGATACAATGTGCTGACCTCAAACAACTGGCGTCAAACAAACACCAACTGATCAAATACTTTGTGGCGTGTATCAGAAGATGTGAGGCTGTTGTGATGCTATTCTTTTGAGATCAGCTTAGTATGTGGTGGTCCACAGCTGTTTGCGGCGGAGCACCAGAGAGTAGCACCCTGCGGAGATGACGTCCTGTTTTCATATACTCCTACGTTTTCTTACTTGCTCTGAGAACCATCTCAGCCTCTCCCCACTCTGCCAGCCGCCCCCTGTCTCTCGCTCAGGCCTCTGCTGAATGTTAAAAAAAAAATGCAGGCTCAGCATATGGTATATGGATAGAGGGATTATCAGTTTTGAAAGATGGGCAATTCCCCTCTTTTTGGTTGTGTGTTACTTCTCTTATCTCAGTGTGTTTAAGGTGGTCATGGTTGTTGCCTCTGTTTGTCAGAGAGACCTTTGCTCCAGGCTGCAGCTCACGGGACAGCATACAGATAAATGGATTCCTTCATCTCCCGCTGCTCCAAATGTCAGCCATCGTAAGGAACTAGGAAGGTCACAGGCTTGACCTGGGCATCTTTCCCTGAGAACAATAGCCTTTTTCCCCCTTTTTTTTCTCCCTCCTCTTTTTTTTTTTTTTTGTTGCTTGTCCTTCCTGTCAGGCAGAGGAGCTCTGAATGTCACGGTCCACCCCCCTCCCACCAACCACCAACACCCAACACCCTGCAGTCTTTTCTCCCCCCACCCAGCGCAGCCACCTACTTTTCCTTACATATGCTAATGTTGCAGTCTCATTCAGCTGTTGGTGGCTTTGTCACAGGGAGGAGGGAGAGGGTCGTGTGCATTAGGGGGCAGCTGTATGCATTTTGCTAAATTGACTCCCCGATGGCTGCCAGACTTGTCTTTACTTTACTTTCTACTCCCTTTTCCTCACTTTTTTCCATTTTCTCCTCAAACTAGTCGCTGGATAAAGGCTGCTCCTTTATGCATATTGTGGAGCTGTTGTCTATTTTCGAGCCTTTCCGCTGTGAAATGCGTTTGGATTCCTCTCTCTCTTTTGTGTTTTTGGGTGGCTTGTACTCAACAAGTGGCTGATGGATTTAATGCAGTTGGATAGCATCTCCACAGTGGGCTCATTACCACAGCTGCACACAGAGCTTTGTGTCCTCTCCTCTTAGGATTTATGGCTCTAATGAAAAGGGACTCTCTTAATCAGGTAAGCATGGCAACTATTGATATCTAATGTTGGCCTCTCATGTAGTGGCCTCAGTGGAAAAGGTGTTAAGGCTAATAAAATCCATGTTGACTTGAATTTATGCAGAATAAGCATTTTATAAAGAGAGGGAGGTCTTATTTTGAGACAACGGTATGTATGAGTGGTCTAGCCTGTGGTCTGTATCAGTGGAAGAAGTTGTGAGTGTGTTTCTGGAAGAGGCAGCACATACGGTTCTTGAGAGGTGAATGAATTAGTGATTCATCTGTGTATCTGTGCTTACCCCTGTCCTCCCTACAGTCATCTTCCCTTCACATCCTCCGCTTGACTAAACCTTATTCTGTGTCAGCTGCAGTGCTTCCAGCTGCTGCCCCGACATCCAAAATGTCTATCTTATGCCAGATTTCTGTCAGCAACACCAGGCCATGTGTGAAAAGCGAACTTTGAAAAGAAAACGAATGCCACTGAAGTGAGTAAGAGGGAGGAAGAGATGTTCCACGGCACTGACGGCATGTGTAAACTCTGGATGAAGTGTGTGGATTTGTTTGTGCGTCAGCATGTTGCTTCTAAATCTTAACAGTGTCACAAAGCTAACCTACTTCCCGTCACTGCTCTGTTTCTTAATGATAATGTGACTGACCTCAGCAGAGGAGCAGAGTGAGTAATTTTCTCAGAGCTTTCCACATGAACTCCTCACAGCTCTGTTGCCTTTTTTTTTGCGAAACGAGAGCTCCCTTGTCACCATTTCTCTCCTCTCCTTGTTTCCTTTCTGTCCTTTCCTGAGAGTGCGCACCGCTGACAGGCTGTCATTGGTATGGAGGTAGCTGGGTAAGCAGCAGGCTGCTGGGAAGTGGCAGAGGGTGGATGTGTGTTGATAGAAAATAGGTGGTGGTTTGATTCTGGAGGCCTGCTGGGCCACATCAACCCTGCACGTCCATTTCTGTCTCCCCAAAGCTGTGAAGGCCGGTGTGGCTAGGCCCACTTCGGGGGACAGATGGTTCATTTTGGAGCGGGGCCACAGCACAGTGCTCTGTGCTCGTGGGGCTCCACTGGAGCAGCCAAGAACAAACACGGTCTCCTTCTGTTGGGAACACACAGGAGCCTGAGTCTGAGAGACCTGAACAGACTGGGAGTGACATCTAAAAGTATGCAAGTGTTTCTTGGGTGTGATACTAGAGCTAGTTGTTACATAATGTCAACTGACATAATAAGTGGTTTGACAGCACTGCTAGTCACATTTCTAATAACACTCGGTTCCATTAGTCATATTAGTCTGTGGTCATGAATTTTGTAACAGAATATAGAATCTCTGTACTTTATAGCCAAGTTTAAATTGTACTTGTACTTTGGTGCATTGTGTGTTAGGTTTCTTTTATGGCGGTAGTTGCACTTTGTTCTCACGTGAATAAACAGGGAAAATCTGTTGTCCTGTCTATTTTAATTCTCAGATCACCCTGAAACAACTAAAGGACAATGGCAGTGTGCTGCCTGGCAGGCGCTGGGCAGGTAGCCAGCTGGCAGGGCAACAGGGTAGAAGACTCCCATTTTCAGTGGTGCCAGGAGGAGGCCTGCCTCTCCTGCACTACCTACAGCCAGTACTACCACTGTGGTGCTGTTTTACATGAGACAAACCACAAAGCTCAGTCCAACTTAAGAACAGGGCTCTTTTCTTTTACAAACATACCTTTTCCACATAACTTGGCTCCATACCTTGTCAATCTGATTATTTGAAGCTACCATGACTATGGTTAAGCTACCACTTGACAGATTGCTGTTGGTAATTATGTTAATCTTGGCAAGTAAAGGTCGTCATTCCAGAGCTGAAGCAGTAATTTTATTTGATCAGTGGCTGTTATCTTAATGCATTGTCTGGTATTAGAATTTAGAAACAGTAGAGCTGATGCACAAGGTGTCATGTTTGTGTTACAAATACTGTTACAAATGACTTGATGGATGAAAAGCTGAAACAGAATCAGCTTAGTTGCAACTGAGTACTTTGAAAAGCTGTGTTGTGGATATTTAATGAGCATATAGCATGCCAAAACACTATTTGCAGGGTTTTTCACAACAATTTAGAGTAGCCATCCATCCAGTGGGAAAAAGAGAACCAGAGAACATGTTTGGCCTCAAAAGCCCAAATTTGGTGGCTGCTGTCAAATTCTGCCACTATTCCATCATATACACTGATATTCATTGTTGCATATTTAAATGAGTTTGCCTACCTAATTGTAAACATGTAGGTCCAGTTTCTCAGACAGAGATGTAGACTAGTCCTAGATTAAAGACTTCTGTGAAACAAGTGTAGTCTTGAACAAGACTTAATCCCTGTATGGGAAATCAGCCCACACAGTCTGTAACCCTAGCCTTAATATTTAAAACCATGCCTGTTCTGACTGGTCAGAACTTTTGTGATTAAGAGTCACCTTTTCTGTAAGATCTATCAAGATATGCCAAAATGATGGTTAGTTTATTGTTTTAACAGAAACATAAATGCACCCTTCTTCAATAAAATAAGCAAGGTTAAAATAAAATAAAAAGATTCACTTCACTCAAATCATGTGAATCTACTTAATCAACTCAACTTCTAGTCATCTTTATCTTTCTTTTCATCATACTATTATCATGAGGGTGAGGTTGAAACATAACCCACATCTTACTCATATGACGCAAGCCTCTTACATTGACAACATCACCTGTTTTGGTGTTTGCAATGCGTCATAGAGATGGCTCTGCTGTAATAAGCCCAATGTAAATAAAGATAATTGAGTCATATGTTCCTTTATTAAGCCTGTGAACATCTGTATGGTGTATATATGGAAAATGGTTTCCTTTTAAATGCAGTTCTTAATGTTTCTTTCTAATATTTGTCACTTTAACACTGAAGTCGACTCTCTGCTCTCTATTTGGCAGGACACAGCTTTTCAGCTGAGCACACATACAAGCATTCATATACAGCATGTGTGGGTGGGACTGATACAGACAGGTAGGCACATCTCTCTATCATTACGCTCACATTGTTTTGAAGTGGAGGCCAGTGATCATAAATGTGCACGCATAGTAAATCACAACTCATTAATCAAAACTATTTTATTGGAATCAAAAATTTATAGAACAAAGTAACTGAGTGGACTTAAAATAAGGGGTCGGTTGATTGGCCGGCAGCCTGCACTTATGAAAAGTTGAGTACTATGATTGTTTTAGTAGCACTAATGCTACTTTGGATGTGCATTACTTTAAAACATGCTGCGGTGCCTCACAATACAATCAATTACTTTGAAAGACTAAATTGATGTTTCCAGAGAAATCAAGATGAAAGATATGTGCAGTCATGTTATCTGGATCAGTATGCACATAATTGGATTTACCTTGAGTCTGCTTTCTTCTACTTCACTGGCTTATATACACAATCATGGTGTTTCAAACTACTTTTCTTCTGGCAGACCCTTTTCTTTGTCTGTAGCAGAGCATATGGTAGATATTATGAGATTTGAATGTGCACAGGAAATGAAAAGAATTTACCATTTGGACTTTCTGTTGGGTAAATACTTGCTGTTCCCTGAACCAAGTGAAATGGAGTCAGATCACGGGTGACCCCTGCGCTTTAGACTCAGCTGTAGCCAGCACATTCCAGATGGAGCTACTGCTAGCACGAAGCCGATCTAGACTCGGGGGGTTCACCGGTGTAGGAAAACAGACTTGTTCATGTTAGGTGCCCCTGTGATAAGACAACAGCTAGAAATAACCACCAGTCCAGACCACAAAGTCCACAGCAAAGCAAACAGCTATCTTTTGTTTAATTTTACGCGTGAGAGCATAAATGTTGACAGATGAGGTGTGGCGAGATGACTGTTGGAGGGCAGTGACCTCGGGTTAGCGCTGTAGTCACAGGAACAGATATCAGACAGTGCAGCTCATAACATAGCCGTCTAACCTCTTGTATTCCAGCTGGTGTGTGTCTTCCAGTGTGGGATTTTTGCTGATCAATTTTCCTGGGGTTTTGGGGGAGTATCAAAGTCTGATTCCAGTGTGAAACAACTTCCCTTTTGCACAAATTCCTGTCTAGTCTGCTCGATTCAAAAGCGAACCAGGCGAAAGGATTCTTACTTGAGTTTTATATAGATCAAAATGCAGACAGAGCATACAGGCAGTCTTTTGAAGCCGCACTCATGCCAGAGGTTAGACTCCTGCGCACACTGCACTGCTTGTTTGATGCTGCTGTGTTCTCCGTAAGTCTATGCACCTGGGGCACTGACTGGGCATTAGTGAATGTGGGCATTTCCCACAGCGCAACTTGAGGCCCGACGCCGGGGGAACGATGAGACAGTGAGGGTATATGTTTACTCTGTGCTGTCTGACCTCCTTTTTTATCTCTTTCTACTGATTGTTCTTCTGCTCTTGGGTCAACTCAGGTCTGTGTGCGCTGAGATGTAAACAAAAAGCCTCTAATTGTCCCTCGCTCCTGCTGCAGCTGCCTCTGTTCAGTCTCCCTCTCTCTCTTTTTTTTTTTTTTTAATGCAAGCACACGGTCATAGGTACACATTCCTCCCCTTTTATTGTAATCTCTCCTCTGCTGCTGATCAGCCATCGTCAGCGTTGGTATAAACCCACTGTGGTCATAGCTGGGCACATTTCTGACATGATACTCCTCAGTTTTAACAGTAGATTTTTAGCTGGGAGGGGAAAAAGTGCACATATGAAGGCTGTCAAAGAAAGATGAGCTGGCAGACGAGTCGTGAAAGACAGAGGGATGTAGGTTGGCGGCACAGTGAAAACAGTGTTCTCACAGGAAGGCTTTGAGGCACATGTTTGTGATAAACCTGTTGTTTATATTATCTATTTCCACACTGGGCAAATGACAAAGATAAGTCACTTCCTGGCTACTTGGAAAGAAATGCACACTCTTAATAAGGTCCCTTAGTTCAGGGAAGATCTCTTGTAGTTTAGTACAGAAATGTGCAATTATCATATCTGAGCCCTTATATCATAGTCCAAATCTAAAATACACAATACACCAAAATGTTTGGAAACAGTGGAAGAATTTGACTGTATTTCTGACTTCTTGGTTATAGTGAATGATCAATTTGCCACCCAAAAGTATGATTTTTTTAATTCTGTAGCTATGAATATTCTGTAACACACAATCCCGCTCAACGTAGATAATCAGCATCTGCAGTTGTTACAGTCCCAAATTAGCATCCATGTTAGCATTTTTACAGGCTAACTAGGCTCGGTGTAGTGGGCTGTTAGTTTCCACATATAAGACAGGATAAGGCAGCTGGCTGGAACCCATTTCATTGGTTTCCTTACCTCCCACTGAGGGTGTGACCCTCCATTCACACTGGCCATTAAAATCTCAGCATTACTCCCTGCAGGCAATACTGGCACATCGGGGTACTCAGTTGATGGTCTGGCCACAATAAGAGAGGGTGGAGTTAGAAGATTGGGTTCTTACCGGCTCAGATATAGTGAGTTATCGCTGTGTACAGGAAGGGGTGGGCTCGGCCATTAATGGCAGGGCTTTAGCATCAGTGCTAATTTGAGTGTCAGCTGGTGGGAGATTCCTCCCTGTTGTGAGGTTGAATTGTGGGACCGGCAGATGAAAGAGGAAGAGGGTTAAGGGTGCATTTGGTTTTCTTTGGTCCATACTTTCATAGCCACAGTTGGTGTGAGCTGTGGTATACAAACATGCACGCACACACACACATACACAGAGTCTTAACACGCCTTACAAGTGTCCTTTCTGGTTTTGGAAACACTTTGGGAAGATGGCGTGCCTGGTTTCCCAGGCCCTGGTAATGAACTCTCAAGGATAAGATCGCCCAATTAATTGGTTCTGTGGTTTAATTGCTCGGATCTCTTTGAGCAAGGTTTGGCAAAACTCCCATTCTTCTTTTTTCCTTTTCCCGCTCCACCACTTTTACTTCTCTTCTTAACCTCACACTCTCCTTTGCAATAACCCGGCTAAGGTAAAGAATCGCTCCAGTGAAGCAGAAACACAAGTGTTTTCATCAGATTGGAGATGCCCGTGTCTGGTTGCAGTCATACACCCTTCCATACCCCTCCTCCACTGACTGCAAGTGTGATGAATTTAATATCTATCCTGCCCAAAACCATCACATACACCCCTCCCATTCCCACCGCAAGGTTGGAACAGCTGCTTACAATAGAGGATTGAAAACAGAGCTCCCACGTTGTTTTAAATCAACTCCTCGGAGGGCGAAACACTAACACCGTGTGCAGTGCAGATTTGATCGGATTTGAGTGTGGAGTGACATGGAATATGATTCATTGTTTTTATTGTGAGTTTATTGAGGAATGAAATGACAGGCACTAGTGAAGCATAAGCAACATGCCTTCAGGTTTGTTTGTTTGTTTTCTGCCTGGATTTTTTTCCTTCCTCTGTATTAATGATGAACACAGCTTGACACATCCAACTGTCTCACTGGCTGCAGCCTCTCAACATTAAACAATAGAAGGCAGGTAGCAAGGAACTAAAATAAATTTGGGCTTTTGTATGTGCACTGAGAAGGACTTGTAAATTTGCTTCACATAGCAATGCCGCCTGGCTCACTATATGATGAAGTCCATGAGCTGGAAAATTGGTGTAATCATCTTGGCCTCTAACCTGCATTGCACCCTAATTTGGCTGCAGGAGGAGAGGATGACTGCATCAAGGCTTGGCCTCGGCTCTGGAGGTCGAGGAGTCTTGGGGACGAGGCCAGCTACTACTTCCTGCTTGCCGAGAACAGAGGAGCATTAATGTGTCTCAATTACACGAGGCTTTATTAAGATAATTGGCCATAATCACAAGTCTGTGTTCACCCCAAGGCTCTGAGTTGCCCAGCAGCATGGTTGGGGCTAAATAAACATGTGTGACTTTGACCTTAGGGCCAGTGGGCTGGATATTGTGGAAGGTGCTACATTTTGTAAAGAATGTGAAAATTCAAAGAGAGAGAAAGAGAAAGAGAAAAGCAAGGCTTGAATACATTTGCCTCATTTAAAGGCCATGTTACTTATTTAACTTAAATATGTTGTTGTTTAAGCTTTGCCAGTGTACTGACTAATATAACAATACAATTCTGTGTTATTGTATTACTCTGTAATCTTGCACAATGGGTGTACTGGCAGATCACCCAGCTAAATTGTGCCTGTGATGGCCACACATATGCAAATTTTGATATTTTGCTCACATAATTGTAACATCTTGGGGACTTTATGTTAATTTTAACACAGAGTCTACTAAACCTTTGCAAAATCAGCTCCTCCTGTTTATGCAGCATGATAATTTAAAAGATAGCCTTAAGTTTAAAGACATGTCATTATGTGACAAGGTTGGCTTATCACTCCTCCCTGAAAGGGGCCTTGTTGCCAACAAATCAGGCATGTAAAGGATTTAGAGCTCCTGTCAGAAGTAATTTTTAAACGTTGATAACATGACCAGGCTTTTTGAGCATAAACTACTAGCTACAGTATTTCCTGAAGTGTTGTCAGCTCTGAGTGGATTACTCTTAATAATGTTGTGAACTAAATGTGCTTGCAACTGGCAATCAAATAGAGCGACAGTGTTAATGTATGCAGTGCTGTCTTATAGAACATCCTTGCATTATGACTTAATTTCCATAAATCTGTTCTGCAAATTTTCCTCTTTTTTTTTTCACTATTAGCTCAAGTAGCTGAGGCAGTGTGCCTCTACATTCCATCTTACTGAACATGAAAATATAAACATTAGGCACAGATGGTAAACATTTGGAGAACTGGGAATGAACTGCAACTAAAACCCAACAAAAAGACAGCCCAAAGCCGTGTTCAGAGGGACTTCCTCTCAGTTGAGTGGGAGTCGTAGAAGTGACTAATGAGAAGTCAGTCTAGTGTCTAGTGAGTCTGTCAGAGCTGGCTGATATCATGCCGTGTGTCCTGCTCTGGTGAAATTGGCTATCAGCAATAGTAGAGTATTAATCTCAGGATGGTGGACAGAACGTGTTCACTGTCCTGACAGCATATTAATATCTACCCGGCCTTTAATCAGGCCACAATGTCAGAGGATTATTTTAAGACCTGGCAAAACCGCTGGGCCTCTCCTCTCTGGATGAACCAAGATGAAAGACAGACTCTCCAACATCAGAGACAGAAAATGAGTTCATTACTGTAATTAGGCCTCTGTTTCTCTCCCATCTCTACTTCTCCATCCCTTGCCCCTGTTCGCCAGCCCTTGTGTCTTAAACACCCATAATGGCGATGCATTACTCCAGTAATAAAGGGTTGTTAGCAAAGCAGACCGCCCACCCTCCATCTGCTGCCTCCCATGCACACACAGCCACAAAGGAGAGAACAGAAAACAGCCTCCTTCAGGTCACACAGAAGATAGATTCTGCTGACCATGTAGCTTGTGACACTCTCCATTGGTTGGGTGTGCTGGGGGGGTTGGATGTGGAAACAGACGCAGTACAACTGTGTTCATTAATCATTGTCACACAGGGAAAGTAGCTAATAGAATGAAGGAAAGGGAAACACAGACCACCATGTTGTCTGGTTTATCCTGTCCTACATGAAATAAAGGCCAACTCACCCTTTCCTGACCCTTTGTAGCAACACAAACAAGGAGAGGCTGGACAGTATGAACATAAACAGACATAAACAGTCTCCTTCTTCTGTTTTGATTTTTACGGGGGGGTTTTTTGCTATGAATTTACTGCCAATGGGAGACACAGTTGAGGCTAAACTAGTATATATATCACTGAAAAAAGGGACCTATTATACTTATTTCCAGTTCTATATTTTTATGCTGGGACTCCACTAGAGTCACTTTGCATGATTCACATTCCAAAAAACTCTGTGTTTATCTTATACTGACCTTTTAATCCCCCCTTTTAAACCCTTCAGATCATCCACATTTCTTAACATGCAGTCTTAGCCCATGTCTCTTTAAGGCACCCTCCTGATGGGCCCACTCTGTTCTGATGGGCCAGCTTTCTAGAAACATGTAGAAGGGCATTATGTATCATGTTAAGTTGCCACTGATGCAAATCCAACATTTCCTGCTTAATTGCTCTATATTAAAAGCTTTAATTGACTAAATAATGGAAGACTATTATTGAGAATAAATTTAATGGAGCTTTGGAAGTGGAGCTCTCAGTTAGAAATAATGCAGGGAGGAATAGTACAAGTAGAAACAGCCACAGTGATGATGATGTTTGATAAAGAACTGCAGACAAGTAGCTCTTACTTATTTTACTTTGCAGTGCTGTGTAATGGAGTTGTAGCTCGACTTGACTAAATCCAAACAATGAAGAAATGCACTTTTAACGTGGACATCCAACATTGTAATGCATGACTGAAAATAAGAATAATAGATCCCCTCTAATCATTTTAACTTTGAATTGATTTTTTTTGTGTATATTGCAAGTTGAGCATTGTGTGTTTATGGCTCAGTGTACATCCATTTCTTTTAAATGTCAATAAAAGTGAGCATTTGTGTGCACTTTGTCTGCCAGCATTACACCCCTCAATCTTGTTTAAGTGCTCAACACAGACTACTGTGAAGAGTCATTCATGGCATTTTGTTGTCACGCATCCAGATGACACTGTGTCACTTTCTTTGTTCTTCTCGTTCTCAGTCATCCGTAAAAGCTTCTGTTGGAGTGTCACCATTGATAAAGCTATTTGCACAGGTGGCACATTTTGCCGTCACTTGCTCTAATTGTGGGTGTGAAAAGACAGCTTTCAGTCAACGCTTGACATATGCCGTATTTGTTGGTCAGCAGTCATAGTCACCCCCCCCCCCCCCCCCTGTCATGCCTCAGACCTCAGATGGATTTTGGTTTACAAGAGAAACCTGAATTAAATGTCAAGCAGCCAAAATAGAATATACTGAGGAAACCATTTTAAAGGACTTCCCAATGATGTGTTGTATCTCCTGATGGATTTTTTGTTTTTTTGTGAGGCAGTGGACTCAGCTGGGGTCATTTTTCCTCGTTTCTCTTCATCCAGAGTGTGTTAAAGTTCTTCTCTCAAAAAGTAACACCCTATTTATATCACATCAGATAGACACCTTTTCACTTCATATTGTGGCTGTTTTAGAAACATCTTACTTTGGTGCCTGCTGAAACTAGCATATTAGTATGCATATGAATGATTTAGGCACCAATCCAGGAGTTATGGGTATAAAAATGTCAGAATTTGATTTGTTGACTCAAAATGTAATGCTTTATGCTATTAAAAAGTAAAGATGAACTCCACACCCAAATCAACCTCTTTTGCCCCCTTCCCTTAACAGGAGTTGTCTGTTTTGAAACTGAGTGGCAGGTTGGCATTGTTCACCACTCTGAAACCAGTCACATATTCCATTATTCATCATTTGCCAACTGTAACAGACAAACATATTTCCCAGAGCGGTCTTCGTTAATACATTATGCATTCACATGACACGACACAGTATTCTGCTGTCCTGTCTGAGCCTTGTGTTAAATACAATGACACCACAGACAGTTTTACACTTGTGAATAATGCTGTTTTCATAATGAGACCAGTTGTTTAAAGGAGAGAGGGGGCTGTAGATAGTATGGCAGTAGACCTAAATGAGACGGTGTCATTATCAATCTATTACTACACATTTGGGTCATGCATGCATTAACGTCATTAACCTGTATTTGGCCCAGGCATAAGCACATACTTTATTATTTCAGTGGTTCCCACTTGTCCAGAGTGTATTTGGTCTAGTCTGGCTTGTAGCTAATCTTGATGTGGCCCACATTCTCATCCTAAAATAGTTTATCCTTAACAGTAAATGACAGAGAAATGTAAACAGTCATCTGGAAACAGAGGCTATTATATTCAAGGCCTGTGGATTGAGCTGAAGCAAAAGCTCGGGAGACCGGGCCTAACTCACTGTTATCTGTCATGTTTGCAGTGACGCCTTTAGAAAGAGAATAGCTTTAACGGGGCTTATCATCTTCACTGAAGCAAATAACTAGCGATTCAGTACCCTGTTCTCTGCAGTATGGAGGCTTTTACTTATGGGGTTTTCACATGATTGCAGTAACATGCAGTGAAATCTTTGCCTTGGTAGGCAGTGACTTATCAACATGGTATATGTCTACATTCAATGAACACATCAGCCCTGTATTACACATGGATAGACAAAATATAGTCTACATTAGGTAATTTGGCTATAATGAATAAATATGCCTAGCACATACTGCAAAATTAGTCAGATGTGTAGCTAAATGTAATCAATGGACATATTGAGCGCACAGTGTGTTCAAACATTGTAGACACTATAAACGGCAGTAAAGAGAGAGAGATACAGAGAGAGGGAGTGATTTTGACAGGACATGTTGTGGGGAATGATTATGTTTTTATGTTTTATGTCAAACATACAAAGAATTACACCATAAGTTTAATTACAAGCAATAAGATTTTTCCACCAGTTATTACTTACAAACAAGCTCTTAATTACTCCCTTTTTGTTTGCTATAGATGCTTTACCATGCACTTCCATCATAATGTGAAACAACTATCACTGTAATTCCACGTGATGTTCCAACACTATGCAGATACTATAAAATCCTACAAAGGACCATCCTCATCCTTACAATAAAAACATCCATAGAAACATCCAAATCTGGACACCAAAGGTAAGGTGTCCACTGCTAGGTTGAAACAATGCAGATTGTACCAGTATTAGTAAAGAATGGGGACACATTTATTTTACATCTTATATAATGGCTTTCAATGCTTACTCCCATGTATCCCCTGTTCCTTCACTTTCCTTTTCTTCACTTCAATGAGCAGGGTTTTTTCAGCCTTGTCCCCCTCAGAAAATACCCTCAGTGTATATATTACAACCTGCCAGAATACTATTTACAAACAACAATAATATAAACTGTAATCCCTGTCTGTTCCTTGGTTTCTGCAACTAGTCCAAACACATTACCGTTTACTGACTTAGAGCTCCTGCTCAACTTAAGAGCCAAACAGAAAATCAACAGCTATGCGTGCTGGTCTTCAAAACCCGGTAGCAGTCGCTACATGACGTTTAACAAGCTAACTGGTTAGCTCACTCAGGGGCAACTCACAGCAGATATTCATAAACATTCATGTCTGTAAGGTGCACAAGCTGGGGAAGGGTGGGGTCCAGACTGAGAAGTGGATGTTACCTGACATGGTGGAGACACAGACTGCAGGGCTGAAGCAGGGTCTGCCTTTGCCTCAGTGTTCAATATTCTACACTGAATGACAACTGACAACGCATGTGAAATCTATGAAAACTCTTGACTAGATTTACTGGAGTATGTTAATCCTGACACAAATCATGAATAATGATCATTTCAAATAAATAACATTTATGAAATTATTAATATGAAGAAATGATAAATAGATAAAAGTATAGTATAATTTAAATGTTTCATTTTAGCTTTTAGCTGAGGCACTACCTACCCTGAGAGACTAGTAGATAAAAATGAGGCACACCACCAGCCCTGAAGAACAAGAAAAAACCATTTAGGTCAATGCAGAAAGACGCACAGTCTCTGTTGCAGCAGTATGCGATCTTCCATGCAGAACTCCATGTTAGTGCAGTGACATGAATATAGTGAAACACCTCTGTCATTCACCAGCAGTGGACCTACAACATATCTAATTGCATGGGGTGGGATGGGACTGATGAGAGAGGACCTTGCTTGTGTTTCTTGGAGATACTTATTTTCTCTTGGAGTCATGCTTTCAGTGTCAGTGTACAGTACAGTCTTTGTTTGTTGCTGTCTTTATTACATTGTCCATGTCAAATTGTTTTCTGCTGTTGAAAGAGGCTATATGACCAATCTGCAGCTTTTTTTCACAAAAGTCTACACTTGGCTGATGTGCAGGGACATAACTTGGGGATAAAAATGGAAACCATGTGAGTTTGTTGCTTATTGGACTCTGACATCTGAAATACCCAAGAGGGAACAGCACTGCTTTTCCAGGACAAGTAGACCAAAGTTTTTGCTTGTGGTGTCCTCAGACATTGATTAATTATTAAAAGCGCCAATTTCCACCTTTTGTCTGTTTATAATGTCCCCAGTTGACCTGGGTTGAATAAGGGGCAAACTTAGAAACATCATCTTATGAAGTTACAGTAATGGAGTGGACTCCAGCCTAATATTTCAGTGACTTTTGGTTATTATTACATTTCTGTTTTTGTCATTTGTCATAGGCAATTCACCTCATCAGGTCGTTATTAGATTTCCTCCTAACCGACAATATCAGATAAAAAGGCGAAATGGAATTGGCGTTGAACATGCAAAACTATCCCTCCTGTATAATTTGCAGGCTTGATGATGCTGCGAGTGGTTGGATCAGATATTGGTACATGTGAACATTTAGCTGAACATCTGCCTCTTGTTGCTGTAATTTGCTTCACCACCATCTGTTAGGCATTGGCTGGAAGCACCAACAAAGATATACATCTGTCTTGTTATAAACCCATAATGGCACCAACTCCTCTCAAATACTCTGATTAGCTGTATTTGGTGATGTGTTTTACATGGTTCCAAAACTAATACAGCCCGACATACCCGTTGGTGGGAGTTTTTACAAGATAACAGGATACAGACAATTTAGGTCAGCAATATGATCATGTTTAAAGCTGAACTGAAAGTGCCATGTTTTGGGGTAATTTTGAGGAATATAAATTGCTTGTCCATGTATTTTGCAGATCTCAGTTACACTGTTCTAATCCACTTGCTGTGTGCTAACATTTTCTCCTGTGTTTTTGTCTCTGTGCCATAGATCTCACTCTTCCAGCTGTCGTTCTGCATTGGCGGCACGCTGTGAGAAAAGACTCCACTCCTCTGTGCCTCAGCGCCCCTCAGACACTTGTCCTTGACATCCAAATGCTGTGTGTCGATCGTCGTGCCAGCAGCCTTTTGTGAGTTATGACGACGGCTGCTTCTTTGACTCAGGAAAGAGGCTCCTCCTCCGCTCACCAGTGAGCAGATCACATGGTATAATGAAGAGGGGTCCTGAAAGTCTGCTCTTCAAGGAGTCTGCCAGCAGGATATGAGTATTTTGAGCCCTGTGACGGATAACAAATCAAACCTTGTGGGAGTTGTGGGAGGCCCAGACGAATACTCCAGAGCCATGCAGTCAGAGGAACTATTCAGCAGGAAACTCAAAGCCCTGAATGGTAGCATGGGACCACCAGCCTCCAACATGCAGGGGAAACCTGAAGGTGCAGGCAAAACAAATGGTACTCCAGCCATGCCTAAAATGGGTGTCAGAGCCAGGGTGACAGAATGGCCGCCAAGGAAAGATGGATGGGACGGACGGCCTTCGCCTAATTACCAGAGTGTGATACCAGTTTTTCAGAACGGTCAGCAGGACCATGTGGAAATACTGGAGCAAGGTGAAGCAGTCTGTCTAGAGGTAGACTACTCAGACACAAAGTACACACTGAGTGACCTCCTCAGCCACTCCCCATTGAAGGGTCTCCACCCTATCCGTCAACGCAGCAACAGTGATGTAACCATAAGTGATATTGACTCTGAAGACATAATGGACCAGAATGCTGTCAATCCAAACACTGGGGCCTCGCTGCACCGTGAGTATGGCAGCACATCTTCTATTGACCGCCAGGGCCTGAGTGGGGATGGCTTCTTCACCATGCTAAGGGGCTATAGAGTAGACACCCTGGACCACCGTAGCATACCACCTCTGGGTTTCCCTGAGTTGTTGCGCTGTGATGCCTCCCTCTCCCCCAGCTTGCAGACAGCAGCACAAATCGCCAGGGGTGAGATAGTCCACATTCCAGGCTACGACTACATAGACCCCTCTCTCCTCTATAGCCGGGAGCGGGAGAAGTCCTTCATGAGACGTCTCAAGTCGGATTCATCTGAAACATCTCTGTTCAGGAAATTGCGGACCATAAAGAGTGAAAGTGATGCCTTGCGGCTCTCTATGGAGGAAGACCGGCGGCCACTCAGTTTCCAGAAATGCTTTGCTCACTACGATGTCCAGAGCGTTCTTTTCAACATCAGTGAAGCTGTGGCAAGCAGAGCTAACCTGAGCCAGAGAAAGAACACTACTACTGGAGCCTCAGCTGCCTCAGCAGGAGCTGGGCCAGGAGTTGGTGGACTGCCCTGTGGTGGAGCCGGGGCTGGACCTGTAGCAGGGCCAGATTGTGGAGCAGCAGCATGTAGCAGTGGAAATGCCCCCATGTTTGAGTCTCCACTAGGCAGCAGGGAGGACTTGAACCCTAAGGAGAACCTAGATGCTGATGAGGGAGACGGGAAGAGCAACGGTCTAGTGCTGGGTTGCCCGCACTTTCGCAACGAGATTGGTGGTGAGGGCGAGAGAAGGATCTCCCTCTCCAGAGCCAACAGTGCCAACTACAGTGGTGTTTCAGAGAGCTGCTCTTTTGAATCATCTCTAAGCTCCCACTGCACCAATGCAGGAGTCTCTGTACTGGAGGTGCCTCGAGAAAACCAGCCCATCCACAGGGAGAAGGTCAAACGCTACATCATTGAGCATATTGACCTGGGAGCGTACTACTACCACAAGTTCTTCTATGGGAGAGGTAAGAAATACTTATTGTAAATGTGTCCTAATTTGTTTTTAATAGCGATGATGTTGAGGATTATTAAACTTTCCAGACCAAATACTTTTCTTTGAAACAAGACTATGCTCAATGCTATGTGAGATCAAGTTCCCAAATGGAACAGTCTGTGCTCATAGGGTCAGATATCTTAACGGCCCAGTTATTTTTGTAGGACCAGATGAAATAAGGGCCAGAACAATAGCAGGCTTGTGTTGGGTGTGAGGGTGTGTGTTTCGCTTCCTCGGGAGAGGAGCGGTCATGTCCTCTCTGTGATATTGCTCTGAACCCTGCGGAGAAACTGTGATTAGTCATGTGAGAAGAGAGAGGTGAGCAAGAGGGTGTGTTGCAGCTGTTCCCCATGGAGGCCAGAGGGGTGTGAGGACCCCTCTTTTGAAACTATGGGGTCAGCAAAACCACGTCAAGGTCCCATATCTCCTCATTAAAACACCTATGTGATTGACGCTGGAAATACCATGCCGACCCGACCCATCACCGCATTATACATATCTGTTTTTCCCACTGTCTCATTGTACATTGCTCTCAGTAGATTAAGTTACCCATTCTTAAGCCCCCCAAAAAACAGCTGTTTCACCTTTCACACTGAGAGATGCCTGAACTTCTTCAAAAACATACTCTGCATTAAAATGTGGTCAGCATGACAGTGTGTAATCTCGCCGGAGGCTCGACGTCTCCAGTCAAGGTTAATGAGACCATTACAGATCTGTTCTACTTACAGTATGTTTAAATGTATCATTGAGCTTCCTCAGATAATTATTTGCTTTGAAATGTTGCCTCACACACTACGCATCCCAAACCTGATTTAGCTGTATTTGGCCTTTCTCTGTGGTAACGCAGGCCAATGTATAATTGAAATGCCCTGTGTTGCTGTCAGTTTCAGTTTGATGTTAGCGCTTCATTATACAGAAGATGTCTTTTTCACAGTGTGTGGATGGTAACCCTTGCCCTTCTTTCATGAGGTGTTTCATTGGAAAGACAAGTCTGTCGTCACCTCTGCTTCACCGCAAACAAGCAGTCACACAAAGATGCACACACTTGCGCAAGCATGACCGCGTGTCACCACTTTAGGGCAAGCTTTTATCAACCTGGTCTGAACATTGATTCCATTGATTGCCTAAAGCTCTCTTTCCCTTAGCAACAGGAGTGTTTCTCCCCAGGCTGCCCTAATGGATACAATGTTTCACCCACACCCTTAGGCCAAGCCTTTTTACATATAGGTTTTAGTCACATACTGTAAGTGGGAAGACACTGAGTTATAGGCTAATTTACTGTATACATATATTTATGGAGATGTATGACCTGAAATAAAGTCTTAGAGTGCCAAAGTGCTCTAAAACCTTAGTAAAAACATTCAGTGTAGGGGTTTTTGAAGACTTTGAAGGCTTTTCTGCAGTGTGGAGTGACAGGAAGACAAAATAGAGGCGTTATTTGACAAGACAATCAAAGTCAACCATTTCGCAACCTTTTCCAAATTGTCAACACCGAGTAATGTGTGCAACTTGTGACATGTTATAGACATGTGTTGACGAAAAGCTTTCTTCTCAAGTCGACACTGTCACCCTCACTGTGGCATCGGTATTTGCATTCCTGGTGGCCTCATATGCATAGACAGCCCTCCTACCACCATTTGACCTCATGCCTCACAGAGCATTTCCCCTCAGTCCACTGTCCCTGACAAGCAGCATTCCTCACATATTTAACCCCACATTGACTCCATACAGTTAATTTATTATTCATGCTGATCTGGGATTTGCCCCAGTGTTGGTGCCACAGTGACTAGAACCATCATATTTACATAGCATGCTCTACATGGCATGGATGCAATGTCTAAACCTTGTGTAGAAATCTCTTCATGAATGTTAGTGCTGAGAGTCCCTGCTGACACTTTTCTTTTGTTGTCTCCTGAATCCTGGTTTTTCTCTCTGGCTTTAGCCTGGATTAGGAAGTGTTTGCTCAAGGCACTGCTGTGCGTGTGCAAAGCTCCGCTCCTGTCCATGTCCTAAACACACACACTGTACTATCTCTATGATTTTATCATTCATTCATTCATTCATGTATTTTGAGGGTCTTATTTAGCACTGTATAACGAATGTCAAATAGAATACTTTTTTTTGTTGACACAGAAATTTGCACTAATCTTGTAATGCTTAACAACTGAAAGTCTAAAGCCCTGCTAGAGGCCCCTCTAGTGTTCATTAAATTGTTCATTACACCCCACAATCCTAATCTGCCTACCAGCACAGAACTAACAGCATAATTGCAAGTTTGACTTTTCTGAAGCCTTACTAGAAGTAGGACTAAGAAGTTCAAAAGTTCAATTGGTTAATTATTTTTCAGCACATTATTATTGTTTAGAAAAAAAATCCATGGTTCTCTAATCTATAAAACAATCAGTCATTAAATTGATTACTTGATCTAAAGTCAATAATTGAGGTTTTTGATCATTGATTTTTTTTTTAAACAAACATTTCAAACATAGTTAAGTTCTAGCTTCTCAGTTGTGAGCCTTTGCAGCTTTTCTTTGTCTTACATGAATAATAAACTGAGTATCTTTATTTGATTTGGCAAAATGAGCCTGGGCTTTTGGAAAGTATTATTTTTCTGATATTTCATAGACTGTCATTAGCCCTCATCTAAGTCTGCGCATTAGATTATGATACATTTTCTGCAAGAAATGAACATTTTGACCCCAGGATTGCAAAAGAGGAAAGTTCATTGAGGGTCTGCAAATGAAATACCCAGAAAAAAGATACCCAGGAAAGTAAATGAGAATCTGCCTTGTAGAGTTTGTCATTTTATGTCTATGCTGGTGAGATATAGAAGTTACAAATGCATTGAATGTGTGTATCTGAGAACTATGGATATCTTATCTTGCTATCACTATTTGAGATAACTTGTCAGAGCACAAGTGTTTGTCTGACCAGATGGTGGCATGAAACAAAAAGTCAGAGGTCATTAATATTTTTAGCAATCATCTCCCAAGAAACATGAATATTCTCACAAAAGATGTCAATCTTGCTGTAATTGTTGGCATACTTGCTCTGGATTGAATAGTTGGTCTGTTTGATGGATATCCTTAGGCCCTGCTGCAAAAATACAGCTTTTCAATGATAAAAACCTATTTTCCTGACCAACAGTCCATATGAATCAGTCAGTATGTTGGTCTATTATTCCCAAACTTTGAATTTGAAAAATTCCAGTAAAGGACACCGATTCACTGAGCCTGGCGACGGGACATCCTGGTAGCCTACTGGTCTAATGCACATACCTTTTAAGCACTTTATCCTGGGTTTGAATGTAGTCAGGAAACTTAATCACATGTCAGCCTTCCTTCCACCCAGCCTAGGCAGTCATCCAATGAAAGCACTATACAATTAAAACAAGAACAAAGGTCAATATGACTGCTATGTCACTCAACTTAAGACCAGGTTTGCTACAGAAGCACAGGCAGATTGACTATATTTAGTAGTGTGAGACACAGGCTGGTGGCCAATCCAATAAAATCGAAAACAATAAGACCAAAAAAGTTCTCCATCTTTTTTGTGTTATGAAGGTGTGCATGTAGTAGGATCACACATTCGTCACATTGAAATGGAAAACAAAAAAAGATTACTTTAAGGTTTCCTTTGATCACAAATTCCAAAACTCTGAATAATATTAAAAAGTATTCATCTAACCCTAACCCATATTTTAAACATTTAAACATGTTTTGAATGTTTGGCCCTGCCAGCCAAGACTGGAGAGCACACAATGTAAAGATGTAACGTCAACCATGACCGTCTGATGCCACAAGCTTTTTCATCATTAGAGGAATTTGGAAATGCCAGCTATGTTAGAATGAATTACTCGAATACTGATAGCAGCACCATGTGTTCAGGTGCTTATCAATATTTCAGTACTGCTCAGTCAGGAACCAGCACCAATTTAGTACCTTTTCTTGATACCCATCTCTAGTGAGTATTTTGGTAGTGTGAGACTATTTGGGTCAGAGATGCGGTCAGAGTGTGTCAAACTCTCCAGAGCTCTATTTTTTATTTATTGTTTATTTGCTTTTTTTAAATCCCAGTGCTAAAACTAAAAGCCAGAGGTCCCAGGTTCAAATCCAGAGCGAATCAATTTCAGATCTCAAGTGGACCCCTGCTGCTCACTTTAATCAGTGTCAAAGCTTGACCATGGTCAATCCACAAAGCGTTTTCACATGATTAAAAAAATATGTGGACTCAAAAATCCACATCTGCATTCTGTCAAAGCAAATGTAGTAGTTGATAAAGATATGAACAAGTTGATAGATTCATATTCTCAAAAATCAATCTATGTATTAATTATGTTTTTCCACAACTGTCAACACAGAAATGTGTTTAGAAGCATGGACATTGATGTGATGTATTTAACTTAACATGTATTTAATTCTGATCTTTCTTGCTTTATCCGACTCCAGAACATCAAAACTATTTTGGGGTAGATGACAATCTGGGACCTGTAGCAGTCAGCATCCGCAGGGAGAGGCTGGACGACGGGAAGGAGAAAGAAGGCATGCAGTACAACTATCGGGTCACCTTCAGAACCAGCCAGGTAACTTTAATGCACTCACGTTCATTCTTTCTGCCCTGCTTGTTGTTGTAAATCCACAAAGAACTATTACAGATGCATGGCAGGAGAAACCAGCGTGATTTCTGTTGCTCTATTAACATGCTTTTAAAGGGTATTTCGCATACACTGCAGTCAGTAAGACATGCTAAGATCACTCAGCTCAGGGCTCAGTCAGGCAGTGCAAGAGTGCAGGAATGCTTCAGTACGCCTGAAAACAAGCGATGGCTTCTCTCAGCTCTCCCTTCCTAAATCTCCTCCTAGCACCCTAATATGTCCAGTGATTCTGTACCAGTTGGCCAGTCATGCAGACACTGATGCAGTCCATCAGTTAGTGTGATCGCCTTTGCCCGCTCTCACTCTGACACACGCACACGCAGACACATACACACGCACATGCACACACTACATGATTAATCCACAAACTGAGATGCACAGTCCCACAGTCCCTAGTGGTACAGAACCCTCTCCTTGATTGATGCTGGGTGGTCTCATCCACTGAATAATTCAGGTGCAACAGATGCATCAGGCAGGGAAATGTCACTGATATCTAGTGCCATTCTTGGTTTGAAGCACCACTCCCACGATAAAACAATGTATCTGGGTCATGCTTGCCCTGCAAGTAGCACGCAGACAATGTTTGAACTCCCCAGCCACTGGAGTGTCTATTTGCATGTACTCCTATCATTTAGCTTGGGCGCTCCCTGCTTCGCTGTCCCACTCTCACTCTCCCTTCCACTCTCGGTTAAGTAATCTGCTTTTTAGATTGACTCTCTGTTGGACAGCCATCGACCACTGACGTCCATGTCCACAGGCCGTGTGAATGGAAATGGGATTTATGTGCGTAAATGTGTCTGTAATGTTCCAGACAACAACACGGGGATACAGAGTGGGTGTTTTGAAGCTGTTTGGTTCAACGTTTACTGGCACATTAATGATCTTAACAGTAAAATCCCACTTAACATCTAGTGTTCAGTTAGCCTACCTTAATTATTTAGAGCTTGAGTTCCTAATGCTGTCCAACGGAGCTGTAATGGAGCCATTGCCCTAAAAAATATGGCATAATACAAAAGCGTATTATGACTGACTCACACAGCAGCCAGCATATCAGCCTGATCTAATTTCTAATATTTTGGAAATACAACATAATAGCTCAAGCCATAAACAATAAAAGTCAAATAAATCAAATCAAAGGGTCGTAGGCAAAGTGACCACCATGGTCAGTGTGCTCACATAGACTTAACCCTAATGCATTGTACAAGAGACAGACATACGACAGACAGACAGTTAATTAACCGGATGAATCTTTGCTATCTGTATCTCCTGTCAGCTGACCACACTCCGTGGAGCCATCCTGGAGGATGCTATTCCATCTACGGCGAGACATGGTACTGCCCGAGGCCTGCCGCTAAAGGAAGTGCTTGAATACGTCATCCCTGAGCTCAATATTCAGTGCTTGAGGCTGGCCCTCAACTCCCCCAAGGTCCCGGAGCAGCTCCTCAAACTGGACGAGCAGGGGGTGAGTACAAACTTCTGCTAATGATGATTAAACAGCACTGGAGCAATCAGAGGATAAGTGTGTTTCTATAAAAATGTTTGGCATTTTGGGAAACACATTTATTTGCTTTCTGTACAAAATCTGAAAAGTAGAAACAGGGTTGTGGTTTTACCTGGGGTTATGTGCTGGACTATTTCCTGTGGCTGCACAGTCGTATACTGGATTGTTGTCGTCACAACGCAAGGTTACCAGGCAACTACCTGAGACTCCAGGAAGTCACTGTGTCAGGAATATAGTCACATAACCTCCCATAAAATCACATAATGTCATCAGATTAAACCAGTAAGAATAATTAGTGTTATTGAGTTGGCTTTAGGAGTGCAAGTAGGTGGATTTTTTGTAACTATGGATGGAACCAGACTAGCTTTCCCTTCCCTGTTTTCAGTCTTTATGCTGAGCTAAGTTGACTGGCTGTAGCTTCAGATTTGTCTTTTCATCTAACTTTTGGCAAGAAAGCATATAAACTTATATTTTCCCAAAATGTCAGACTACTGCTTTAAGGAAGGAAAAACCTTTCAGTCTCACCCACACAGATTTTCCAATTGTGTTACTTTGAAGCCATCAGTGCCACATTATGAACAGTGTTATAGAAGAAAAATAACGGTGTAATATATTCATGTCATGCTATAGACTTTATATTTCTAGCATGTGTCTATCTTTCAGACATCTGTATCAACTATAGAAGGAATCTGGGGAGGAATTAACTTCAAATGGCAGGAGCCTTTGTCCCATATGTGGGCTGCTTATTTTAGATGAATACTGTCTCCCGGTTGGAAGCACAGGACAGCCAATATAAAGAGAATCAATATGAATCCCACACTCTGTCTAGCCAGCAACAACTTTTTTGACACCCTTTTTTTTCTGGAAACTCAGGCACAAGCTAGAATAGCTCACTTTTTCACAGCTTACTTCATCTGAGAGCTGATGATTTGGTATTCTGCCTGGATGGTGGAGGGTGTCATCTTGCATTATCTCTGTTTGCATAAAATGGCTATTAGTGATAGGAGCTCTCTATATTCACAGGTGTCAGAGATGGATTCATTGTGTGATCTTAAGGCCCTTTAATTTCGAATATAATGAAACAGCAAGATGGAAAGTGTGTGTGTGGGTGGATCTGCCAGTGGTGCACTGCTTGTCTTACTATCAGAGAATTGGCTTCTTATTAGTGTAATTACATTCGTTAGCATAAGCCCATCCTTCCAATTGACAGGGGACAGAATCTTATAATAGACTGTGTCAGCCGCGTCCCTCTTGAATATTAAGATTTTGTTACGCACATAAACAAGAGGAGTGTAGTGGTCTCTCTAAAGCAAGTTAAATGCACTTAAGATTATGACAGACTTTGTGTTTCTAATTATTGCAAAGTAACTTTGTAAATGCTCTTGGAGGTTATTCCTGCAAGAACTTCAGGAACTGATATTGCGTGCGGGAGTTTGTTTTACTTGTTGTACAACTCCCCGTGCCTTTGCTGTGAGAGACAGTCTGCAGATACAGACTTTGATGACTGAAACTGACACATAAGACAGAAAAAAAAGCAATAAAGTAATCCAAGTAACCTTTTCCACTCTCAAACTACTTTCAAAGGAGGAGAGCCCGGACTAAGTGGGGCTTAAAGCTCTTCCAACTGGCACTACTCCTCACAGACCTCAAACCAAATGCCCAGTGGAGGCCAGTTTTATATTTGGACATCAGTATTTTTGTACACTCCTGTTTTAATCATTAATGTTATGCTTGCCGTGCAAATGTTTAATATGTCAAGCACCCTGCAATCTACTTTTTAACCAAGCTGGACTTTCACCGCCCATCTAATGTGTTTATGTGAGGAAGCTAATAGTGGACAGGAAGAGCTGTAACTGAGAAAAGCAGAGTGGTCTGCCAGGCTTGTTTTGTTTGAGTGCATAAAGTTTTCTACTACATTTAGAAAGCTTTATCTAGGGAATATTTGTGTGTATGCACGGCTATGCGGTAATGTTAGTCCTCTATTTATATGTCTGTGTGTGTGTGTGTGTGTGTGTGTGTGTGTGTGTGTGTGTCGTAAGGTTTTTTTTTTATGTTGCTATGAACAGAAAGCACGCCTGGTGAGTGAGAGTGTCCTGGAGCAAGACAGCCTTCACAATATCCCAATGATCAGTTCTGCAGAAAGAATATCCCTGAAAGCAGTGTTGTAGACTGTGCTGTAATGGCCATGGATGTAAGAAAAGAACAGAGGATGGGCTATTGATATAAAAGCTCTATCTGCTATTTCCATTTAAAGACTAAAAGCTATAAAATAACCGCAATCTTGTTTGAAAAAAAAGCATTTTATCAGTTACTATTAGTTTCAGAGTTAAAAATGTAATTTTCAGCTTTAATTTCTTATTCTTGATATCAAAAGAAGGGATCTGATAAAGATAAAGGCTAGCCCGCAGGAGCATGCTGGCATCTTAGAAAATGTAACCGACGTAATAATATTTGGTAATAGTAAAGACAACATCGACAAGGTCAGAGAAAGGCTGCTAATCTTTCCTTCTCAATAATGTTGAACAAATTACCTTCTTCCTCATCTAGAGAGCCGTTTTTAGTGCCACATCTTGTCTTTGCCACCACTGTTTCTGACCCGTGTCATAACATGAATATAAACACGAAATCTCTTCAGATAAATAAATGTGTGACATTGCCCGATTTCCAACGTCGCCTTTTGATAGTCAACATGTTAAAGCTTTTGCAGAACCATAAATCAGTCCTGATGCCTACAGCGACACCACAACTCTGAAGTGTAATTCAGGCTTAAGTGAGATTTGTTCCACAGGCTCAAGAGAGTAATCTACCACCTACCGAGGCTGTTATTGCAGCACCATAACTCGCCTCTCCCTTATGTAAATCAATCCCCTGTCATGATATTGAAACTTGAAGATTAACTGCTGAACTTTTGTAGTGACCAGAATTTTTCCACCTTCATTTATTTCCCACTCCTTCATTTCTATTTTTAGATTGCAGTAGTTGTTTGTGCAGCGGTGCATGATGATGGAAGGGAGGTTTTTGGAAGCCATATTTTGGGTTTGTGCCGCATTGAGACACTGCACTGCAGACAGATGTCACAGTGATGTTGTGTGTCGTATTGGGACACTGCTGTATCATCATCTCATAGCCACATAGTAGTCTGTGGGGACCTCAATGTCAGCACAGGTTGAGAACCTGACACTCAGCGCAAATGGAGACCAACATGTTCCACCAGACAAAATGACAGAGTGGGAAACAAACATGGGCTGCAGCTCTTAAAGCTCTGTTGCTCACTGGGCCTGTCCATAGTCAGCAGCAGTAGGTTTCGAGGGGTTTCCTATGTTAAGTAGACCTACAGCATATCTCTGTATAACAGTACAGTCGATTATTTAATCACTAACCTCAGTCTGGTGTCTCTTGGAGCATTCACTGTCAGCCCATTAACAGCACTGTCAGAACACAGCAACACCACAGTTGACCTGAACTGATCAACATGCAATCATTAAGTATCAAAGTAACCAAACTACATACTATTAAAAAAAGGTACAAGTGGAAGGAAGGTAGTGTGCAAACCTCTCAAAACACAAATACAACAGAAAACTCGAAATAATGCATGCAGAGCAGTATCAGGACAATACCTACTAATTTTTAAAAAAAATACAAAGTGACCCTAACACACTCCATAACAATGCCATCACATACAGAGAGATCATAGAGAGAAGCTCCCTCAGCCAGCTGGTTCTAGGACTCTGTTCACAAACATAAGCAGAGCTCCCAGACAGAAATCCCATTAGACTAAACCAAATTAGAAGAAAAACAAAAGAGAGAACTATTTGCACATTGGACATAATTAACCAAAAAAACCAGAGCAAGCTGAAATGCCATTCGTCCCTAAATAGAGAATACTCAGCGGCAGATTACCTGATCACTGTGACCGATGCAAAACTAAGACAATCCTCAACCATGAAATCCATTAGCATTGAAGATTGTCAATCACCTGTGTACCCCTTCACTGACCATTTACACTGTGCTGATGTCTGTACATAGACCAAACACACACGTGTATATATATTTATTTATTTCAAACGGCAACCTTTTTTGTTTTTTTTATTCCATGCTTGCTTGTGCAATGTAAATGTTGGTTTCCCATGCCAATGAAGGTATACAGGAATAGACAAAATGACTGCTTTATTTTAACAACTTATGCTCATCCTGTTGGCATGTGCAGTATTTTAGCTAATCACTGATCCATTAAATTGGATATAGCTGTTTTTTTAATGGATCCTCTACCTTATCAGAAGCTGGTGCCACCAAACGACATCAAAGGCGGTGACAAAATGAGTGACACCTCAGGAGCCTTACTCATGCATGTGTTATATGTGCTGATTCTCAGCCAGTGACAAATTCCCACCAAAGGGCAATGTGATTGTCCTTGCCATCAGCCTGTCTGTTAAGAGGAGCATGAGGTTAAGTGAGCCCCTATAATGCAGGATGAAAAAAGAAGGACCACATCGAAGCACATCATGCCATTTTCACTGAGCTTGATGGTATAATGGCTTTCTGTCACCGCAGGAGCTTTAGTACAAAGCGGACCACCTGATAGAGCAAGTCACCATGACAACAGTGCCAGGAGCACACCGGGAACTGATAACCTGTAAGGGAGGAAAAAAAGACAATTCCAATTTGTTTCCGTATATAGATCATCTGTTGGTTTTCACATTCAGAGGAAACTTGTCGTCTTGCCATATTGACATATTGACCTGGAGTCAAGGTGCTGTCCTCAGCTGTGAATATTGGGCAACAGGTGCCAAACGCAAGGTTGCTTTTTCTCATTCATTTTTTCCCCATTTGACTCACTTTCTTGGCCAGCATCACGGAGCTGTAAGCCATAAAAGATTCATGTTGGTGGAGAGGGCTTTCGCTCTCACCGTGCAAGAAGAATCACTCTGGATGTTTTATTTCTTCCTGTCCATTCACATGACAAGTTCCTATCAGACCTGTCATTTCTGGATAGTATTAATGCTCGGAGTAAAAATCTGCAAGATGTGACTGGCTTGTCTATGTCTATGAATACTCCCTTTTGCTGTATAAGACATTTATCTTTATTCTCTATTGAATAACAGCTGAATAAAGAGTATTATTAGTGAGGGGTTGGATAGATCCATGATTTTGTCATCTCATGGCTGTTAATAGTACTTCACTGCTACAGTGAAGACTCTACAAAACAACAATATTGTATTAAAATGCTACTGCTTGCAGCTCATTGAGTTTTCTGCCATAAACCAGGGCGATCCTGCCTTATGTCTCTAATTTACTTCTTGTTGCTTCACAGCTGCTCTTAAGTAGCAGCTATTAGCTTGGCTTGATTTATGCTCTGCTCTCAGCTCCTGAGAGTTCATAGCCTGGCTTTATAAAAGGGGATTTCAGCTCTCTCCCAGAAAGGTTACGAAGGCCATCACATTAGCTGTGACATGATGGAAAATGGGCTCTCACATGCTTTGAGTGCATAATGTACAGTATGCATGAGTGTGGCGTGCTTGCTACATATCAGCTACAGGAAATGATACTTACTCACTGAGTGTCTATGTATGTTCTTCATTGCAGCTAAGCTTCCAGCACAAGGTGGGGGTGCTTTACTGTAAGGCCGGCCAGAGCACAGAGGAAGAGATGTACAATAACGAGAGTGCTGGACCAGCTTTGGAGGAGTTTTTGGATTTACTAGGACAGAGAGTTCGCCTCAAAGGCTTCACCAAGTACAGAGCTCAGCTGGATAACAAGAGTAAGATAAAACATGCATTACACACACCAAACTAAACACACACATTTCTAATCCTGCTGAGTGCAGATGCTCTGTTCTATTACATATGGCTTTCTTTGAGCCTGCAAGCTTTTTTAAAGCTTGTGTATCTTTAATCTTGGTCTAGATTCATGTCTTATTATATCATCAGATTATCTAAAACAGTGGCCATTTGTCATGAGGCCTGCGACCTTAACTGCCTTGTCCTGTGTTACAGCGGACTCCACCGGCACACACTCTCTCTACACCACCTACAAGGACTACGAGCTGATGTTCCACGTGTCCACCATGCTCCCCTACACGCCCAACAACAGACAGCAGGTCGGTAAACTTCACACCTCACACTCTATCCCCTCCAGCAGACCACCATGCCTGCCTATCTGTGTGGTGGGCCTGTGTCTGTAGTGGTAATAAATCCCTGAGTAGATTCCTCTTTCAGGATATCTTCAATTCAGGCTTGTGCCAATCTTTCCCAGAGGCTTGTTCCGCCACGGTAATGACCTATCAGTTGAAAGCATGAGCATTGCCATGGTAACAGTACCCCATAGTAGGATTTTAATCAATGTATCCCCAGGGGCTGGACTTGACATTGTATTAGATGTGCCTCTATGTCTGTCTGTGCTAACAAGTGGAATTAAGTGGATGCAGTGCTGGACTGGTGAGCGATGGCCCGATATAGCCGCGATTACACAAGATCACCATCTCAGTCTCTGCATTGCTTTTATGGAAGTACTGTTTTGAGCTCATAAAAAAACAGCACGGCCATACTGAAATATTAAAAGTGAATAGGGAAGGGGGGAACAGGGAGGGGAGAAGGGCATGAGACACTGCAGAGACTTAATCTCTCATGTGCATCAAAAAATGTCTGATTGCCAGGATTTTCAGGGGCTTCTTTCTCTTTTCTTTTCTCCTCCTCCAATTGTACATGAGGGAGTGGGGTTGTTTAATTTAATCCCCGGCAGTAATCTTCCAGCAGAGCTTGCCCCACTCATCCCTTCATCCTTTCCAATTCACCTCTGCACCCTCTAATCCTGCTGGTTTTGGGCTCTTGCTGACCCACACTGACAACTTTATACCAAACATTCCATGACTATCTGCACAATCCAACAAAACAAGCAGTCTAAATTAGGTTTTGGGGGAATATATCTCCTTCACCCTAAACACCCTTTATCCTGGTTTTGGACATTACAGTTCAGGTTTAAAACATCTGATTGTATCAGTGAGTTAACCTGAAAACTAGGTATTTTAAAGGTTTGGTTTCCAGCAACAGACATCACATATCAAGTTTGACTCTTGAGATTGAAATGTTATGGGAAACTGGGAGAAACCGAATGCATGCTTAAGTGAGGGCTTGGTCCGAAATGGATTTGCTTCACCTTGAAACTTGTAGGAGACCTTGTTTTTACTCTGAATCTTAGTCGAAAGGAATGCAAGTAAAATGTGAGCACTCTTTAGTCACTATTTATTTGATGCATTTTCTTCTTGTGTTTAACTTATTTCTCTTTCTTTTTGTAGTTATTAAGGAAGAGGCACATTGGCAACGATATCGTCACTATAGTATTCCAGGAGCCCGGGGCCCTTCCTTTTACTCCAAAAAACATCCGCTCTCATTTCCAACATGTGTTTGTCATCGTCAAAGTCCACAACCCCTGCACTGATAACGTCTGCTACAGGTAAATAGAACATGCATGCATCACGCCTGCGAGGCTCTCTTAAAGCTCTTTCACTCAACATCTGAAGCTGATGGCATAGAGTCAAGCCACCAAAAATTCCAGTGCTTTACCATGGGATAAAAAGCAAATTAATATCCTCAAGTCAATTTAGGGAAACGTGTTTATCTTTTGATGTCGCATAAATGTCTTTATGCCAAAATGGCTCTACACGAACTTTTAAGAGCACTTAATTTGAAAGAATAATAATAACAGCCTGCTGAGTGCTCTCTGTGGTTTCTGTCATGACTAAATAGTAATGTGCAGGAATCACAAGCCTCTTTTGATCTGTTCAGTGATGATACAGTTATTATCTTCAGAGACACCTTGAAATTATGACTTAGAACTCTCTCCTGAAGTGTTTCTGAAGTCAAGACGACTCTTGTTAATAACATAGCATTTGTTGAACGGAACAAGATTAAGCTGAGCTCCTCTCCGTCTTTCCACCAGAAATAATTTCCCTGAAAGCTGTATAATTTCAACACTCTTCAAATAGCTACTCATTATATGTACAGTTTAATACTCTTTCACTTTTTGTATTTTCTCTTCACTGTCATCATCACAGTGCCACACTTGATTCATTGATTTCATCCTGTTTTCCAGCGTGGCTGTGTCCAGATCTAAAGATGTGCCTCCATTCGGCCCCCCTATTCCCAAGTCTGTGACTTTCCCAAAGTCAGCAGTTTTCAGGGACTTCCTGCTGGCCAAGGTCATCAATGGAGAAAACGCTGCACACAAATCAGAGAAGTTCCGAGCCATGGCGACTCGTACACGGCAGGAGTACCTGAAGGATCTTGCGGAAAACTTTGTTAGCACAGCTACTATTGACTCTGCTGTCAAATTCAGCTTCATCACCCTCGGGGCCAAGAAGAAGGAGAAGGTGAAACCCAGGAAGGATGCACATCTGTTGAGTGTGGGAGCCATCACTTGGAGCGTCCGCGCTCGGGACTTTGGTCAGTCAATAGACGTGGACTGCTTGCTCGGCATATCCAATGAGTTCATTGTGCTCATTGAGGAGGAATCAAAAAATGTGGTCTTCAACTGCTCTTGTCGTGACGTCATTGGATGGACCTCAGGGATTATGAGCATTAAGATCTTCTATGAGCGCGGGGAGTGTGTCATGCTGTCAGCTCACGACAACTGCGGAGAAGACATCCGGGAGATGGTGCAAAGACTAGAGGTAAGACCCTTAAAGACTTAGCTGCAATCATTTTAAAGTTCTTAATGTCTGCTGAGTATCAAATGTTTTAAATCATGTCATACCATACAAAGGGAATAAAAGATATACCGACTTGTGGAATTTCATAAAAGCTCTCTTGAATCTTGGATGTTATAACCACCTATAAAACATCTTAGTTTGATATAGGGTTTGTTTCCGATTCTGAGACAGTGAGACTTAAATGGATTAACCAAGATTGAGCCTAGACTCTAGCTAGGCTGGCAATAAAACACAAACCTGTGATAGATTAAAACCAACTAATCTAAGATTATAACTCATTTAAGCACCAACAGCAGTAGTCAAAAAGTAGCAACACATTATGATATTAGCAAAGTAGAGAGGCAGTTTAACATTATCAAAGCATAACCGTTTACTGTGTATATCTTTGCTTTGATGTCCCGCTTTTAACATGGCCAGCAGCCAAATATTTGGGTTGGCTGGCACCTTTTAGTAGTTATGGTCCCATTAACTAATAATAAGGGAAATACACAGCATAGTATATCCTGCACAAGAAGTAGAAGGTGGAGTCATAATTTGTCATCTTAGATTCCATTTAATCCACAATGGGTTTGTTTTACACGCCTGAACTGCATGGCACATGAAGGAAAGTGGCTGTCTTTACTTTAAATGGTGCAGTGAGGCATTTTAACTCTGGGATAGTTGTAGAGTTGTGGTCTTTCTGTGGTAAAACAATACATTCAGTAAATATTACTCCTGTCACTGTAGCTTTACTGCTCACCACAAACCTTGTTATTTTATTTTCATCATTATGTCAGCAAAACCGTTGCTTGCTTAACCTATATCTATCCTGTCAAGTCTTATATGATTCTGCTCTACACTGAGCTCCTGATATTTCCTTTTCTTTCCTTGTGTTTCTTTCACTGTCTTTTTTTTCTCTTCAACACTTGTAAACCTATGCCTTTCTCGACTTTCCCCTCATGTGTCCACCTGGTCCTCTTTGAGTTATCCAGGGATGTGAGTGTCACTTGAATGTGAAACTGTAAAGTGAAGTCAACAGAATCCTGAGAGGATTATAGGCCTCCCGTTGATAGCTTTATTTGGCTCATCACACAGAATCTGCAGAGGTGTATGGCCGACCGTTTAGGTCACACAGTCGCAGATGTTGTCCCACCCTCGATCAGGATAAAGCTTTTTGAAACATCACAGCATTTCTGTGAAAAAAATAAATAAATAAAAAGATAACAAAGCCAGAGCCACTCCATGCGGCAGACAGTTCATTTAATGGAATGAAAGATTAGCAGTAATGGGATTTTGGCCCATTCTTGAATTGGTGGGTTCAGGTACAGAAGGAGGCAGCTTAAACAGGACACCAACCCAGTTTTGAAGGGGAGGAGAGAAAACACAGAAACATTTTTGGGTCTGAAAGACTAAGAATAGCGGACACTTGGCCTCCTACTGCTTCACTCCTATTGAGAGCTACACACTTAGTCCAAGTCCTCTCATCCCCATTCTGTAGTTCTGCCCTGGCCATCTGTAACACTCCATGGCGCTGGTTACATTGTGTGATTTTGGGGTCAGGTAGCTAGGTCCTGGTTCCTCAGCCTGGACGCTGGCATGTGATGCCTCGTTTCCACTCCTTGTGTTACTGCAAAGGCTTGTTTTTCCTATTCTAGTTTCCACGATTTGTGCACTGATCCTCTAATCAGGCAACCCTTTGTTTCCTTTAAATAACATTGAGGTTGAATCCCAAAATCCAAACCTGAGCTGTGCATGACCTTATTTCTTCCTGCGTACACCACTACACTCATCCCTCTCAGTCCGTCTTTGGCAGCCTCATCAACACTGAAAATTTGAATGCATCCTAGCCAGAAAACCATTGGTTCAGCCAATAACACGGAAGTAACACTCCATTTCCTGCTAAAAACCTGAACATGAATCTTATTCTTCTGAGGATTATGAAAGACGGAGATAATTACACCTTTGTTATATCATACATAGCCTACGTCATACACTTTACAGATTAGAGTAGGTAAAAAGAAAAAAACTAAATGTGTGCACCAGTACAAAGAGCTTTGCGTATCCTCACCACCTCAAATACCACAAGAATCTGAAAAAAGTATTTACCATAATTAATCTTGAGAGGACACGGGTGTCATTCAGTGTCTACTCCACTCATCATAAGAAAGGACAGAGCAGGATATATTAGCATTTGTGATTAGCCAAAGGACATCACATTCTCATTCACTATGCTAATCCCAACTCACATTTTCTGTCCACTTATCCACTGGATTTGTGAGGGAAATTTCACGGGAGAAGCTCAGAATAAGTAATAATAAGCGGGTGGCCATTTGTGTTACCCACACAGACAGTGTGACAGCAGCAGTAGACACATTTGGATATGAGCTGACGATGCAGATGCATACTTCGTCCCAAAGGTGTCTGTGTTTTCCTAAATGTCCCAGAGGTTGACTCGAGTCATGTTTCATTGGTGGGATTTACAGGCTGCCGGACCTGTGATGTAATGCGAACCAGGCCGGACAGTGAACAGTTTGCCCACTGTAACACACACAGGAGGCCATCGTGAGAGCACAACTAAAAGCTTTGTGATAACCTCCTGCTCTCCAGGGTGTTGCTAAGCTGGGTTGCCACGTGTTTAGCTTTTATGAGACAAGTCATCTTGGCTCGGGTGCCATGTATGCTCTTTTTTTATTGTGTTTTGTTTTGTTACCTGAATGAAGTTCAGGCAGCCTTTCACATCTTGTATGTGTGTTTGTGTTTGTCTTTATGTAATGAATGCATCATGTGCTACAACTCAATATTTACTCTCATAAAGTGCAATAATATATCATTCTTGGGAATGCCACAGTGTAATCCCATCTATTTATGTGTATTATTACTTCAGGCGTTCTACATCTACTTTTATTGTTATTCTGTTGTTTTTATTAATTTATTTGTTTTCGGACTAGTGTTGTGTGGTTGTGTGACACTATGTTGTACTGTGTCTGTTTATATTATAACAAACTGAATATATTTGGCTGTTGGTTGGATAAAACAATTTGCAATTCAGATAGATTATAGCAGGCTTTTTTCACTATTTTTTACTGACATTTTGTAGGCAGTTTGATGAATCTGTTAACCAAGCAGATGATCGGATTAGTTCTTTGGCCTTAATCACCAGTTATTTTCAATTCCAATTGGTCAATTTCGTATAAATTGTTTCTATGTCAGAAGATAATAAAAATGCCCAAGTTGCTTGTTTTGTCCAGCCAGCAGTCTGAAGTTCAACTACATTCAATTTCTTAAGTTAGAGAGAAAAGCAGTAGATTCTCAATCAGTTTTTAGTATCATTTATTTGGCAATTCAGTATATAGAATTTCTGTTGGCTATTTAATCAATCAATCTATTAAATGACCAATCATTTTTGCATTTATCAATACCATTTCTAGGTAAATGCTGACTTAACTTGCTCTATTTTTCTCTGTTAAGTAAAACTAGGCTTTATCACATTAGGTGCCCCTGTCCCAGATATTCATAATGACTCCTACGAGAACCATAAACACACAGCCTCGAGGAAAAGAGTGTCTATCGCTCTTACCAATCTGTGCCTCTGTCCTTTGAAGTTAAGAGGAATGACAAGTCTGTGAGTCATACTACCACAGACGAGGTTGTCAATGTCAAATCTACTTGAGTCACCGCTTGACATCAGATTTGATGCTGATGCCGTTTGCTTCTTAAGGGTGGCGTTGTAGTTTCATGTCACCGGTCATCAGAGCCCGTCATTAGCCTCTGCATGGAAACACTCGCACACACATTCATGTCGCTTTGCAGTTGAAGTTCACCTTTCATATCAAAATAACTTTACAGACCACAAATCCCTCCGATGAGATAATGAGTGTCCGATTAGATTCAGCTGTTATATATTTGGGCCATTTGGAGGAGAACCTGGGAACATTAATTTTCTGGATGGACTGAATAAAGGGCCTTGATGAAAGTATTTAGAAAGCTATTATTTAGGCCTAATGAATTTCTGACAAAGGGCATTTTGATTCATGGTCTCTAATACCCAGGCCAATGTCTTCCTAATACACAGATCATTTACTTCCAGACATTTACCCCAGAGAGCTTTTGGATTTCATTTTTCCCATTTCTCTTGCCCTTGATGGTTTATGTAGAACGGTTGTTTAGTTTGTGGGTCATCTCACCCAAGTGCTCCTCTAGTTTTACCTCTTTTTGAAGGCTGAGGCTTTTGGCATGTGTTCATGGCAGATTTAGGGTGAGGCTGTAACACAATGACGCATTTAGTGAAGTCATAAAGTTTTTAAGTTACTTCTTAGTTTTTTAACTAGCCCACTAACATACTTACTCCTTCCCTCACCATGTGGACACATTGAATCTATCATGGTCCATCATGGTTTTCTCGGGTCCCGTCTCACACAGCAGGGTAGGATTTCTGCCAGTGTGAGAATCTGTTGGAGTGTTGACAGGCCATAGTCTGAGTTAATGTGTCCCTGAAGCCAGCTGCCACTCTGACGCAAATGGAGGCGGTCACCCACAACTGAACCAAGACTAATCTGATCGGTGATTAAAGCTCATTGGATGCAGTATGAGTTTTTTCAGTCATTTTCACCAAAAAATTTACCAGTAAGTCAGTGCACCCATACTTTAGTGTAGCCTGTGTTTAAGCTCAGTCACTTTATACCATCAAGGTGAATGAGGATAGGTTATATTTGCATGATCTCATCTCTCATTATGTGTTTCACATACATCCTGCTGCTGAACTTAAAAGGGTTGCCTGAACTTAGCTTGAACCTGAATTGCATTAAAGCAGAGGATTAGGGAAGGCCACTGCTGAACAAAGTGAGCAACTTAATTTGCATGCATGTGCAAGTGTATGAAGAACCGACTTTTAAGTTTCATCCAAGCACGCAATTGAAGAAGCACTGACTGTCCAGCACCTACTAGCATGCATAACTCTTGGACTGAAGAATGAACTCTTACGTTTCTGCCTGTAGTCTGCAGCACTGTGAGAAAGAGGTGAAGGAGATAATTTATCACACTATATAAATATATGACTGTGTTAGTTGATGCAGGTTTCTTTGTCTTTCTTAGAAGTAAGCTCTAGATAAATTGATTTAGCTCTATGGACCATCCCATGTCTCAGCCGCCAGTTTGATCCAAATTCCTAATGCTGCACCCACTACTATAGTGTGTGTGTGTCCATAGAGAAGGGTATTTTTTAGCTCTCTGTGTGCAGCTCTTAGGTTGAATCTGTTAGCTCTGTGATGTACCCTCTTACTGAGTTCCATTTTGAAAGGTTCTTTGAATTAGCCAAACAAACACGCTCATGCAGTTTTGCCCAAGGACAGGATTTTTACTCTGCTTTGGATTCTCAAATAGTATTTGTGTGTGTGTGTGTATGTGTGTGTGTGTATGTGTGTGAGAGTGTGTCCGTATGTGTTGTCTAGACAACTCGAACAGATCTATTAGAAAAAGATGCCAACTGTACAATGTTGAAGGCTACTGTTGGAATATAACATCTTAGAAAGCTCTTATTAGGACATATTAAGATCATTCAACTTTTGTTGTTTTTCTGTCCATCTCCTGCTTTTTCTCTCTTTTTACTTACTTTACATGCATATCATCTGTAGTCTATTTCATTTGTTACACTTTTTTTCCTACCAAGCCTGTGTTTGTGAAACCCTGTTTTCCTCATATCGCTTGAAAAGAAGAAAATACAAGAGTGATGTAAATGTATTGCAGATGATAATCAAATTGATTTTGATTCTGGTTCCAGATCACCACCAGAGGCTGTGAAACATCAGAGATGACTTTACGTCGGAACGGGCTCGGCCAGCTTGGTTTCCATGTTAACTTTGAGGGTATCGTGGCGGATGTGGAGCCCTTTGGCTTCGCCTGGAAGGCCGGGCTGAGACAGGGCAGCCGGCTGGTGGAGATCTGCAAAGTTGCCGTCGCTACTCTCACACATGAGCAGATGATTGACCTACTGCGCACCTCTGTCTCTGTCAAAGTGGTTATAATCCAGCCTTATGAAGACGGCACCCCTCGAAGGTAACTACCCTACCAATGTTTTCTTGTTTTTACTTGAGTATTAACACTTTGTAACAAGACCACAGACCAATGATGCTTGCAAACAGATGCAGACTCTCTGTTGTCTCTGAATTTTTGGTGTTTTTCTGCAGCTAGTGAGACAGAGAAGTAGGTGCTCTTCTAAAATGTATGAAGTCAAGGTTGTCTGTGTTTTCCTTATTTTTCCTTGCAGCTGGTGCTAAATTAGCTTGACATTTGGTCTCACATTTTAGATGATTAGCATAAAAAAATGCTTATGTAGGGTTTTTGTTGCACAAGTTTGATGTTGTTCTCCACTGATTTCTCTGGAGATGAGACTCTCTTTGTATTGATGTGGCTTTGTTGGGAGAGAAAGCTCCAGCAGGGCTGTAGAGTCACGCAGACACGGACAGTCAGCGTTTCTCACTAATGATAATGAGAGGAGCATTTTGATTAATGGCTCAACTCTCACTGCCATTGTCTGACGGCTCACATTTGCGGATTGCTTTTTTCTATCCTCACACAATCTTCTATTCAGCAATTGGGATGGGAGTGTTTGGCTTTTTAGGACACACACCCGTGGGGAGACTCCCATCACTCTTGTGATAAAGAAGGAAAGGAGCAGATTTCAAACAAACTTTTGTGATGGCAAGAGATGTTGTTTTGTCTGTGAGAGACAGGCAGTCCTGTGAAATCATATCCATCACTCTTTCACACTCGGATTTGCGACATCTTTGTTGTGCTTGTGCTTCACGCCGACAGATTTGTGTACCAGCAATTTCTGTTCCCACTTTTCACCAAGAACACATCAGAATGATTTATCATTGTGCAGTGAGAATACTTCCACTCAATCCCATTTTCTGTTTGTGATGTTGCAGGTGATGCTAATGCTGTAAGCTAATCATTGCAATTAAAAACCCCACAATAACAACAATCAACAAATGTCAATTTTCATTTGTTCTGTGTACATGTTTGTTAACCCAGTGAATTTACAAACTGATCAACAAAAGCTGAAGAATGTTAGTTGAACACTGGTGGGTGACAAATTTAAGATTAAGTCTTATTCATATTGCTTGAAATTTATACTCATGACAGCCTCTTCTGAATGAATACTATGTTAAACAGCTGTGCGTTCAAGTGTGCCATTATGCCAAAGACAGCATAGTAGGTCTATTTAACTGCATCTCAACCTTGCATTCTGGTCTGGCAACAAAGGAGCAACATATTTGCTCTCCCAGATGGTGGGCTAAGATGCGTCGTCTGTGACTCCAACACAGCAGCCTCTCTGGCAGAACCAATGTCTAATCCTCTTACCACGATCTGTGATGATACATGATGATACAACCATAATCGCAGTTCAGGGAAGCAGAAAGCAGACAAAACAAATATCTTCCAAGACTGGTTCTGTGTCGACAAACGCGTGTCCAGCTCCCCAGAGCTGTGGTTACAGGATGGAGGATTTGGTAAATGAAGCATTTGGCGTGGTTTCTGTGCCAGTGTAAGACATCTGGCTTCGTTTGAGTGACACCACTGAAGCCTGTGAAGGTACTTAGGACATGGTTTTAAAAACACCATGCTACATAGCATTGTGCCCAAAAGCATGCTCTAAAGCATGCTGTGGGTCCATAATGGATGGTATGATGAGTACTGGACTGAGCTTGACCCATATATGGTGTTTGCTAACAGATGCATCTGGCAGATTAGTAGGTATTGCAGTGGGAGACCTTACTGGTCAGTGTTGTTGAGCTGTGCTGGGAGATTTCCCCTTCTTACTGCAGCACAATTTTTCATTGTCACCTCATGAGAACCAAAAGGCTCTTGTGAATTTTCTCCCAAGACTTTCAACAAATCAAGAGGTGAGAGGTCAGGTGAAGAATCTCGAGGGCCCTCAACTCTTTTCGCTGCTGCGTCTTCGAGTCACTAAAGTGTTGCAGTCAACAATAAGTGCTCCAGTTTCTCCACTATTATCTCAAAGGAAAGGAATTCAGCAGGGGCTTGAAGGCCCCAGTCAGTCCCCTGTGGCCAGAGAGATGGGGGTTAGTCTAACAACAATGGACAAGTGTCTCATGACCTCCAGACAATGTACCCTGGCTCCACACTGCTACCATGACAGGAAAAAATGTTTTCATAAGCACATGTAGAGGCTAGAAGGAGCAAGTTTCCTTGTTACTGTTTAGTCTTCTTAAAGGAGACCTACTATGCTTTTCCTTAGTTTCAGTCATATGCATATTACAGTACATTGTCAGATGTTCATATTAAACGTGGCCAAAGTATCAAACAATGATGTAAACGTATGTAAAAGTAATTACTGTGTGAAAAGGCACCGGCTTCAGACTGCTCTGAATACGCAGTTTCCAACATTTTTTTCTACTTTCAGCCAGAGCCGATGTTGGCTCATGACAGATTTCTATATATGGTCACCTGCTCCACGCATAATGTGCAAGTCCACTGCTCTGCTACACTAACATTATGGTGTTTTTCTATTGTTTTGGAGTAGTCAAACCAAACCATGTCTCGAGTCAAGCTGTTACACTGTGAGTGTTTTTCCACTACACAGCACAGCAAAGTAAGATAAGCAGTTTACCTGTTGGAAATGTTCTCCAAAGCTGGAAATCTGGCCAATCAGAACAGAGTGGACTTATCAGGAGGGGAGCCTTGAGGCAGTTAAGACTGCCTGTTAGAGACAGAGGCTGAATAAAGAATCAGAGTTTTTTTAAATGTGAATCATGCAAAACTACTCTAGCAGAAATGGGAATAACAGGTCCTCTTTAATTTTGTGATTTCTCATGATTCAAGGAGGATTGATGGGGTCATCCAGCTGCTAAAATAATGTTGATTGAATTTCTTTTGAAGAAAAATCATTTTGAAAGATCATTTAGACTGTGTGGCACTGTTTTGTGGTAGAGCTCCTAAAGCTGTTTATGCCTTAAACAGCTTTACCCTGCTTAGTTTGAAGCCAGAGCAGATATGGCTCTAATATTAGCCTTACCTAGTACTGTATTTATTTACACTGGAGGCAGGATGTGGTTTTAGCCCAGTGCAATACCAGAGGCTTTTCCATCATCACTCTGAAAAGCTTTAAACAAGTTCAACATGTTAGCCTTGGATCAAACTAATGAGAAAAAGATGAAAAAGATTAGCTCTTTGAAACAGGAATGCAATGTACAGAACATGGCAGTGATTGTATGTTTAGTAGACTGTGTTTGGTATATGGTCATCAGAGATGTAAGAGTAAACAAATGGATCAGTACAATATGGACACAAGACATATAGACTGTAAAAGAAACAGAAAGCAGCTTTGTCTTTAGAATATCAGCCATATGCCATATAGTTTTTTATTATAACATATTGTGCATTATAGATTTTTGATAGCAAAGATGTATGTATAAGATGGTGGATAACCTGAATTTAAGTGGGTTCAACCTGCTCAAGACCCCTGCCGATAATGAGTATTGCCTGCGACATTCAGATGGCCACTTGTGACCTTTCCTTTGAAGTGTCATCAGACTTGTCATCATGGATTTTCATCTGGACTGAAGTTAAGCCGGATTTCTCACTTCCCATGCCGACACCCTGTGAAAGAGAGCACAGCTAAACCAAAACTCAGAACCTGCATCACAAATTGCACCGCTTAATCCCCTCACTTTCTTCACGGGGGCCATTCTTTCATTAGATCAGTTTGCAAAGAAATCATTGAAACTGCTTTTTTTTTTTGCAAACCTATACACTTTTCAGCACACCTTATTTAATGAACCTCTAGACAATGGTCTCCAAAGAGCTGGTGGAGGTCACAACCTCTGTGGCTCTTTGCTGTGACATGGACTCTGACTGTGGGAATGGATTAGCACGTCCTTCAGTTGCTGGCCATGTCATTAAAGTGACAGCTCCCTGACTGAGGTCTAAGGTCCTGTTGTCACACTGATCTATTGTAATTTGTTAAGAGCCAACAGCTGAATGAGTTGATTGTTCACCTCCAACAGGACACAAACTGAGCATTTTCTCAAAATGAACACTGTTGTTATTTTAGCAGTCGTGAACTTGTTGCAATTGTGTTGTCAAATTCTTTCCTCCTGTAAGTTAGACATCGATCTATTTGAGTTGACTGGAAGTTTAGTTTTAAGTTGTGGATGTTTTCTTTCCCTCCAAGCTTATACAAGTCATTGTGGTGTAATTTATAGCCTGTAACATTTAGCTGTGCAGCAGGAATCAGGAGGAAGCAGACAGTATGTAATTCCTCACCAATTCCTCTCCTTATGGCTGGATGTGTCTCACAGCCACTCCTTCACCACCAGCCTCCAGCTCAAGTTTAACTGTTGACCAAACACCAGTTTCCTGCTGTTTCTCCATGATTTATACACATGGAGACTGAGTCCCCCTCCTATACATTACAAACAAGAAGCACATTCCTTTTATATCAGGCCAATACAAAAGGCATGTCCGCTTCCAGCCAAGCTCGCTGGGCGCTGAGGGAGAATATTAGGATCATAGGAGAAATTTACCTTGTCAGTTCATGGTCACTCTGGTGAAAAAAGCACAGCAAGAGACAGCAGCTGAGACCTTTCCTGTTGACAAGCTGTTAGCTAGGTTTAGCTTACTCAGGGCATAATGATGTGTGGCAACCTGGCGTGACCACACATACACAGTTAATCAAGGTAATGAGTGGGTTAGCAGCCCTGTTAAAAGACCAACTGACCATCAGTCTCCAGGATTTAACACTCTTGTTAGCATCCTTTTATTCTGACACCATTGAAAGACCTCGGGTTACACAAGGAAATAATATAATCGTAGTCAAGCACATATACAATATCACGGCTTTTCTCAATGGAATAGACATTTTCAGGTTATGTACATCTCTGATGCTGTAATGCAGCTCATTATGCTCGCTGTCCCATATATCAAACCAGCGATGCATGCTACATACACACAGTAAATAAATTATGTAAACTGAGGGTTGTAATGCATGCCATTGACAGTCCTTCATCATGGTTGAGGCCAGCTTTGATATCCACCAGATGTGTTGGATGGGCGACATGGTGGAGAGGGAGGAAGCGAGGGATGATCTTCTAGTTAGATCTTATAACACCCACAGCTCCAGTGGGAGGCCAGCTGTAAACAGCCCAGCCACCCATGGCCCAGTTTGATGAAAGGGTCTCCCTGACAGGGATTACTCGCCCCCTCCACCGCAGCCGTCGCAATCAGCAAGCGCACCCTCCTCAAGCCTCACTTTGTGTACATGTATGACCGCAGCAAAGTATACACAGATTTCCCCCCACCCCGACTGGGTTGTGGAAAATGGACTTTGGAGGGGGAGGGGAGGACAGAGTAATCATTAGGGTCATGCTCGAGATGCTTTTGGAGGGCTAGCAGAGCACCCAGGCTGTTTAACCCTGACCCACCACCCTGTAACATCCCTTCCTCCCCCCTTCCAAACATACACACCAAGCTTTTGCCCAAGCCCAGAGATTAATGTTGCATGAAATGGCATCCCGAAACCTGTCCATCCCTGAGATCTCCAGTGTTGTTAACAGTAATGGGATGGAGATGGACAGAGCAAAAGCTTCCTGTGTTGAATATATGATTGAGTGGCAAACTGAGATTTTCTGCTCTATTAACAAACACAAAGTGTTTTCCACTATTTTCAAAAAATTCTCTGATGTGCCTGTAAGCCCTCTGTGTGTGCAAGCGTGTGTGTGTATGTGAATGTCTTTAGGTGCATCTCAGTGCTCTTATTTGATATTTCCTCGCTTGAACTGAAAGTTATTTTGGTCCACCATTTTGTAGGCCATGTCAAAGCTCTTATTTGTGCTCTAAGGAGCAAGGATCAAGGAGGGATCTCTGAGGAGCCATGAGCGAGGATACATGAGAGAATCCTTCACAGAAGTCTTTTACCAGCCAATTTATGGGATATCAGTTATTGATTGGACACTGCAGCTCTTCAAACTCATCTAAAATTTACCAAGGTCACAGAATGGAGACAGATTATAGATTCAACCCAAGTGTATCAGCCCCAGCGTTTATATTTATTTGTTTTCTGTCATCTAGTTAAACATCTGTGTTAATTGATCTGATCAACAAAAGAACCATGAACATTTATTCCCATCATTATCTTTTATCATGGATAAAATTAGAAGTCTTTCTGTCTGCAAGAATCACATTTGAAACGCATTTATATTTTACATAATTTGTTGTCATTTCCATTCAGTCACATATGAGGCTGAAAATTTCAAAGCGTCGGGTTTGATATGCGTTACATCATTTCCATTTTCCCTGAAACATTTAGCCTAATAAATAATTTCAATTTTCAGTGTTCAAAAGACACTGTAATTATATTCTGGATTATTAAATAATGAATTCACAATCAGGATATAAATAAATACAGACGCAAATAATTAATAAATAATATAAACTCATTCTGCCAGTAGAAATGGTTCATGTGCCTCTGAGCAGGACACAGTACGCAGTATAAATACAGAATGCAGGTTTTTATTCATGTGCAGGTGTTTGTTAAACAGGCTAGAGAGAAAAACCCCTGCTGCTCTGCCAGTGATAACTGTGCACCTTTTTTATTATATTTAGGACAGTGCATGTGTGTGCAGACAGAAACTCCATCTAAAGTTGCTCCAGCTGTTAAAGCCAACAGATAGCTGATCCAGCTGTGATTAGCTGCTGTCGTCATCAGAATCGGACGTCACTTCACATCCATTTCTGATGAAGATTGGCTCTCTTCTCTTCATGTATCCTCAATGACACAATTGAGGAAAACATGGATGCAATTTAATGGAACTGAGATGCACCCTATACATGAGTATGTGGTCATGTGTGTCTGTATGCAAGCATACGTGTGTATACAATATCTAGATATCTGCCTCTGGCTAGATAGTTCTTACTGCATTAGTGTGTTGTGGTATTATCATGGTAACACAAAGAAGAAACCCTGCCCCTCCCCCTAGTTTATGCCCAGGACCTCATGATCAGTGGTGGTGTACAGTATGAAGCTCTGTAACAACGGTACATGGTATTGCACAGTAACAAATGTGATCTGGGCTGATATGTAATGAAGCATGTATTTTGTATTAATAGGAAAAAATTACAATGTGTAATGTGAAAGGTGTCACTCATAGTAACAAACCCACAGATACATATCACTGTGTTTTGGTTTGGCCTCACTGCTCTTATAAACCCCATTATCAGCAGCACACCACCAAAAATGCTCAGACAAAGCCACTGTCAGTCGCTACCTGCTCAGCACCACCAAAACAACACACTGCAAAGTTAACAATGTGCCATTAGCAGTTGGCTAGTTTTTGAACATAGTGGAGCATTTGGCTGCTAAAGAGCCAGATGTTTCCCTAAGGAGTTAGCAGAGAGCATAAACAGAGCTAAAGTGAGAGTGAATGTTGGCCTGAAACGTACTGCAAATGAAATTTAATGTTGTTCTGTTTCTGCTGGATGTATGAATACTGTTGCTCTAACACATTCCCTATAGCGACTTTATATGATGGTGATATGTCAGTGTTATGTTAACAGCTATTACCTCAAGAAGTTAAATTAAAACTGATGATACTGCTTGAAAATGTTAGCTGATGTTTTTTGTACAAGCAATGTACAAGCAAGTGATACCAACAATTCAACTGTCTCCCTTGCTGTTCTATTACAGGCTCATGATTGACCTTCAACCTTCTTCCTGTCCTCTCAGGGGCTGCTCCGAGCTCTATCGCATACCCATGGTGGAGTACAAAGTCGACAGCGAGGGTACACCTTGCGAATACAAGACACCCTTCAGGAGAAACACCACCTGGCATCGAGTGCCCACAGCTGCTGGACCACCTTTATCCCGGAGCTCGCCCACACAGGGCCCTGATCGCCTGCAGTGCCAGCAGATCCTCCAGCAGCACCAGGCAGCCATCCCACGAAGCACATCCTTTGATAGGAAGTTGCCAGATGGGTCCAGGTACACTATTTTTTTCCTGTCTCCACTGCCCTTCTTCTCCTATTCCTTTTAGTCCAAAGCTGAATATTTAATTACGTTTTACTAAACCTGCTTATTAGCGCACACTCACTTCCAGACATTTAAAATACAGCTCTTTAGTTTTGTAATGTAGTGAAGTTGATCCACAATTGACATTTGTTTCAAGCAAAGCTGCTGTAGAAACAACTGCTCTATATCAGCCCACACATGCAGGACAGGAAACTGCAAGAGCTGAAACTAGACCTCCATTATCTGTAAACAAACATGACGTCTAGGTCAATGCACCTTTGATTTTTGTGTAATGTCATTTCTAAAATAGAGTTTGACTAGTTTGACCAGCTGGTAATATTCTCATGTGCAGTCCTGTCTCATCAAAGCCAATGAACCCTCTGAATTAAAGCCAAAACAGGAAGCTTTTACAACATTTAGAACAAAAAAAAATCATAATGGAAATGAAAGCTGTAGTTGATTTTATATGACTACTACTAAAGCATTGACCCCTTTGCCTTTATGAGAGTGAAAAATGATATCATGATGAAAATGACTAGTAAAATCCACAAATAGGAAAAACAAACATAATGACACTTAGATATTTTTGGGAGTCAATCTTTCACTCAGGCTATTTCAGAGAGCTAGACGGCAACGCTTTTGATCAAACATTATTCAATCCTTTGAGATGAAATCTTTGAACTCTCAGCCTTTCTCATTTAGAAAAAAGCCACTGTAACACTTTAAGTGGCTGCTATTGTGTTGAGTTATTTGCATACATATAAATGGAGCATTTTAGTCCAATGAATTCACGGTTTCCCTTTCATCTCCCTTTGAATGATAAGGCCACACTCAGACTTTGTTGCTGTCCTAGACTGTGTCCCTTTTGGACATCTCCATCGAGCCATGTAAAGTAGTGATTTGTTCATCCTAATGAAACCCCTACAGTCATGATAACCTTTCCAGTGTGTCACACCGACCCCCCCTGGTGTTGCCTGTTCTGACTATACTGGGATAATGGCCGCCTTCCCTGCCTAATCAGAGTGGGAGCACTCCATTCTCCTTCGTTCCTTTCTTTCTCTCTACGTATCCCTCCTACTCCCCGCTCCCTCCCTCTTCCTGCACCCTGCCGAGAAGGAGGTGATGGGGACACTGACACGGCTCAGCTCATCTCATCCAATTACTGCAGAAACAAAGAGAGTGCTCTTCCCCAGACCACGATGTGTAGCGCCCCAGAGGGAGTGGGAGTAAAGGAGGAATATGAAGGAGTCATAGACTGAAGAGGAAGGAAGGGAGATGAGGAGAATATCGTACAGTCACATACACTCGGAAAATAAATCAATGTAGAAATTCATGATGTATGTTTTTTATTCTTGTTTAGCATTTATCTACATATTTAGCAGCTGCTTGTTGGTGTTAATTTTTCACGTTTTGTGGACATACAGAAGAGAAACTGAACATCTGTGTTTTCTATAGGAAACACACAAATCTGAAAGCTGAGATAAAGCAGCATCCCTTCCACATATATACATATCCAGTATATACAATCCAGACTTTGCACTGTAAAATATGACACCTACTACGCAGCCAACTGAGACCGACCACTAATCTCGGTAGCCTCAAATGTTATTGCAGTGCAGAGAGAAAAATGACGGCCAATATCCCCCCAGAACTTTACGTTATGTCAAGGGAGGAAGAGCAGGAGAACGAAACGCAGCTGCTGCTGGTTCACATTAAAGATCTTGGAACCGGCTAAAGAGACTAACACTTCAGCCGGGGAGGAAATGTAGCGATCTGGCCAAAGCATTGAATGATGTGTGCTGCGATTGAGTTACTGACAGTTTAGCGAGTTTCTCATGGAGGTCTAGACAAAAGAAACCTGATGACAACGCAGAAAGGTTGATGTTAAGATTTTGTCACCTTCCAAATGAACATTTATATTGTGATTTTGGAATTAAGTGTTATCTTTATGAAATGTATCTGCACATATCTAATCGTTGTAGACACAATCTCTAAGTCATTATATAAGCAGATATAAGCCAAAAAGAAGCAGGTATGAGCAGTGCAGAATAGATCTGGATGGAAACTTAATGTGAAAGCCATCCTGCTGATGTTATTGCAGTCTTATTTCTGTCCGGTCATCTAACCTACTTTGGTGTTAGTTAAAAGGAAGGCCTCTAGGCAGCAGACATAACTCTGTTCCAGTGTTTATTTTTCACTCTAGACCATAGTCCGCAAGTTTTTTCTGGCCAGGCAACCGTAAGAAACCTCTTGTCTCAAGATATTAGCTTGGGTCAGGGCTTACCGCAGGACAGTGGAATATAGATTGGGTCATTTGAGCCAAGATAATGGTCAAACTTCATTATCAGGTCATTTCTGAGCAGATAGCTCAAGAGGTTCAGGTTTGTGTTTCAAAGCATCACTCCTACATGGAGGAAAGACTTCTTTACGTCTTTACACAGACACGAGGCTTCACCATCTGGATTACTCACTAAGGCGTATTACCATAACTAATCTCTTTTACTGTTTGTCTTTGGAGAACAAGACACCGTCTCCCTCACTGACAGTTCTCACGTTTTCTTAGAGATTAGCCACGGTGCTCAACAGTAAGGGGCTATTCTCTGGAGCGACACACAGTAATAATATCATTAATGCTGGACAATGAGGGGAAGTTGTTCATGTTTGTTGGAGAGAGAGAGTAAAAAATATGACTTAAGCATTGTGTCAAGAGATGGAGCACAGCTAAAATCATCAGTAAATCAATTACTCAAAAGTCATTAGCGAATATTCCAATTCTTTGTACTTTCCAGCTCAGTAAATGCTTTTGTTTGTTTTATATTATTGTAAATTAAATATCTTCTAGTTTTGAACTGTTTTATCAGCCAACACAAACCAATTAAAGACCTTGTAATCTCAGAAATTGCTATGATTATTTTTCCCAATTTTGTGACATTATATAAATTCCAGTGATGATTGATTAGTGTAAAAGTAATTTACATATTAATCATTGTTGGCAATATTAATTAGCTGCATCAAATAATTCCATGTACTTTTTTTCAACCTGTTTCTGCAGGACAATGCATGATATGGAGAATCCCCAGGTCACTTCATGCAACAAGGGAGACCAGCACTACCGCAGCTCCCCCAGTAACCAATCCTCCTCCAGTGATCCAGGACCCTGTGCCAGCACCTGGTCCCAGCAGCCTGGATATGATGGGTACAGGACCACAGCATTATTATTTTTTAATGTTTTTTTGAAATGGCCTCTAAGTAGTCCCTCCAGGAATATGCGGTTTTACAGTAATGAATGCAGCTACAATCAGTCCCAGTGCTATTTCTGAGAACTTGCAATTTTGCAAAATGACAGCAATTTTTCCACATGAAGTGACCAAATCATCAGCGCGCTTTTGGCCAGTCGTCACTCCTTCTTGCAGGAAGTGATCAAACTAAATGATGAAATTTATGCCTGCCATGGTCTAGTACCATATCCAGAGTTTAAAAGAGAGAAGATGGAGGATGATGAGTTTCATGTATGACTTTGCTGTGTTTCATGACACATGCATTGTTATAGTTTCCATTCAATGATCCAAACCCCTCATATAGAAGAACAGGCTACCTTAAATATAGATGGGCAATTTATAAATGAAACTGTACAGTTTTATAGCCATTACAAATCCAAGCCAAGTACAATATTTTCTTTGTTGTAACTTTGAACACTAACAGGGAGTGATTATGTAGAATCTTTCCATGTATTTCAATCTCGCCTGCTGTGACTGAAGTGCCACTTTAGCAAACTACACAGTAATTGAAGTGAATTGAAAAGTTTGCTTTAAAAAAAAAAAAAATCAAAAATAAGTGAAAAATCTTGAGTGAGTGGGATGGAGAGACTTTGTGACTCCAGTTCATGTGTTTTTTCCCCTTTTGTAGTATAGATTAGTCTATATTCAATAATCTGCTATCTTCCTTATTTTTTAATCATATAATGGTTTTCAGAGCAAGGTAGACGTGCTGACTACACAGGCACAATGTCAGACTGAGTCTTGTACATGAGCCGAATCCATCAGAGACCAAAGTATGTCTGTAAGTGGTTGCAGACCATGACAAGAGGCTTAGCTCCACGCTGCTGCCTTTCTGTCAGAGGCCTCAAAAGTGCACTGAACTCTCAGAGAGCTGCCGTGATGCAGAACAACAGACATGTTGACTAGCCAATTGATCTCCAGTTAGAGCCTTTGTTAAAGATCACGAGACACAGTGGCCCCAGTTCATATGTTGCAGCCTTTATTAGGTCTTTAAGGTTTAATTAAGACCCTGTGTCAAAAAAAGACTGCTCTTTTCCTTTTGTCAAGAGCAAGAGAGTGCCTGGCATGCTAAGTTGTATGAAAAGAGGTCTCTTGTCAGTGTCGTCTGGCAGCTTCTTTATTCTATTATGAGCTCAAGTGATTTGACCTTAAATGATCTTGAGCTAATTGCTGTACATCTGTGGTACTTTTATTGAAGCTCCTTTCCTTGTACAATACAGAGCTCACTCTGAAGACAGAAAAAAAAACTTTTCTCCCCTTTCTCTTTCTCAGCAGATGTCCCTCACCAATCCTCCATGCAGGGGACATCCAAGGGGGTGACGGAGAGATCCACAGGGAGAGAGAACCTACTCTGGAGAGGACCCGGTCTGCAGGTGGGTCTTTTTAATCCAATCAGTAATGAGTCAGCTGCATATCATGTTTATATTGTATAGGAATATAATATTTTAAAATTTACTGGACTGTGATTTCTGTTAGTTTTCTCACCTTTTTTTACCCCTGTTCTACAGAGGCCAAATGGCACATCCCCTCCACCAAGATCCTGAACCCTCTGAAGCAGAGAGAAGGCAGCAAAGACTCCCCCAACAAGCTGTCCAGGGTAAATGTCTTTGATTCCTACTCTGACAGAAACTGCCCGTTTGACATTTAGTGGAAGTGTTTTACACTTCATTGGCAGGTTGTTTTGAAGGGTACAGTGTTTGAGACTTGAAAACAGCCTGCATGTGTGTATGTGTGTGTGAAGTGTTGTGCCATGCCCAACTTTGTGCTGTCAGATCTAGTTTCACCCCACATAGTGTTTGAATTGGGGAGAGGTCAGCCTGCCCTTGTTTATGGGCTTTGGAGCAATCAGCAGCTCAATTGGGGTGTTCAACCTCATGTCGTCCCCCCTAGCTGCTCTTTGCACTTATCACTTTCCCTTCATCAGCATGCTAATGGGTGCCTCATCTCATCACTGTTTCTGGATGTCTCACACTTTTCTAGGACACATTTTCCTTGAAGGTTGAATATATTAAGTGCTTGAACTTCTCATTTCCTCTTCCTCTATATTCTCCTTTCTCTAGTTTATCTTTTTTTGGGGACATCATACACAGTCTCTCCTTCTTTCTTTGCTTTCCCCTTTGATGCTGCAGGCTGGTGCATACAGCTAACAACATCTTTCAATGCTTTCAGCCAGTATTGCATTAACCCAGACCCACTGGATAAAAATTTAAACCATTCTCTTGGCACTGTGTGTCCCTAATGCACTGAGCTTGTTTTTTTCAAATCAGGGTAGCTGTTTTTGATGCAATGTGATTTAAGTCGCTTCCATGATTTAGCAGTGTTTAGCATAGCGTAATGGAGAAAACATGACAGGTCATAATCCGGAGTTTATATTCTCAAACTAAGCATTACAGTTTCCCTCTTAACAAGAGGCAGCAAATGGAGATGTAAGGCTGCTATTCTAAGTTGGCCTGACCTTGTTTTTTTTATATTTATCTGCTTGATGAACTCTGGCTTTCTGATCAAATCTCTGCAAAATAGTTCACAAAAAACATCATATACCCTTTTTTAAAATGAATAAGGTGCTAGATCATGTGGATTTTCATGTAAATAACAGAATTTGAGAGGTCACAAGTGTGTGACATTCACCATATTCTGTCTTTATTCCTTCCTGTTACTGTCAACCAGCCTGACTGTATCATCAGCCTCAAGAAAAATAGCTGTCGCCTCAGTCAGGGACACATGAACATTTGATGTAGCCTGATGGGTGAACTCCTCCCCTCTGGTGCGCCTAGCATGTTAAAACAACTGCAAGAATGATTTGCAGCTGCTGTTTGACCTCTTCTGATTTACTGTAGTTCTGTCTCCTCAACCCCTCTCACTCTCTCTCTTTTTCCCCACACCAGACGGGCGATAAGAACTCAAGCCACTCAAGTAGCAACACTCTCTCAAGCAACGCCTCCAGCAACAGCGACGATAAGCACTTTGGCTCTGGAGACTTGATGGACCCAGAGATGTTGGGCCTCACTTACATCAAAGGGGCGTCCACAGACAGCGGCATTGACACTAATCCCTGCGTTGCCCCTGGGGCCCGGGTATTGCTGCAGGGCAGGGTGGGGGAGCAGGGACACCCATGGGTATCAGAGCACCATGAAGACGGGGCATCAGAAGAGGATCACGGGAAACTGTACCTGCCACAAGGCTACGCTTCCGCCATCATGTCTAGTCATGTGACGGAGGGCAGCATTGGAGACCTGAGCGAAATCTCCTCCCACTCAAGGTACTGTGCAGAGACGCTGTGTGTGTTTTTAATCAATTTTTCTCTCTTTAATAACAGTTAGGATGTGCTGCAATCATCTGCTGTTTTGCTGCACTGTGTGTTTGAGGTAATAAAAATCTATTCTAGGGTCACGATGCAGACGGTTGGCAAATTAGAGAAAATATCTGTAAACATTAGAGGAGAATGTAGACGCTTCCACACAGGGCATGAAGGGGTCACTGAATGGTCTGATGAATATGAAAACAATGTGAATCATATGCTGCAGCCTACACAGTCCCCAGATCTCAATCCATTTGAATAACAATGGGAGATTTTGGAGTGATGTCTTAGACAGCAGTCTCTAAAACTATCATCAAAACACCAAATGAGAGAATATCTTTTGAAAGACTGGCAGAACAGTTTCAGGAAACTTTGCCGGTATTTCCCCAACACCTCATTAAGACAGTTTATGTTGTTTTTTTCCTTTAATTCATCATCCATTGTACACTCCTGCTAATGTCAGTAGCGACTTTGATGGGGGCTTTTTTTCTTCTATGTGGGCAATTACTTGATTTTGTTGTGGCTTAATTCTAGCGTGTCGGGTCATTGATTTGCCCGCTGAGGAAAATCACACCCTTTTCATGGTGTATAGATCCTAGCACTATCCACTTTGTTCAAACATGTGATTGTACTGTACATTCACACGTACACCACCACCCTGTTATCTCTTCTGTTAAACACACAAACAGAGGCAAACACACACACACACACACACACACACAAAAGGATGGTTGCTGGCTGTTTGCTGACCTTTTCACCCAGTCGTGCTCCCTTACTCCTGACCCACAGCCTGACTCTTCCAGCTGTGCTGAGGCTGGTAGGTGGGGCTGCTGTCAGGCTGGAGCAACATGGGGGGTTTCATCACACCGTCGTCCAAGTCCTCCTCACCAGACTGGGGCCCATCTGGGAAAGAGGAGGGGTGTCAGAGAGGGTTGGCCCCGCAGCCACTCACAGTCTGCCCCTATGAAATAGAATGGGTATTTGTTTATGCCATACAGGATTATGTTTCCACAATCTGTTCTGATCATTGACCTGTTTGGGAGGTGTCAGAACTGTCCACTCCAGGATATCATTCAGAAATGAGGAAAGAGCCCATGCCATCACCTTGACTACTCCGATGCTTCCCACCTTTTATGTAATGGTCTTTGACACCAGAGTGTCATCTGAACAAACAGTGTAGCAGCAGGAGCACATTATGCAGGGTGTGGCCCAGATGGTCATGAATATGGAAATGGTGTATGTAGCACCTCCAGCTAAAGCCAACTCAGATGTCTCAAGGTATTTTAGGAAAATGTTTTGTATTTGCTGAAAGTTTTCCAGCAAAATCTGGCATCTTTATGAACCAATCTCATTCCACTCGAACAACTAACAGCTGAATCATTGCCCGGCACGCGACATAGAAGACAACATGCCTACTCTCATATTAGTGATGTGATGAATATGACATCACAGTAGATACTGAGGGACTTCTGAGATTGCAAATGACAATGTTGGTAAACAAGAGCAGAGAAAGTCTGACCTGCTCACTTGTCATGTCACTGACAAATGTGACAGATTCATCATGCACATCATCAGTGTGCAGTTACTCAAACAAAGATGTAATATTGGGATATAGAAATACTCTGAACCCTTTCACAGAGTGGAAACAATAATCACAGACAAGGAAATGACACATAACTGCATTTAAATCAAATTGATTGTAACATAAAACATATATAAAATCAGCCAGAAACAGACTTTTTAAATTAATTTAAAGGGTCAGTTCACTCATATCACAAACCACTCACCCCTAGTGATATCACATTTTTTGTTTTTGCTTTGAGCACTATAAATCTTCAGAAAGCGTAATGGCACATATATCACAACCTCAACAAGTACAACTTTAATCTGATTTGTCAGTTGATATTTGACACAATATTGAAAGGACAAAGTTAGGCAGACGTGTGCACATGATGGACTAGATTTGAGTCTTCTTGCACCACAGGCTGGAGGTCAACCAGCCTGAATATTCTCTGTCTGGGGGAAATAATGTCAACCTGTCAAAGCCAACAGCAGAACTGAGCTATCAAGAATTAATTTTACTAAAATCATCCTATTAGGTTATTTCTCAACATCTGACCTAGCTCTCTTGCTAGCAGCTTTTCTCATTTTTTCATTATTGATGTTTGTTTATGCTTTCATGTTTTTTTCTTGTATTTTCAAATCCATTCATTTTATGATCACTTTTGAGTTACATTATTCTTTATTTTCTGCTGTCTGGTCAGTGGCTCACACCATTCGGGCAGTCCCTTGGCACGTGGTGCTAGGTACTGTATGTCCGCTGACTCCTCCAAGGTGTACACCATCCCCCAGACCAGCAGCTCAGGCTCAGGGCTGGGGCCAGAACCAGGGCCGGGGCCCAGTTCAGAGGCCTGCGGACAGACACGTACGCAGTCCGGCAGCATACTTCCAGTGGGCATGAAGACGACTGATGATGATGATGATGATGCCCACAGCACTGAGGGACCTCCCAACATTTCAGAGTGTGGGTGAGTGTGTGTGTGTGAGAGAGAACAAGATAGAAAATACATGGGAGAAGATGCATGAGAACATCACCAAATACAGTCTGAAACCACAAAAAACAGACAGAAGTTTGATCACAGATCTGAGTGCACTTAGACCCCCCCCTTTCAGCCCACCCGGTGTGCATAAACTGGCCTTGATTGAAGCCGACAGCCACAAAATAAATAAGCTCAATGAAGCCGCAGACATAATACACTTGGCACATGTCACTTCTGGTTATTGATCGTTCCGGTGAAGCTGGGTCCCCATGGACTGCCTGACTGAGGCTGGGCTGAACTTCTACTAGGTCAGCATCTCTGCCGGGAGCCAAGTAGAGATCCACACACAGCAACACACTGATGTCACACACGCAGTCCAAGGACACCAGCCACAGAACAGCCTATAGAAATGTTAGAAAGGAAGATGGATGTATGCAGTTGCTCAGCCAGGTTGAGAGCATATACTCTCCACAGACTGAATACTAACAGTGACGACATGACTGTATCTGTCTGATGATTAAATGGTTTTCTGTAAAGAACAGAGAGCCATTGAAGGAAAAATTGAAACACAGCTTTCATTGTGTGTGTGTGTGTGTATGTGTGTGTATGTGTGTATGTGTGTATGTGTGTATGTGTGTATGTGTGTATGTGTGTATGTGTGTGTGTGTGTGTGTGTGTGTGTGTGTGAGAATCTTGGAAGGTGTTTGTGTGATAGCTCGAGGCATATTCTGTTGGAGAGAATGTGAGATTTGCCCTGGAAGAAACCCCCTGCTCTAGCTCCCAAGTAATTTCATTTAGTCTGTGAAATTTGCCACTTAAGGGCTGTGTGATTGATCGCATGCACTGAAGTCATCTTCTGCCGACTTATGAAAAAGCTCTGTAATTTAGTTACCCTCCCCATTGTTTGTTTATATATTCCTACAGTTTTATTTCGTCTTACATAACTGTGCCTCATGATAAATGGCCTAATATTACTCGCAGATATTGTTCTAACTTAATGAAGTTTCTCTTCCCCCCTTTCTAAAAAGTTTTCTCATTTGCTCTAACACTGTAGGTAATGCAGGATGTGTAACAATGCTCTTAACCCCTGGCCCTTTCTCTCTTGCTTCTGCTTCTCGTTCCAGAGGAGCGGAGAGCTTGTTAGCATTCCTTCTCAAAATGCTGTCTGAGCGCTCAAGGTACACAGTCAAAGTCAACCCCGTGGCCCTGATCTGACCCAGCCTGCTCCCCCCTACACGCCCTCCTCTCCCTTTGTCTTAGACCTCCATCCACTCCCCCTTTCCTGGCAGGTCGAAAGTGCTGGCCTTGCCTTGTGGCACTTGCTGGGAGTGGAGGGCAACCAGCTGTGCATCAGTGGCTCTGACATTTCTGCTCTATCTCCTACAGAGCAATGCTACTACCCACCCATCACTTCCTCATGTCACCCCCTCATCCAGCACACTATCAAGCATCTCTAGTAATGTTTCCAGGAAAATCACACTTTTTACCATTTCTGCAAAATCAATTGTGAATCAGTGCAAGTTTCCACTACTTTTATGTGAATATATATACACCAATTTGATAAGAACACAATTAATCGAGCACCAGTAAGTGATATGTCGTGGCATTTCATGCTGCTTCCCACCTATGATGAATGAATTTGTCTCTTCTGATCCACATTCCCTGTGGTGATTTTATCAGCCATGATTGTTATGGATGGGGGGGGGGCAAACTGGGGATACTGTGGTTACTTGCACCCCCGACACTCCTTCTTTTTTCATTCTTTACTTGAATAGAGGCCAGCAATGTTGGGTGGCAGCATGACGTGAATGTTTTAATGTCAATAGAATGAGCAATGGAAGTTACAATATTAAGGTGTATTTAAAAAGTCTTTCAGTCAGCTTTTATTGCCAACAAAGCATTTCAAACCTTTTTTTTTCAAGTTTCTGGCATGTCTAACATAAAAAATAAGGATGAAAACGTAACTTCTTTGTTTCAAACCCACATTCAGGACCTAGTGTGAAGGATGTCAGCCAGTTAATGCCTACAATGTGTAGTAAATGGCATTAACAGAGGGTTGGCCACAGTAAAATAACCTTTAATTGCAAAGGTTAAGAGTACCATTGTTCCAATCGTCTTTAATCACCGATCGATTATGTAAGAATTGGATGTAATGAATTAGAGGAGAGCTAAGTAGAGATTCATAGGGGAAAGAAGCTTACCTTTCTTCCTCTGGGAGCAGCCTTTAGAATAGGACTGTTGCTTTTGAGCCAGACATCTCACAAATCAGTCAGAATGCATCTGGTAATTTTCAATACCTGTATATGTATTTAAGGCTTGGTTGCCATGGTGCCAACTGCTGAAAACAGGGCAACTCTCAGTAATAGTGTCTCTAGGTAACCACTGCAGCCAGGCTGTACCATCGTTTAGCCATCTAGCAAATCCCCCCGCAGCCATCTCACACCCTGCCAACAGCACTCACAGTGTGTCATGCTCACAGGCTGCTCACTTATAGCAGAGGTGTCACAGCCACATGACTTCACCGGCCAGGTCGGTCACATCCTCCCTGTACTGTAACCCCCCTCTGAACACTCAAAACCCTCAAAATCATTTAAAATACCCCCCTGACAACCACCACAAAACAAAACATGTAACCTCTTGTGGGTCCTTCTCCAACCTTGTATAACAGCTCTCATGTCTCCCTCTGTTGTTGTCTGAACACTCCTCTAGAGTCCATGGTTTGCACGTGTCTCTGGATGTAATTGCTGTCCAAAACCCTCTTTTTCTCTCCTTTCTACTTCTCACAGTGCTTGGCTGCATTTCTCACAGTGTCTGGGTTTGGCAGAGTGAGATGGGAGAGGGAGGGTGAAGGGAAAAAAATCCCTCCCTAGCTCCCTCTCTAACTCTGTTACCCCATGTCCACCTGACTAGCATGTGGCAGAAAGGCACCTGATGTTGGCATGCTAAGACAGATGTACCTGAACCCTTTGTGTGATACTGACATTATTTCTTGAATAGCTGGGCTACCTCTGAACCCAAGCTGTGACAGCCCAAGGCTTCCCCTGTAGGATGTGGCTTGCATGACCCTTCTGATGATCTCTGCTCTTCTGTGCCCTCTGTATCGTCTACAGGCAGCTGTACGCACAGGAGGCTGCCTGCCGACTTCAGGCTACTGAACGGGATGGGAAATCACTGCAGAGGCTTTCAAAAGAGGAATACCTTAAAATGATGCTGCCTGACAGCCCCCCAGGAGAAGACAGGAGTCGGAAGGTGAGGTCAATTACTAACCTCCAAATTGTGCAATACGTGTGATGTTCTGTGCAACACAAGGATACATGAAACTTGTTGAAAATCTGACGTAATCATTGATACCATGACAACATGACATTGTGAGGATCTTGTGATAGATATTGATATAAACCCTAAGGCTATGTTATCATGCCAACAAACAGACATACAAACAAACCTTGAACCAGAGCAGATAACCTCTTGCTGGGAAATAAGAAAAAGCAGAACAAACATCTGCTGCCTATCAGCTGGCCCTGCTGCTGAGCACCACAGCTGATAGGCTTCTCTCTCCCAACACAAGACCCTTTCAGTCCCCATTGACTGGCACTGAGTGTTTGGTTAATTTAATTTAAAATGGGGCCTGAGTTTGTTCAGTCGGGATGTCATGGATTAAAGGCAGGAAGTTGCAGAGAGTGCATCGATGTTTGATGTTCTTGGGTCCTGCAGATTCTATTAATTGCATCTTCATTTCCCCCCCGCCGTCCCCCATCCATTATCTACCAGGAAGGGACCCCGGAGACATACAAATGGGTTATTTTTGGACGCTGCTCAATTCTAGTACACATGCATTTCATTCCTGGAGAAGAGAGACACAGCCATGTCCTCTGGCACAGGCAGGCCTTGCCCCTCACATGAAGTAGCTCAGTGCACTGATTAGCTTAATCTTCTATTGTATACCAGGCTCACTGCATGTAAAATGCAGTACTTAGAAGAGAACAGTCTGAAATTAAAGCAGGTGTATAGAGGCTGCACTGTGATTTCCCTTCAGTTGATTCTATTTGGTTTCCCAGAGAGAAAGAAAGCAGCACAAAAGTACGCAGCGCTCCTTGTCGGATTCAAAGAGCAGCATGGCCTTTGTTGTAATCTCATTCTCCAGACTGATTCAAGGAAATAATACAGTATGTGGAAAAGCAATCTGGGAGAGTGATGCATGAGGGAGGGCACAGAGCCAGACATTCAAACCGTATACACATCTGATCCCAATGAACACATACTGTTCTTTTCTGGGAGCAGCTTCTCTTGGTCTGCATGTTTTCAATCATCAGCTGGCACGTAGGGGGATCAAATTACAGTAATGACAATGTTGGAAACATCATTGATTTATCCCTAATTTAATACAGTCTGACTTGTTTAATCTCCTAAGTAATCAAACAGAGTATACAGTAAAGGTTAATGTGTGTGTCACTTCCGGCAGTCACCCGATGCCATTCTTTGTGTTGGGTGAGCAGGTGCGGAGAGATTTTGCTTGCCAGCCACGGTGTCCGCTGGGACGCCCTTCCAGAGACAGGCAGGCTATTGTGTGTCTGACGTAAAGGAAAGGCCGTTCACAGCTTATTCTCCCACGACGTTCCTCCTTTGAACCTCCTATGGGAAAGAACAAAAAGCATCTGAATAGGTCCAACACATCCTCCCAAGTGGCACGTCAATGGACTTCACATGCCCGGGTTGTTGTCTTTGTTCGACGTGGGCAGTGAGGGAAAAAGTCCCGAATATCAGGAAAAAAATCTCGGTGGATATGTCACTGCTGTGTCAACTGATAAGAGCCTTTAGAAAAGACATTACATCAAATACAGTGCAGGCTGAGAATTGTTGCCAGCCAAGGCAGATTTAGACGTACTGAAACTGTCAATAACATAGCAGGTATGATTAATACAACATTTTCTGTTCAGCGTGCACAGCAGGTTCAGTGAAACAGTTCCAAAATGTGTTCAGAGAGCCCCATTTGATGCCATAGATGTAATAAATAGACGGCTTCTGAAAAACATTAAGCCCTATTGCAAATGGTTTCATTTGCCGTGACTCTGTTTATGTGAGCTCTAAATCTGTGCTATTTTTTGCTTTATATGAAAGAGCAGTGAATCCTGTTTGAAGTTGTTTTGATGAGTGGGAACCTTATGGGGTCTAATCTCATAAAGTTGGGAGGAAAAACTTGCAATAAGAGACAACCTTGTTAAGTTAAAGGCTCTGAGATGCTGGATATATGTATGTATGCTCCTTTGAGTTCCAGTGTATCTCCGCTTTTAAAGACGTACTAAGATGTTTGTTAAATTCTCACCGTGGGATTTGTGGGAGATGGGTCTTTGAAATGGAGATGGCTGGGTGTTGGCTTGCCGCGATACCAGTCTAGTGTTGGTTACAGCTGGGAAGTTAAAGGCAGGCATTTTACCCAATCTGGCCATTTGCCCCACATATCATTTGTGGCTACTTTTGATCCTGCAATATTTATGTAAGCTAAATAGGACAATGATGGATCGAAATGGTCCTTGTGGTTTTTTTGTGTTTGAACAGGAGAGCCTCTGTCAAAATTCTGGCCGCAGTTATGAAACTCTAGTATCTCTGCTGCGGTATGCTGCAAATTCTCCCTCGGTGTGCACGATGAACATCCCCTCAGGACAATGTTGCTTTTCAAACCCTTGCAGCTTTTTGTTCATGCTGACCTCGTGTTCCCTTTTGACCTTTGCATCGGCCTCCATTAGTCTTTAGATTCCTGTTCTAGAGAGCATACACAGTACATTATACTGTAGTACACCCACAGTTTAACTAAACAATATTCACTGCTCTTTGTCTGGTTTGTAAATAAGGAAACAAAGAGAATATGTACTAGGCTTTTTCACACAATGATACCTGCATTAGAGGAATAATGACAACACAAGCTTGAGTTTAGTTAACTACTCACTCTTTTTTTTCCTTCTTTCTACTTTGTTCTACCAGTACATTCTTCTCTCCTAGCTGCATGGCTCTTACAGCTAGTCATCTGCCCCCTGCCGTCTCTCACATTAAGCTCAGTGACTATTGGCTGCCACAGCGCGTTGACCTCTGTCACCACCTATACCAGCCCCTGTCCCCTGTTTTTCCCACTCCGCCAACAGACACTCTCCAGCTGTGCTCAATCCATCTGCATTTCACTGTGAGCAAAGACTGTAATTGATTCCTGACACTTGTTCCCTGATGTTCCCTCCTTGCCCACCCAGCTGCCCGCTCGTATAAACCCGCTGTGCAAGGGAAAGGCAAAGTACAGGGAAGGTGCTGACGGGAGGGCGTCGCCGGGGGTTTGGAGGGGGATTCAGCTTCATGCGTTACATCGTTGTGACAAATCGTTCCTCTTTTCTTCCCCCCACCTCCCCCTCTCTCTCTCACTCACTCACTCTTTCTCTCCTTCAACCTGCTGTCCTCTCTCAGGTATCAGCGATGGGCACTTTGTCACCACGGCGTTCTCTGTACCGGACGCTGTCAGACGAGAGCGTGTGCAGCAACCGCAAGGGCTCATCCTACGCCAGCTCGCACAGCTCCATGCTGGACCAAGCCATGCCTAACGACATCCTATTCAGCACCACCCCACCTTACCACAGCACACTGCCTCCTCGCATGATCCACAACCAGGGAGCATCCAACCTGAGGAGTGAGTACAAACAGTCAAACTCTCACTTGGCAATCTTGGTGCAAAAGAAACCAATTAAGACACCTAAAATGTGCACAATACTTCACCATAGAGTTGCTTTAAAGAAAAAAAACAAATTCTTATTAAAATGCCTCATAGAGACAGAAGGCTAATGTAGACTTCTCTGCATGTTTTTCTTGGATTATCATCACTTCTCTCTTACACCAGATGAGAGGCAAGATATAGATACTTCTTTGAAGAGCCACTTGTGTCCTACCAATATCATTAGCACAACTGGTACACACTTCAGTGACACTCCTAAATATATCCAACTAATTGGAAGTGGGTGAAGCGGTGTGCAACTTGCAAGGGGCTTGCCGCTCCGTCTGCATTAAGCAGACACCTGTCACTACTGGATAGTGTTCCCCTCTCTACTGTTCTCCCAGCATCCAATGAATATGCATTAAGTAATGAGAGGTGTGATGTGTCCTGCCTGCGCCTCTGCAGGTGTTTTAAGATCTCTGACATGATCATGCCTATTTTTCCATCAGTAGTGTCATACATGATGTTTCATCCACTGATGTCTCAGTCCCTGCCTGCCTTCCCCTCTCTGTCCCTCCTGTCTCATTTTCATTCCGCTCCTCCACCCATCTCCGGCTGGCCTCGTTACATAGAAAACGGCTTTTGGAAAGATGTTTCTCTCTTTAACGTCTTCTTGCTGTCAACCTGATGGATTCCTGATTGTTTTGAAGGGTAGTGAGAACACAAGTCTCTCTCTCTTTCCCTTGCTGAAACAGCCCAATTTGGTAAACAGTGAATCACTCAAGCTCCAAGACGCTGGGTAAATTGAAAGGAGAGTGTCAGCATCACCTCGAGCTCTCTCGGTCTCTCTCTTACTGCTTCTCAACTCATGCTTTTCTAAATGCCTCTCTACAGAATGGGAGCTTGTTTATTGCATTCCCTGTCTTTCAGGGCTAAGAGGGAGGGAGGGTGAGAGAGACAGAGGGAGGGAAAGGCGATATTGATTGAAACATGAAGACATTCACTAAGACAAGTCATTTATCACCCCTCAGACAGCGTCGCCCTGCGAGTGCTATGCAGAGAAGGTGGTTTAATGTGACTCAGTCTATTGTACTGTCACATACACACAAAAGCGTTCTTTTCAAACTTAAATAGTTTGCAGTTAGAGGCATCCAGATTAAATTGGACTTAGGCACAGTTATGATTAGATAGGAGCTACTTTATCAAGCATAGACTCAAGCTAGGTGTTCTTGATGTGCGGCTGGAGTTACATAAATATCGTCCCTTTTGGCAGCGATGACAAGTGAGATTCCTGGTCAGTTTGAATAAATCCCCCCCCCCCCCCCCCCCCCCTTCCGTCTACGCCACCCACTCCTCTCCCAACCTCTCTTGTCTGTTCTGATGCAAGTTGATGGGCGACTCAGAGATCAGCCCTGTACTCAGGGCAGGCCTAGACACTGATCAGAGTGCCTGCCTGTCTCTGCAGATGAGTTTTGGTTCTCTGACGGCTCCTTGGCGGACAGGTCCAAATACAGCGACCCGGGCCTCATGCCCCTCCCAGACACTGCCACGGGCCTGGACTGGTCTCACCTGGTTGATGCAGCACGAGCCTTTGAAGGTAACCAGCCTGGCTGAAGCTGCTGGCGCCTTTTGTAACCCCACCAAACCCAACCCCCCCCTCCTCCTGGCTGCTTAGCGTGTGTGTGTGTGTTTGTGTGTTCGTAATCTGCAAGTGCTTCCTCGCTTGCATGTGTAGGTTTGTGTGAGCCGTGTGTTTCTGTTTCTTCTAGCATCTCCTAAGTGCTGAAGGAGGTGACTTTTGGGAATCCTTTTGCTTTTTGCGCCTCTGCTCTGAGCCCTATTGGGATTCCCATCAAGCACTGTAACTGGGAAAAATGAGCCATCATTTCTCAGCTCAGATATGGAGCCAATTTTCACACCAGAAAGCCAGCAGGTCACCACTCAGAGAGAGTTCTTAAAGCAAAGCCTTTTACTATTAAGCTCTTGGGTTGATAGTTTGGGGTAATTTTAGCTCCTCTATTGGCCTCCTGTCCATTAAGTCTGAATATGGCCCACTGGAAGGTGCTGCTTTTTCTTTTTTCTCTGTGGAACAGACATCTCATCTCGTCCAATCTGCCGATTCCCTCCATAGAAATAATTATGCCTTATCATCATTTTTTTAAGGTGGAGTAGGACTTAGAGGAATTAGCATGACAACATGAGTGATCGGTCCCTCTCAAAACTGAAAGCTGTCTTTTCATACTCTGTTGTCAGTTAATAAGCATTGACACATCTCAGCCACTTCATGGTCAGCATCATCACTTTTGCTCTTTTTTTTCCTTCAACTTTAAGTACTTCCTCGACCACTCTCACGCCACTGTATTCCCCATCTATCACGGAAACGCTAACATGCCATGAGTCTTTTTTCTTCCTCCACGAACTACATCTGACCCCGAGACCAGCGAGCAGGCAATGTAGCATGTGACTGCTCATTTGTCATAATTAATGAATACTCTGTAGAGTTTCTTCTTTGATACATTTTCTGCTACATAGCCCGCAGCATATCATTTAACAAGAGTGGAATCAGTGGAGATGATACAGAGTCTGACTGGCAGCAAGAAGGCAGTTGACACGGCAGCCTAGCTGGCCCAGAAAAAGCGCTGCGTAAACCAGAGTCTTGTTGCTGAGCAGAAAGTGGCTCCAGGCTGCTATTGTGCCATGTATGTTTAGCCTCTGTTCAAAGCCATGCAAGGAAGAGGTTTGCTGAGATGTAAAGCATGTATAGCATTTATGACCTTGGTTATGCAGATCCTGAGAAACTGCTTGTTTTCATGATACAACAAAACTTGCAGCTTCTACAAAAACAATCTGCAGGCTGAATTACATTTTTTTTTTTTTTGTGAAATCACAAAAGGCCACAGAAGGCTTTTGGTGCAATCACTGCAAAAGCTCTTTGCCAGCAATTTGATATTTCCAATATTCCCCCACAAATAAACACAGCACAGTATGTTTTGCTCACATAGATTGTTGTGCTTTCCCTTCAATGTAATCTATTTTTGTTTGGTTTGCAGCCATTGGTCCAGTAAATCTGGACACCCGGTCACACAAATATGACAAGCTGCTTTTTTGCGTCCGTCACCGCTTTCCTAGAAGTCTTTAATCTTTCTGATGCAGCCATCGAATATGAGGAAAAATGTTCATTCATATGCAAATGAAAGCTTGGACTCCCTTTCCTGCCTCGTCTGAACAACTAACTCCAGGCTTGATCAGCTTTTGTCTTGGAGTGGATTAGCTTTCATTTGGGGGCTAAATTAATGGAAGGGTTTCCTTAATCTTTTCTATGAATATGCAGATCCTCCTATCTTTAGTCTCAGACCAAGGGCTTGAGTGAGAGAGAGAGAGACTGGTTCCTAAAGAAAAGAGCATTACGCTTCAACACTGAGCTCTCCCTAAGCGCAACATGCCAAGTTTGGGTTTTCCACGGGGCTTTGATTGAGCTTAAGGGCCTGATATGGTAAAACAAGCATGACTGGTGCCTTATAGCTCTCTGGGATCCAGCCCATTAAGAGCCAAACAGCTGTCAGAGGAAACTCAGAGGGGTGAGGGCACTGGAGCAACACCCAGGGTACTTTATGTGACAGTTTGGAAATGTTTACCACCTTTATTTCTAATTGTCTGACTACAGATCACTCAGTATGGGAGGACCACCTACCCGGTGTCCGCGATATTGTTCTGCAAACGTGCTTAAAACAGAATCATTCATTCATACAAAGCATGAATGAATCGCTCCATCCTGTCAGGAATGCGTGCATGCGAGTGTGCTTTTTCTGCTCTATTTTAGTTTGCTTGCTGACTCCATGAAAAGCGTTGTTGGAACACATTTCCTGTTTTTGATGCTGAGGGGCAGATTATGACCTTTAATGTCACCTGCTATGTGTCCAGACCAGCGTGTGGCGTCTTTCTGCACCATGACGGACATGCAGCGGGCCGAGGCTCTGCAGATCTCAAGAGAGCTCACCAGACGGGTGGTGGAGGCGGAGGGAGCAGCACTGGAAGCGCAGTAGGTTTCACAGACAAACACGTGCATTAACGCTGAATAACTGAATAAATACCAGCTTCTGCATCATCCTGTCTCGTCTCTCCCACCAACAGCGGCTCCCCATCCACACTAACTGGCAAAGTCAACCAGCTGGAGGTGATTCTCAGACAGCTGCAGCATGACCTCAGAAAGGTAACGTCACATACATCAAATTCAATTCTTTATTATATTTTTTTCACGTCAACAAACAGCGCCTGTCTGTCATACGGTCCAGAAGAATAGACATTGAGTAATTGGTGCCCTGCGGTCTGTGTAATATAAACTTGTCCACTTAATTCAATATCCTGCTTCCTTTCCTCATTGTGTCCTGGGCCCAGCCTTTCCCCACCTCCACTAATGTGCTCAAAATGGAGAGAGAGGAAATGCACTTTTATCGGAACAGAGAAATGGCTGCTTTGCCATGTTAATGCCTCCCATTTACATCTCGCTGACGAAAGACGGATGGGCTTGTAATTAGGGGGCTTTTATCAACCTCTTTTGTATCCACTTACTTTTGCCTCATGTCCCGGTGTTGATTGTGTGTGTATGTGTGTGTGTGGTTTTTTTGTGTTTAGGAGAAAGAGGATAAGGCAATGCTGCAAGAGGAGGTGCAACACCTGAGACAGGACAACATGCGACTGCAGGAGGAGAGCCAGACGGCGGCGGCTCAGCTCAGGAAGTTCACCGAGTGGTTCTTTCACACCATTGACAAGAAACCTTGAGAGAGAGAGAGAGGGACTGGCAAAGATAGAGAGAGGGAAAGAGCAAGCGAGATGGCCTTCACTCCTCCTGGGCACCCTGTCAACTCCTACTTAAGACTCCCAGATGATCCACTGGCAAACAAACTTTGAAACAAACCATTACCGGCCCCCGAGAGTAATGAAAACTCTTTAAAAAGCCCCCGCTTAAGAGACTTTAGTGCAGCCCTGTGTGGAGAGACTTGCAACCCTGATCTGGACCTTTTTAGTTTGTGGGATCCTCCTCTGTCTTTGGTGCAGGGCTGTTCCTGACATTAACAGTTTACCCATCCTGGCAAACGAGACTCTTGGGAAACCTCCTCATCTCCGGCACTGGGGAGGAATTCAGAAAGGCAAACCCCCCCGAGGGCCCCCCGCCTGAGTCCCTGGGATCTTCTTACAGTAGTGGAATGTAAAGCTCATTTACTGTAGTCAACATATAATCTACCTATGTATGTCACGTCAGTCTACTGTACTGTATACTCAGCTGTACTGTATCATACTGCGCACACTGTCACACAGCTGTTTCTGTGCCGGCCCTCACGGACACAGGAAAGTAGAGAGGGTGAGGCGAGGAGGAGAGGAGGGGAGGAATGTACTGGACATAATGAAGTGGTACTTACTGTCTGCTTGCACCAAGAGGAATCCACATGTGGCGGTCTTGAAAGTACAGTGGGAGGAAAAATGAATGTAGCTCAACTGAGACCCTTTTTTTCTCTGAATTTCTGGTTCCCAAAGTCACTAAAAGTTTCAAAGTTTGATGTTTGGGCCATTTTCTTTCACCTAATTCCACGTTTCTTTTCCTCAGTGTTGTAAATGTGGGGTCACATGGCAGTAATTTTGATGTTTGAAGGTGCTTTCCCCCCGACACACCTGTTTGTCAGTAGTTTCCATTCACTGTCACAATGTCCTAGCAATAACGAAGTGGTAGTTACAAAACTGTGTTGAAAATTTAAACAAACAAAAAAAAACAAAAAAAAAAAATCAAATCAAAAGAAGTTAGCACAAACGTGAAGAGTTCCTGTGGAGAAGCAGTCGTATTTGACATGTATTGATAAAACAGGAAGAGACTGTGCCTAAAACTCTTGGTTGTAAATGGATTGTTTCTCTTTGCTTTTAGTTCTTTTATAAACACATGCCTTGTCTGTGGCTCACTGATATAAAATTGTGTGTACGAATGCGTGTGTGTGTGTGTGTGTGTGTGTGAGCGAGTGTGTGTAGTTTATCACAGCAAAATGTGTTCTTATGCAGTGGTTTCTAGAGCATTAGAGAAAGCGCCAGTGAACCACACTTACAATGCCAAATGTGTTTATTTGTGTAAATATCTGCCACAGAAGTGTCTTGTATTTAACACTATTATTTAAGCTTATTTAACCTAAAGTTGTTTATTTTATTAAGGGTATTTGTTTTTTTGTTTTTTTTGTTGTTGTTGGTTTTTTTTCTGCACTAAGGAGAGATAAAGCTCTGTGTATGTTGTAAAGTGTGTAGCTTGCCAGGGCAAAAAAATATATATATTTAAATATATAAATGATGATTTTGGAGATTCCAACATTTGGATGCTGCTAGATTACAGTTTGCTGGTTTGTATGCTTTTAAAGATGTCTCTCTCCATAAACTGTCTCATCCCTGGTGAGACACTGGTTGCTTTTTTTTTTTCGGTTCTATTTTTTGTTTTTTGTTTTTTAATAAATGTAGTTGTAAAAATAATTGTTCTTTGTGTCGACACATTCTTTTTTTTAATAGGATTACAGACAGGAAACAATGAATCTAATTAATTCTTTACAAAGCATAAAAACAGCACTATATATCCCTTGACACGCAAAGAAAAACGCAAATAATAACCAGACTGATCCAAAAACCATTTCAAAATTCACTTTATTAGCAGCATTCTTAATTGAGAGTGGGAAATTGGGATTTCATTGAAGGATAATGTTTCTTACAGTAAGTATAGTGGTGTTAAAAGACAGTTTCCCTTTTCTGTCTTGAGGGAGTAGTTATACATTTTTGGAAATGTGCTAAATCGCTTTCTTGATGAGAGTTAGATGAAAGGATTGACACTCACTAAATATGAAGCTATAGCCGGTTAGCTTAGCTTAGTGCAAAGACTGGAAACAGTGGGAACAGCTGGACAAGCTCTGTCCAAAGGATTAAAAAAATCCTTCAACCATCAACACTGAAGCACACTCACCAACATGTTATATCTTGTTTGTTAAGTCCGTTGGAAACCGATCTGACAGCCACACTGTGACTACAAGAAGTCATGCTCTTGGCCAAGAAATAGTGTGCTACATGAGATACCCACTTGATGTGTGAATCTATGTTTAATAATGGAATGATATGAAATAGCAGTGACATTTAAGCAGTAATATTTTAGGGCCCTGTTCTGTTGAGAAGCTTGCTGTAGTGGGGTGGTTATATTGGGTCATACAGTGAGCTTATAGACACAGAGTGGCTCTGAGACAGTCAGCCAACCACAGAACAATGGCAGGGTAGCACATTTATACAGTGGGACCAAAGGCAGTGATCAAACCAGCATGCAAATACAAATGTAGCCAATGACTGAGACAGTTTTGCATGGAGACATAACAGTCTGGCTTACATTTTACAATGACAAAGGGAATGATGAAGTCAGGAATGATTCATCAGTATAGGTGTAGAAAAGAACTTCATTTACATAAAGTAGACAATTGACCAGTATCAGCACGGTATATCAAAGAATGGTATGCTAATTACTAAGTCAGCATTGGATCAAATGTGTATTCTCCATCAAAAGAAGGTGCAACAATGTTCTTCCACCAGAATCAAACCAACAACATTACGGCCTTAACCAGTACACCAGCAGTACTTTTCTCCCTTTTTCCTGTGATTGTGTAAGATAGGCTTATTTGTCACCAAGAGACACAAAAATGTCAAACATCTTCAGTGAAGGTGATGAATGGATTTCCACGCTAGGTTACCTGGTCCTTATTAACCAACTGACACCTGTTCTCCAGGCTCAGACAGGGGACAAAGAGATAAAGATGAGATAAAGAACTGGAGAGGTTTGAATACAAAAAAGAGAGATAACAAGCTTTTCTATGAGGCTTCCTCATCCATCTATTTTGTAAACAGCAGGTGTGATAAGACAAACCAATGGGAACATGAAATTATAATGTGTTTGTGACTTGATTCCCTGTGAGTTGGTGCACTTTAAATAAATGACAGATGTTGCTTTCACTGCAGGGACAGCAAAGGACCTGCTGAATAATTAATCACAAGCCTTTTTGGGTGTGCAGAGAAAAAACAATTAAATTTGTTTGCTACTTCCTGCATAAACCTCAAGCCCTGCTGCTTGAGTGTGGTCCAATCTATCATGTCCTCTAGGGGCTTGTGGGTATGCAGCTGTTGCATTATGGGTAGAGCTGTGCCATGTGTCTTTGGTAGTGGTGGGTTTAGTTTTTTCATTAGGCTTACCTGTGCAGGAGTTGGAGCCAATTTCAGTTAGAGCGTTTGAAATGTGTGTGGGAGTTTATCAAGCAATGTCTTTACAGATAGAGGCTCCGTCTGAGTGAAAACAATGTCTGAACGTTCCATGAATGAACCCGGGGGTGATATTACCAGGCAGCCTGTCCTGACTCTCCTGGGAGGCTTGTGATCTCTGTCTGACCTCTCCATCAGGCCACTCCACACCATGGTCGGGTGTGTGTGTGTGTGTGTGTGGACGAGCTCTGCGTTTGGCCGCGAGCAGCGTGCAGTGAGATGAAGTAGTTAATCTACATGCGTGTGCGCGGTGCCAGAACAGCAGATGGGAGCTCACACTGGCACAAGGCGTAAGTGTTGCCTGTTTCAAATGGAGGAGGATTCCAGGGTGCGTTATGGAGAGTAAGATCAGGAGTCTTGACCAGCAACTACAGAGAGAGGTGCCAAATGGCATCTGCTCTGCCATCAAGGAAAACTGGAGATATATGAGTGGACAGAGACGCTGTATGAGTGACGGGTCGGTAGGACAGAAGGAATATGAAAAATGAGCTGCAGCAAAAAAGATGTATAGAGCCAATTCAATACTACAGTAACATGTTGGAATTTTATTAGCCTTACAAAAATATGCTGACAAGTAGTAAAGTTACACTCAATCCAATTGCTTGAAAATCTCCTCTAACCAGATGGTAAGAGCTTATAGTCACGCAAACCGCATTGATTTCTAATAGTTGACTATGTCAGCAGTTAAAGGATTGAACCTCTGTGTTTCTCCTCCGCTCAGGAGTGCCGGTCATCTACCGCTACACAGATTGGCTGCTCATCACACATAATAGCATGTGACTGGGACACAGTTGTCCCGCTTCCACAGTCCCACAGCAGATGCTCCCCTGCTGTGAGTGCCACCCTAGTCAGGATCATGTTACCAAGAATAGGATTCAATGTGCCCAAAGCACAGCTGGCACAGCACGGGTGGTTGTGGCGGTGCTGCTGGTGGTGGTGGGGGTTTATCGACTGGGTGTGGATCAGCCTGCAGTTATTGCTTGTATTATATCAAATATCAGTATCAGTTTCAGCTATCAGCTTCCCTATAGGTTAGAGATTCTGTTTCTGTCGGATTACTGAAAAAAAGTCAACTTGAATTGCAGGGAATTATTCATAATCCTGTTTATGTATTATTCAGAACTGCTGTTGTATTTAATCCTTGGTTCAATAACATAATACCATATTTTCCACTTTACCAGAAAGTTAGATGTATACAGTATTGACCACTAGTCCGTCATTAAGCTCTGAGAACAGTAGAAAGAGCTAAATTCAATAGGCTTGCCTTTGGTCTTGCCAGACAGTTACGAAAATCTCAATTGTGTTGTGTGCCTGCGAGGCATAACGGCAGGATTAGCTCTCTCACCTGGACTGTTTATCTGTGCTGCTCATCTCTTCTCTGCAGGCGCTTTGAAATTCCCTCTCACTCACTGGGGAGCTGCATCTCACCTATAACACAAAAGGCAGGCAAAGAAATAAAGGGAGGTGGTGGAGAAAAGGAAAAAGGAAGATCCACTAAACCAACAGACAGCTATCCCCCCTGCCACACACACACAAACACACACACCTGCCTCCCAGGTCCCCACAGGCCGTCACTATCTGTCAGTCAAGTCACAGGTGACCACCCTCTCAGCTGAACCTAGATCAACATCTTATAAGCTGCTTCCCTGCCTGGCCTCTATAGAAATCAGAAAGGGTAAAATAAAACAGGGGAGGGGGCAGGGGAGGGGTAGAATTTTCCACAAAGGTCATTGCTGGCAGGAAAGCCTAGTGAAAACCTTACTAAAGCTCATGTGCTGTAGGCATGTGAATAAAAGGAACGATCATGTCTTGTATTCTCTGTGTGTTATTTCACTGCTAAATTAGATAAAGAGACAGGAACAAATAGATAAGACAGGGCTGCTGAATTATCTTCATTCGCCAAGATGTCCTTGTCTGTTGTCCTTTTCAGCCTCCGAGCAGCGAGCTCTGCTATCGATTCTCAATTGGCCGCTTCCAGTGCAAACAGCCCCGGCTGTGAGGAGGCATTCAGGGCGCGGGGCAGGGGGATGAGTGGGTGGTGGGTGGTGGGTTGTGGCTAGGAAGACCCAGATCTCTACACTGACTTTCCTTCTTTCTTTTTTTTTTATATTGAAGATATTGATTATGCAAAGTTGCACTAGTCTAGCCTGGCCTGTATGGCTGAGTAGAGGGGTTGTTTTAGAGGGTCATGGGAATATTGATGTCTGGAGGGTGAATGGTAGTTGTGAGAGGGGGGTGGTGGGCGGGGGTATAGTAGTGAATAACAAATAACCCCCACTGACCCATCATCAGCAATAAAAGCTTAACTGGAGCTGCAATCGATCATCAGTGTGAGAGGAGGAGCTAGAGAGACACTGGAAGGTCAAAAGCAAAGTGTACTTTAGCCTTTCTCGTTGGCACAGTGAGCGCGGTCGCCTGTAACAGCCTGACATAAACTGTAAAACCGAGCTCAGGCTGTGTCCACACACAGCTAATAAAAACAGACCTATCATTATCTGCTGACATGCATTGTTGAAATTTTGCTCCCTGTCTTTTCACCTTTTGGAGTGATCTGTGCTTGATTTGAACTCGTCAACAATAGAAGACATATAACCATTTCAAACATGCCTGAAAATGTAGATGGAGTGCATAAGACCGTCAGTTTATGTCATTCAGGTGCATACCACAATGCACATCCAGTTTTTCCAGCTCAGTATCACCATATGCAGGGTTGCTACATCTTCAAAAGAGCAGATGTTCATATTTTAAACTGTGGGGCAGATGTGAAAAATGTAATAAATGTCATATAATGACTCCACTTCCTTACAGTAAGTCTATGATCTCTTTTTCCACACATTAAACGACAGGACAAAGAATCTAGGGGCATGCTAGCAGCTCAGTGAGGCTACACTCAGCAGCACAAATGCCAACATGCTCACAATGACAACAGGCTGATGCAATACTATTTCTTTTTTTATTTTAACCATTTTCTTATTTTAGCATAACACATGCATAGAACATTTTAGGGTAACGCATCCAACAGTCTGAACAGTTGAAATATCTCAGTCTGGAACAAAATGGCGGACTGAGCAATCAGCATTGCTGTCCCTGAAGGCATCCTAGTACTGTGGCAACATGTGACCTTTGTGCCAGATGATTGTCAGTTATTTACATTATCTAAAATGTTCTTGGATGTTTATTTATATCCTACGTCTCTTCTTAACACCTCACCTGAGGGATTTCAGTCTCTCTTCTCACATTCTCTGTCTGTGAAGATGAATGGGATTAGTGTCTCCTGCTTCACATGCCAGATGGTGACATTTATACATCTTTATTCAGCATGTCAACAAAAGCAGTACACGTTCATCTATGAGCCCTGATAAAACACAAGAAGTAGAAGATTTTGATTTGTAATTTTAATTAGTCTCCTTAATAGCAGGACTTTTATGTTCACCGGGAGCAATGAAGCAAACACTGAATATTGGTATTTTCCTGAATAGTTCATTAACCGGTTCAATAAGTACAAATTAATGTTCTCTTCTTCCTCGCCCGGTGACAGCTTAGTTTATGATCTGGGAACAAATCCCACCATCACACCCCACTGTAATGAAGATTCAGTTTGGCTTGGATTACTCAGCTGAATTTGCCATTAAAATAACACAATGTCATAAAGTTTTTGCATAAAAAAGCGTGTAATCATATAGAAAAACATTCATTTATCCTATTAACAATGTAATACTGACTTGATATTTAAGGTGGTAGTAAAAACATTATGTCTTTACACCCAAATACACAGTTATAAAAATATATTTGAATTATAATTTAACATAAAGCTATTACTACATACTTCAGGTGACCATGCACATCTGTAGACAAGTTAAGCCTGACCTATAACCCAAGCATTATTTTGCATCGACTGTTTATGCAATCAGTAATGAACAACACAATAAGGTTGAATGTATTTGCATAAAACATTGATTTCAAGACGAACAACCTTTAATCTCAGTAAAAAGAAAAAAAAAACACTCATAGCGCTCCAACCCCCAGATGTGTAGTTGTGTGTTATTTACTTATTTACAACTCACAACATATTTGTCTTTGTTCCCCAGTGTGACATAACATCCTGACAAGTGCACACCGTGCTGCTTGGGTAATTTATATGTGTAATAACAAAAGTGCAAAGCTCCGGTGAGCTATATGTCAAAAATGAGCAAGTCAGCTTTCAGTCTACCTGGCCCCTGAGGTATGACAGATTCTCGCATCTCCATCAATTTTACTATACTTCCACCTTGCATGCCACTCACATTCATCCAGCTTGTGTATGCTGTACAGTATTATTACATGGAACGGATGTTTCTGTTCTGATCTGTATATAAGTGGTGTTATGTCTTTTCCTTATTTTCTCTCTAAAATAGAAAATGTGTCATGTGCTTTCAGGACAATAAATGATAGAAAAGATTACCCAGCTTTTCTGATTGCCAGCTTGGCAGTGAACAATCATTTTGCTGGCCTTTTTTCTTTTACACGATGCAGAAAAGAACTCTGTGAAATAACAAAACAGAGCGTTTGATATTTTGTGGCTGTAAGACAAACCTTTTCCTTACGGAGAGACTTGGAACATGGGAAGCTTCTAAGCTAACATGACGCTAAGGTCATTGAAGAATTGGATAGAGAGGGGTTGTGGATGGAGACAGAGGTTTTTGTGTTCGTCTCTTTCTCCTAACGCTCAGATTAGCAACAAAGCCTGCCTCCCTTCCACTGCATTCCTCTGTGAAAACGCATCCAGCCTGGATATTCTGCAGCCAAGGACAGACACTGGCTGATACAGAAAAAATGCTCCCAATAATCCAGTTCTGTTTTTTTTTCTAGTAGCACCTGCTTTTCTCCAGTTTGTGGTTTCTGTTATTGTGCCACTAATCATCAACCTCTATCTGGGCACCATGTGACAATGTCACTCTTTCTCCGGGGGAGAGGAGACAGTGTGACGTCAAGTGCAAGCACAAGCCTTGTGGCAGTCTGTGTGGCTGAGAGCAGCTGGAGGAGCTCAAACCCCGACAACATCTGCAAGGAACAAGGTCAGGTTTCATCACACCACCCACAATGCAGAGCTGCATGTAGTTAGAGTCATGGGGGACCAAAGACTGAAATATAACATGGCAGGGTGGCAAAGAGCCAAACCTATATCACTAATACTAACAAAGTATATTCATCCTAATTTACACCTTAGTGCTGTCTACATTATTGATATGTTTCCTAACATCCTGGTTACTTTCAGTTTGCATGTTTTATATCACTTTGATGTGTTTTTCTAAATGTTTGACACCTGGACTGACAGCCAGACATGTCAGTGTGTGGGTGTGGGTGTTTGTGTGTGTGCATACTGTTTACCATCAACCATCTTCCTGTCAATCTCATGTGGTGTATGGCACAGCTACAGTGAAACACAGGCAATAAACAGCCAAGACATGCACCTCACAGGTCGTGTTTATATGGCTGCACACTGTTCAGAGACGTGAATGAAAAAGCTTAACACTGATTTTCAGATTCAACTTCCAGTAAGATTCTCTCACCTCAATTTATTCCAAGATTTCTGTAAATATGTTCACTTTAAGAGCATTGGCAATCACACCTTTCATATCCACATTTGTGGATTAGGATATGTAGTTATAACTTGAGAGCTTACTATCGCTACTCAGTTTAAAAATGTAATTAAACATCAGCTGATAACTAATGTTCACAATTATGCATTTTCAGATAAACTGATTGAAACATTCTTCCTTTTCTCTTGCAGCTGCAAACAAGACCATCACATTTGCTGCTTTCTTTTCACCACTTTGAGCTCATACATTTGATGATGTGCAGTGCTTTGCATTCCTGGATCCAATTAGCTTTGTAGTTTATTCCCACAATCAATCACCAAACAGGCGCTAACATGGAACCCATAAGCCAGGAGAAACAGAGCAAGACCCAGAACCACCTGGAGAAGAAGTAAACAACAAGAGATAAAGAGTGAGGGGCTGTCATGGCAGCAACTTAATTGAAAGGCACAAGACCGAGGAGGATGGAGGGCTTCCGCTGATGGCCTTTGTTCCTTAGGGAAAACAAAATAAACTAAGTTATTCCCAAAACTAAGTGAAGGAAAATATGTCAATCATCTGAAGTGTAAACTGTAGCGGCAATAGGCAAAGGTTTAATATAGTCACAGTGCATGTTGTGTTTGTAGTTAAAGCAGCAGGTCATTTTTTCTTGACATGAAAACTTCACTCTGATGTTGTCACTGATAACACTGTCTGTTGTTGTTCCTCTTTTCACCTGCACATGAGCAGTAAACTGACAACTGAATGAACTCTGCTCAACTTTCTTTTTTCCAGATGTAAACAAATGAATGTACTGATGAATTACAAGACAGTCAAGTGGTTTCACCAGTAAAACAAAATAAGCCTCTCAGCTTTAAACGTGATAGAGTGTATATAACATTGTAAAAGTTATTCTGAACATCAGATGATTCATTTGGGTCAGTGAAGCTTTGTGGTTTTGCCCAAGGGTGGATATAAATATAAGACCAGCTGGACAACAAACACCACAGTACAATAGCTCTGTATTCAAATAATATAGCTTATGTTTAAATGGAGCTTAGCGAAAGTTCAGTCAGAAAGATCTTTCACACGCTCTGGTCTGTAGTTTTATGTCTCAAACCATCTGTCATTCCCGTCCCTCACACATGCTCACTCATAATTTCCTTGCTGTCTTTCTCTTGGGCGTCAATTAAGATGTCAGCTGATCACATCTAACCAATAGCACAGTGACACACCTTCATTGTCAGCCCATCAGTGCATCATTTCATCAGCCTCATCAGCCTTATCAGTCTCAGCAGAGGTCATTAACACCACCATCACCAGTGTCTAGACTCCATTGGGGGATTTATCCTGCTGATGCTCAGTATTGATGTCCCTTGATTCAAAATTTCCCTGTGGAGTCTAAGCACCAAAGACTTTTGTCAGCATTTAATAACCAGGGTGTATAATAAACTATTCTTTTTGCTTCACTCTCTCTTTTTTCTCCTTTTGTGTTAGGGAGGTGTGAGTGGTGAGGGGTAGTTTTTAAAGCTGTTGTTGTTGGTGTACTGGACTGCATTATTTTTAAGGTGATTTTCTACGTTCCACACCTTCTGCACGCAGAGATTTAAATACATGAAGTGCTCAAATTAAAGGGACTCTTCTTAAAATGAGCAAGAGCATGACTTAAAGCAAGAGCAAAACAAAAGGCAACGTCTCCTCCCATCACACTTCACTTTAGTATCACTTTGCTTGCCAGCACTCTGGCACTCTGAGGCATTGAGGCATTATATAGGGATGAAGCCAGACTTAAAGTCTGGCTGTTGATGGGAACAAACATCCGCCCTGCTCCTCCTACGCTTCACACCAAAACACACAACACACAGGATCTAATGAACCACCATCTGGCACTACAGCAGACCTGGGCATCTGCCCTGCATGGGCAACTCAAAGAAACAAGTTCCCAAGTGGCTAAACCACTAAAATACAAATTCACCACAGCAATGTGGGTTAGGTTTCAAATGCATGCAGTACAGGTTGAAAGAAATACATTCAATATTGTTAGAAATTCAGAATTAGCATCAAGTTAATTGTTTGGGAGCTGAAACATCAATGTTGTTCCTTAGCTACAAAACAGGAGTGATGCTAATCAAGCGCTCACGTTTGTCTATGTGTCAGCATCGTGTTAACATATTCATGGTGCTATGAAATGCTGATTTATTCCATTAGGCTATATAAAAAAGGGCAGGTAATGGCAATGTGTGCTTGTGCTGTAATAAAAGAGCTGAAATGAATTTCACTGTGTGCATGAAGGCAAAGCGATGAGAGATCACGATATGGGAGGCTGAAGGTTTGCACATACAATAGGTCTAATTCAGCACACAAAAGCAGCACATTGTGTAGCAGAGATGTGAGCGATAGCAGAAATGAATAGCAATTGAAAGGTGTGAATGGCATCTCTCATTAAAAGCAAACATGCAGAGAGGCAAATAATCTTCTGATCCAGACTATTCATGCTTTATTTGGACTTTCACACTGCTTCCATGTGAGCTGTCAGCTGCAGAATTACTGCAGTGGGAGTTTTTTGTCACAGCAGAAAGGAAAAGGTCTCTATTTGTCTAACTACACTGCTGCCAGGGCGGAAAGGAACTCTTTCCTCCAATATAGGGATTTGTTGTCACCCTCTAGGCTCAGCCGCTGTTTGGTTCCCACGACGATGGAGGCGTGAAATATGCCTAGTAGTCAGGCTGTACAGTATGAGTGACCATTCTGTCTCATTTCTTTGTCTTCTATCCATTCAGAGAGGCATGTCTGGCTTACAGCAGCACACCAATCAATACAGACTGGCACACACATGCATGCTGTCAATTCCTACAAGCTGCAGCACAGCCTTCAGAGCTCTTGGGCCGTATTGAATCTTTTCAAAGTGGAAATGGGAAAGTGAAGGATCATCAGCAACAAGCATCAAACACCTTTGAGCAACCTCTAAGAATACAATGATAAGCAAGCTTTAAAATACTTATATATAATGTATGTATTATTTCCGTGTTTTTTATACTGGTCTGACCATTAGTGAACTGAAAAGCATTTCCTGCCTTGGTTCATGAGGATTAACATTACAGTGTCATCATACTAATGTTCCTGATAATCATCATCTATCAATCAATCTATTGATCCATCCTAATTTGCTATCTATTACATTAGCCAGCCAGCTTGCCATCAATTACAACTAATTTAATAGTTTACATTAAATTTGCTGTATATTTAGTCGGATACTAAGTATGAGCATAATTTACTGGCATGTGCGACCACTTTGAGATTGCTGTGAATCAAATGTAAGAACTGAGAACACTGTACTAACAAACAGAAGTCTCTCTTTTTGTTGACTTGCTGTTGCCTGGGTGTGTGACTGTTTTCCTTTTCAAACCACTGGCTCAGCAGTGGCTCTAATGAACTCCTTATTGTCTTTGTGTAAGAGCCTGCTGCTGATTAAATGTGGTCATGGTTACATGAGTTGTCTTGACTTCTTGGTCTTTGCCAGCTGCTTTTCACTGAGTCTGAGCCCTTCCACACAGACCTATTAGCAAATTCTTCTGCTGGCTTAACGTCACTTCTGAGCAGTGGGTGTAGACGTGATTGCTCATATTTGGGCACTTTTCCAAATACTTCAGTAAAATATTACTGTGTAAGCTATACAGCTTTGCCAGGATAATCCTGATTTAATTTTGGTTGGCTGATTAACATTATATCTTGCTATCTTTTCGTAAGAGGTTTCTCATGGGGGCTTTGTTACATTTTAAGCACGGTAAAGGTAAGAGAATAAGCCTGCATTACAGTGTAACTGATCTGATTTCAACTGGGGGAACTTTCTCTCTCCCTCAAAATTGGTACAGAAACAGATGAAGGCAATAGAGGAATGTGAGAGCTGTGTGGTCATTGCTTTAAAATACTTGTCACTACAGTTCACTGTGATGACATAAAGAAGATTAAAGTTACAGGGAAATTTGAATTCCTTCAATTGATTTGATGAAAGACGTAAAACCTACGAGGTAATTTTATCTTAGAAACAAAGAGAAGAACCATAGCAGAGTATAGTATAGTATGTAATGCTGAAAACAGAAGACGATATCATAACTACTGCTTCACCTCCTGCTCTAGTAAACTACATTTGTTGATGAAATACATCATTTTGGGATATACACTTTCTTGCAGAGAATTAGATGATAATATTGATACCACTCCCCTAGTTTGCATTGCAAACATGAAGCTACTGCCAGAGACCAATTAGCATAAAGACTGGTAACGGGAGAAACAACTCCAGTAGCCTGGCTTTGTCCAAAGGTAACAAAATCTCTACATCACCTCAGTTCATTTCTTAACAAGATATCCTGTGTGTGAAGTTCTTAGTAAGTAAAACAATGAGCTGTTGTTCAAGGAGGTCAAAAGTCTATTCCTTCACCTGGCACAGTCATTTCCTGCAGTCATCATCGTGACAATTAGAGTGCATTTTATTTCATTCAGAGGTCAGACATTTCTGAGTGGGAAATTTGAGTCTGAAGTGTTCTCAGAATGTGTGATTAATGCAAATAATCAACATGACTGACAGTGAGAAACTCGTCTTTATATAGCAGGTGGCAAATAGATATCTGCAACATTCGCACTTTTGACATCACTCAACATAGATAATCAGTGTTATTTCATTTACAATGTTTTTAAGTAGAGAAATAACTATATGATCTTATGGTGATTAATGATGATGTTGAAATTCATGTTCATTGTGAAAGCGACCATACTGAGTGACATCACATCATCTGCCAGTGAGGTCAGGGTACATGGAATTCAGTCAGTTTCCCAATAAGTGTTGAGTTCAAAACCCCCCCATACTTTTTCAAGAAGAAGGTTTAGATTGAAGTGTTTGATTTTCGAATAGTCTGGAACACATAAGACCACAATGTGTGATTTTTTATGCGTTGTAAAACCATATGTTGAACTGATTAAAGTGACATATAATTTGTTAGCTAGAGAGGTGCTGATACATGGATTATGTAACCTTCAAACACACTCAAGATAAGTATTACCCCCTGTTTCACGTTTTTGGGCTAAGCTAGGCTAACTGGCTGTTGGCTCTATAGCATTATGTTTGCTGCACAGATAGCCTATGCAAGTGGCATCTATTTTCTCCTGTAACTCTCAGCAACAAAGAGAAAAGGTGTATTTCCTAGAATGTTGAACTATTCCTTTAGTATACAGTATACAGTATGAATACAAATGGAGAGGTTTTTGTTAAGATCCACTGAGAGATAGTTCTGGAAGTGCCCTCTTTCTATGAAGACATAATGAGTTTACATAATAGTTAACATGATCTAATGAGTGCAGAAGTAACAGGCAGGAGGCCAATAACAGGGTCCACCCATCTCAAACTATTTTTAAAAGACTGTAACGTCTGCGGACACAGGCGCAGTACCGGGCCAGCTGAATGAGGCCGAAAGAGAGAGAGTAACTCATGAAGACAGTTGGAAAGAGCAGTCGATGTTCAGCAGTGTCATGTTGTGATCCAGCATCACAGGCACCTCTCTTCTACAGCCCAAACGCACAAAGAGCCTGACAGGGACAGCAGAGCAGAGGAGGGAGGGAGTAGACATCTACTCAAGGACGCCGGATAGAAGGAAGCACTCATACTCTGCACCAATTTAGAGTTTTAGGTAGATGACTTTGCCCTCTATGTCTGACTGTTCCTTTCTCTTTTTTGTCTTTCTCCCTCTCTCTCTCTCTCGGCTCCTCGCTCTGCCCGAGGCGAGCAGATATCAGCTGATGTCTGCACAAACACAATGACCTCAGGTCTCGTGTGTTCTTGAACCAGCAAAAAAAAGGCGAAACAGCAAGAAAAGAATAATGGAGTGAGCGGAGAGAGGACGAGTTGTTTGGAGAATTATAAAAAGCACTCCAGGTAGTATTGCTTTGTCATTGGCAGGGGCATTCCTTGATGGCAGACTTTTTATAGAGGGCCTGGGTAAAAGCTGTACTGCTATTTATATATTAAAAAACATGTCAACCAATGATGCATCTCACAAGGTGCGCAGATGTCACAGTGTTGTCTGGTGATTGATGGATGAGCAATATGTTAAAAACTTAGCATACGTATCCTATCATGTGTTGAACTGTTGTGTAAACTTTTGTCTTAACTTTTTCTGCTTTGTCAGTTGTGTTTTGCTGTGATGACACAAATGGCAGAGAAGGCCCACAGGTGCAGTGCACTCACCTTTATGTCACTTCTTATTTAGGTCGGCAAGGTTCAACACAACAGGTCACTAGCCGTGACCAAATCTCAAGTTTATGTGGATGTACGTGAGTGTGTGTGTGTGTGTGTATGTCCATGTGCGTGTGTGTGTGCTGACCAACGTCCTTTTCATTTACGCACTAAACTTGTTTATGACAAGAAGCTCTAAGATTTTGCATTGTTATGTCAGGGTCCCCCAGCAAAAACGTAGACCATCATCGCTCTTAAAGCACAGTCTGATCTGATTATACTCATCCCAAATGACAAATGTGATCATGTTAATTAGTCTCGCTAGCGGCATTACACTTCAGATGGCCATGTTGGTTGGTCCACTACTTCAGTTCACATTGAAATATCTTACAAACAGCTATTGGTTGAATTGCCATGTAATGTTACACAGACATTAATACTCCTCAGATGATGAATCCTAATGACTCTGGTGATCCACTGACCTTTCTTCTATTGCCACCATGAGGATGACCTTTGTAGTCTTGATGAAATATCTCAAAAGCTACTGGATGAATTGTCATGAAAGTTGGTACAGACATTTGTATTACTCACATGATCAGTTTTAATAACTGGTGATCCCTTAACATTTCCTTTTAGCTCCATCATCAGGTCAAAATGTTTTAACTAAATGATGAAAATAGTTAAGATTAATCTTGATAAACATCAGCATTATAGCATTGTCATTGTGAGCGTGATTGCAAGGTAACATATACATGTAGCACAAGGCAGAGCTAGTCTTTAAGTGCAGCCACATAGATGCTAGCATGGTTGCAGATGTATTTAATGTATTACCTGTCAGATATTTATTATTAGTTTAAATAGTAATTAATGAGTTAAAATAATGTTGTCAATGCATCTCTATCTATGTAGATGTAGCAACAGTTGTAGCAGTTATGTAGCAGTGGCCAATATACATTTTATCCAATTGTAAAACACAATTCTAGCTAATGTTGAAGGTTACAGACCATCTATCTTATGAACAAAGTCATTTTTGCACTACTGTATCAACATTTCTAACAGGCAGTGCATCATGCAATGGCTTTTCCTACCAGCATAATGAGATTCTCTTTGACATAATGTGTTTTGTGGGCAATGACACTAAAAAGAGCACCTACCTTCAGGGCTTGTTTAGAAGGGGCACTGGGTCAGTGGTTCATTTTAGGATTACTCATCAGATATTTGTCTTCACTACTGCTAGTTAGCTACTGCTTTACATAGCTAGTTCAAGGCAGCATGTAATAATAAGACAGTCTTATAGTGAATGGTGTTAAGATATTTATTATATTATGAGGCAAAATGTGCCCTTTTTGGAGGACAACAATGGGAACAAGGCTCATGTTTGATGATTTTTTAAATGAAAGGCTTTGGCTGCATATGGGACATTGTTCTTATCTAATGTAAAAATGGACTAAAATTCAATTAGCATATCATGGCAGAGTATCAAACTATCACATATGCCCGTTTTGACCCCCATATGTTTCATTGTCTCTGGACTGACATGTTTTACTCATGTGTCTCTTGGCTAGATGAGTGTGCTGCTTTCACAGAGACAGAGAAGGATGGAGGGAGTATGTCCACAGCGGCCTGTTGGGTCAGCTGTAATCTTGCATGCCAAGTGGGAGGTCTGGGTTGATTCCAAGACCACACTAAAGTATTAGCACCCCAGCCCATGACAAATACTGTATGTGACACTAAAGCACACGACCCAAAGGACACATAAAAAGTGTAATCCATCACATACTAAAACAAAATAGGAAAAAAATAGAAAGAAGGGTGTTGACTTTGGGAGGTGTGAATGACCTTTTATTAGAGGTTATTGTGGGCAATGCAGTGGAGCAGATTTAATTTTGTACACCACCATCTCTTCCTCTTGTGAAGGGCGGATAATCCCACTTTCATTTGAACAAATACTTTGTCTGTGGCAACAAGAGAAGTTTTGGGTATCAAGGGAGGAGATATTTTAGTTTTACCAACTGTCTGGTTTCATCATATTACAGCTAGAGAACAAGAAACAGCTAGAGAGAACTCATTTCAGAGAGTTAATATCATTTCTTTCTGATTCTTCCAACTGAACAAAGGCCTCTATGCTTCATATGCTATTTGAGTATATAAGCAAAGCATTGCATTTCAGCAGACCTGATTGGACATTTTCATATTTTACACCTTTTAGATTGACTCTTCATTGCACATTTTATTTGATATCTTTGTTTTTATGAATAATTGCTCTCAATGAGTGTTGAATGACACCACAACAATACACAGCAAATGTCAAAGTAGAAATATCATCGAATCTTAAATCTTATGCATTGAGCCTTATAGAGAAGTCCTTATCTATCTTCCTGTGTCCTGTATTGCCCTTTGTATTGTCTACTTTCCCATGCTAGACAATCTTTTTTTACAGTATGTGTGACATATTTGTCATCTAACTGCCCTTTCATTCGTAGATTAATCTACACAGAGCTGGCAGATGAAAATGAACAGTGGCATACAGGATATTAGTCATTGAGAGCAGAAATAGAAGCCACAGAATACATTGTATGTCTTTGTTGGTTCAGCACCTGGACATCAAAGGAGCTTCCTTTTTTGGGAGCCATCTGTCAATGTAATTCTGTCAAAATTTTGGGCTGAATTTGTAAATGGGCATGTAGGGGTCTCACACACACACACAGTTACTGATTTAAGTCTCCTTGTAAGCTTTGTGATTAATATCCGTCTCTTTAGACACATGACAAAAATCTGATAAATTGTTTGCTTCCAAAAACGATCCTCTCCTGATCTTTAGAAAGGTTTGGAGATACAGATTCCTAAAGCTTAGAGATGTTCTCATAAGGTAGAAGAGAACAGAAAGCAAAAGGGAAAGGCGGTTATTTCACAAGCACTCACTTCAAAATGACTGCTGTCCACCCACATAAAGGAGGCAGGTGTAATCAGACTGTCAGTCAGTAGGAGCAAGGGCAAACAAATTTCACAGTCAGAGTAAAATGAACGCAGGTCATAGACTTATCTATGCATGAAGGCCAGAAAAACATCAGCAACAGCATGCCATTGGATTATGGACAGGGACACCTCCACCCGGATCCATCTCCAAGTTGATGCTGAGAGGGTGTAACTGAGTCCTCCTGTCAGAAGGCTAATCCCTCACAGGGACAAATTTAGCTTCCGCTCCTAATCAAGCTTTCATCTGAGTCCAGAGCTGATGTCACCGAGCCTGCTGCCCTTACTATCCGAGATATGTTAAGAGCAAACAACTTCACACCTGCTCGGCGGCAACTCTGATCTGACGCTGCCTATACAGGAGATAAACAACTCACAGATTAATGAGTTGAGATCTTGTGGATTCGCCAGAGACCTCCTCCTCACACCCAGAGAGCATCAGGAAGATTTGGAGCAGGTCAACATCCTGATTCGCAGACTGTCAAATGCCAGCGGGATGTATTGGTGATGAGGAGGAGATCTGAAGCAGCCTCAAAGCTCTGATCACTCATCCCCCTCCCCAAAACCCTCTTAAACCCCCTTTGGTGCCTGCGGGGGCTGTCTGTGGACACCCTGCACACCACGGGCAATTACCCTTTAAGCTGTTCCCAAGCACAATTACCGTGGTCCTTAGCGGAGCAACACATGGTATTGCAATAATGTATGGAATGGTCATTGATGGTGTGTGTGTGTGTGTGTGTGTGTGTGTGTGTGTGTGCGTGTGTGTTTGTGTAGGTGTGTGTAGAAGGAGTGATGTTGAGATAGTAACACTACCCTTTATCCTGTCTCCCGGTTGGGAAGACCACACTGTGATCAAAGTCTCTTTGAAGATCCTTATTTATGGAGGTGAAATGGCAAATCCACTCTAGTGGGTTTTTTTTTTTTGGAAATCTGACCATCTTGTCTTGTTATTGACAATCTGCCAAAAATAAAAATGCCACAGGTAATAGACAACCATGCCAAGTGCTTGTATGAAGGTAGGAATTTTTGAAACAAATGATGCAGCAAAGTGTTTATAGCTGCTCCAAATGGCCACACACTGGAAGGCGGATATAGTTGTGTAAATAATGAAAAAAGAGAGCTTGAAAAAAAACTTCTGCTTACTTTCTCATCTTTGTCAACCTGGCCAGTTGCTGCATGATGACTGATTAATGTCATGATTAATGCCAGATTGTCAGTTTCGAAAGGTTACAGAAATTCTCCAATGCAGTCCCTCTAATTCCAACCTTGGAAAAGTGTGGGTTGAATCGGATCACAGTATGAAGTTGGTCACCAATCAGACAAGCACTTTGGTTGAAGCATACTTAAGGCTTTGGTTTTTAGGATGTACAATTCCAGTTAATTCCAGTTTATTACAAATTCAAATTTAGTGTAATTTCATAATGAGCTGCATACAGCCAGCTGCATATTCATATTAGTTTCACTTCTCACTATGAATCTGCTGATTCTCAATGCCAACACTGCTTGCTGCTGCAACTCTCTCTACGTCAACCTCATGTGATTTAAGCGTTGTTATTGCTTGTCTAGTGTTCCTACATATGTATTCTCCCTAAGAGAGCAGAAACTTTTCTGACAAATTTAGCTGTACAAACATTTACCAAGAGTTACTTGACCTAAGTGTCTCTGACTGAACTAGCGGTTATAATAACAAACTTATTTGGAAAAGAATATTATGGCGAAGGCTAAAATTATCACCCAAATGGTCTGCTGTAAACATCCATCATGGTTTCTCTGCTAAACTTTGACCTGTCTTACTTGCCATAGATGTGTGCATGCAGTTTCTTTGTGCAATGACGTATGATTTTCAATATTTATTTCAATCTTGCTGTGTTCAGAGGTCCTGAATTTTAAGTTTATTAACTCAGCAATACCAAAACTAATATGAATGACGGCAAAGACCAGACTACACCATAATATACTGGAATTATCCTTTTAACCAAATAGAATTAATAATGTCCACAAGTGTGTAGATTGTGTGTGAAGAGTGTGAGTGTGTGGGTGTGGCTGAGGTTGAGAAGTGAAGGGGGCTTTCGCACTCATGCATACGCCTCTCTACATGTACTTCCCTTGAAAACTCTACGCACGGCTTGGTGCCATCAATTGTTAGAGATGGTGAAGTGATTAATTTCTGTGTCAGGTCTTGGGTTGATTGGACAAGCCTTTGGGGAGAGTTGGATTGATTGGATGGTTCCTGTTTCTGTATAGCTGCAGTGGTGGTGATGGTGGAGAGGGGGAGGAAGGGGGCTGAAGGGTGAAGAGGCACACGGTTTTCTCTGTCTCTCTCGCTCGCTCTCTCTCTTGCACTCTCCCCAGAGATCGGCCGCAAATTAATACAAATCAGAGCCTTCTTCTCTGCCAGAGTCTCGTCGCTCACCTTCCCCCCAGGTAGGAAAAAGGAGAGAGGACGATGGAGCAGGTGCAGCCAAGTGCAGAGCAATCGGAAGAGAAATGATTGGAATATCAGTGAGTGAGTGCTTTTGTGCTTGAGAGACAATGTAGAGAGAGAGAGAGAGAGAGAGAGTGAGAGAGAGAGAGAGAGAGAGAGAGAGAGAGAGAGAGAGAAGAAGAGCAGATATGGAAAACTATTATCACCAAACCTTGGAAAACATATGGCATTCTAGTTTTGCTGCTGACACCTGTGTTAATATACAGTAGATCTGCACCACACGCTGTGTCTTTGTTAAGCAGCTGGGCAGATGTTTGAATTTTTACATTCCCAACTGCCATTTAGGAACAGGTTTTTTTTTGTTTTTTGTTTTAAAGACCAAATTTAAAAGCACTCCTTTTCTCTGGGATGTAAAAACATTACAGACCCCCGACCCATTCGCTGTTCACGTGAATCAGTGAAAATTCAGGCTTGTTCACTCTAACTATGTTTGTCATCCCAAGCCTTACAGAGAGAGGAAGTGCAGTGCAGTGATGGTGGCAGAGTGACCCCTTCTGGTCTGATGCCCAGCAGTCTAGTCTACTCTGTGGACACTGAACCCAGTGCACCCAGTCTGACTTTGTCTCATTGTCAATATTCCCAGGCTCTGTCAGCAGATCTATGGGGATTAAAGCCCTTTGTGTAGCAATGTAATCACCATCTTTAGGAACCCCAAAGCTGTTTAAAAATGTCTCTCTGCTTTATCTCATTGTATGCATTTTTTGTCCTAGTTCTTTCTGTATGTGAAATATACTATTTATAGTACTTCACTGCAATGTAGACTTAACCCAAAGCTCTTCTTTTCCTTAAGATGATGATTATACTTTGTGTTTCCTTTATGAAATCATGTATCTGATATCTGAGCTTCTACATTGAGGGTATCAAGATTGTGAAAAAAATGCCTGTATTGATTAAAATCTACCCCATGCTGGGATTTGTCTTTCTAATTTTAGTGGACAGAGCTCTATTGATCTTTCCATAACACAATACTGTTCAAATTCCCCATGTGATCCTCTCCATTTCATTAACAAAGACCAAAAGCAGTTGCTTTGGTTTGTGTGTCTGTGGTGAATGTGCTATAATACATTTTGTTAACCGTATGAGACCTGGAGTGACATTAATCCGCAGGGGACAATACTGACACTTCAGATTGACAAATCCTTTTCTTATAACACAGTGTGTCATTGTGGAGAGTACCATGATAAACCGTAGCCTTTAGCCCATGTCAAGTACAGCTCTGTGAGAATAACCTTGGACACTCTCGTGTGATGCTGCCGACACATGGAGATTAGCAGCCTTGTGTCAGTGTGTCAAAGCTGATCTAAGTCCAGTAGCTTTCTCTCTGAAGATGCCTGCTGTCAGTGGTGGGTTATAAAGCCCAGCTATCATGGATCACAGCTCAAATGAAGCAGGTTGCTATGCAGACACCATAAACTGAATCACAAAGACAAGGAAAAAAGATGAGTGGAGAGTTAACATTAACGTCTAGCATTAATCACAGGCATGCATTATGAGTATTATTTCCCAGCTAGTATGGGAAATGGGTCAGTGATAGGCTAACAGTGGACAGCCACCTCTTGACATTTGGGAAAACCAAATGGGGTCCAATTTGTTCTCCAAATGTCATGAGGTGAGATTCACAGGAAAAATAACACATTAGCCTCTGGCAACCTATGTTTAACTCATGTGGTAACCAACAAGTGACCCACATGGGGGTCATTTACTGTATGTCCAAAAAGGCCACATTTGCACTCCCTTGCCTCACTACCTAGCCCAAAGACACTACAGTACTGGAGCTAGTTGCATCTGCTCTTCTTTGGTTAAAAAATAGCCTAATGATATGTAGGGGTCACTAAACACGTTGCTTAACACCAACTAGTTCTCATGTGGAGAATTTGTAAGTAACATAGCTACATGTGACTGAATTAACTGACAAAACTAATGTTAGCTTGCTAATGTACGACTGTATGTATATTAAAGAGGTTGTGTGAAATATGGTCAACACATTTCACAAAATGCTTGAAACAATGCTATTTAACTGGTAAAGATTTAATTAATGCCAGTAAAAGTACACTATATGTCCAAATAATGTTAATCAGGTTAGCTTAGTCAGATTCAAACTGCATGAACACCACTGACTAATGCACACATTTCTTAATGAAATCATATATGAATAAAACAAAAGATTAGTACTTATGTTTTAGATAAGGCATTCCCCCTTACAGCTGTAATATGTGTAAGTTATGCTATTTTCACATAGCTGACGGCTCTGCCAGCAATTGATTTACACATTTCTCAAGTCTTTTCTAGCTTTTTAAATTTTAATAAAATCACTAGTTTGAAACTAGCTAGAACTTTGGGAGAATTTGGCACACAAACTTACAAATAGCATAACTTACAAATAACTGGTGCAATCCAGTTCTGCATTGTAACACACTGTAGGTGGACATATGGAGGGGCCCGTTGATTATGACTGCTCTCATGGACCCACTTGTAACCCACTTTGACCCAATCAGTGAATCACATGAGCAGACACAGACATGAAGCTGACAAATGTTTATGGGCCCCAGGACTCAACAGCCATCACATCAGGAACACATTCGGGGCTCATATGGAGACGACAGATATTTTATTCAAATGTTCCTCCATTGGGTATTCATGTCCACCTCTGCTTTTCATTATGCTCCAGAGCAATCAGAGTGGCAGAGACCAAAAGACAGACAAGACCTCATTTATATTACAAGGCTGTCGATTAAATTCAAACCTCCCTGAGAAGTTTAGTCAAAGAATCGGGGTACTTGTATGTAGGTCAGTCTAGTTGTACAGTTTTGTCAAAGTGCTGTCTCATGTGAAAATGCTGCAGCCGAAGGACTCTGGGGCTACAAGTGGGTTGCAGAAGGGCGCTTTCAGCTCCTTTCTGTTCCTATTCCTTCTCTCCTCTTCTCTCATCTCTCTCTCCCTCTCATCTGTCATCATCCACACCCGAGTGCTTCTTTTGGCTCACTGGCCCCCCATGCCCCTAGGAAATCTACTGTCCACATTGGAGCAACAGTGCAGTTAAGACTAATATGTCAGTGATCAGTAGCTTTTTAATTCAGTAAAATAAATAATTTAAAACTGCTTTTGTGTTTAGATTTTGTTTGTCAGGTTGCTTGAGGGCTACAACATTGTCAGTCTTGGTCACAGTTGCCTTTATCTCAACATGAATGAAATGTGGCTCTAAATCCTCCCTCAAGGCTATTTTCCCCCATGAAACCTGTATGTCCACAGGGTAGAACACCATGCAATCCCCCCTTCCCTGGGCACCACTAATCACCTCTAAATCAGACGCCTTCAGCAGTTTCAGAGGACAATAGTGTCGCCAATGTTCAGCCCTGAGGCAGATCACCATACGGAAAAAGAGCGGGAGGTATCTGTAGCAAAAATTGGAGCACCATATGTTTTTCAAAGGGTTTTTTGATAATAGTTTTCCCTGATATGAGCTCAGAAACACACACACACACACACACACACACACACACACACACACACACACACACACACACAGAAAAAGTGAGGGAGAGAGCTTGAAGCCCAAAAGGGCTCAAGGAGGAGGAAAGCCCTAGATTTGCTCACCAGTCAGGCTTTACTGATGAAAGCCCCATAAGTGCCACTGTCACACACACACACACACACACACACACACACACACACACACAGAAGACAGAGCCTTGGGCCAGCATGGACAGACTGCTGAGGAGAGCTATGTGTTCATGGTTCAGGTGTGGCACTTTCTCTGAAGCAACAACAGTACGTTTAAACACATTTTAACACATTTCAGCCAACTTCACACCAGCTCAGTTCTAGCTCTTCATCTTTCTTTTCCAGTGTTCTTCATCCAAAATATACTGAAATATAACACAAAATGCTAGAGGAATAGGTCTGCATAATAATAATAATAATAATTATGATTAACAATAATAATGATAATAATAATAATAATAATCATCATCATCATCATCATCATCATCATTATCATTTTTTGGGAGATTTATTTCCAAAAGTTAAATAAGAAAATCAATGCCACTATCATGTCTATGAGCGACAGAGAGGTAATTAGCTTGTCTTAGCATAACACTGCAAACAGGGAATTGCTTGCCTTGATCTGTCAAAAGTTCAAAAACCTGCACACCAGCAACTTTAAATTGCTCACTTACTAAAAAAGTGACATAAAATAAATTTTTTGCATGCTTTATGACCCACAACAGATGATTTAACTAGCTGCTTTACACTCTTTTCAGTTTTTATGCTAAGCTATGCTTCTTGCCTCCTGGCTCCAGCTCCAGCTAGTTGTAGCACAGACATGAGAGCGGTATCAATGATGAAATTTGTTTTTCCAAAATGTTGACCTATCCAAAAGGCACAACCAGGATTTTAACCAAGATGCAGTGTCATGACAACTCTTTGAATAAGACGTTGATGCCATCAGCAACAGTGAGCTATTATGTTGATGTATTCTGACAGTTATAGCAGAGGGGAACTGCTGTCACTCTGAGTGTCTTCGACAGCAACCCAGGCAACCAATAAAGTGGAGGATAGAAGCTATTTCCACATCGTAAAATGCAAAACCAAAAAAATCCTGTGGCTCAGCTTACCTTTAATAACGTGCCTTATTGCATGGCAGCGACATTAATATTAAATATTTAAAGATTTATATTGACTTCATATGTCTTGTGCTCCATTATGATATCACGATTAATTATTCTGCCATGGCAAGCTAATGTATGGTTTAGAATAGAGAGATATTGGGTGGATCTGTAAGAGGTGAAGGTCAGGGATGGGTGCATCAGTCATATCCAGACAATGGCAGCACTATAGAGTGCTGGCTTCTGCTGAGGAGGAGAAAGCCTCAAGGATCCCCTTTCAGCAGATGGGGGTGTGTTAGCAGGGCGGAGGCAATTAGGCCAGCTATAATCCTCCATCTGCTTTCCTCCATCGCCATCCCGTCAGCCAGAAGCAAGGCTGCCCCTCAAACTCAGAGGACCGGGCAGGGACTATAGGCTACCATAGCAAGAAAAACCCTGACAAAGCACGATGAAACTAAATAAACTCTGTCAGCTATTTTTCCTTCTAATTGCACTCAACCACTTTTTGTTCCTTTTTCTTCACCTACACCTGCTTCTTTTCAGGTTCGCTCCCTCAACACTTTTCTTCTCCACTTCTACTCTCTACTTCACTTTCCAGAAGAACTAAGCCACGGGCGTCTTGTAAGTACTTATATGCACATGTGCATACTGAGAATAAAAAGTGCAGAACACAGACTTATTTTAGGGCCACTGCTGGTGTAAACACATGTCATCATCAAGACACTGGTATTATAAATCTCAATAATATCATTCACTCTCTATCTCTTGTGGCCTTTGTGCTGTTCACTTGAGTGACATCTACAGCAGGAAGACATAAAGCTCTGTGGCTGAACCAGCTGTGGCTTGTTGTCTCTTGGCTAACAGAGCAGAAACACACAAGACATCAGGAGCAGATGGGTCTGAACAGAAGATGCGAGCATGCTATGATGCTTGAAACCCTACCTGCTCTCTGATGACGTCAGTATGCTTAAAATGAAGCAACTGTGGGACTGTGTAACAGCATCTGAATCCCCTTATCACATCTGACCATCATACCCGCCTTACACAGTGATTGCCCAGATGTATGTGCATATGTGAATTAATATTCAGGCTTTCTTTTTTTATTCTTCCTAAAGATGTCACCACTTTTTTACAGTACACATTTAGTCCCTCACACATTAGGCAGCTAAAATCAGTTTTGCATTGAATGAAAATGTATTTAAGGATGTGATGATGTGAGGTTGTATTAGTTATTATTCAGTCAATATGTCACTCATTGAGACCCAATATGTGTTTGATGCTCTTAAAGAAAATTCAACAAAATATGGAGAACAGCTATTTGGCAATATGACTTGAAGCTATCAGAGTTTTTTTGTGGCATTTGGCCTACTGCAACATCCATTTATTATGAGCTTGGAGTTCATCTTTTACTGATAATGTCTGCTGAACATCCCAGTCTATTTGACAGTTTAATAGAGACTGTAGACATGACTCAGTTTTTGTTGAGTACTTACCATCAACATATGAGACCGTCTTGTCTTGTAAATCCATGTGAGCTGGGCACATTTATGTGTGTATCTTAAATAAAAATATTTGTAAATTATTTGTTCATTTGAGTACCAATTTCTGTTTCTTCACCTGGTTTTTAAATGGGGTTGAGGTCAAGGGACTTTCTACTTATCTCTAACAAAGTAAAAACAGAGCCCACCTTCACAATAATCTAGAAGAGATTACTCATTTGTTTTTAAGGCTATAAATCCCAGTTTTTGAATTATACAGACTTCTTGATTGGATTAAATTGGTTCTGAACTGACCTTCACTCTGACACTCTATTGTACTGATAAATGTGAATGCTACTTATTTGCTTTATGATCATGAAGTCATGCAAATTTTGGTCAGCATGGATGCTGCTGAGCAGAAATGGAGTCATGGTGACTGTGCGCATACTGAACATAAAGAGACCATCTGTTGGAATCTTCTGCCTGTCTGGAAAAGACATGACATTTGCTGGTTCATTTGAGCTGTCTGTCACTTTAATTTGCTTTTTACCAGAAAATGTCTCTTAGTTACTGTGATTGTGTGGATTATGATGTGCTTTAGTGGCTAAAATTCAGAATATAAATGGCAGATATATAGGTGCTTATTTAGCTATTGTTTATATATTTAGAGACTCATAGTAGTGTGGGACTTCAACATTCAGAGTTGTCAGCAGAAGCAGGATAGCCTATATATCATACGTGCTGCTTTCTTCATGCCTACCTCCCCCAGGGAAAGTATAGAGCAACAATACATAATAGTTGCCATTGCTACCGATGGTGCATTGACCTTCTGCAATGTTTACAGGTCAGGCAGAGTACAGTTTCTGCCTCAGGACTAACTCACAAAGCAAAATACCCTGACGAGAGGAGACAGAAAGAACACCCCAAGCATTCATGTCAATCAAATGAATTGCTTTTCACTGTTTTTAGCAGTTTTTCGCACCTGGTATTGCGCCAGCTCCCTGTTTATGTTAAAGCTAATTCAATCTCGATCCAGTGAACTCCAGACTGCACACTCACCAGAATGATAAACTCCTGAAAGAGATAGACAATTAGTCATTCAGCTTGAAAGAAAGTGAGCCCTCTTATGTGTAGTCATGTTCTTCCACTGAATGAAAAAAAGTATTTTTTCTGAGCTGTATGGAGGTTAGTTCCATCCAGCGCTCTATCCGGGGGCATCAGCCTTACACTCTCAATGGTCTGCAGGAACACAGGTTAAGGGGTCAGTGCATTAGTAGCTGTTATTGTCAAAGTCCACAACACAGAAAGAACCAACTGTGAGGCTATATGGAGTTATGTTGGATCTAATGTCCCTTTTGAAGCTTTTGCTCCCAGAAGGCGAGTGTATCACACAATTGATTTGCTCACAGTTTACAATACAGTGTTTCAAGGAACACATCAAGAACTAACTATCAATGACTCACTAAGTAGTTCTATAACAAGTATGAAGTCTACATGCTAATGCATATGCTGGTGTCTAGTAGATATCATGTTGACCATGTCCAGCTTGTTGTCCAGTTTTGATTTTAGTATACTTGCATTTGCACTTGACACAAAGAGCTGAGGCTGAACGTACTAGCTCTGAAAGTTTTGCAAGTATTTGTTCAGAAACTAAAACACAGGATAAAATTAAATGTCATCACATTTAATGTGCACTAGATTAAAAGATAATGGATAACAATTCATCCTTAGGGAGATATTAATGTCTGTTGAATTCCATGGCAATCCATCTAGTAGTTGTCAACACATCAATCAAAAGTCAGTCTGGAAAAGTCAGTAGGCGTTATCCTCTGGAGACCATAAATGTGTGTGCACATAATCTCATGGCAATCCATCAGGTAATAAAGTAAGATATTTCAGATATTTCAAAGCCGTGGAGACATCTGTAGAATGGCTAAAACTACATCGTATTTATCTGAGGACTTCAAGTCAGTGTTTTCAACAGCAAATGCAAAATGTCCTGTTCAGGAATTTCAGAAATGTTTGATAAGCTGCCAAAATTTATAAACATTTCACAGTTTCATTTCTGATATTGTTCTAATAAACACATGCAAGCCTGCCAAGATTGTATTGTGTGATCACGTATAGATGCAGAAAATGCCTTTCTAATGCCTCTGCTAATTGTGGAGTATAATTTTAGTTTCATTGCCACACACTCCCTTTGGCACAGGGAGAGAATCACATAATAAATATCATGTATATCTGGATTGATTACTGGCAGAGCCATTTGGCCTCCAGATAGAAAAAAATTGCATCTGGCATGCACTAGTGACTTGGGCAATCAGCGTAGCCATGGCCGCACTTGATGAAATGCCTTGTGAAAAGGCCACCTCTTCACATTTGTAAAAGTCACCTTCTATTATCTTCCAATTGCGGGAGTTGGGGGTTCTTTAAACTCTGTAATGTTATCTTTTACAAGTGTGGCAGGACCAGCCTGACATTTGTAAACAGTCACTTTACTTCCTATTCCCTTGATGCAATGTCTTTATGACCAATCAGATATGGCTCCTGTTCTTCTGATGGCCGCTGCTGTAGCCAGCTAGACTTATGGCAGGAGCCTTCCAGAGCTGCACTCATCTCTCTGGCTAAATGCCACAGTGTATTTCACAGAACGGGTCCTTCAAATCTTGTATCACATACCACTCTACAAAATGTTACTGGAATTAGATGAAATAGACTGGACTGATAATAGCATAGCAATATGAATGGTTGGCAGCGGATTCATGATAAAGTGTGTGGGTGAAATGCAATGTGTAATTGGCTAAGAGAATTGGAGTGTGTGAACTGGAGGTGTGAAAGACAACCAACGGTCCTCTTAGCATATTGGAAAATGTGCAATCTGTTGAGGTTTTGAAGGTCAAGTAAGAATCTCCATTTACCCAATATTACATATACCGTATATATATGATTAACATGCACCAGAAACATCAGTCTCATTGTATTCTGGACATGTTTACAACCACTGTGATGATAAATGACACAACCTTTTATCACAGGTATTTCTGCTGTTTTTCATACTTACAAGGTGATTATAAATATTTAAAGGATCACAGACTGTTGACAGCTTAGCCTTTTTCGAACTAGAGAGAGGTAAATTACTCCAGGTCTCAGGAAATGGCTATACATTTTCTTATTTTATAAAAGCAGGGAAAACATGCTGTAAATGATAAATCGTATCACCCCTTATGGAGAAACATTAGCAATTTTTGAAGTCACGTTTCTGGACACTGGACGATATTCACTCTCTTTTCAGTGAGTTTATCAGATTTTTTTTTTTTTGCTTGAAATGAGTAATGTGGTGAAAGTGAACCAAAATAGTAAAGATGTGGACTGTAAAACCAAAACAAAGAGCTGAAAGATCTATTACACATCCGTCCATCCTAGGATAGGAACCTTTCCTCTGTTGCTGAGGTTTCCCCCCCACTTTTTCCTTTTAAAGGTTTTTTAGGGTGTTTTTATAAATTGAAACCAAGCGTCTAAGGACAGAGGATGCTGTATTTCTGTACTGAAAACTCCCCTGAAGCAGATTGTGACTTGCCATATTTGGCTGTACCAATGACATTGACTTGACTATTGTCTGTGGGTTTCTTACCGTGAGAGGCTCCTTTCACATGCAAGTCATTTGAGCTATTGTTAATGTGAAAATATTAATTACAGCAGCTTTAATTTAATCTTACAAGCCTTTAACACAAAAGGAATTCAAGCCTTAAAACAATTCCCAAGTTGAATCCACAATGCTCTCCACCTGAATGCAGAACAATGCTATGACATTTTTTGGAATCTACTGAATGATTCATCACAAAACCCTTCACAAAGTGTATTCATAAAATTACAAGTGCAAGTATGGTCATGTTGCCAGTATTGTAGCTGCCAAACCACGTCCTGTGGGATGTGTGCGTGTAGAGGAAGTGGAGTTGTGCTTCTGGCAAAATCTCTGCTGATAGTAGCTAATGTAGCATGGAGAGCCAGAGAGACGTTCTGCATGTGCTGTCATTCATTTCCATTAGCCCTGAGTTGGAGTGCCAATGGAGATATCAATCAGTCTATGGGTACTCATGCTGTAGCTGTCATGTGGCACCATGCTGGAGTGAGCTGTGACGGACAAAGATGGATGTTGCATTCCTGACACAGGGAATACCCTTAACAGGGGAATAATTAGCTGAATGCAACTCAAGCAGGACTCCAAGTTGGATGAATTTAAGTTCTGCTTGCATGGGATACTGGGGGGAAACCAGATAAAGCTCAGAGCAACTGCTGGTAAATGTCCATCTCTGACCTTAGTCATCAGTATAACACAGAAATTATGTGACACTGCTGGTAAAAACGACAACGATCAATGTCCTCTTGTTGGTTGACTCCATGCATGTCCAGGTCCACCAGCTATAGAAGTAGGTCATGGTTTGGCAGACAAACACCTGAGCCAGTCACTGGCTAGCAAGCATGATCATGGTACATCTTTCTGGAGCGCTACAGCTTCTGTGGAGTAGCATCAGGTGTCTTTTCAAAAGATTTATAAATAGCACATAGCTGCTCCCCAAGCTGCAGATCTGCCTCCCTCTCAGTGTCATTAAGCCCAATTGGAGCGGTAATTGCTTATAGCGAAGCAGTCAACCACATCACTGATGGATGGAAGAAGACAACGAGATTATTTTTGGAGAAGCTGCCATGGCTGTGTATGGTGGTAACAGGACACCTTTTATACAACAGAAAATCATTTTCTCATCATATTTTGCCTTAGAGGTCCTGCCAAACCCCAAATCTAATGTCCCCATTACATACATGTATGTATGAATTAAGAGAAAAAAAGATAGACTTGGATGTACTGTTACTATGATTTCCCCCTGCAGATTAAAAAAGCACAGCATCAGTATCAGAGATCACAAGAGTCTTATTGTTTACCAAGCCAGGGAGCCTTCACACAATGAGCTATTATAGCCTCCCTGATTGTTTTGTCAAAAACATTACACACACGAGCAGCAGGCTGTTGAAATGAGAGCACCCATCAAAAAGAAGGAGAACGATACGCCTCTCCTTTTCAATTCATTCTCTTTACTCATGGGGGTTCTTCTTTTTCTGGCTCTTCGAAGCAACCAGCCAGAAGGTTATTTTTCACCTCGCCACCTCACCTGTCCCACAGTCTGCTTGGTGACAGATAAACCTAGTGGGTTCGCTCCGTGTCTCGTGCCTGCAGATGGCACAATGGTGCTGATGGGGCACTCTGGTGTACTGGAGATTGCACAGGGAAGCACTGAAGGGAGGCCTTACAGAATGAGTAATAGTAACACTATCCGCACTGTGTTATGCCACGGAGAAATGTGGGGAATGGATGAGCCAGTGCCATGGCAACAAAAACAAAGGGAGGGCAGTATAGCTAAGACTCCCAAGGCGACTCTTCATGCTCTTTTCCTGGGTTTCTCTTATCACCAATAACAAGATGTTCACTGGGGCTGACAGTTCATTAATGCTGGAGGCTTCAATTGATTTCTATACAATATTTGTACATATGCTACAAGCATAAATGAGAAATTTGTCCATTTTTCCCATTGCAGATAATTCCCAAATCAGATACAGCTTCTATTGGATGCAAAATTAATTAGATTCTGCCCGAATAATGAACTGCCTGTGAAACAGTTTTTACACTTTTTCAATTAAAGAAAAAAGCCCTTCCCTTTCTCACGTTGTCATAAATTAAGCCCAGTGGAAGATATACAAGCAAATGATTTTTTTAAATAACAAGAAGAAAAGAAAAGGGAAAAATGGGAGGCCAATATTCCAGACAAAAGCAGTTTCCCCCGTTTCCATAACCTTGGGGTCACGCAGAGACAGATTCCCCAGGGTGTATAGAAAGGTCTCTTCAAGAATTCACTTCCTACACTGCAGGAGGAATGGCTGCTTTTTGAAACCTCCTGGGGAGACACAACAAAGTGACCTCATGGCTCTGCAGTATACTGGCCGCAGAGCAAGAACTGGCAGCTCCCACTCCGCTGATCCTCTGCCAGCTGTATATTATTAATCTGCAGCTGTATATTAATAAACCTCAAAGACTTCAACTCCTAGTGCTGCTCCATGTTTGCTGTTTTGCTTCTTTTGCCCTTGAAAGTACCTTGGCCTTAATTCACAATGTTATATGATGTTCCAGCCGGCCGAAGGTTAGTACGTATGAGGACAAAATACAGTTACTGTTTTTTCATGCTGCCACAGACATTGGAGGGAATCACAGAGGTCATTTTGAATGGTTTTCTACAATACAGAGTTCGGCCAGGCTTTAGTGTTGTGTTTGTGTTTTGAACCAACACACCATCAGTTTTTAGAAAATGAGAAAATGAAAATCATATTTGTGTTTTGGGAGAGAGGATCAACATTACCTAATTATCTTTATTTTACCTTTGAATATGAATAGATGTTTTTTGGCACTTAAAAGTATTCAACAAAGCACACAGGGCTGTTGTACAGTGAGAAATCATATTTGCTGGCTCATGCAATGCTGTCATTCCATCTTTATTCTGTTGCTGTACCAACTGAACAATACTGCAGAAAAATGAGACTTGCCTGAAAGTCACCTTGGGTAAATATAACACAGTTTGTTTTTTCCCATTCTGCATTATACACAACATTATTCTGTTCTCTCTCCTTGCTTCTAGCCTTTGCAAGACACAACCTTGCTTTTCTTGTGGCAAACATTTTAAAGTAGTAAGACTTGAGTGAATTTGAACCATGTATGACCTAAATACAGATGGTTACCCAAAGTCAGCTATATTCATACTATAATGCAAAGCAGCTTATTAATGCTCATGTTGAGATCCACTCAGAGCTTCTTCCACTTGCAAATTAGAGACTGTGTCAGTAAAGGCTGTCAATTTCAACCAATATGGGATTTTTTTTGGTTATTTTGATTTGAATTTCTGCTGGGAATTTGCTTTTCTAAACTTAAAACAACTATATGATTATTGAAAGTATACGCCACTGGCTTAGAATTGTTCTCATAATATTGAGAAACTCACAATGGATGGTTAAAAAAATGACACAATGAAGCTCAATCATCAGCAGCTCAGTTGGAGATTCGATTGTGTTGTGCTAATAGTGGCTAATAGCCTCGAGCCACTATAGCCTCAAGCAGAAAGTCAGAGTGAGCCACGGGTAACCTCACTTCTTTTCTAACTCTTCAAACCCAGATCTTTCCCATTCTTTTACCTTCAGCCCTCATGAAGCAATTTTTTTGACTTTGCACAGGTCAAAAGTTTTTACTTCATCCTGTAAAGTGTGTCCTGTAAACACACTTTGATATGTAAAAATTTATTGAGTTCCCCTTCAATAGATTACAGACAAACAGAAAATATGACAGAATGATGCAAGGTTAGATAGCTTGTGTAATACAGAGAAACATAAAGCAAAAGGGAAGCTTATTTAACACAAAATTGCAGGTTTCATTACACACCAACTGGGCTTGTAAGGAGATAAAACTGAATTCAGTAATGTGACAAATGTGGCTTAACTCTGTCCTTCCAGATGATCACAGGAATGACATTACATATTGTAATCTTGTAAATATAAATTAATGCATATAGCTAGATTGGAGGGTAAAGGTCATAAACACATGTAGATTAATATGTAAATTTAACATGCAACCAGCTTACACACGATGTATGTGATTGTGAGGTTAAATGGAGGTTAGTTCAGATTAAGATGAATTGGGATATGCATTAGTGGTTGGGATGTATGAATTGGTCTTATGTAATCTATAATGTTAAGTGCTGCTGTAATCATTAACAGTAGGCATGACCATATTCTTCCCATTGGCTAAAAAGGCTTTCACCTGCTACAATTTTAATAGATTTCTGCAATCAGTCAGTGTTACATGCATTTCAGTGCCCTTGTGGCTGTTTATACAGTTGTGGAAATCATTGGAGCAAACTGATGTATGAAGAGGAACCACTGCAGGACAAAAAAACACTGTCATGATGAATAAATTAAGCTTCTAATGTCAGTAAATAAACCATTTAGTTTCATACTGTTTTATTTAGATTTTTATTACTTTTATTAAGTTCTTCTTGTGTCCATAGGGGCAAAAAAACTACCCGCAACCAAAATATAGTGCTTGAGATTCATTAAACATGAGGATCGTGTTGTCAGCCAAAGTTTCTGTGAACTTGTCTCATGCCGAAGGCACCATCACAGCAGGATATTAAACAGGGTATTCTGTAAATATACTGAGGCCTCATGTCAGCAAGTGTAAATCTCAGAGATCAGACTGATCTGAAGTCAGTTTAAGCAACCCACTGTCCAGAACAATCCGTCAGCAAACGTACATACACACACTTTGAACCTTACTGCTGAGCTTTTCTTGGTGTCATGACACAATATGCAGTTTTAATCCACTCTCAGGCTCTGTGATGAATATTGATGTTTCCATTTAAATTTATCTTGTCTCCTGTAGCTGTGAGTCTGCTTATCTAGGTTTACCACTTCCATTTCATTTGGATAATTCATGGTGGGTGATTGTCACGCAGATGTAGGCAGCTGTAATTCCAAACATTTGTAGCTGTACAATATGATTAATAATACATCAAGGGACAAGCGTTCCTGTGAAACAGCAAAACATTTCAGAAGTACTTTGTGTTGTTGCTGGAGATGATCTGCATATTCCAACAGGCATCTATTCTCAGATGTGAATTAAAGCCTGCATCTTTTATAGATATACATCTTCCCCTACAGGAATACTCACATTGCTATCTGTTTTTTCTGTCATTCTCCATTTCTTCCTCTCTTTTTCACCCTGGTCCCATTTTAAATTCCAAATGGCATTAATGTCCTTGGGCTGCTCTTCATCATCTGTTTGTTGCACTGAAAAGGATGGGAAAGTTTAAGAGGGCCCATATAGACGCTCTTGACACATTTATTAACATGTTACACATCTTGAGGCTAAATTGCTATAAATAGTTTTTTGGGCTCTCATCAAATAAACTGAATTGTGTTTGTGTATGTTTGTGTTAACATACACAAACACACACCATCCAGTGAAAGATATCCATCATCTATCCCACAGGCTTACAACTCCAATTGGTTGGTGACAAATGAACTGAATATTTTCACTCACACTAAAGGTATTTTGTTACTGTTGAGACATTTTAATACTCTGGTACCAGATGAGCATGACCAGATAGTGACCCCTTTCAGCTGGAATGAACATAGGTAACATAAACCAAGCCAGATGTCAACCAAGGGTCAACACAATAATCTATTCTGCAAAAAGATCTTTTAATAACATTAATACCAGGTCACAGAGGTCAGCTGGCTGGATAGCTGAGAAATCTCTCAGAATAGTAGCATGTCAATGTATTTCTGAAGCCAGGTGGCAAATCACACACATTGTATCAACATGGCTTCTAGACTCTGTTTCAGCTCTGATGAGATGTACAGTGGTGGATCTTTGGAGCATTAAGTGAATTAAGCCATATCCTGTATTCTGTTATCCTAGGTTGGGGAACCCTCAGGCGGTCACAACAAGTCTTAGTGGCCTAAAATATTAACAAATAGGGAAAAAAAATGTAAAAATCTGTACAAAATGCCTTTCACATTACAGCTCTGATCCATGATTAATATAAAAATATTGATAAGTGCAGTTTAAAGCATTAATCAGAACTGCTTACACCTGGAACAGTGACTGAAGTTATCTAGCATGGAAGATAAAACAACCAGCAGTCCTTGATTCAGAGTCACACCCGGGCAAACTTCATATACTGTGCTGGTGCGCCAGGTCTCGTTTTCCTTGTCCTCTGTGGGTGCAGCCTGGTCTACACACAGACTGACAGACAGACAGCCGCTGAGAAGCAGCATCTCACATCACTACCACCTCTCCAGGACAGGAGCCCCATCTACGCCTCATTATGTCAAACTGGCAGCTCTAGTGAAAGGAAAGGGGGCCACATGCCCAGCCTCCCATGGCAAAAACTTCCCCACCGCTCATGGGAGCTCTCATTACTTCTCTCCCCTCCCCTCCACCCCCCGGCTGCTCTCCTAAAGGCAGCCAGCTCCATCCATCAGATCTATCGATCCTGTCTCCCCCTCGTGTGGTACCTGTCTGTTTTTGAGACTAAGTGGGAAGGATGGCAGAGCTGGCATGATATTTCAGCTTTCCAGTGACAGCCATGTCCCCCAGGGATGTTACAAGGTGAACCAGTGGCTGGTCCTCTTGCAGGAAGTGCTCCTCCGTAGAACTAAATTAAGGATCTCTCCCTGGAGGAATTACTAACAATATGTTTTTCCTGCCTGGACATTGAAGTAATAATCAATTCTCTGCTGCTTCCGCTGTTTACACGGTTTGCTAAAAAAAAAGGTCTTTCCCATTCCTCTTGATATTACACATGAGAGAGCAGCACAAGCATCTTTTTGCTCAAAACAAGCCAACCTCCCCTTTTTTCTTCAAAAACCCTGTCACAACGGACGTTCTAGGTTCGACAGTGATGTTTCACAAAGGAACGCAGATACTGTAAATCTTTTTAAAGAGATTTGATGGTGTGTCACATAGAGTTCCTCTTGACTTTGATCTTATTACTCTGATGGTTTTTGGGCAGAGAAGCAAGCTTAAGCTTTTAAAGCGATTGCCTTTGAGAAAACCATTTTAGAGCAGTCTGACATGAGCACTTGTTGTACTCATAACTCAGATTAAGTACACAGTCTGTGGCGTTACTCAGAAACATTTGTCTTTCAACCAGATTCATCCAAAATGTGTTCAATATGTTTCAGTCAGAGTAAAGTGTGATAAATTTACTGAATAAGTGTTTGATCAAAGAGTTTAAATCCCTACAAAGCAAATCCACTCACTTTGAAATTTTTGACCAGACAACACAACTAAAATCTCTTGACTTTAAATTATTCGGGTTTATCATGGTTTATTTATTCTATTTAATGTAAACTGCCTTTTTGTTTTAGTAATTTCTAGCGGCGTTGCTCTGTGCCAGTCTGTTTTTGTTGTTCCACCACTTTTGTCCATAATGACACATCTCAAATATTTAATGGACATTAAATTACACCTACTGATTTAGAGTTGGATGGATTGCCATGAAATTTGGTACAGACAATCATGTTCCCTCAGGATGTCATAACCTTTTCCTTGTTATTGTCTGTTCTAATCGCTATTACTCTTTCATGGGAAGTAGTTCTTCCTCTGTTTCTGTTGTACATCACCATCTGTAGGCCAGAGGAGTTGTCATAGGAACAACTTGGAAGATAAAACATGGATTTGTTTAATCTCTATTCTTCTATTAAATTTGGAGTTGAGCTATTGTTTTATGTCCCAGTGGTGCTTTAAAACTGTCCTGCTCTTCATCAAAGTATTATCATACATCTTCCATTGTCAGTCCAATTCAGTGATTCACATTGGTAACAGCTTCTTGTATTTTTAAAGCATGAAAAAAATCTAAAAATACTTGAATCATCAGCGATTTTATTAGCTTCTTATAGGAGACATATCCATTATTATTGTTATTTTATCCTCAGGGTCTTACTGCTCACATACAGGCTAATTATTCCAATTTTGTCTGAATAATTAAATATGTAAATAAGTAATATTTCTGATGGGGTTTCTACAGAATCAGTAAAGCACATGTTGCACACATTCTCCAGGTCTGTTCCCTCAAACTAATTTATGTTCGGGGCTCACAGTTTTTTTTTTTTTTTTTAGTTGTTTTTTTTAATACATGCTTCTTCAAAGAACCGGAATGAAAATTAGATATTTCAAAATGAAGAAAATAGACATGAGTTTGCAATTCAGACTCAGAGTGCATTTCATCCTATCTTGTCATTACTCATACAGCCATAAGTGATGAAAATAGGTCTGTTTCTGAGAAGAACACAGCTCCCAGTGGTACAATGTTTATAATTAAGTGTGATTTTCAACATCAGAATCAGACCACAGGAAAGAGAAGGCTGTTTCCTGTTGTCTCTGCTCTGTTTTTCATTCGTACCATCCTTCCTTTACTGGTTTCACAGAGAAATATGCAGATTAGTTGAGAAGACTTGCAATTAAATTATTTAAAATGTTTATTAATTCCACATGAATCTCCTGCCTGTTTAATTGCTCGGTTGAATTTATTCAACAGTTTAGTAAAGTGCATACTGAATTTGAATGAGCTCCTGAATCTGCTGGAAAGAATCGAACAAAAGGCCACGTGCAGACAGCGGTGAGCTCAGTGTCCAGTCCTGCTCTGCACAAAAAACACCTCTCAGGAGAGTTGACTTCACTGACTCAATGACCAGAACTGACATGCAGTCGCTCACACATAGCTGAGGTGTCAGTTTCTGAGCAGAAACCTCAGAGGATGTGCAGTGCATGCATACAAAAAAAGAAAGAAGCTCTATTTGCATTCATTAGTGGCACCTGTGACGCTGGTTGAAGCGATGCGAAAGGAAAATCTCCAACACGATCTATGATTCTCCCATGGTTCAGAGAGTTTGTAGCTACATGTACCTGTCAGACAACATAACAACTCAGCAGGGAATCAAATAAACAAATCCAGATCTCAGACCTAAATCCCTTACAACACACACACACACAGCTAAAAATCACTCAATCACATCTTCAATGATGAAATTGAACCAGTGGGACTTTCTAACAATAGGGTGAGACAACATCAAATGCAATTCCATTCATTTTTAGACACTAATGACTCTTTTTTTCCTCCTTTCTTCCTTTTTGTTTGTTTTGTTCATTATTGTAGAGGAAATAAATCAATTTCTAATGGAAATAAGTTAATTTATGTAGCCCGCTGGCAAACCTTCTATCACTTTATTTGTTTTTTTATTCAATGTAGAGATATTGCCTGAAAAAAGACTGAAAAGGAGCATCCAGTTGTACTTTTTTTGTTATTTTCTTCCTTATTAGAATGCATGGAATAATACATAATATTGTAATACTAATAACATATTATACAATATCATAGTGGCCAAATTGTGGAAACAAAAGACCTTACACTGCATGGTGCTTCATTTTACATCAGGAAACATCTCACCCTGCTATATGCCTGCTGAAAACCATCTGGGTTTTTCTCTGTGGCCATTTTATAAGCAGCGCTGCCACACGGGGCACAGTGTGGTGCAAGCACAGATTCAATTATGAGGTAGGGGTGTTTGGCAGGAAGGTGTGTGTGTGCCAGGCTCTGTCTGTATGCTGCCCGAAGCTGATAGATGTGGAGAGCTCTGGCCAGGCAAGTGGTTTGCAACCTGGCAGTAATGTGAGAAAGGCCCATTGTGCTGCTGTGGAAAAACCCTGAGCACTCAACTGTGTTTACAGCCCAGAGTGCCAGGACTGCAGACACACCCCTGAGGATCCCTCGGCAGCCCCCTGCTCCAAAAAACACAGGGTAGAATTAAATGGAGACAAAGCAACAGCATCCTACCTTCCCAGCCTCATCTTCTATGAGGCTGTCTCCCAATTAGCCACACCGCCGCTGCCGAGGTGAGATAACAATAGAAGCCCATGTATCCCCTAAAGACCTCACTAGAAGACCTTTATTACCGTACTGATATCTCCTACATGTCACCGCTGCCCTCGCATGCCTGGCAACATGCCCACACATCTTCTATGAGGGAAAATCAACAGAGGGGCTGTAACTCAATACAAGAAGAAAACAGCAGGATGCAGCATTAGGCTGAATGGTACATGCTGTAATTAGTGAGACACAGTAAGGAATAAATATGAAATATGGTACAGCAGGTTCAAGCTGCACAGTACATTAAAAAAGTGATGGATAGGTGAAAGTACAAAAATGTGGCAAAAAGTCAAGATTCTGAACAGACATACAATACAATACAATACAATACAATACAATACAATACAATACAATACAATCTGTGGCAAATAAAATAAAACACAAACATCAGTTGCAAATATTTTTTTTCTGTGCTACAACATTTCCTACATGCATAAAACACAACTAGAATATTGTGACAGGTGTTTTTTAAATTACATAGTGTCCATCTTGCATATTTTCCTTCAGTGATGGAGCACTACTTAAAGGCCAGGTAGGGAAAAATATATATTGCATATTCCACACATCGAAAACAATAAAGTGTTCAAGTTAGCTCACATTCTGTAGCACCACACGAGTTATTTCATGGACAAAATTACATGTAATTGAAGTCCAGTCGTTCTGAAAATAGACAAAAGTGGTAAAATGACCTAAGACTTAAGCAGTTAGTTTATGTGCAAGACTTTTACCAGTAAAAGATATTCGGATTGTCCACTTGGTCCTCTGCAAATATTCAAATATTCAAATAGAGAGACAGTTGTAGTGCTGAGCGATTAATTGTTTTTGGGTTTAGTCTTTTAATTTTATTTTTTTGGACTTATTTTGGATCTATCACTGTCTCGATGCAGTGGTCTGATGAACTCTTTAGATCTCACGATATGTAAGATTTGCATTAAAGTGACTCAAAATTTCATGTATTGTATTTATAATTTAATCCTCCAAATATGCTTTTTCTCCATTTCTAGTTGGACAAAATGTTACACAGACTTTTGAAGGCTTTGTGCTGAAAACTTTCAGCAGTGCCACAGAGGCTGGTTGTAAAGCGCTTTGAGTGAGGCTTTACAGTAAATGGATATGGGGTCACTTCTACTGAAAAGCCGAGGTCAGGCTCTCAGAGAGCCGTCTGTGTGTGAGTGGTCATAAAACACTACAGGCATCCATTTCAAATGTCCCAGCTGTCACTGAAGTACTGGTCCTCTTCTTCCTCCTCCTCCTCCTCTTCCTCCTCCTCTTCCTCAATCCCATTTTTCATGAGGTCATCATCTTGTAATTCAATCGCATCCTCTTCTTCCACTTTTTCCTCTTTGAGCATTGCGAGCATGGTTTGTAAAGTGGCTTTTACTTCTTGGACTTCCTTGTCTAGCGACTGTGCAGCAAAGGTTATGGAAAAATCTGATACAGCGAACACAAGCAAATCCAGAATCACACACATTCATTAACATGTAAATACAAAAGCACACCAGCAGACAAATATCAGGGCAAGTATGACACTTGTGGCCCTTGATGGTTAATGGTAATAGCAAAGGACAGCTATAACCTGATGAAGTCATCAATCTCCAATTTGGCCAAGTCATAACCAATTTAACCCCATCCAATTCACTATTCATGAGCTCATCTCATCTGTGAAGCGGGGTGGCAGTGTGGGGACCCAAGCAAACAGACTGCCCACCTAAATTATTCATAAACCATCAATGAAACAGGATAGAGGCTGTCATCAGAGGGGGATTGTTTAACCTGCTTAGAAACTCAAATTAATTGTGTGAGTGTCCGGCTTAAGTGGCAAATCAAAGGGATGGCTTTGATGGCAGATGGGGCCTGATGGCTCGTTTTACTGTCTGAATGGACACAGATTGTCCTCATTCATAATTAACCAGCCGTTAAAGAGATTTTCATGAATACTGCAGGAGGTTCGACGAAACTTTTGAGGCAACATGGTCCAAATGGGACCAAGAAGTTCAGATTTATGTCAAAGGCCCTTAAACTAACCAGAGATTCTGTGTCTGTATGTGTTTTCAGTACAGACCTCCTTGTATCAAGAGGAGAGACTCAATTAAGACCCTCAGAGATTGAAGGTTTGATCTCCCTGTCACTATGGCAACAGTACTGTCATGCCGAGCTCAGTTTCTGTTCAATTTCTGCAACCAAATAACAATATTGTTCTGTATCTTCAGTGTCCTCGAGTGTCCACGGTGCTTTTGCATGAGTGCACTGACTTCAAAAAGCTGAGATGAATGACATGTAAGGACACAAAAACAGAGAGGTGGAGAGAAGCGGGCCAATCTATGTCTATCTCTGACTGCCAGTCTGCATTGATATCATGCAAACAGTGGAAGAGCCTTTGCTGACCCCTGACAGAACAGCAGGGGGACGCGCATCTCTAATCAGATGTGAAAACAGTCCGGCCACACTTCAACAGAGAGTGAAGGGCACACAGTATAACACACACTGTTTTTGGAAATCCAGAGCTAAAGCTAAATAAACCTCTTCATCAGTTTGGACAGATTGTGAAAGTATTTCTGGCAGCTCGTATTCAAAGAAGAGAAATGAGGCGTGACAGCAAATAAATAAATAAAAAACAGCAGGTTAGGTGGCAAATTATCTTCATCCCCGTGTTGGAATATCGCCTTTTCTATCTGTCTTAATAAGCTCACAGTGTAGAGGGGAAAAGTGGAGCGAGAAAAACACACTAATCTATTTCCAATCAGCTTTCTAATTAGCGCGGAAAATGATGTATTGTGACCTGTAATCTACTTCAACAGTTTCATTTGAGTCATTATCATGGATATTGTAATTTCCTCTGAGCCAGATCCAGCAAGTGGAAGTGGGCAGACAGAGTTGGGGGAAGAAGGGAGGGTCAGCAGGAGGATGGACATTAAGATATGACGAGAGAAGAGTCATTACAGTGACATTCCTCTATCTGCCGCAGCGCCGCCGCAGCGTTGCCCCTGTCTGCTTACTTTAATATCAGCCCATGGTGACTGGCAGCCCACATCAACGGCCCTCTAATAACATCACCTGGACTTTTACCATTTCATTTTCCAGTTTGCACCTCCAGCCTGTCAAGAAAAATCCTCTCATCCCAGTTTATCTTCAATTCCCTCTCTGAATGGACCCATAATGTCAGATAAGACAGGTTGAGGTTGTTTTTCTCTTTTTTTCGTTGAAAGGTAAGAGTCACGGGGAGCCAACATCAGTCAGCCTAAAGGTGATGTGGATGTGTACTTTTGTGAGTTGGAAGGCCTCGAATAAACTAGGTCTCAGAGATGGATGGAGAGAGACAGAAACACACACACACACACACACACACACACACACACACAAGCACAAACTGTTTATGAGACATGTGTATTTCAAGTGAAGTGAAAGGATATCAGTGAGGGCCTGATCCTGGTTTAGTATGGCCGTCTGTAATTCATCTTCCAAGGTCATTAGTCTGTCACTGATCAGCTCACAGCGCTCTGTCAGCTCTGCAGCCTCGGTCTCGCTGCACACGTCCTGGCAAGAAAAGGAAACAAGGGATGAAATTAGGGGTAAGGAAAGGAAGTAATGAAAGTGAAAACAGTCAAAATTTTATTTGACAATAAGAAAAGGCAATCCCCCAGGAAGACTAAACAACTTTTTCAATGTGTTGAAGCATTGCCAACTTCATCATTGACGTTATTGTGCAAGATGGCATGTTGCTGCTTGTAATGGCAGTAAACTCAGTACTTAAAATAAATGGGTAAAAGTTCACTTGAATCACCTTTTACAACAACATGCATCCATAACTCAATCAATTAAATGATACCACAAACATCTGCAATTGTAAGAGTGTGTTCAGCCCACCCTGCATCAAAAAACACAGTCCAAAAAAGAGTGACTCAAATTTTGCCTGCAACTCAGCGTTGTGTCATCAGGCAAGGTGCTGAGTAGGCCAATCAAACACATGCAATAACACATTCTAGTATATAATTTGTGGTGTACAACATCCTGTGTTGTAAAATCCAGTCTGACAGAATTATAAATCACTGTGCAGGGTTTCAGCATCAGATAAGCTCTTTAATTCATGGATCTGTTACTCAAACTGGACTTCACAAATCTAATCTCTTCATCTCATCAGTATCTGACCAGATTAATGTAGCCCCTTGTATTTAGGTAGATCAAATGTAAAGCAATATATGTCCTTACATGCTAACATGATTTTGTGTGATGCTATAAGCTAATAAACAGTTCTCATGCTCAATCGCAATACGCTCAATGTGTAATGACCCCACTTTTAAGCACAGACAATGCCAATAGTGAAGCATGATGCCTGCAGGTTTCAGGGTCAGCAATCAGTGATGACCTATCAGGGTCTCAGTTGTAATTCAAATAGAGGCCCTGTAACAAATGCAATGATTATATTATGATACAGTATCTTTTCCTTCAGTATGAGGTTCATTAATCACCTCAGCTACACTGATAACAAAGACCCAGCAACACAGAATGTGGTGTAAAATTAGTTTAAAGCATGGTGATACAACCCTTGATATAAAGTATCTGATAAGAAAATATTCAAAAATTAACTTTATGTTAAACAGAATGAACATCTGTGCAACGACAGCTGTAGCATTACTGTGTAATTTGCTGATCGCATATTAAGGACATGCAATAATAGTTAATATACTGCATGTATATGTGTAAAGTGGGCATAGTTAGTTCTTTCTTGCTTTTTTTTCATCCTTGTCTGATACTCCTTCACTCATACTTTAACATTACACTATAATGTATGTTCTGTCATCCTGAATTGGACAAACACCTCAAAGGGACACTCATTCTTGGGAGGATTTGGACTTAAGGGGACAAATGGGGATGGATGGGGTGTGGGGGTGGGGTACCTTTTATACTTGTAATCATTTGAATAATGCAGCTATCCTACGTATGTATGTTTATTCCAAATATATGCTGCAAACATCTGGTGAGTTTAATGGAAAATCAAAAAAATAGCTAAACAAAAAAAAGGGCATAAGTGCAAATCATACAGTTATTTTGTTCAATGCAAAAATGTTTTTCACAAAACACTTGAGTTTGAGTTGTTTTTTTTCCTGTTACTTTTAGTTTTGATTATATCTCCAAATATGCTCTTATGACCATGACTCAGAGCTTTTACTGAACATGTTTCATCCAGAACGTCTCTTTCACATCCAATCCTCCATACTGTTTTGAAAAAGATGTAGCCAAAATATGAAGCTGCCAAATTTTTTGTTTGTGAAGGCTCCAAGGTTATAATGTATACAATAAGCTCCACGGAGCTAAATGCTGCAGATTGCCTGATGATGCAGCGAGGCTGAGTGTGCTCTGGAGGATGATGGTGATGTCAGGTTGGTGGAGGAGCAAAGTGCAGTAGGGCAGAGCATTGAGAGAGCAGAGCTGGCAATAATTAGAACAGGCCCCTTTGCAGACGCCGTGTCCTAGTTTCTTCACACTTATCAGCCATAGAGAACACAAATGCAATTTCAGCAAATAGACACACACTGGTGTGCACGCAGACCCAGCGCTCTCGTCAAACAACACACAGAAAGTCTAATCTGACTCATAGCTGCAGGTAGAAAATATCAACTCCCTGCAGCTCAGAGGTGCCAGAACAATCACTGGAAAGTCATATCTCTGGTCTCTGTCCTGGAATAGCACTTGTTCACCAGATGATGTAATGCTCCAGAAGAAATGTACAACAACAACAGGCCTGAGGTGTGATAGTATGTAGAAGTTATCCCTGAAGCATTTATGGATTTGAGTAAAATTTGAAGTGAGAACTGCCTGCAGGACAAAAGATTTTAAGAAACCATACTTGTTTTTTTGTGTATGTGAGACAATTAAATGAACAAACAATCTGACCTGCTGGGATCCCTATCGGCAGGTATCAAGAGAGAAGCCAGTCAACATATAGAATTACTGAGCTGTTTGTTTTCAGACTGCCAAGGTTAGGAGCATCTTTAGCAGATAAGAGCCTTGTGTTTGTGTAGCTGATTGATTCCATACTTTAAAGCCTCGAGTCAGCCTTTGTAAAGTCAATAAAACCAAGGGACGGAAAACAAAGGCTCACTGTGCTGAGTGACACTGTTGAAGACATCCCTGACAGTTTGTTAGCAACCCTGTACACAACCATTTAAAAAATCTATTTCAACTATTCAAGAGCCCTTATTTTATTCCTGGTGGTGATCAAAACAAAACAAATTACTTTCTCTGTTATCTCTGCATTTTGACAAACAAGAAAAGATGGGAAATGAGATTTCAACAACATGTCCATTTGCATAATAGAGTCCCAAGCATACATGTATTGGCATGTTAGATCCTCACATATTAGTGCTAATGTTATAGGAGTTAAAGTAAGCAAAGCAGACTGCAGAAGCATGAACTTAATCAAATAATTTAGAATTCAATATGCAGACCCATGTATGCACTGGTATGGTTATTCAAGCAATAATGAGTGAAAGGCTGAAGGTAATTGTGCATGTTCCCCCGGGTGCTGTTAGGCTTGCCACTTAGCGCCCGGTGGGCAATATAAAGCACCAATATTGCACCAGCATTACACGCAGGGTCATAATTGCTTTTACAAACAATAAAGTAGCTGAATTCATTCTAAACTCATAAGAAAACTAACTAGCTTATGATTAACTATCCATCCAGTTATTGCTGATGCTCTCCTTGTCCTCTAATGGGTCCAAACTTAGTGATGCAATCAGTTTCCAGGACCATCTACAAGATCCTCCTGTGTCCCATTTCAATCCAGCATACTAATAAGAAGATGTATGAAGTGTGAACTGTGGTAAAACCAATAGACTCAAAAAAGTCAGACTGAAAATGCTGCATTTAGTATGCTGTTCACTGACACTGTCCCATAGTGCACTGCACAAAGGAAATGGAGGAGCCACCACTTCAATTGCGTCCCACATCCATACTGCATACTAATGTCAACAGGTTTTGAGTATGTGTTCACATTAAAAAAGTGACTATATAATTATTATTATATTATATATATTACTTTAATCAAACTTTAACTTTGGAATGTCATTGAAAATAAAATGTTACAAAGAAAACAAAATCATTTTTTAAAGATTTACATTTTTATACAATCCTTTTTTCAGTTTTGTTTTGTTTTCCAAGATATTACCTGGAACTGTCTCACCCCCATTAATAATTTACAATGTTTTGCAGCTCAGAACAGGCCCTCCATTTCATTTGTGCATTGCATTGAGGAATAGTTTCCATCAACAAGTGTTTTTTATGATGCATAATGAATTCATAGTGCATTTTTTAATATACTTAATTTCACCACTTTTCCATTTTACCATGAGAATCAGTATGTACTGCATAGTGTGGATTTTTGTTTATACGTAGCTATTAGTGCACACTCTGGTCCCACAATGCAACACACAAAGAAAATGGAGAAGCTGCTCACAGCTGGGATGCTATGGTGCAAGTGCAAGTAAATTTCATAAATACTACATACAACTTATGTGGTGAACATAATAGGGGCAAAACAATAAAGAAGGTATTAAACCTTTGAAAAATCTTGTATTTTCTCTTCCCTGTAAGCTAACTACAACTTGCTGCTTAATTAAAATGTAGTATGTGTCTGGAACACTGCAATCATCTCTGTTCAGTAAAGACCGGGTTCATCAAATCTACCTGATTATCAAATCCAATCAAAAGAATTCAACATTTAATAATCTCTTTTTTCCTTTGTTTGCTGCTGTGAGTCAGTATGAAGAAAGGAGTATAAGGACCTTGAGAGGATAAAAGATCAATTAGTAGAGATTAGAAGAAAATCGAGTAGTGCTAAAACACACAAGCACATACACCAATCAATCTCCATTGTGGCAGCAGGGCAGCAGCTTGGCAGCAGCTAAGTGGAAATCATTTACTTAAAGTCATTATGGAAAGGAGAAAGAGGTCAGACTCTCCGCGAGGCTGAGAATCCACAGCTATCACAACACCATCAAGATAAAGATACCAATACCATTTAGCAGCCATCATATTATTTGACTCAGTGATGCATCATATCTTATTATGATTGAACGGTTTTATGTCAGCTAGTTTTTCAATACTTCAGATTCAGAGTTGCAAAGATGAGATATACAAGTCACCGTCCTATCCATGTGCATGAGCAAAAACTGACCAAGCTAAATTCAATTACTGTTGCTATGCTGGCCTGTTTTTGCATGCAGTGCACAGGCACAGTTTACAATGAATAGTGGCAGATTTACCACTCCACATTTTTTTTAAACAATGGGTTTTTGACTTCAGACAAAGGAAACAAAAGTGGGCTCTTTTTATTTCTGCCGATTTTACAAGCTGAAATGAACTCTATAGCTTTTACATGCTCTGGATACTGCATATATCATGCTGAAAGACTAAAACTGCATGTCTCAGGCAAAAAGTCAGCATCGCTATTTGATGATCCATTTAGAAGACAGAAGAGACGGTGTTCTTGTATTGCAGTGCAGAAATAGCAGTAGTATTATAAGGAAAATCTGACTCATGCAGCATGTTTCATTTTAACAAAATCCTGTTTGGCTGCTTTAACTTTAATACTTGGACAAGCAAGATAAAGTTTGTTCTTTATTATTTGTATTTTCAAACATTTTTCATTTTTAATGTTACAGGCAAAAAGTCTTTTAGGATGAGGATTAACGATTGTGTTTGGCAAATGTACAGTAACACTTGGCTGGGCTTGGAGTGAACTTTAACTTTTTTAAATCCAATGAAGAGTTAGACAGAGTAGTTAAATCTGTGATATAGTAGCAACCAGGACCTCAATAACCCTAACCCTAACCCTGGAGGCTATCAGACTGCCTGGTTACCAGACATAAATGTGTATAAATATGAATTTAAAGCAGGAACATGTTGAAAGGAGAACACATACTCAGCAAACCTCTTGAATAAATAAAGGTTTTAAAAGGCACCGTGCAAACTCAGACAGCCTGTGAGACCCGCCAAGGCTTCTCATGTAGATCAGTATTGATCAAGCAGTCAAACAGGTGACAGAGGTCATGTTTAAGTTAAGGTCAGCTAATGGATTCTTCTGTGTCCCAGTAAGCCCAGCGTCAATGAAACAGACACTTTAATTGCACAGATAACATTCAACCATACTGTGACAGTATTAGCATTACCAACCTCTGGGTGATTATCCTCCATGCAGAACAAAAACTCCTCCAATTTCTGCAACAAAAGAGAAACATTTGTTGAGGCCACAGCCATAAACCTGCTCATGAATGATTGAAAATGCAATTACTGTGTAGCTGTGTACTGTATGTGTGCAGCAGCATCATCATAATGAGAGGAGGTTGTAATTATTCATCACCAAAACTGACAAGGAGAAAATAGATTAACTGGCTCATCTGTACTGCAGCTTCCATTGTTAGTATTCAAAGTGTATAATTGTACATTCCTCACGTCACACACGGTAAGAGGTAATTACTGTACCTTTAGGAGGCTAACATTGTTTGTGGCTAATACGAAGGCAGAGCAACAACAAATAATCATCAGCAAAGCTTTAATTATTATTTTAAAGGTTTTTTTAAGGTTATTAAAATAAATGCTATGTTTACTTGAGTTCGACCACCTGATTCCTTATTTCATATCTGGATTTTTGTTCTTTAAAATGTACGATTCACACCAACTGGATGTCTTTGCTTTCTCAAATTGCATCCCTCTCCCAGCAACATATGGTCTGTCACATGTTGTAGATAGCAACGGTTCTCTAGCATCCAACTGATCTTCCATTGTCTGTAGCCTTGATGTAAAAAAACACTCATATCTACCAAACTAGCTTTGAAATGACAGGATATTTTGACACATGGGTCTTTCAATATGCAGAATATTTCAATATGCCCTCCCCCAACTCCTCTACAAGATGTTTGTTATGAAAAGCATGTTAGCTGGTTAGTTAGGGTATCAATGATTTGTCATTCATCTTAAATGTTGCAAAAAGCAATTACAGTATTAAAAATGTTTGCATTTATATGAATGACAGTTGTGTTTTTCTTCCTCTTCTACCCAATGATACATTCAAAAATCAAAAATAAAAAACATGTATTTGTTGCAAACACACCATAAATCACTATATTTCTATATATAGGACTTTCTGTATTAGAGAACACAGTAAACAATGTGCACAGGATGGCGACAGAAGAGAGAAATGGTTGGCTATCTCACCTTTTTCTTCCTGCAGAAATGTTAGGAGGGGCCAGGCTTTAGGAGGAGAAAGGAAAGCAGAGAGAAACAAAGGGAAAGCAGAAAAAGATCCATGCAGTTCATATAATGCGGTCAGGCAGGGCAGGGAAAGAAGACATCAGTTGCATATTTATGGTTGCACAGAGCAAGGCTGTGAGAGACGTTAAAAGAGGTTGGAACACAGTGGGAGAGTAAAACATGACAATGAAAGTCCGTAGCTTCCAGTTTGAATGAGTGCAAGTGGAAATTCTGCCAACAGCTCCAGTAAAGAGGCACCCACTTATGTTTATGGGGCATCATTGTTTGTTAATGGCTACAGCCCAGTTAATCTGTGCTGAAATAAGCACATTAAAAATGTAAAGAATCAACTGCTGCTGAACAAACAGCAAACATAATGTTAAATCACAATCTGTGAGCCAAACTAACAAACTATAGTCTCACAGAAATAAATCTGGCAAGTACATTTTTAAATTTTTTATTAATGCTGGTTCTGTTGGCTTTGTTCCTATCTCAGACAAGGCTGTCAGACTACGTGGGTGGAGGAAGGTGTGAGAAGAGGAGCGAATGAGTCGGGCTCGGCCCTGGGGCGGTGGACCTCAACTCACTGTGGGATAGACCAACACCCACACACACACTCTCAGACACACATGCGTGCACCTAGGCACACACACACACATTCTCACAAAAACACAGAAACAGACTCTGTAGAATGAAACTCTTCAAGGAAGCCAAAATGTTTCCAAATGGTTGCCTCCCTCGCCCACATTTTCCTCATTTAGAAATGCCTTCGAGCTAACGTACTAATAGACTGCTGCTCATCTCACTGTGGTTGACAGACTTTTATACTCTGAAAACAACTTGAATGTACACACTGAATATGTCATTTTCAGTCAAGTAGTAAGACTGACCAAGCAGGCAGACTTTATTTAAAGTTCACACTGTGGTAAAAAAAAATGAAAAAAGAAAAAAGAAAAAAGAAAAAGCAAAAGAGAAAAGAGAAAAGAGAAAAGAGAAAAGAAAAGAAAAAAGAAAAGAAAAAGTATGAGAATGTGAAAAACACGCTGTTCTTATGTGACCTTTCAGAGGCAAAGATGGGCTATGTGTAGAAAATATGTAAGACCTCAGCACTGGAATGTCTCAAAAGGGCATATTTTATATTCAAGATACTGTAGAGCTCAGTCTGCACATATCAATCTGGTATGTACTCCAATATGAATGCATAGACATGAATAATAAATCATGTGTTGTTAACAAGGCATCTACTGTTGCGTTACCTTAGTGAACTCTGAGTTCTGTAAGTTGGCCTCAGGACACCAGCGCCCTCCTAAAGCAGTCAACATGGCACAGTCTTCTTCTTCTTTGGTGCACGGCTGTGTCGAGGGATAAACCGCTGCGGTGGGAAGGTCTTCGATATCTGCTCCACTGCAGCTGGGAGTTCGCAGCTGGAGGCCTCGTAAGAAGAGGTGACATGCCTCCAAGTCGGCTTCCCAGATCCGCTCCAAGCCGGGACAGCCACAGCTACAGAGAAGAACAGGCAGATACCATGATGTGACAGATTTCACCACATTCAATGTGATATATTATCATAGTGACATAACACCATACTCTACAATGTGATACAAAACAAGGTTATGGGATCTTTTAGAATAGTTTAAAATACAGTATTTTTAAAAATATGATCCAGTAAAATATATAGTCTTCCTACAATTTAAACAACAGTTAAAGGCATATCATTTATTAATGCACATTTGATCCAAGACCAAAAATGCATATACATCCTTGATATATTGTGTATTTATTGACTCTTTAACTCTTCTTGCTAGACCTCTCATGTCTGTATGTTTAGTATGGAGCTAGAATCTGGAGACAATTAGCTTGACTTAGATTGGAAACAGAGAGAAATTGTGTCATAAACCCAGAGCTTATCCTTTTATTTATTTGTACGAATAAAAGCAATCAATTTTTAATGGTGAGCTTAAGAAGCATTAGTTGATGTATTTTTTCCCTTTTGGAGCGAGCCAGACTAGCTGTTTCCACCTGCTTTCAGTCTTTATGCTGTAACAACAGCTAAAATTGCGAAACTAAAAATACACTGTGAATTGAGCACAGTGGTTGTATAAGGCACAGTAAAGGACATCTTTAATAACATCTCTATGATAGAAGTGCGACAAGGGGAAAACGAAACATTCAAAGATTATAATTCCATTGATTCAATGTAATGAGAGTGAATGTCGTCCTGGTAGGCTGCCCTTTTCTTCAAAGAGCTGCAGCAGAGAGACAGAAGAAAACACTGGATGTATTCATCTCTGCTGGGGTCACTGAGTAGAGGATCAGGCTGAGGACGAGATGACTGTTTTTTGTTTATCTATTCATTGAGTTACAATCAGCCATCCTTCTTTACTCTCCATCACCCTGACCATGTGACAGCAAAGATGCAGCTCTGAGTATTAAAAAAAAATGAAGAGAATAATTAAAGCATCTCTATTTGATTGAACTCAGAAAATTAGCATTATAGTAAGGACTAAGAAGAAGTAAGTAGTAGTGCTATTACAGCAGCAAATACAATATATCAACTTATCAAACACATAACCTTGTCTAGCTTTTATTACTACAGGTGTATGTTTATCATTTGCTCTAAAGTAACATCAGACACTTTATGGTATCTGGTAGCTAGTTTCGGTTGTGGTACCTCTCAGTGGGTGAGAGCATTGATGTTGAATTATAAGCAGGTCTTCTGGCTTTGAAAAAAAAAAGATTTCTCTTTTCTTTAAAATGAAAAAAAATCCTCAACAGATTCATATTTGAGACCTCTAACCTTTAAAATATTTATATTTATTTCCCTCCGTCTTTCAGTGACCTTTAAATAAATCATTTCCGAATAAGTGTGGTCCCAGGTGACATTTTAGGAACTAAATCTATTGATCTTGTTCGAAGTTCTACCTCTTATGCTTTTAAACATCACACACACACACACACACACACACACACACACAAAAAGTAAAACCAGCCACACTAAAGAGCATAAATATCTCAAAGTGAAAAAGAATTCGGTCTCTGCTTTACTCATCAATAACAGCCTTGTCCATCCAAGAATCCATCCTTGTGCAGAAAACAAACTAAAGCTGACAGGCAGGGACAAATATGTTGGTTTTAAACATGTGAGATGCTTCAAACATCTCAAAGGAAGAAATGTCCTCCATCTCTCTGCCTGCGCCCATTTCCAACCCAGGAGGAGATTCACTGGCGCGAACACTAATTCTCACATTGAGCGATTCAGAGTGATAAAAAAACAAAACAATTTCATACTCTAAGCACACATATACTTACTTATAAGCCTGTATAATGTATTCTGTATTTTCACCTAGAGTGTGCCTCCCTGCCACGCGGTTAGATTTGAGAAATTGCTCATTCTCCATAATATGTAAACAAACTCAAAAGCAAAAATGCGCCCAGACAGTATTGTTTAATCTCTCCCTCTGTTCCTTCTTCTCTCACAGTGATGAGACCCTCCTGAAAATTGAATGCCACTTGTTTTCCAGTCCATCTCCTGCTTGAAAAGGCTGCCAACCTCTGTACCCTGCCAATGCGTGCCTCTCAGCCTTTCTCTAACCTTCATTTGGCACACAGACAATAGAATAATTGCTCGGCCCAGCCCCCCTGCCCTCAACAATTCAGTACTCAACGCCGCTGCTTCTGAATTCTGCTATAGTGGGGACGCACCCAGTGAGCCATGCCATTGTTATTTGTCTCTTCTGAAGTGAAGAGGGACCCACACACGCACACACACACACACACACACACACACACACATACAGATATGGGTGGGCACACATGTGTTAACTTGCGCACACACACACACACACACACACACACACACACACACACACACACACACACACACACACACACATATGCCCATAAATCATTCTCTGTGGGGATTTAGTGTTGTACAATCATAAATTCCTCCAAAAAATGTCAAAGCCAGCCTCATCTATCACAAAAGCTTCTCAGTGGCAACCACAATTCATTGGAAATAACCAGCACTGGCATTAGAGGTCTATGTGCTGAAAATTCATGTCAGCTCCTAAGCATCCCTGTGATGGTGGCGTCCTGGTGCCCGTCGGTATGAACTCTTTACCCGGGGGTTAATTGGTGGCAGCCGCTTGGCCTGCCATCTGACAGTGACAGGGTGTGGGCGTGCTGCTCTGCTGATGGCCCAGTAATAAGAAGGAGAGACAGGCAGGCACACTCCTTCTGTAGTCGCTCAGCCCCCCTATGGGACTGCTGACTGACAGGATTGCTCTTTCTCCTCAAGGCATTACGTACGCACACAGACAGCTACCGAGGAAGGATTATAAATATAACCGTTGGACAGAGGAGCAGTGGTCTGGACCTGCTGGTACCAGTAGGATCAATTAGACCTCTCCAAAGTGAATAAGCACATGGCAAGCTTTACATGCTGATATTCTGCATATTTTTGTCGAGCCCATTTAGGCCATATGCTCAGCTGCATCTCAGGTCTCATGTGAACAGTAAGGCTATGAAAAACAGCAACTATCTTCAATCACAATGGGATATAACCCTCAGTAAATTAGTATCTTGAATGAATAAAAAAATAAATGCAAATTTTTCCTAGACAGTCTCATGTTAGTGCCTCTTTTGTTGAAGATCTCTAAAATCCATAAACATAATGAGAATTCACACATAGGAAGAAAAAAAAGGAGATGGGAATGTTTCACTTTAATTGTGCTGCAAGATCTCAAGTAACAGCAGCTGAGGAGAGGTGCTAATACCGGTATATGGTGAAACACACAGCGGTGACTACTGGATGAGGTGTATGGTGGATGCTTGATGTAGTGAACTGTTTGTAAGGTGGGTTGCCAGTCGAGCAGAAAAAAAGGTTCCACTGTTTTACACAATTTACACCTTGCTGACAAGATTTGGTGCATTAAAAATGTTAATAGAGCATCCCTGCTTAGATGCACCCAGCATGTCGTCAATCTTAACCAAGAGAACCTGTTTTCTCTTAGTATTTTAATGACAACATTTGCATTCTAACCATGAAATATTATAAATGGCACCCAAACCTCGATAGAAGAATGGCTAAATGTAGGACAAATATGAGAGGCTTTTCTTAATGAAACATCTACATAATGTATTAAATAACTGTGCTGCTCATCTGAATAAAATGTTTTTTGTTCTGGTGACACACTTACAGCATCTGTGCTGCTCTAACATCCTGTTCTAGTCTTTAGCAAGGAAGAGATAATTGGTTTTTTCAACACCATCCGTCTCCACGGAGACCAGACATCTCACCAGCACTAATCTGCCTCTTTCCTCCCTTCCCTACTCTACTCCTCCTCCTCTTCTCACCCCCAGACAACATAGCACTCCATCAACAGTAATGTACATTAGAGCTGACTGATAAAATTTACAGTGGATGATGGGTGCGTTTGTGTATCTGTGTGTGTGTGTGTGTGTGTGTGTGTGTGTGTGTGTGTGTGTGTGTGTGTGTGCAGCTGCTGTGTGTTTCAATGCTCATGTGGGGACAACCGGCCATTCAATCAAACAAAATATGTGTCACTGTGCCAAACTGGAGCTGGAGGAAGCTACTGGTGCCTGCCTGAAGCCAGAGCTGTTTTTTGTGATTTGATCTGGGCTGCCTCTGGTTATAGAAGCTGGTCCAGAATGGAGAGCCAATCAATTAATATAGAACGAGCTGAGCATTCAAACGAGTTGACAGTAGCCAATACCCGAGAGGGTGCCCCTTAATATGATTTTTCTATCAATGGTGATGTTATTAGATACCTCTTGTGATCTATATCATCAGCTGTTCATGCAATAAAGAATACAGTGGTCAAACTGAGCATCCACTAAAATATCGAATGATTAAAAGGGGAGATACAAGAGTAACCTGACATTGCTAAGGGTCAAGCATTCAGTGATAGATTTTTTGTTTTAAAAATAAAGTAAATCTGGCGCTGACCAGGGATGATATACTGATGAGATGGATATACACACACACACACACACACACACACACACACACACACACACACACACAAACATATATATGTACTGTGTGTGTGTGTGTGTGTGTGTGTGTGTGTGTGTGTGTGTGTGTGTGTGTGTGTGTTGGCATTGTGATGATTTTTTTGATTTATGTAACATTTTGCCACACTTTTTTATTTTGAGGTTTCTGTGTTTGGGGTGCAGTGTCCTTCAGGCTGGACATGTATGTGTTCAGTTCTCATTGGATGATGTCAAACACCCTGATAAAGACCAGTAGTGAAACTCATTGGTTAAATGAAGAGCAAAATCATGTGTTAAGTCAGCTACTGTTGCCAAGTTGTTTTTTCACATTTTTCATATAAGCTACATGGCACAGACGGGTACTCTCAGAAAATCAAACAAACCAAAAACAAAGTGCCATCTGCCCTTTTGACAGAGAAGGTCTCAGGTTGTGCCTCCCTGCTGGGCACTGAGATCGCAGCCATGTTGCTCCTTGACCACCCAGACCCCAGCCTGTGCATCCTTCAACAACAAACAGCCCTGTACAGTGTGTGACTGACTCCTGGATCCCATCCAAAGAGGTGAGCCTGTCTCTCCTAGGATGCAACACAAAAAGCTGCCCCCTCTCAAACACTACAAACATAAACAAGGGTCAGCGAGGAAACAGTGTCTCTAACAATATAGGCTTTTTCTGGCTCAAAGTAAGCCCATGCGGCCTAACCTTTCACGTCTGAACACTTACAAAAGAGAGACTAGATGAAAAGCACAGCTCATATGGTGTACAAAAAACAGTACCAAACCTATTCATCAGACCCGATCTCATCGCAGCTGCTCAGTGTTGCCTGTCCACTGAGGAGACTAGCTAAGCAGCTCTAATCTCCATAAGGAAGCATAAACATGCATATGGTGTCAACAGTTGAGTGGATTCCACATCCTGTGCTCATAAAGTCAGCCACTCAGCACATCACAATCCTGTTGTGTAACTGTCAGGCTGACTGAGTGACCACCAGCAACACAACAGGACCTGTCCTCAGTGATTTAGGGGCTCAGAGATGCAAATATAAAGAGTTGAAACTATGCATTGTTTTGTCTAAAATTGTTTCCAGAGAGGGTGGGAAAAGGTGGAAACTGAGCTTTTGTAGCGGTATGAAAAACATAAAGGTATAGAAAGTATGTGAGAAAGTGAGAAGAGGAAGACAAATTGTGCAGGTGAGAGACAGAGTGAAATGTGAGAAAGGGGCTGAGGGAGACAACCGCATAAGAAAAAGGTGTGAGAGCATGAGGTGGTGGGTGAAGTGATGAATTGGGGAGATGGTGCTTTCGTTAGAGGACAATAGAGGTGAGAAAAAAATTCCCTGGAGGCTGTTGCTCTGTTTATGTCTCCTCCTTTTTTACTCTTGTGGAATATCGAGTCCTTGTGTCTGTACTAATAAGACAGACAAATCAAGAAATGAGAGATACAGCACAAAACACTCTTACCTGTGCAATCTGTCCTCCAGTAACTCAATATACTTGGTAGTATTCTCTTTCAGTCGGCTCTCTGTACGGAGAAAGAAGCACAGAGAGAAAACAGCATGTTACTTGCACTCATTTATTAATTTTATTAACCATGATGGGGTATCCTAGCAACAATCACAGCCCTAATAGCATTAAAACTGGCCTGACATTAGCTATATTGTACATGGGCACTGTTAGGGAAGGTAGCAGTCATCACAGCTGGTGACGGCATTGTGCTGAGAAACTGCAACAGTATAGTTCAGTACAGAGGCCAACAATTGAGTAAATATCATTCCCAATACTCTAGGAAGGGATAAAATTGGAGACAGCCTGCGGATAAAAGGAGATATTATCATGGCATAGGTCCTTACATTGTGCCAGATTGTCTGTGGGGCATAAAGTTGGAAAGATAGCTTATGTTGCTTCCTGCACCCTTCTGCCAGCAGTAAGCTGTGCCTGAGGAGGCAGACGCAGTCTGGATGGAGAGAAGGGCAATCTGAGAGCCGTTAATGAGCTCATGTATGAAACATGAGAATATGCCCCCCGCAGCAGCAGATCTTTGAACACAATGCACTTATATCAAATTGCACCACATATACAGTATATGCGCACACAAGCTATAACATTCAATATAATCCTCCTTTTCCTTGAAACACGCGCGCACACACACACACACAAAGTTGGACTCATAAATCTATCCAACATCTGCACAATTCAAGAGTCAGATTTTCCACACTCTGGTACGGTAGTTCCCACCTCTGGGGGTTGGGATCCACACAGAGGTCGCAAGACATATCTAATGAGTCATTAAATGATGAACTGGATTTTTAAAAATCAAGCATATTCAGCTATGCAATCTGTGAATATCTGTTCCGATTTTTCTGTAGTAATTAGATGATATTTTCTCGTACAATATTGGATAATTTCATCGCTTTAGGCATGTAAAAAAATTCAAATTAGCCATTTCTCACTAATAGCTATCATCAGCTTTACAGATGTTTGTAGTTACATTTACATATCTTAACTGGATAGTTCACACACTTTGGTTTGTGTAGGAAAAAAACAAGGGATATAATGTGTTAATTAGTGAGTATTAGAGGTGCTGATTCGCAGATTTTGTTATCACTGACAGAGCTAGGCTAATTGTTTCCCTTTTTTTCTATTCTTTATGCTAAGCTAGGCTGACCACCTGCTGGCTGTAGCATTATATTTAATGTTATTTAACTCATCGAAACTCTCAACAAGAAAGCAAGTTTTTTCAGTTTTTTCAGAAAATACTTAAACTATTTCTTTAAGGGACATGAAGCAATAAAGTCTGGGGGCCCATGCCTCAGTGGCTTGCTATTATTGACTAAAACTCACACAGAGAAAAAGTAACCCAATTGGATGCTCTGAATCACACTGAGGTTTGAAATACAATTTGTCTCATTGTCTTGATGGTGGTTATTAGACAGCATCAGCTCCAAGATGAGACAGACTGCGGGCTGTCACAGTGGGGGGAGAAGGAAAATGGCTGAGAGAAAGCTGTGACGCACACACACATACACACACGCACACACACACACACACACACACACACACACACATACACACACACACACACACACACACACACACACACACACACACACACACACACTTACACACACACATTCATGTCCATACTTTGAGGAGGAAAATTAGATGGAGAGAGTCAGGCTGTTTATGGGGGTTGCATGTGTGTGTCACAGAGTGAAAGGAGAGGCAGAGATCTTGCCTGAGAGTGGTTCGGATTCAAAGTGGCCAAATCTGCTCAATCAGAGGGAAGAAGGAGGCCGCTGGAGCAGCTATCACATATCTGGTGAGTTGATCTGGTATATGAGGACCAGACAGCTCACTTACAACCCCTCTAATTGCTATATGAGATCCTATCCTACCTGACAAAGTCTCCCTTGTCAACTTCCATTCATGCCGGCTCCGTTAAGCAGCGTGCAAGGAGATAACTGCTGAATTATACATGGGGGCATTAAGCCTGACTTTGGATGGATCAGAGCATGTACAGATGTGAGGTGACAAAGTAGACCTTATGCCTTGAACAAGAGCAAGAGGCAGATTTAGAAATAATATAAAGTGAGGAATAGAAACAGTCAATAAAGCTCGTGAAGATGGGAGATGCAGACATGAGTGTATTAACTTAATATTTCTTCCTATGCTGATACTGCTGATGCTGAGGAGAGTCAGTGTGCCATCCTGTCGCCATGCCAACCGGTGGTAAAACCAGTGAGGCTTTTCGGGCGTGACAGATGAAAATAATCTCTTCTTTTTAGAATGGGACAAGACATCATGCAGCAGAGCCTCCTCCTGCGCCAAGTGGAACCACAGCACTGGGTGATATTACCACTTCCTGTAAGTCTGTGGGAGGCTGCTGTCATTGGCAGGCCATGCGAATAAAATCGGCACTAAAAAGCCCATAAAGAAGAGAAAAGCCACTCTGTTAGTCCCTGATACAGTATATTTGGTGTTGGAGGAACCTTACAAAGGCGTTCAACATGAGCCAGCAATGGAAAATTCATGAGCTCAACCTCCCCACACACCAGTGATCTCAGCAGGTGTTAAACATCACTGATTGCTGCCAAGGACCCCAGCCAAAATTGAAGAGGCCTTTCAATTCATAACATAAACACAGGACTGAGACACTATTGAAAGATGGTAAGAATGTGTTACTTGATTTTGCAGAGGCCATTCACTTCAAACTACTCATTTATTAGTCTAATGATGAAATAATTACTTCAGCTAAATGGATGTAATGTCGATAAAAATGATGAATCTAATGATTACAATCAGTAGTTCAGATAAAGCACACTGAGCATGCATATGGCACAGAGATGCACAGTTCCTTGTGATAAAAGTTATTGGCTTTATTAAGCCTCCAGGAGTTAACAATGGCAAGGTGTTTGGATTTGCTGCTGCTGCATTATGAGCATTTGAACAGCCCTCTAATTGAAAGTGAATAATGCAGTAATTTCTTCATTGCCTTGTAACAATAAAAGCACCCAACATCTGTGAGGCCTTCATGTTGTCAAACAAATTAGAGGCAGCTCCGTGCTAACGCAGCACCATCGATATGCATGTTATAAAAGCCTGTGCATAATAAGGCAGAAGAGAAATTGTGTGTCTTTGTAATTGAGTTGAAGGCACTGACTGTGATTAATGTGTTTAAGCTCGGCTCGGGCTGTTTGAGTGCAACGGCACTGCAGGTAACATAAACACACAGTCAGCATCTGCAGACACTCACAATATATGAATGTATCAGAACTTAGCAGCAGCCCAGCAGCATAGCTAATGGAGGAAGAGGGACAGGCTGATATCTCAGACAGACACTCAATAACCCGTGATACTTTAAGGCTCTGGGATCACAAAGCATAGCAGTATACAGATTGCAGCTGGCACAGCGTAACATATTGTGGGGCTATGCGCGAATGCACAACAAAAGGAATCATTTGACAAAAAATTGGCTGTGTGTACAAAATCTGTGCTTGTGTGCAAATATATACTTCAGTTCCGGGTGCTGAATTGCTCTGACTGAAATGTTAGACATGCTCACACTGTCATTATAACTCACATCAAACTCAGAGTTTGTTTAGAGGAGACTCAAAACTTACTTTGCTGTGGGCTGTAACATTTTCTCTGACAACTGAATCTGGGAAGCACCAAGAGACCAAATAAGACTCTCCCAAAAGCGCTCAAATACTTTCTCTATGCTTCACGTTCCTGCTCCATGAAACTGGCATCTTATTCTTTCCTCTGGATCCATTGGGAAATTCTATCAGCACCAGGCTAAATCATTTTCCCCAAAAACACATTTCTGAATTTGTCATCTCCCTCCACAGAAGAATTTTGTCTGAACAAGACTAAGAGCCTTCAGCCATGCTAGCAGCTCTGTGCTGTATTGTTACAGTGGTGCTTGAAACTAAATCCTAAAGTCAGCATGCTAACAATGACCATGCAAACATGCTGATTTGGCATGTTTGTTTACTACCTTAAAGGTAAGGTAACATATGTTAATTAGCGCCAAGTGTAAGTTTTGCTGAGATGGGTGTGATGAAAATATCCTTAGTATTAAACAGAAATTTGGACCATATGCACCAAATGAAAGGTCAGGTGATCACCAAAGTTATTACACTTTATTATCCTGAGGGTGATATTAATGTCTGTACCAAATTTCATTGCAATCTATCCAATACCTCACTCAAAATCACAAATGTCAACCTCATCTTAGAGCTGAAGGAAAAGTCAAAGGGTCATCAAAGTCATTAGGATTCATCCACTGGGAACTATGAATGTAGATGACTGTTTAATACACACTTTTTTGTACCAATCCATCAAATAGAAGTTGAGATATTTCCCTAGATAGGTGAATATTTAGAAGTCAGGGGATCACCAATGTCATTAGGATTCATCCTCTGTGCACTGTGGATATCTGATTTCATGGTAGTCTATCCAGTAGCTATCCAAACTGTCAGTCTGGACCAAAGTCACATACCAAATGACTGTGTGACTAAAAATAAACAGCTGTAAACAAATGTTTGGTCTTTACTTTGTTCCTAGTGGCCTAGCTTTGCCATTATAAGTGTTATAACCAACACTCCTTCTGGGTGGATTTGAAGAAAATAAATTGCTATATGCTATGGTTGGAGCTACTGTAGTGGCACTTCAATCAACTTGCATTTGTTTTTGTTGTAATTCTTTTGGGGATGGACACTATGATACATGTGACAAATTCACAATGGAACAATATCCTCTACTTAATCACAGGAAAAAAAAATGAATACTGTAGAAACTTCAGAAACAAAAACCAGGAAACATTCTCCTGGGTCCACTTAACAAGTATGGCTCTCAATCATTCAGACACACTTTAGGAGAAGAGCTGTCATACGTTCCATCATGTTCTCAACAGAAGCACCCTGAAAGAGGCCGTCATGAATAAATCATATATTTCCTCGGCTTTACTATTGGCACTCCATTAAGAGGAAAATTGCATTGGTTTAATAACACAGAGAGAGACAGTATTATGATGTGCAATTCAGTTGTTGGGCTTGTATGCATGGTTGAGTTTTGCCTGGCTGACGATCAAATAAAGCACAAAGGTGACAGTGGAGTGGGAGTTGTATGAAGACAGAATAAATTGTGGAGATCCAGCAAAAGACACAAAAACACTAATTAAATGTGGTGCACTGGAGCCATGTGAAGCTGACTGCTTACTGTCTTCATCACAGAAAGCTAAATTACCTGACTGATACAGAATATACCGCCTGCATACTAACAATAGCATTAAATAAGCATTACTAGAATAGTTGGATAAATCAAAAGGAACACACACTGAGGCTGCCACCAACCAACCAATCGTTGACTATTTTATTTCTAACAGAAAACCCTGTCTCTTAAAATGAAGAATTATGTCATTGCACTTGACAGTTACTTTGTTTTGTGAGAAAAGCTTTTGGTCTCTGTGTAACACTCTGTGTCTCCACCAAAAGAATCTGAATTGTTAGCATTACATGTCTCTCAAAATCCTAATAAGTCATCAATCTGGCTGCTTGAAGTTACTAAAGGGGTGCCACAGGGCTCAATACTTGGTCCTATCATGTTAACATTGGAGGACCTAGGCTTTAGACTTAGACCTAGGCTCAGTGGTTTGTACAGCTCCATTCATTACTATGTAATGTACATGCATGCAGCTGTCCATACCATCAAACCTCTTGATGCTGTGTATCACAGTTCTCTTAGATTTATAAGAGGTGACAGTTTTAACACCCATCATTGTATCCTTTGTGTGAAAGTGGGGTGAACATCATCTACAGTACTGCGTGAAGGGAAAGACATTGCCTCTTCTTTTATTTATAAAACCATCCGAAATAAGCTACCATTTTATTTATCATAACTTTTAAGACTTGGAAATGTGGAATACCACACTCATTCACAAGAATTCATTACCTTGGATGTCCTATATGAACACAGAACTTTGAAAACTACATTCACCTGTTTGTCATGGGTGGAATAAGCTTCAGGACTCCCTTAAATTAGACGTTTATATCCCTAGATCTTTTTAAGATTCTGTTAAACAATGTTTTATATAATGAATGCTGTTTTTGCCTGCTTTGTCACTGTGTACAATGGTTATTTAACTCTTTTTCTTTGTGTTTTTTTTTTTTTTTTGTATTTTGTAAGTCTGTTGTCTTGTGTTTGCGTTGTATATATGCTTTGTATATAATTGTTGATTTTACACAGGGCATTATTGGAAAAGAGAGGTTTGCCCTCAGTTAGTTTCCCCTGTTAAAATAAATGCTGTCTATCTAGTTTCTATCTACATTTTAATGTCCTCACTCCTGGGGGTCATTTACTCATCTTATTCAGCTCTTCAATTATTTATTTGTAAATTTAGTATCACTCGAGATCCCTCATGGGGACAAAATTATACTCTCAGCAGGGAATCAAACCTCCAGCTATAATGGGTTTGGTATTCATCAGCACTTGTGCCAATGGTAATTAGGGACATAATGGCTCCCGGGCCAAAAAGCCTCACACCACAAAGTACGCTGGGTGGAGACGTTCAACAAGCTGAATCTCTGTAGTTCAACTGAAATGTATGAAGACTTTGTGTCAGCTAAACTATGTGTTCCTTCAACGCTCATGTCATGAGAATAGGCCATTTGAATATGTTCTTTTGTCATGAGATGACTCTGGTATCATGAGCATGCGCTATAAATACCTCAGAAACCAATGAGATGGCCATCTTGACTTTGAAGTAGACAGTAATTTCTAGTCCCCTCTAGCTAAAGAAATGGTAATGTGCTGTTTGTGGGCTATCAGTTTTCAGCTAGCGTGTGCCAGCCCCTTATTACCAAATAGGATGACAGTTTAATGAGCCCCTTGCTTGGTGTCAGCAACACATTGTGAAATTGCGCCTGCTGCCATATTGTGTGCGCCCACTTAAGCAAGGCGCACAACCAATCATTAACTTGCCGTCTCTTCCTTCATGGTGACGTGTTGCCCACCTGATTCCCATTCCTTTGTTTAGCTCGAGCATTTGCATGTCACTGCTTTCCCAGCCTCTGTGTCCCTGAGATCTGCATTACGTTGTGTGAGCCACGCAGTGTATTTAGGATACTGAGGTGAACTTGAACATGTCTTTGGTGGTTGTCAGGAGAGATTAATGCTATCCCTGGCTGCTCAGCAAGTCAAGGTGTGCAGCAGTGCAGCTATAATACACACAAGTTAAAGAAATAAAAAACATAACCGCATTTGCTAGTAAATACAATCATATAAAATAATAATATAAAAGATATGGACCTTCTATGGACAAAATATCAGGTCAGTGCATATATAATAAACACCCAAGCAGCCTGACTGGAACAATGAAAGGGTGCCCCCTAGTGACATCAGAACATGCATTTAAGAAAAGACAATGGCCCAATGCTTAAGGTGACACTGCAGCCACAGGCCGTAATGATATAGATAACAGAGCATGTTAGATGGCTGATTGCATGCCTTAGGGTTGCAGAAGGAGCCTGATCCACAGCTGAAGTCCCCAGTCCTTCACTACCCACTCTGGTCTCACTTTACTGTCCCCCTTCCCTTCTTTATGCTGTTGTCTCAGTGCCTCAGAGAGTGAAGTGACCTTTTTTAGAAATTTCCCTGTGACTGATGGACTGGAGAGAGTAGCACTGCAGGTGGTGCCGTCAAAATCCATTTATCTCTATGCCAGTGCTAGGAGGCCAAAACGATCGAACCCCCTCCACCCCCATCCGCCATCCCCCCCTCCCCGAAAAAGCAAGATCCTTCTTTAAGCAGCATTCAGATCTGTTAGAGTCAGAGACTGTGTGAGTGCTGATACATCATGTCTGCTGTGAGTGGCTCGGAGGTAATTGGCTACTTCACACAATCTAAAGCTCATTTCCCTTGCACACCCCACAACCCCTCCTCCCTCTTAACAACTGCCAATCCTGCTGCTAACTCATTTGATGCCGAGTCCCCACTGACAGCGGTTCACTTCTCCTTCGTTTGGGAGAAAAGTCATTGTCCATTGATGTCCTCCTGGCATAGAGCAACATCAAGAGAAGACTTTTTTTTTCAAAGGGCTCTAATGATTTGCATTTTAATTGATATTTAAAAGGTGTTTATTCAAAGTGAGAGACAGCGTTGCTTTTCAAAAGTACAACAAATGTTTTCTCGTCTCAGTGGACAAACGCACCAGTGTTCATATCATTTTAAGTTAATTATATCATTATTTAATGAGCCAGTAAGTATTAAATGTTAGTAATTAAATGTAATCTACAGTTTATAGAAATGCCACAAGAGAAAAAATCTGTCATATATTCTGAAGTTTTTAGAATTTTGAATGAACCTGGAGATGGGAATACACAACAGTTAAAGGAATAATCTGATCTTTTGGGAAATATCCCTACTCGTCTTATTGCAGAGAGTTAGATGAGATGACTGATTCCACTCTCATCTTCGTATGTTGAATATTCATCTACATCCAGCAACCAATTAAATAAGTTTAGCACAAAGACTGGGAACAGAGGGAAACAGCTAGCTTGGCTCTGCCTGAAGGTACCAACATCGACGTACCAGCACCTCACAGCTCACTAATTAACAAGTTATATCTTGTTTGTTGATGCTGAATTAAAAGAACAAAAAACAAAGTGTGTAAACCACAAATTGTGATTTTTATGGGGGATTATGTGTGGGGCTACTTTTTGTCCTGGAGCAGTCACTTCCTGGAGCCTCTGCTGGTTGCCTGGCAACAGCAATTGAAAAGACATCAAAGTTACTGTGTTAATTAATGAGCTTTAAAGGTGCTGGTAAGTGGTTTTTTATACATTTGGACAGAACTAGGATAGATGTTTCTCCATGTTTCCAGTCTTTATGTTAATCTAATCATCTAGAGATTACAGTGGCATCGATCTCTCATTTAACTCTAAGCAAGACAGAGAATAAGCACATTTCTCAAAATGTTAAACTACCCTGTTAAGTTATGTAAATTAAACAACAAACATCTGTGAAATTGTTAATAGCTGGTAGTGAGAATTCTTCGTTTCCCTTAAAACGTCTTTGTTGCAGTAATGAGGATGCTACACCTGCTTGCTTATTTTTTTTATCTCTAGTTATATCCTTTTGTCTACAGCAGCCCGGTTCCTCCTTTGGGATGTAAACAGTTCATGTGATCTTAATGCAGACTGGCCTCAGTGACTCACCGTGCTGCACCTCCCTCTGCTCGAGCTCCTGCCTAAGCTGCTGCTGCTGCTCTTTCATCCTGGTCAGCTCCTGGCTGCTCCCTGAACTGAGGCTGTGCAGTCTCTTGGCCAGAACCTCCAGCCGGTCCCGCTCCAGGTACACCGCCTTCATCTCAGCCTTCAGCTCCTTGGCGCTGCTGAAGTCATTACCTGCACCGGTGCACCACAGGAGGACATTACGTTTACACCGCCCATTGATGAGTGTCTCGATCATTAATGGCGTAATTAAGTGAGGCTAATGGCAGGAGATTCAAGTAAATGAGGTAAATAAAAGATGTCAAATGTAGGAGTGAATCGGGGTGGGGTTGAATGGAGTGTCACCTGAGATGGCTGCCAGTTTGGCTTCATGTAGCGCCAAGAGCTGAGTTTCAGTTTCGCTGACCTTCCTCCTCAGGCTGCTGCCCAGCCTCTGACTCATGACCACCTAGGGAAAAGACAGAGAAGAAGAGGTGGAAGAGAGCACGGGGGGAGGGTGGTAACTAACAAAACCTTTGCAGACACATGGATCCCACAGGATGAATAACATTTCCAATACTGCTTTCATTTTCTTTTTGACACTCATTCTTACAAGACCTTACAGATTCATTTCCGTCCTTCTACACTCCCCCTCCTTTAAATATACAGCGGAGCATCAACGCCACTGTTACCTTGTCTATAACCTTTAGAAAGAAAGGAAATGCTTTTTTTTATTTCAAGTGGACAGACAGGGAAATGTGAAATCTCCATGAAAGATGCCATTAGAATGTCAGAGAGGAAAAAGGCCCTGAATGTCACAGGCCTGATGGGGATGCAGCACCTCAGCTTTCCAGTATTCATCAAGGAATTGATGGCTTTAGATACAGCCTGTCTGCTCCCCCCATCTGCCCTCACTCTGCCCTTTAAACCTCTGTTTTTCCCAATGTATTCACTTTGAGTTACAGCCAGATACAATCCCCATGGTGAGCTTTCTTCTTCTTCTTCTTTTGAGGAACTATTTTCATTGCTCAAAGGGATGTAGAGCAGATTTTCTGACGCATTATCTTCTTGAATCTGACACAGATTTGTGCAACACTTTGAAAAGGCTGTCTAACAGGTTGGTATTTCTGAGACAGAACATCTCTCCAGGGAGTTTTCTTCCCACAAAAAGTACAGAACTGTTTTTTTTTCTCCAAATAGGCTTGCATAATTTTATTTCATGCATCACATGAACTGGAAACTGCTCTGGAGTGCTTTTCAAACTGTAGAAATTCTGATATTGGTAATTTCATTTCAAGACATCAGGCTATTTGTCAATTTTGCAAAAGTCAGTGGTGAAAGTGAAAGTTATTTTCATGCCAGCAATCATTTTGTCACAGCATGTGTGCCATTTTCCACATGGTGGATATCTCATTTAGGAACAAAACATTTCATTTGAACTTAATAACAGTCAATATTGTGATTGTGTCTCTTTGTGGAAAACCTATATATTCTTTTGAACTACCGTTGCAGCATCAACCAACCATTTGATGACAGGTTTCTAAAGGACACAGCTAACAATAAAAAAGGTCTTTACAGAGCTCCCTGCCCCCATGCTGTGCCCTCCTCCCTCTTTCCTTGAACCACCACTTTTTACAGATTTCTACTGCTTCTGGCTCTTTCCAGCTACATAGATCTGTGTGTAGAGATCAATAAGAGGGAAAAGCAAACTCCAGAGAAGCAAGAGGGAACTCCAGAGACACAGCACATATAAAGGGAAGCATGCAAAGCCATTCACACACAAGACACGCAGAGATACCCACCAAAGCAACGCTAGCTCAACAGATATTTCACGTAGACACACAGTGCACACACAGTGAAATCTTTTGCTCATAGCTGTTAAAATGACAACTACAATAAAGACTACTATGATTAAAATCTTAACTAAAGTTGGCAATTTGTTACTTTGCTTATTCAGCTGCTTATGTCTCATCAGAAATGCAGAGAAAATCAGAACTGTATTTCTTGGCAGCATTGTATTGTCTCAGATTTTTAAGCAGGGTTTATTCAAAAAGACATCTCCTATTGCTTCAGACTCTTCCCATGCAACGATGGAGAGTCCACTGCCTTGTCGAATAGAAATAAGCACATGAATACAAACATTTCCATTTAGTATGCCTATTTAACACACTGAAGCTGGCACATAGCACACTTTCTATTTTGACTTACTTATTAGATTTTCATACACATTCACTCATGTTCGGCATGCTGAGAAAAGTCTAAGGTGTTATGGAGTAAATCGTGTCTGAGGAACAGGGTGCCTTACTTTAGCTGTAGCTTCCTTGATGGACAGATTCAATGCCTGCCCCTGTTCCTGGAGTCTGCAGAAAGAAATACAAATGTTACAATCAAAAGACACAAATGCAAGGATTAACAGAAAAAGTTTACTCTTGTGTTCTTGTGCAACACAGAATTTTCAAGAGAATTACTGAATATTTTATAACTTTTATTAGAAGTTCTCATTCAAAGTCGTGTCAAATGAAATAAAGCACAAGAGTAGGCACCAATAACTCTAAATCCTTGTATCTGGAGTGTGCATTAAAGAGCATGAACTTCAAGCAAGAAATCTGCTAATATTCACAAACAGAATAAGAATATCACATGCTGTCTAGCTGAACATATAATGTGTTTACATTTATACTGTGCACAAACTTGAAAGCACATTTACTCCTTGAGCAGGAGTAAAAATGAGGGCTGCAACTAATGATTATTTTCATTATCATTATTTTCTTTATTCATGGCATAATTGTTTGTTCTAAAAAAATCAAATAAAATAAAAGATGTTGAAAAAGTGTTTCCTACAGTCCAAAAATCTAATGTCTTGTTTTGTTCAAACATCAGTCCAAAATTGAAAGATGTTCATATAATATCTATCTATCTATCTATCTATCTATCTATCTATCTATCTATCTATCTATCTATCTATCTATCTATCTATCTATCTATCTATCCATGTACATATATATCATAGTAGATTAAAGAAATTAAAAAATAATCACATCTGATTAAATACCTTGTGAGTCCACACAAAACAAAGTCATAGTGAAAAACTACAGGTGGTAGGTACCAAGAGGTCCTGCCTCTTCTTAATTCTCCATCAACTGTTCAAGTTCAGACATCTAAAATTGGTATATGTCAGCCGATAAATACAAGAAATTTCAGTACAGGCATTCTAAACTAGATTTGAGATTATTTAGAAACAGTGTCTTCATTACTTAGTTTATCCACCAGAGAGCACTGATGAGTAGATTTGAAAACTAAAGAAAACAAATCAAAGGGATTCTTATAAAGATTAATCGTTTGTGTTTAAAAAAATGTCTATGTCAAGATTTTCCAATGTATCGACGTCAAGAAACCAATCACCAAACCTACCAAATATCGATACCAGTATTGGCCTCAAAAATCCAGTATTAGTCAGGCTATAGGCTACTACTAAATGATCATGATAACAATTCTACCCGTTACTTCTAATTTCTAAATGCAATGCAACCTATGTTCCTGATTTAGAAACGGGGTTTCTAAATCATTATTTTCTTATAATCAACAATTCTATAAAACAGAACCTGTGAAGCAGCCTCCATGATAACACAAACAGTCAATATAAATTTGTTTAGTGTAAGTGTATTTGTCTAGATGTCTAGATCAATATTTCAGCTATCAAGGGTAAATGTCATCAGTATTAAAGCATGTAATTACTGATTGTAAACATTCAAAAGAGACAAACCATTAAGGTCATATTATTTCATGACAGAGAAATAAATCAATTAGTAGATGGAAAAACGGAGCATGAAATCTACTATGAATAACACAGTCACCTTGAAACCGTCTCATATCACAAAAATCAGTATGCCCTTTAAATGTTATTCAAGCTAATGTCCAGGGTGAGTCAGAGAAAAACGTCTCTGAACATCAGTGTTACAGCAGCCTTTTTTTCAAGGATGCCGTGACTCTGGACAGTGCAGATTTTATTAATCCAATTCTAATAAGAACATACACCTTGATACGAGAGCGAAATGTCCTGTTTTATTTGGAAAGGGGACCTGCAACACAATCATCATGCTGACCCGAAGTGCACCACCCTGAGCTGTGCAGCTGAATATCCAATCTGAGGTCACAATTTCAATCAGTAATGAGAATAAATGCATTCCACTGCGGATGAGAATATGTCAGATCAATTTATGCCAGTGATGGTGGGTCACGCCACCGAGAAGGCGATAAGTACAATTTACATGTCTTTCTAACGAGTGGCAAGACAGAGAGGCTTTCCACAGGGCTCCCTCACAAGCTATTAACTTCAGAGGGTACGATGCAAAGTAATCATTTGCATCTTAGAAAAACCATTAAAATTCAGAGCAGGTTCAAGCAGGTGTGAGAGAAGAGGATTGAGAGAGCGTAGGGGATGTGAGGAATGAAGAAAAAGTACTTGTGACTGCTTGATACATCCTTTTTGAATCTGAAGTACAATTATTGGCCATAAGGTCTTAAAGATGGTTACATTAAATTCATTTAGCTTTGCCCCGTTTTTTCTTTCTTCACTTGTCAAGTTCTTCCATGCAGTTATTTGAGATGTTGGCTGAAGATTTGACTTGGTTGAAACATGATGGTTTAATCTACTTTCTTGGCATGAAAAGACAAAACAATCCTGCAGTAAGATTTTCTTTTCAAAATGTCACTGTTTGACAGAGGATGAATGAAGCTGGGAGGCAAAGATTCAGAGAAATTCAAGACACAGCCTCTTTTAAATGAACCAATTTGATGATAAGAAAATACGTGACGTGATGTAAGGCAATATTCATGGCCTGATAGCTGTTGGAGTGTCACTGCAACTAACAGCTCTCCAGCAGCTCCACATGGTGACCGGCAGTACTGCAGGTACTGTGAGGACACTACAGCATGAGAGGAGGCAAATCTGGGAAAATATGGGGATTATATACTCTGTAGATAGACTGTGTGTGTGTGTTTGTGTGTGTGTGTGTGTGTGTGTGTGTGTGTGTGTGTGTGTGTGTGTGTGTGTGTGTGTGTTTTCAAATAAATGACTATTTAGAGACTATTCACAACAGAATCGTCTTTACTGTCCAATTCAATGGTGGTGCCACTACTGATGAGTGTTATAAATTGATGAGGGGATTAGAGCTACAATGATTGAATTAATTGATTTGTTCAGCAACAGAAAATGTATTAAACACACAGATCTCTTTTTAAAAATTAAAATCCAGTGTACCGTCAGAGATTGTGTGACAATACTGACTTAAGGGATACATTTTTCATATATTTTTTTAATATTATAAAAACATTATTTACATTATTTATCATCCTTTTTTGAAATGACATTTAAAAGAAGCTCATTTAAAAAGGCGCGGTAATTGTTGAATATTGTCTTTTGAATTGAATCTGTCCTCAATTTACAATCAAATAAAATGACTAAATGAGTAAAGTAAAGATAAAGCATATAATGGTCCCACCAGCAAATGATTTTAACAGTGTGGGTGTGAAGGCAAATGTCAAGTGCAACCAATCAAAGTTTGAGCCCAGAGACCGATAATGAAAACCACCACACTCAGGTGTAAAATGCAAATGTGTAAGGTTTGAAAATACTTCTTTGCAGAGCACTCCAGGGTGCAATTTGACATTTACATTTTCTTCATGCAATTTGCACATTTTTTCGACTATGTTGGACCACATGGATGAAAAGCATATAAACATCCTAGGCCAGTAAAAGCTAGAGATATGTCTGAAAATCTTCAGTGAATGCTTGAGTTTCCTCATCTGGACTTGACCATCTTTCAGATCTGAGTAATTTCCCCTAAATGAAGTCTTGTGACAGTAGTACTCTTAAGTCAAAAAAACATCAACTCTTAATAAAATACTTAACTTGCATATCCTTCATATATACTCATATTCTTATAAATCTTCCAGCAAATCAAAATATATGGCAAATATATTTCATATCATCCCTAATGTGCTTTAACATAAAAATATTCAGTGCAAGAAGAATCTGGTTAAATATTCTGCATGCATATCCAGTGAGACTGACCTGAGCATGGAGGGTGGAGGAGCGACGGAGATCTGTGTGCGGTTTTCAGAGGTGACAAGATCCTGCAGGGTCCGGTTCATTTCACGAAGCTGGGCCATGGTGCAGCTCCTTAACACAGAGCCCTCCAGCTCCTCAACCTCCACCTGCTGCTCCTCCTGCTGGATCTGCTGCTCCAGGCATCGACTGCGGTCCTTCAGCTCCGCCAGCCTCTGCTGCAGTTCCTCCATCTCCACCTGCATTATAATCCATGGCTTAATTCTGTGTTAAACGGTCCATTTCAGATATTTTTCAGTTCTCTACTGTATGTATGATGGACAAAACATGATACATTTTCCTATAGTAGGACTTTAATTATTACAACATTGAGAACTACAGTATATTGCATTGTAAGTTTATTGTCATATTAACCCTGCCTAAATTCATTAATGAGGTTCACACTTACGGTTTTTAATAATTTCATAATTTCTCATTTCAGGACACATCAGAAAGGCCAAGGATATGTAACACAGACATATGTGACACAAAGCAGCAGAAATAATCTGTGCTACACTGGTTGAGCTGAATTCACCTCAATTGTCCGTTTCTCTTGGATCAGACGATCTCTTCGATGCAGTGCACCCTGAGACGAGTCGGACCGTTCCCCTGCATCAGGCTCTGCGTTCTCCCTGCCGCCCAGACACAAAAAACACACACACACTCACTACAAATGCTTCTGAAACAGTGTTTTAACTTTTTCTTTCATTATAACTTTGATAGATGGAGTCTTCCAGTGTTTTGGTCTCTGAGAGTAATATTATTGTTCCATTACCATATCTGCTTTATCTGGTCATTCAGAGGTGAGCTATGACAGAGATGACCCCTAATCCTTGGGGGGCATATTTTGCCCTAGCGTTTCATGCACACATTTTAAAACTGCAACTCTGAGATAGGAAAGATAAACATGTAACTATTGTTTTTGAGGTTTAGGCTACTTTTTTTTCAGGATACACACTGGACAGGCCCCACCTGATTTCCTTCCTGTTACAACAGTCTATTTTTGACGGCTCCCCCTCTGTCTGACAACCTGTCTGACAACCTTTTAAAGGAGGAGAGACCATGATCATAATCAAAGAGACTGTAGTCATCACTGTGTCTGCTGGAGGACAAAAGTTCACATTAAACAGAACTCAGTTAGCAGCAGGTAGAGTTAGCATCAGCAACTAGCAGCCTGAATGTATATCATATTCTTGCATATTAGCATGTTGGCATTCACTGCTCATTTTTTAAAAGTAGTCAAAACATTGATTATCGCTAACAGTGATACTAACTGTATTATTAAACTTAGCAAGCTAGCTGTCCTGCATGGTAGATGGAAACACAAGTTTTCTTGAGACTTTAACTCATGTTTGAATCAGTGTCACTCATCATGATTTTTATAAAGTATTTTATTTGGAGGTTTCAAAACTGAAGACTGAGGGACATCTTTTTAGCTCCTATAACCACAGTCAGAACAGTGAGGTCCCATGGTAAAGAGACGGAATCTGATTGGTTTTCTTGTCTACATTCTGAGCATAATTGGTGGTTTATAGATGGAGCCTTATAGCACCAAGTCTGAGATTGATCTCTGAGATAGAACCCTTTCTTTTCTCACATTTAAGGGCCGATAACAATGAAAACAAAAAAATAAACCTAAACAAAATGCTTAATACTGTCAAAGAATAATTTCATGTAAATTTGTGTGAGAAAGTCATTTAGTCCACTAACTGTCTTTTTTAAAAAAAATACACAAAATAAGCATGAAATGAAATCTGAAAAAAATAAAGAATCATTTTTCTAAAAACTAACCACACCTCATACCACCATGCACTTCACAGTGAACTACATCTAAATATCATAGAGGTTAGTCTGCATGTATCATGGATAACATTTTACTTTAATATTAAAACATTAGCTAATGATTCTAATAATAATTCAGCCTGTAACAGACACTCATAAAACCCAGTGATGAAAACAGATCATAATGTTCCTGTCTGCTGGGTGTGACCAGTCTGAGTTATGCTTGCACTGATGCCATTGTTGCCCGACTGACCTGCGATGACCACACTCTGCCCACTGGAGGGCGCTGTGCACCACCTGTCTGAGCCGCTCAAGGAACAGAGCCACACTGTGCTGTCTGGAGGGTAAACCCAGCTTCAGAGATCCTCGCTCCCTGTACAACTCCTCCAGCTTTTTCCCAAAGCGCTCAGCTGAAAAGACACATACATACACACACTAAATAAAGTGCAACATCATGTGCTAAAATAGGTCAGTTGGTCAGAAGGTCAATGAGGAAAGGACTGCACAGAAAGTAAATTATTGTAGGTCATAACAACTATGACTAAATTAACTGAAATAACATGACAGCTCACATGACTCCTAAATTAATTGCCTAATGATAACTAGAATTCATTAGAGAGAGCAAACCACTGCCAATGCTGAATAATTCATGTTAAAGTCTAATTTCTTGACGCTGTAAACAAACCTGACCTAGCAGTTAAAGCTAAAAACGATAACCATCCATGAGTAAAACATGCAGATCTTCTTCAACAAGAAAATCAAATCAACTGTGTAATTTTTGTTCTCAGCATTTCATGGAAAGCTGTTTTTTCAATCCTGCTGACAGCCATAGAGAAAATTAGGTTACCAGGAGTGTGTGTAGGGGGGGCAGAAAGAGGTTTGAGATACACAATATCAAAAAGCAAACAGAAAAACCTAAAAAGACACACTGACTGACCCAAATAATTACTGAGCCTAAATATTTCAAGGTCTACAGGATACCAAGAGCAGATGTTGGTATTTATTTCTGTCACAAGGTCCAAGAAATGGGTCAGAACACAGTCCGTTCCTCTGGTAAACTTAAAAACAAATTTAGGTCAAACATAGATAAATGCAATTCTTTTTTTAACACAGATTCAAAATGCAGTCTGGATCAGCTGTGTCAGGTTTGAGGGTTCATTGATTCTTTTCCATGCAGACTACAGAATATAAAAAGCAGGGCGCTACATCAATAAGTGCTTGTAAATATGTAAATATAGTGTAAATTGATTCAGTTTTACATGATATCTGTGCTACTTTTAAGCATTTCATGAGGTCTAGTTTTTAGTTTGCTCACTGATCTGATGAGGCAAGCAGGATAACGCAAGATCAGACAGACTGAAAGATACCACGTCACTGGAGTCACTAAACTGTGCAGTAAGTTCAGTGTGAAATGTGTGTCAGGAGAAGTGAACAGAAGAACATTTATTCAGCTCTAATTAATATGTGGTCTAGTGTCCTCACGTACTTTATCAAACATTTCAGTCTGATCCAAAACTAATTCAGTTAGCAAGAAATCCAATAATGGCAACTGGGTAACTTCCCATATCTTCTCTCATCTTGAACACACACAACAAATATCTGTATCCTGATTGAAAATGTCAGCTCAACCTCGATATTAATCATTTTATCCCACAGTGTTACTGTATGTTGCACTGTTACAGCTTCATGTCCACAGTGCTTTCTTCTATACATTGTCCTCTTTCCATCTAAAAAGGTAAATTTTAAGAACTTTGTTGAGAATGTTCAATTCATTTTAAATATTACATTTGCAAAAAATAAAAATAAATAAAAGAAAGGCATAAAACATGACAATTAAAATGAAGCTCTCTTCTTCCTAACACAATCCCGCCACTAGTGCTGTGCAGCATCCTGTCAGTAAAAGCTGTAATGACCTACTTATCAAAGCAAAGGCTCAGCTGAAAGTCTTAAGTTCACCTGCGTCATAGTCATCATCCAAAATGGCTTTCTGCTGGAGTCTCTGCAGCTTCAACATCATGGACTCAACCTGAGAGGGAAATACATTAAACAGAAGAACAAATTACCAAACAGTCCAGAGGTCAATGCTCTTTAAACCGTTGCCAGATGCCCCCCAAAAAAAACAAATAAACCATTGACCATCATTTCAAAGTGATACCACGTCAGCAAATTGAGCATTTGGGGATGAAGTTTAAAACATTCATTATTAAGTTTTACTGCTCTAACTGTATCACATGAAAGAAAACTAATCAGCCAGAGGATATTTTGAGTTTTCACCTCTGTTTGGTGAGTAAGCTCTTACGCCTTAGAGCATTGGTTGCCAACCTAGGGTCATGGCAGCAAAATTAATCTTAGGTATCCTGAGATGAATGACAAATTAGAACAAATACAGGGCGGGTTTACCACTTCAGGCCTAAAAAAATATTGAAATTAAACTACTTGAGATGGTAAAACTCACTCTTTGCAATGTAACCTTTGACCTTTAGGGTTGTGAGTTGACAGAAAAACAGTTTGGAAACAATGGGCCAGATGCAAGAATATGTTCGTATTTTTCTTCTTAAATCTGTCATACTATTTTCGTGAGGTGGAATTTACGAGTGTGCCACGTCGGATTCATCAAACATTCGTATCGCCAGGAAATAGTCGTAAATGACATTCGTAAACATGATGAATCCCACCTGTTCTAAATGAATGAGTGTTCTAAGAATAGTCAATTGACATGAATGACGCCCCCAAAATACCATATAAGGTCAGACATCTGGCAGGTTGTAGAGAAGCTCCATTCATGAAAATGACACTAAGAAGAGACATGAATTAGATGCCAAAAACATCTTGATAGGGGTGTCATTAGCCATGGAGCTAAACTATAACTTCGATCACCAATATTTCAGTTAAATGAATAAAAGTAATTAATAGTCAGTTTGCATTGTGGAAAAGTAACTGTGGACAAGTTGCTTTGTAGTTTCAGCCACTAATATTTATACTGTAAACTTGCATTATATCATAGTTTCAATTGCCAATTTAAATGACTGACATATCTACCTAAATTGTTAAATAGCACCTACCACTTTATGCTAAATAGCCTAATACTTTTGCAAACAGAGAAATGTCATCATAATTATGGATTCAGAAGTGCAATTTAATGAACAGGACATAGTATACACTTGCCCATTGCCTACATCTCGTGTAGTTCACACCCTGAGTAATGGGTTGAGCCAGGGGGCTCCCCCTGGAGCTTGGCTCCCCCTTTCTGCAGAGGGGTCTCTAAAATACAGACAATATAATATACGCTCAGCCTGTGAATCGACATTATTAATTTCTCTGTTATGTGGTAGTGAGCATACAGTGATGTTAAAAAGAAATATCCAGGTCAGTAGACTCTGAAGACCAGAGGCAGTGGCGTCTTCTACCACAAATGTTATGTTGGTGACAATCCCTGATGTTACTGGTGATCACTGCAAATCCTCGTAAATCACCCGTACGCCTGGTTTAAGAACGAATCTGTGTGTACAAGTGGTTCTTGCATCTGGCCCAATGTAATTGGAAGTCGATCTTTCATGATGGCTCAGTAGTTTAAATAATCATTATTATTATTATATAATCATTATTAATTATTTTAAATGTATAAATCATATGCATTCAGTTTATTTCGTAGTTTTGTCTTGGTCTTAAAGGAATAGTTTAACATTTTGGGAAATGTGCTTATTGGCTGAAGATTGATGTCCGTAGAGTAAATATAACAGTCAGTTAGCTTAACTTAGCATAAAGACTGAAAACAGGGGAAACTAGTATAAATAGTCCAGCTCAGAAACTCCCATAAAACCACAATGTTTCATTTTTATCTCAGTTTTTGTGCACAAGATATGACAAGTTAATGATTGAGCTTCAGAGGTGTGGTTAAGTGGATTTTGTTAGTTTTGCATAGAGCAGGGCTAAGATGGTTCCCTCTTTTTTCACACTTTACTCTTAACTACGTCAAACAGCTAGTAACCCCAGCTTTATACCTTACAGACATAACAGTGACATAAATCTAACTTCTGATAAGATAAAAATAAGCTTTTTTTCTAAACTAGTTTGATCTCAGTCTTAACCGGTTCTAGAATCAACTTAAACCCAATTAAGGCTATTTTGACTTCAACCCTGCAAATCATACTCATATCTTAAATCAATCATGCCCACCTTGGTGTGAGTTCGGTTGTTTTGGAGGCAGTCTTGCAGCACGCCCTCATACTTCTTCACGAGATTGTCCCAGCCTTGTTCCGAAGCAGGCGTGGCACTCTCGTAGCCAGAGGTGACAGAGGAAGCAGAGGCGGTGTCTGAGTCCACTGACAATGAAGATGTGAGATCCAGAGATCGAGAGTCGCAATCGGGCAGATCAGATGTTCCCTCCCTGCCACCCCACAGACATTCCCGCCAAAATCTCCCGCCTAATGACAGCTCCTCTCTCTCTGCCTGGCTGCCCAAGACAGAGGAGGGCGGTGGCTGGACAAGAGTTGACTGCTTTGAGACTGACTGCTCAAGAGACAAGGTTGATGGTTTTCTATGAGGTGTACTAGGTACATTAGTTGACTGATTAAGTGGTTCTGGTTCCTGTGATAGTGTGGTTGTTTCAGTCCTCTGGCTGGAGTTGAGAGACTGTTGGATGAAACTGAAGCTGGAGTTGAAAGAGTCTACTGAGGAATTCAGCCTGGACTGAGGTGAAGGCTGGGGTGCTGGGCTTGGGCTTAATCTAGGTTCAGTCTGTAGCAATGAGGAGTGATGGCTGCATGTACCATTAACAGCTCTGCAGTCCACAGGGGGAAGATGATGATTAACAGAGCAGAGAAAGTTCTTACACTGACAGGAGCTACACGTGGGTCTATGAGACTGTTGCTGATTCATTACAGACATTTTGACAGCAGGCTTTAGACTCGTCCTCTGAGCATTAGGTGCCTCAGTGATGTCAGTGTGACGTCCAGGTTTTCCATTCCTAATGCAGGGCATCCTCCCTTGCTCCTTGTCTTCCTCCTCTTCCTCCTCTTCCTGCCCATGATTAGTGCTCTGTAGTCTAGACTGCTCTCCTCTCATGTACCCTGGCCTTCGGTGGAGCCTCTTACGGTTGGTGCTGCCAGCTGTCCCTGATGCTCTGCCACCTGTCGATGCAGAGATTAACTATTAAGCTGGACGACACGGTTATGAGGAAGATAAACAGTGAGCTCATAGAGTTGGCGGGATTAACTATGCAGTCATGGAGAATACAGTATCAGGACAGTGCAGTGCTAAATGTGGCAATTACATGAGAATGTAAAACATCTTATTGTTAGTATTCAAGACCAAATTGACTATCATTTGGGTCCACGACTCTACCCTTAATCCCAGCATTGCTAACTGAATGAAAAACAACTTTGGCGGCTGTGTGACATTTCCCATGGTTCTGCTCCAGCTGTTGGGAAATACCAAAGCCACATAGTCATATTGAGCTAAGACACGCCTCTCAGTGTTACAGATGTATTAAACAGTTTTACAGGCGCTCCTTTTCCAAAGATTGTATGAGGGAAAAATGCATTTTGGGCCAGTTTGCACCATGTGATGAACCCTTAAGCTATAATTACACGGTATGTCCTCTTTGTCAAATTAGCTTTACAACCCAAGTGCTGTTTCTGGGGACTTGCTCAGTATAAGAGTGAAGTAGCCTACATTATATTTCTAAAGTTACATTTGAATCTGCTTATCCTTGACAACAAACTCATAGAGCTGCAGCAATGGTTCTCAAACTGTGGTATCTCTCCTGTAGACCATAGAAGCTATCTCTATATCATCTTATGAAGTTGTTATGGGGGAGCAACATTAGTATTTATTTGGCATTGTGTTTTCAGGTCACTGGCTCTGTTTTTTGTAACTTCTGAGAGAAAGGTCTGACTCTTCAGCTGCTGCATACATCACTATGTTCAACAGCTGGCTGAAAAAAGTTACTTGCTATAGCTAGAAACAATGTTGATGGGAGCTGTGAGAGTGAACCAAAACAGTCAAGTTATGGCTGTTAATCCAAAATAATGGGCCGAAGGACACTAAAATGCAAAAAAGAAATTATTTGAGAACTGCTGCGGACAAACATAAAAATACATTTTAAAACTCAGTGTTTTGGTCTGAAAGAGGAAGAGGATGATAAAGACTGGTTTGTGTTCAGAGCTGACACCTGCTGCAGTTCCACATCATTAATACACGTAATGTGTAGGAGCCACTGAAAGAGACAGGCTGAAATGTGGGGAATCAACAGCCCCTTTGTGTCCAGCTGCGCTGCTCTCTCTTTCACTTCTGGCTCTCAACTTTCTCTTCCCACTCACACACACACACACACACACACACACACACACTAGAGACACACAGCGACACACTGACACATAGACTTTTGTGCTTGAAACAGTGGGAGCATTCATACTACTGTCATTGTAAAACCACTTAAAAAAACTGAAACGACACAACCAGTTTTAGACTTTGTGTTTGTACATGCTCATAACATGATACTACTCTGATATCAATTTTTAGGTTTAAGTCAGTTTTAATTCTTTTGTGCAACAGGAGGCCATTTATTCAATTTTTGTGTCTGTATGTCAAAAAAGGAATCTAGGGCATCAAACAAACCATGACCGCTACAAAGCAACCACAGCCCACTGCTCAACCCCCCGTGACCTCCAGTGATGTCACTCCTTAAACCATCCCATGTGACCGGACAAGAAGAGAGATAAAAAGACAGCACTTAAGGGAGAGTTGGGATATAAGCAGGGTTTGGAGTGAGAGTAACACAGGGATGTTACCATTGTACCCAGGCTGTGCATGTATGACGACCCTTTGTCCACTGGGACCACCGAACTAAAGCTCAGGTTACATACAGCTCCATTAACGCTTCTTTGCAGACGTGGCCACTGTTCCGTAACCAATTTAGGAAACCCAACACTGTCTGTAGGTACCAAATACAACCACACACCATTCACCATCTGGTGTGGTCAAGATATAATATAGATAGAGAGCACTCCACAGAGTCAAAGAGCTGAAAGAGAGGGTCTTGTTGATAGTGTTACTGTATCCTCGCCATGCTTCGATTACACAAAGACACGCTCTTCTCAGTAAAGGGGAAGGAAATGCCTCAGGGCTCATTGTGAGTGTCTATGTGTGTGTGTGTGTTGGGGGCCTCTACTTCATCACTGAAGCCTTTCAGAGGTATGTCATTTGCTGCTTCCTGCCAGGCTTTGTGCTAAAATAGTTTGTCAGGAATTCCGGCAGAAACGGCAAATAAGGAAAAGGAGACCCAACCATAAGCACTTTAACAATAGCAGCCGCCTTTTTACAACTTGTTGCTGATGTTGAAGAAAATCTGAACAAAACACAAACTCTTGTAGAGCTCAACAGCGCTGGGGTCTGGGAAAACGTATCACTTCAACCAGACGAGGCAAGCTTATTTACCTTTGCAGATTAAAGAGGCCCTCCTCAGAGCCATTGGGTTAAACACTATATCCCAATGGTTGCTGAAAGTGCTTCGACCAAAGAGGGGAGGAATGCAGTGGATCTCATAAAAACACAAACGTTTGAGGAACAAACTCAGCACCCTCAGACACACACACATCAGCAGATCTGCATGTTAGCAGCCTCCTGAGAAGCAGCACTGCTCCACAGATGTGCATCATCTCACCACATGTGACTCACCACAACAGCAGAATGAGGGAAGTGAAAGTCAGCAATGAGTGTTAAAGAGGGGTTCTTCTTTCCTTTTGACCATAAATACAATAAAAGGTTATCTGCCTCTCAAACTATCAATGTATATGGACAGAAATACATCATGATTATAAGAAATAATAGCCTACAATTGCATTTCTGCTGTCCTCTGGAGAGTGGTGAGACATTTATAATAAAAAAAACCTCTACACTTCCTGTATGGTCACATGAGGATCATAAACCATTTGAATATGGCTGAGTTACTGTGGTGGAGGTTCACAAGTGAGAGACAAAAGACTAAAGAAGCATATACAACACAAACCCCACTACATGGATTGTATGGAACAAGCAAGCATTCAAATCACTTCAAATGACATCATCTAGTAACAAAAACCTTGCACAGATTGATTTTTTTGAAATGTTAACAATGTGTGAAAGTAAGTGAATGTGTAACTTTTGACCATTAAGCTAAAACACAAACTAATCCACTGACAGTATGTATCAGGCAGTTTATTCCTTTGGGATACTGATATCTGTTGACACACTAGTAGCAGTTATAAGCAGATGGAAGGACATTTTAAAGTGTTTATGAATGTACTTTATTTGTTAATAATTATAACATCTCCTCTGAAGACATATTTTAACTGTGTTTTGCTGTATTGTCATTAGCTTTCTGTTCATACTCCACTAATGAATGCCCACAGGAGGAGTCAGTATATATCGGCTAACATCTACATTTCAGCTGTGAATATACTGCGTGTAAATGCTTAATTGGGAGGGATTAAAGTAAATTGTAACTGATTTGTCACACAGATTCAATACACTCAGCAGATAATACATTAATCTTTCCAGCTGCCAGGTGTTCACAACAGTTATACATTATACAGCATACAGCAATCGTACCTCTGTGCATGTAATCAACTATGGGTTACCTGTTTGATAAGAATATTTGTTCTCATAAGTACATAAGTATACGTCACACCCTTTGACATCCTGGGAAATTCAAACCAAAAGAAACTAATCAAACACTGAGTCAGTCACTTGGTTATAGAGCATATTATGATGACCTGAATTTAATGGAAAGTAATAAAAGGCATCCTATCTGAACAAAGATATATTACAGACTGGGCTGCATGCAAAATATTCAAGTTATGCAAGATAGACAAGATAAGAACATGTCAGCTTAACTGTTGTCTCCATATTGTCTACATATTAACATGAAGGAGGAATTTAAGTAATTTCATCACCCATCACTCATACAAGAGGCTGACTGGTAGGGAGGCTTGAACTGTGTGACCTGTATGACTGTGTCTCCTCATACACAAACCCCAAACTACTCTCTTATAGCAGATATTGTGAGTTAATGTAGGTTTGAAGAACCAACTGAATTTCATTGACACTATCACAAACCCATATCTGCATGTTTGCTTGCCGGTCTTTTACATCCCTCGACAGTTGTATTCATCCATTACATAGTGACACCACATGTTTTCTTTTGTTAGTTATTTATCAGGCTACTTTAAAGTTAAGTGAAGCTCCAGATAGAAATTCAAACAACCATTATGACCACTAAAACATTTACTGTTCACTGCTGCTTGATAAATATGAAGCCACAAGTAAAAAATAAAAAAAAATAAAAAGGTACATTATACTTTACCTTCCGTGACTTCACAGCGGTGAAGCAGAGAGTTGCTGTGACATCCCATCAGTCCAGCAAACATCTTTCCATTAATAACAAGCTCTACGGCCACAAGTCAAACACTATCAGATCCCGGTACATGAACTTACATCGACCATGTTTTAGAAGAAGTGGAGCCAAGAAATCGGACTGATCTCATTTCCGTTGTGGAAAAGTGAAGTCAGGCTGTGATATTTTTTTCCCGACTTTGAAAGAAAGTGTAAAATCAGCTTTTATGGGCTCTCATTAGTCCACAATAACATGTCCTGACACAAGTATTGATCCGTGTGAATCAGATTGTCATATTTCTCCTCTGCAGCAAACAAGTGGTTTCAGTTGCGCATAAACAGACGGTGTGAAAAGAAAAGATGGTCAGATTTCTATTAGAGGCGGGGAATGGAAAAAATATCCGATGATGTGCTGTAGTGACAGAAGTAACAGCCGAGATAAAGCTCTGTCTACAAACTGTCTCATCGATCAGTTGATAAGTAATCCGTTATTCGCTGCGCCCCTGCGTCGTGCGTCGTGTTGGAGCAACGTGAGGAGCTCCTACGTGTTCAGGAATTTGACTCCAGACTCCTTCAGACCGCCTCAAAAACCTCAGCAGGCAGTCTATGAAGCCTACAGCAGACACATCACCGGATTAAACACTGTTTGTATGCTTTATTTTAGGAGCATTGTGAGTGCAGTGACTGGGGGTGAAGGATGGCGAACTGTCTGATTGACTTCAACTCATTTAGTCATTCAAAACGATTTGTAGTAGCACATGCATAATTGGATGTAGTAATAATATTATTATTATTATTTTATTATTATTATTACAGTAGTACTAACTGTGCGCAAAAAGAGTGCATAGGTTACTTCTAGGGCTTTTCCAATAAGATTAAATCTACATTACAGAAAAAAAAAAAATTAAACATTCTAATATAAGATCATTTTATTAGTATTTTATGCTTCACTAAGGCAACTATAATAAAAAGTGTTTTAATACAATGACTATTTCCCGCTACATTTTAATAGTTGTTTCCTAATTCATATCATTCAACATAGTTTATGAAAACTGTATGTCCCTGCATTGTTGATCAGGCAGCTGTTGGCAGTGTGTCCATAGCACAATGTGGCCATTGGATATAACTCCAATGATTATTTGAATGCACAAATAATGTTGTTGGTGTACAGACAAAAGTGTGTCTTTGTTTCTGTGGTGAAGGAATGCATGAGGAGAAAAAAAAACTATAGAGACCCCACATAGAGCAAAGTCTATTCATCCTCTTCACAACACATCCAAATGCTCTTTTCATCAGCTTGGCTGTGCTGCAGACTGACAGACAAGACACAGTCATGAAAGGCTCAGTTCACCCGTCACAACAACAACAACAACAACAACAGCAGCAGCAGTGTCACGGGCAGGCCAGCGGAGCAGCAGGGTGAAATCCATTGATCACCTGCCCAGTATTAAAGATTAGAAGCACTTAGTGTGCTTTGGCAAACAACTCAGCTAACTGTCTGATTACTGGACAACAACTCATGACCACACACAGTTTCCTTATGCTGAGTCATTATTGGCTTCAAGCAGAGGCATTTCACTCTGACCTACAATATCTTCCCTGACAATTTTAAATTAAATCAAATGTCTCAAATGTCAAGTTAAAATGAGTTTAAATGACTTGTTGTAATATGTTTAGCATTTCTTTAATTGATGTTACTTTATCTATCTTCATTCTCTGATGTGAAGTGAAGTGTGGCATCAAAAGGACTTTTGGCAACAGTGAGAGTAAAGCTAATGGAAGATGCTGATAATGCACCAACTCTTTTATTGGACTATTTCTGTATGACTGTAACTGTGTCATTTCACGTGTTGTCATAATTAAACAAAGGACAGTCAATGAAGTCTTTGAGAAGTGTGGCGGCAGCTTGACATGAATGTGGGGTTGTGGGTAATGTCTAAAACTGACTCACAACTATTATTTATTAAGTTAACAAAATAACAAATACAATACAAAAATAAAAAGCTAAGTGAATCCAGTGATTTCAAACATTGGCAGCACACATGACAGCATGTGTTTAACTTCAGTTGAAAAGACCTTCTGACCTGTTACATTCAAGTGTAACTAATCCTATAATTAACTTCTGTTTTGCATTGCACTAATTACTGAAGGGAGACAACATTAAGGTTACTAGCTCCACCTGGACTTTTACGGCTATGGCAAGTCAACATTTCTCTCATGGAAAATCTGATCTCATTTGGGAATAATAATGTTTGATGTCAGAAGGGCACAGAGAGGAAGACAAACCAGGTGACATGCCACTCAATTCAAAAATATCAAGAAGTATATCACGATGAATTCAGTGCGAAATTTGTAGGCCTGCAGATGGAGACATGACAGTGAAGGTTTGGGAACTGATGACTTGTAACACTGAAATGTAAAACCTCACCCTACACCTCAGGTTTGCCCACCCTGTCTCTCTTTGCTGCTACCAGCCTCCATGATCACCAACTCAAATGGAAGAGATGTTTACTGGGAGAGCAGCTGCCATTGAAATTAATGTACAGTAACACAGACATGAACTTCACTTCAGTACCTGACTTTCACCACTAGATGTCAGGCGTCAAACAAATTTGAGTTTAGGATCTAGCTTAGTTACTTTTTAATAGATTTTAATAGTGTTTTTTCTTTAAATAGTGCAAATAGTGACTGTTAGTGTTGGTTTTATTTTATTAAATGTATTTCAAAGTAGCATTGGTTCCAGGGCACTGTACAATGGCTGCCCACTGCTCCTAGAGACTGATTTCACCCTATTGATTTGGTTTATTGATTGACATTGACTGATTGATTGGTTAATTAGTTCACACAAGGAGCACAACCAGCAAAAACATGTTTTTCTTTCTCTTCGACTCCTGGAACCAAATTTAACAACCCTAAAACAAAGCTGAAGGAATAAAGTTTCACATATGCAAAAAGGCAGAAAATAACAGTAGGCAGTTTGGACACATATATAAAGTCATAATTTTCTGTAATGTATTTGATCAAATTTAGATCATGTCACTGCAGATTGTCTTCATGTAGTACTAATATTGTACAGCAGATGGCACACTTTAACAACACTGACAGCCTTCAACTCATGGTCTAAAGAAGTAACAGCAAGATATATAAAATAATGCATAATCTTGTTGGTGGATAACTACAAAACTCCCAACCAGCAGCATACCTGATACCTCATTTATAAACAGCTTATGTTGAAGCGCTGTTTGTTTTCAGAGATGTGCAACTACAGCTCATGAAGCGTAACGCTGCTGGTTGGAAACTGGAAATATGTCAAAAGAATCAGTGTTGTTGTGGCTGGAATAATCAGACTCAAAAGTGAAGCTTTCTCTGACATTAAACAATAGAATTGGGTTTTTCCAAACATGAAAAAGGTCTACTGTCATTGATAATAGTTAATACAGTCTTTACTCCATGTCTGAATTCATTTACACAGCTGAGTTATTTCTCGCTGCCTTCAACATTCATCTGGATGATAATAATTGACACCATCAGCAGAGTGGTGTCAGCTCTCTGCCAGGAATTTTCCTCAGCTTGCTCCAAACATTATTATGAATTCACATCACAGCAGGCTGGCGAGGATTGTTTAAAGAGGGTAGAATGAGTAGGCAAGGGGTTGTTTGTTTGTGTGTGTGTATGTGCCAGGGGGGGCCTGTCAGAATAGGCACGTACAATGTACAAAGGTCACATGATCCTCCTCCACAGAGGCAACCAATGGTTTTACCTTAGATTATCTGTGTATGATAGAGGAAGGGGAGGGCAGAGAGAAAAATAAAATAAACACACATTATCAAAGCAGCTTAAAGACGGGGAGAGCATGGCATACTTGGCACAGAACCTTTATTCATGCAAAACAACTGAAGTCATCAGATCATTATCAAGGAGAAAAAAAATCCATTGTCTATTGTTTTTATTGTAATAATAATAACAAAATTAACAAGCACGTCACGAAACCTGTCAAACATCAGTAAAATCCCATTAAGAATATATAGAAATATGAACCTGGAGCGAAACTAGAGACAATGACGCCATGGAGAACAGAAACAGTGCTGTTAAGGCTGAGCAGGACTTACACCACACCTTCCTCGGTGTCAATGAGCGTGTTTCTGCTGGAGAACACGTCGGCCAGCATGTGTTTGGGGATCTCCGAGCCTCGAACGCGCAGGGTATAGCAGGCGTCCTCCACTTTGCCCAGGCTCTGTCGCAGCGTGTGGAGCTTCTTGGACACCTCGTAAGGGCCCGTGTTCCCGATGTAGGAGAAACCGTCGTGGATTTGCCTGAGGAACTGGCTCAGCTTGAAGGGCGTGTCGATGTCGCCGTTGCCCACGCTGCTAATGCACATCCGCATCAGCTCCCCGGTCAGGTCAGCCACGCCGAGCAGGTAGTCTGCAGGCGTCACCTGGAAGGTGAGAACCTGAGCTCCCATTGGCAGGTCTGCGCCCTGAGACAACACAAAGCAAAGATTTGAAATAATGTCAATAAATGTGTTGAGTGAGCATCAATTTAAACTGTTAACAAACGGTTTTGATGCATTTAGACAAGATGTGCACACATGTTCTTATCCCAGCAAGCTCTACACACAAGACTGATGCTTAAAGCAATATTTAAGAGATGTGATTGTGATGTTGTGCAGCTGTGCCTCCACTAGAAGCTCACAGGCAGAAAATAAGCAAAATCCAATTTTTCCTCAAGCAAGTTGGTGATTTTACCACAAAAGACTGAGGGTCAAACAATTTTGTCTGCACCACCAGCAGGCACCCATCATCTTTGAACAAATCAGGCAGAGGATGAAATTACATAATGATTCATAATGCTTATAAGTGCGGAGCAGAGAACACCACAGTGGGGCCTTTTTGTGCAACCAGCATTTGCTTTTACAGGAAATACTGTGAAATAAACACACTATGAATAATACTCATTTCAGGTGGTATATTTTATTGATAGGTTTTTAAGTGTCTGCTGGTTCTAGCCTCTTATTCAGCATGCAGACATTAGTGGTAGTGACAGAACATGTGTGCAAACCATTCCTTTTTAAATCATGTTAAAATTGTTTTTCTGTGTCAGATGACAAAACAAACATGCGTGCACAATGGGTGGGTTCTTCTTTAAAATTTACCTTGGGCTCTTCCTTCTCTGCTTTCATGAACACCAGTCTGGCGTTGATCTCCTCCAGGCTGATGAGGCTGCGGTGGCGGATGTAGTGCTGGAATGACACGGCCTCCACGTACTCCTGGATCCCTAATGCATCGGAAGCATCAAGCACGGGCGGTAATTATTGAAACAACCAAATATTTCCTTCCCTGCTGCAGCTGTTGAACAAGCTCAGTTATGTATCAAGTGAGCGTCGCACGTAGAGTGTGTATAAACACCACACGGTATCTGCAAAGTATAGATCGCAGATGGAGATAATGATTCGAATAAAACGTGTTTCCTGCTGCCGTCTTTTGATTCAACAACAGTGGCCATTTTTTGCGGCAGGCTGAGATGACCCCTCATTTGTTTTCTGGCCCTGTGTAAACAACAATCAAATAATGACAGGACGGAAGGACTTTGTGTCTGAAGTTTACTTTTGGAGCGGCAATTGAACTTCAAAGGACCTCCTATCTCCCTCTACTGTAGCTGAGAAGGATGTGGTTCATCTCCCCTTGACTTTCACTGCTCCTTTTTGCTTTTTTAGTCCAGTTGCAGCGGTGCTTGCATGAGCCAAACCCAACAGTCCATGCAGCCGCTATGTAGCCAGATTACTGCGATGCAATATCACAGCTTTGTAAAATGTTCTTCCATGACTTCAGGAAGTATGATTTTCAAAAGTTGCATGAGGAAGCAGAGAATGTGGCTACATTTAAAGCCCTTTAAATACAATAGACAGTAGCCATTTATGACATTGAGGTCTCATTCTGTGTAGTTTTTCAGGGAATCTGGCTATGGTTTTAGCCACTTCGGCATATTTTTTTTTACATCCAATAAAATATTTTAGGCTGATTCCAATATTTCTAGACTCCATATATGAAAATCTAGCAATAAAATGAACCATTAATTAAAGGATCCAGTCATTTTCTACCACTATTAAATGTAGAAAGGGCTTTGAAAAAGAGATTGGACATTCATGGTGGAATAAAACATTTTAAAAAAAGGATAATGCTTCGTTTATAGGACTGTAATTTCTTAATAATTTTTCCAGTATGGTTCTTGGAAAGAATTATGTCATCTGGTACGAGTTATTGGGCACATAGAGACAGAGTTATGAGACCTTTGAGACTTTTTGCCCTTTTCATTTAGAGTTTAGTTAGTTGTGTTTATAAGTATTTGTTGCATTGCAGAGGTGCTGTCAACCCCCTATCCTGTATATCTAGTTTGACCTTTAATATTGACTTATTTGCCAATATGAATTTACCCTACTCTCATCTAGTAAATAGTAATAGTCATATATTTTAGGCTCAGCTCCCCCAGCCTTTATTTGACACATTTCTCACAACCATGCTCAACAAAAACCACTACAAACATCTAAACACTGCCACTGGCTCCACAGCTGTGATGCTGGTTAAGTGAATACAGCACAGCCTAAGGCGAACAGGATATGACATGAAAAGGTTACATAGGCTTGGAGGCTGGCAGGAGGAGTTCAGTTCCTGAGTTTAGTGCCAGGATCTGCTCATGTTATATATACTCTGAGGCTGCAGCAGAGGCAGTGTTACCTTTGGAAACTGAGACACGAAGACCAAAAACAAGTTAGATAATATCTAAACAATGACTCAGGGAAAATCCAGCTCCAAATTTGAAAATATTCCCAGTGCAGTACTCAGGAAAAAAAGTGGAGGGCCAAGCGTGTGTACAGCAACAATTCAAAGCCTGACTGCATGCTTGGAGAACTATCATACAATTTATGTTGCATAATGATACTCCCCACATTAATGCATCCAGAATACTGAATAGAGAATGCTAAATAACCTTCATTAACATTCAACAAATAAGTATGCATGGCAACAGATTAATTTGGCTTAATGTTTGACCACAGTGCAGTTCACTGAGCTGCAGGTGAACCCTGGAAAATGCACTTGTGTTTGCAGTGTCTCAAAGCTGCAGGCAGGGTCAAGCTAAAGAGTTTTATCAAAGTGCTGCACTGCCCTGTTATCAGTGGCAATTATGCTCAGATTCAGCCCAAAATATACCTAATGGTCTTTCTATGAAAAAAGCAGACCCATTACACATGCTTAGAGACTTCTCGTACTGCCAAGATCAGCTGGAGAGCCTGTGCAATGAGCTCAGTCTAATAAAGACGATAAAAATGGAAGAAAAAAAAGAGAAAAGGAAGAGACGTGTAATTGGTGGGAACTGCCACTGGTCACGTCGCGGAGGATGCAGCAGTGATTCCAGAGTGACCACAATCTAAAAATGACTTCCCCAGCTGCTAGATAACAGCTCACCCTCGCTCCCAGTAATGTTTTTCTCCAAACTCTGCAGACATTTTGGCTACGCTAACAAAAACTGATATTGATGCTTGTGGGAAAACAAGTTTATCAGAGGGTGTGTCTATCATATCCAAGACTGCATCAAGGTCAAGCTCTCACATAATCAGCAACTTCACAATCAATCTAAAGCATTAAAAGGGAGATTGAGGTAGTAACAGCACGTAACAGATAACTTCTCATGAAAGCTCCTGTGGAATCAACTTTGAACTCTTTACTAGGGCTTGAATTATATAATATATATAAAATGATGAATTCAGGAATTCATAATTATACTTAAATAAATGACCTACCTGTCACAAGTCTATTTACCAGAACGCTGTTTTAATTAAATATCAGATATAGTTTATCTAATTATATATACAGTAAGTCAGTGCACAACTTTGGTCCAGATTGAAATAAACAAGCCCGAAGATAGAGCTAAAGCATATCAGTTTTTTCTTTTTCTTTTTTTTCCCCCTTTTTTTGTAAGATGCCCTTGAGTGCTTGGAAAGGTGCCTATAAATAAAATGCATTATTGCTGTTATTATTATTATTATTATTATTATTATTATGATAATTAACAACTATTGGATGAATTTCCATGAGATTTAGTCATCCCCAACATGTACTATAATCACTTAAGGTGATCCCTTAACATGTCAGAATTTGACTGCCCACAAATTTGGTCAACGGCCAAATAACTGCAAAACTAATGACATTTCATCATCCTCAGCTGTGCTTTGTGCGAATTGTAGCAGTTGCTAAACTATGCTACACGTTATAAGTGCTATACATTTAGTATGTTTAGCTCAGCACACTGATGTGCCTGAATACAGCCTCACAGAGCTGTTAGTGTGGCTGCAAACTGTAAACTCTGTTTCTAGTGCCAGTCTCTGTTCACACAGCAAAGCCATAGTTTAGCTGTGTGGTTGTGTTAGCCAACCAAAAAGGTGGGGATTACATTTTAAATAATCTCTCTAAATGCAAGAAGTATGACTGAGCTGAGTGTCTCAAACGCTATCAGAATATTTCATGTTTAGTTCATTAGTTAGTCTGTGGTATATCTACTAGTTTAATGCCTTGATCCATCTAAATGATATCAATAAATTAAGTCACACACTTTTATTAAGGTGCTACTATTTTTAATGTTTGAATTGATTATTTTTAATGATTCACAGGATCTTTAAAACAGATCATGACCCATTTTAAGCTGAGAAACAAACTTTCACCTGGACCATATACTGTAAATATAGGTTATGATAAATATTTGCTTTACATATCAATGTGCCCTGCTTAGTAATATCAAACAACACAGGTGAGAGGTGAGGCAGGAAAATAGGTCAGAGCTCTTTCATCACTTTGTGTGTCTGGAGATAATACACAAAATTTGTCTTGCAGTCATGTAGATAAATGTGTGGCGTTAGTTACAGTGGTGGATGTGTCCTGTTTTTGTGTTAAATTCACCATCAACTGCAAACCTGAAGATTTTTTCTGATATGTAAAACAATGTAAAAAAAAAAACCCCCACATCAATACAGTCTCTGAAATTCCCAGTTTACCATCAGTTATTTTTATGTTGATAGTATCTTTGTAAAATTATTTTTCCTAACACCCAACACAGAGCATTTTACATGTATTGTCATGAAAAGTAACAATATATAGTACTTCATTTTGCTTGATTTCTTTCTTAAACAGCAAGAGAGTGTATGAAAACTCACCTGGAGTGAAAGCTCTGTGAAACTGATAGATGTCCTCTCCTCTCAGCTCTTCTGCAATTAGACCAATTTTCTGCCTCACTGCGTCCAGTTTGACATCTGCCTCATTCACAACTTCCTCTGGATCTTGAACACTTTCAAATCAAGCGAAAACACACAAAGTTAGGAATGGAAATAATGCAAGTGACTTAATGCAAGTGACTTCTAAACACTACTTGAAAATCTTGTCTGAAACAAAATTTTAATTTCACTCCACAGCAGCCCCTCTACATCGTTATGCTATTTCCAAAGCAATATCTGAAGACTGTTGTAGATTGAGTGAAAGATCTATTAATATCATGTTAATAACTAAAAACTGTGTAGCATTACCCCATTAAATCTAATTAAAGTGAGGAATCAAGTATATGTCCAAATTTAGACTGAGCAGATTGAAGATGATACATACTTGGTCACTCTATGTAAAAGGAAAATCGTCCTCTTGCTTTCAATGGTGACGTCTCGGCTGATCTTAACCAGACGCTCATATTTGTCGTGTTTGGTGTCAAGCTCCTGCTGGAAAACTTTCAAAGAGATACAGGTTCATCAGAAAATGGACATATTAGTATGCTTTATTAATGAAAAGTGGAAGTAAAAAAAAAAAAGCTGAGAGTGCAGTTACCTTTAAAGGAAGCAACGATAGGTGAGGACGGATTGGCACTCAAGTCACGGTCCTGAGCTGCATCAGCATTTTTCCGCGCGCATCCTTCAGCTGTTATGATACAGAGAAGGTCAGATGATGCATCCAGCTAGCTGCTTTCATTTTTCACTTCATTTCTTCACCAATCACCTTGTCAAAGTTAAGGGGCACTCTACTAATTACATGCATGAAGATCACTTGACATGAAGCACCATTGTAGTTGAGTGGTTACAGTGCATGACATATACCCGCAACGTCCTCTCCCCTTGTTGCCCATCAGCCTCTCTGTCATCAGTAATGTCTTTTACGGCTACTTTAACCTTAACATTGACTAGCCTGTGAGGAGTTAGGATATTCTTAAGGCAGAGTGTATGAAAGATGCTGCTGGGTTGCATTCAAGACAGTGTGGCATCGAGCATTTTTAGAGCCTGATTCATACTAATAAATTACAGGTCAGGATATTTCGGACTGTGCAGCATTGATTCTGACACAACTCATTTTTTAAAAACACTGTCTCTCACATGTCCCATTTTTATGGAAACATACTACTGAGCTGAAAGTCAATCCACAAAAAAACACACATATATAATAATCTTATAAACAATTCTTATAATCTCAAATGTGTTTGCTAGTTCTCAAATGAATAAATGTTCAAACACAATCTTTTTTTTTGTAGAGAATGACTATTTTCTGATATTTAATAGACTAAATGATTGCTAGATTAATCCAAAATAATGTGGGTGGGGATTGATCAGCAATGAAAACCAATATTTGCAGCCCTACATATAATTATATTAGGAAAACATTGCTGCTACTTTGCCAGGTTCACCACTTACATTAGCAGCAAACTAAAGCACTTGTGTAGTCCTACTGAGAATTAGATTTGGTAAAGCATACATTACTGTTACTTTGTCAGGTTTACCACATGTATTAGCAGCAAACTAAAGAACTTGTGTAGCAGACCAACACTTAAAACATCAACATAGGAATCATTTCTCACCACACTTCAGTCTCTCAAACAATGCAGACAACAACAATTCAAGTTTACATGAAAACGTGGATTTACCTTCTCGCTTATTCATGCCTTCAGCGTTGGAGTTCAGTGGTTTAGTGAAGTAGAAAGTCCGTAATACTGCAAATCAAATGTAATTGAACTAAAACGAGGCAGCGTGCTTTACAGCTATCGGGTATTATCGAGGTAACCAGACACAACAGCTGAGCTTACACGTAAAAGTTATCATTTCTAACCGAAGATAAACTATCTAAACAAACGCTAATGACAACCCAAAGTGCCAAATCTATTGTATTTACGTGTTTTAATAGCAGGCATTCACGTGGACTCGTTCATCTCGGGGCTTTTGCGCTGTTTACACGCGTAACCGGAAATGAAGAGTGGTGCATTCTGGGATATGTAGTTACACAGCAGAGGAGGGAATTTATATTTTTTCAAGCCTTTTCCCAATTTCCCAATTTAAAGTCATATTTGCTGTTTTTAATTTTTTAATTTTTTTAAATTTATTTTTTAATAACACATCGTTTTAAATGCAATTGGCACATGCACTCGTTTTGAAACATGAATTATGTTTTTGACTTATAAAATATTATTTTTTTAAAGGATATTACTGCAGTGTTAATTGTTGAAAATACTGCATCTTTTAATTGTATGCATAGTCCTGCGGTGAACTTATTCAGAATGGAGTGACCACAGCTCCTTCCTTATTTACAGTCAAAGTTCTATTTCTAGTCAATACTAAGATTAGCAAATCAGTCATCTCCAGACTGCCATCCTTGTTTTCGTCTGTGTCATTTGTTTCTATTAAAATATGTTTCATCCAACCTTTCTTTATCAGATTACTCGCTTATTTCCAGTAACCCCTCCTCCAGGGACTCCTGCAGACTGTCTACGTGCCACACGACTGGTGCCAACTTGAGTTTGCGCTTTGCCTCTGCACAGCAGCACACTCCTTGTCACTCACAGACCCCTTTCTCTCATTGTTGTGATGAGTGCTAGACCGCAGCACCATATACGATGTCATGTTAATCAGGATGTGTTTACACTCTATAAAAAGACTGCTAACATTTGTTGCAATATACATTCCGATAGTCGATTTAGATCCCTCTCGATAGAATAGTGAGCTTCATAAACTACGCTCTATCCAACTAATCATTTTACCATAACAGCAGGAAAATCTTAGTGCAAAATATTCTTTTGTTGTGTGAAAGGAATTTCACAAATGCAAGTCAGGAATGAGGGCAAAACACACTGACGTTGACGTTGACTGATGCTGCCTTCAGGTGCTCCCATCAAGCTCCTACATTCGAGCTTTTATCCCCTTGTTAATTCCAGCGCCTCTGCTGTGAGTAATACGATTACACAACTTATTTTGTAATGCTTAGACAAGCTGTTTGAAGAAATAAAACTTTGGACATGTAAATAAAATTGCACTGTTTTTTTGAAAAATATTTGAGTTAGACCTCAACACCAAAGAATGATGTGGCAAAGATAAAAAGAAAAAAATGTGTTTGTTGATGTTTATCTTCACTAAATCATAAAAAAAACCCTTTAATAAGTTGTATTAAGATGCTATATTTAAGTAAAAGTAGCAATACCAACTGTAAAAATACTTCAATAAATGAGTAGGCCAACTTCAAATGTACAGTCGTTTCACAATGTTCTATTATTTTACAAATAATATATTATTTCATATATAATTGTAATTATTTTAATTATTATTATATTTGATCAGTTTCCTTTATGTACAAGAAAATATGTATTTATACACTTATACTATTCACATAAAGATAGTTATTCATATATAAGAAAAGACATATGCACACCACACTCCACATACTGTTGCTTTATTTCTTACTTAAGGCGCTTAAGGAGCTGAAGCCTAAGATTTTTATTTTTTTATACTTGTGTAATGAAATGTAACAGTAAAGAACTTGAGCTGAAAATACCACAAAACTGTCATGGTGCTTGAGTAAAATCAAGCCAATATGTTAATAACATAATAAATAATAATAAAAGTTTATTTATATAGCACTTATCAAACAAGCAATTACAAGGTGCTTTACAAGGCAGATATAAAAAGAACATAGGATAGAAAACAATACCAGGTTCACACACATTCCTGCATACACATTACATCATTCATGCAAATATGAAATAAATGACTAAAGTAAAATAATCAATATTGTAATAAAGCACTATGATTAAAAGTGAGTTTTCAAAAGTGAATATACTGGAAGATATTGAATTTGGAAGTCTGAGATTTTCGGGCAGGTCATTCAATAATAGTGGAGGCCTGACAGAAAAGGCTCTGTCTCCTCCAGGACTCAATCTTGCATTCAAAATTCAAGATTCAGGTTAAGGATGTTCATTGTCACCCCAGTTACACAATTCAATCGTGTGAAATACTCGGCTGGGAGACTCCACTACAGAAAATGTGTAAATAGATATATATAAAAAATACAAAAAGCTATATATGTATGCATATATATACAGCTTTTTATATTTTTTTCACAGGCTTCATATATATATATAAATATATATACAACGCCTGTGTTTTGAGACTCCTGTCCCTCCTACTTGAGAACAACAGGGAGAACAGGCTACTTTGTGAATGTGATGTATCCTTAATGCTCCTCATTATGTTCCTGATCATAGAGAGTAATCACAAGTCTGTACCAGATAACAGTATTGATTCACCACAGGACACATCATCACAACCTCCACGTTTTTCGAGGCTGCTAACCTGTCCGACGGCCTTCGAAGGCACCGCGGGAGGGGCGGGACTTGTGCGTGGTCGTCACGTCGGGGCTGGCCCACAGACAGGCTGAGCACACACGGAGAGGCGCCATGCACTATCGTCTGACCGACAGCTAGCCCGCAGAAATGCCTCATGAAGACCTCGACCCAGCCCGAAATGCTCAGCTCGGGGCTCACGTTGTCGCATTATTCCATTGATACAAGATGTGAAGAGGGAGTACGTGCGCAGGAATGGCCGGGTTTTGAGTCTCACTTCACGGTTTCGCTCGGTGTAGCGTGGCAGAGGCGGCGGATCGTCTCCAAAGTTGTCGGTTAGCAGGGCGCGTGTGAAGGATCGGAATTAAAGGCGCAGTGCACCCCGCTGCAGTCGCAAACATGCAGAAGCAGCAGAGCGATTTGGACCGAGAACGACAGTACTGTGAACTTTGTGGGAAAATGGAGAACCTCCTCAAGTGCGGTAGGTGCCGGAGCTCCTTTTACTGCAGCAAGGACCACCAGAAACAGCACTGGAAGAAACACAAGCTCAGTTGTAGGGAGGTGGACAAGGCGCAGGTTCCCAAACAGATACCCGAGCAAGCTCAGCCGCCGGGGGACGACGAGGCGCCGGAGAAATGCCCACAAAAGAAAAGCTCCGAGCAGGCGGACAGTGCGTCTGTACCACAACCCGAAGACACAGGGATACCTGGAATCGGAAACACGCCGGGGAATGACGGCTCCAATAATACCGCCACACCTAACGGACAAACTAGTTTATCGCCTCTGAAACTTGCCCAGGAGTACATCGTCCCGTGTATGAACAAGCACGGTATCTGTGTGGTGGACAACTTTCTAGGGACAGAGACTGGGCTAGGCATATTGGATAATGTCAAGGCACTGCACAAAACTGGCAGGTTCACTGACGGCCAGTTGGTCAGTCAAAAAAGCGACTCCACTAAAGACATCCGAGGGGACAAAATCACGTGGATAGAGGGGAAAGAGGCCGGCTGCGACAAGATCCGCTTTCTAATGAGTCGCATGGACGACCTGATCAGACATTGTAACGGCAAACTGGGAAACTACACAATCAATGGAAGGACAAAAGTAAGTGTTGCAGCAGGTGAATAAATACAGTGAGGTTGTTTTCAGCCCTGAAGGTCAGTAGTTTGGTTGTTCCTCAGGAGTCAGAGCTCTGCTGATACACACCTGCCACACAAAGTGGTTTAAAATTAGCGGCAGTCTGACTCCAGAGGGTCAGTCAGGATTATAAAGTAAGCTGTGCATTGAATTGTCTCATTCATCAGAAGTCACACACATGCTGATCAAACCTGCAGATTTCAGAAAGTCTTCCATTCAGACACAGCTTCCTTCAGTATCTGTCCTGTTTGTTAATTCCGCTCTACATTAAGTGTAAGAGTCAAGTAACTAACTCCAGGGCAAAGCGTGGCTAATGCACTGAGTCAGAAAGTTGGAGTATTACCTCAACACAGAGCATGTTCTGTCTTCATACACCAAGCACTGGTTTTTTATAAAAGCCCTCAAACACAGACAGCCGAGACACCACAGAGGAGATATAAGGTTGATAAAGGTTTCAATGAAGTGAGACACCCTGGTTTAAAGTGCAGTATTTAAATTAAAACTCAAACTAGAATGAATAAGCACAGAATAACATTTAGAGGACAACTTGTGTCTGCAGCACATTCACAGTCCAGTTCAAGCTGTCAGAAATCCAAATGAAAGCAGCTACCAGCATGTGACACACAGAGGTGTTTAATCTAGCCTGGAACAAATGACTCATTGCTTGTTCATTGAAAAATATGTATGAATCAATAGGTACATTGTTAGCTACTTTCTCCATAGATCAAAACTTGCTGAATGCACATTTTGCATATCTTAATATTGTAATATGTAATGCCAGATTTTATCTATTGGGTCACTACACTCAGTTCACACCTAGGTACACCTAATGAAACCTTATGTGTAATAAAACATTCCTGAAAGTAAATCCTTCCTGCATCAAGGTTATAATGTTCAGCTTTATATAGGGAGACTGTTCTAGAAAGATGTTTCAGGTCATTTCACTTTAGTTCAGAAGTTTAAGAGATGTTACTAATATTTAGTCTACCCATTAGTATACATTTAAAAAACTTCTTACAATAAAATGCCTGAAACAGCCTAAAAAGTGACATTACATTTTCATGATGAGCTGCAACTGCATAATATTTTCTAAATGAATCATTTGGTTTGTTAAATGTCAGAAAATATTGGGAGAAACTGCCTTCACAATTTTCTCTAATCTCAAATTGATGACTTCAGGTTTTTTGATTTGTCTGCACAATTGTATAAAATCCAGATCACAGAAAAAGCAGCAAATGATCTCAAGTGCAAAACTGCAACTACATTAAGTTATACATAAATGATCATAAAAGTATTTCAATAATTGAAGATTATTTTTTATATCAATTGATTAATGAACTATAGGGCTGTATTTTTACCTATTGTAGGTGCGCTTAGTAAACGTGTCACTATCTGTACATATACAGTTTCTACCGGCGCTTCAATCAGTTCATAAGCATCTAACAACCTGCACGTGTTCTCCACTTCATGTGGCTCTAATAAACGCGCGCAGATCATAAATGCACACACGGAAATAAGGGAGACATCGTGCATGTGAGATGACACATTTAAAAAGTAACAGGGTGTGTATGAAGGAGCAGTTATCATTTGACTGACTAACAGCAGGATGAATGTGCTCGAGCCGGGGGCCATCTAAGTCCAACAGCTGAATCTTCTGCTCTGTACCGTGACCCCCCGACCTCACTGTAGAGAGGTGTCAGGCTAAAAGATGTTTGCTGCTGTGATAAATTTAGTCCAGTATCACACATGCACACATATTGTCACAGTCTCGGCTCAACACAGCATTGCCGAGAGAAGGACCTGCATGTTTGAAAGTTGGCATCGCAGAGGAGAGGAAACTGTGGGCAGCCTCTGTTTCAAGATTCTAAGAAAAGGACTCAGACTGTAAGCCAACTCATTCTCAAGCAGGTTTCTTTGAGACAGCGAGCAGCAAGTGTAATTTTCTAAGTTGTCTGAACATCTTGTCAGACATTTTTAACTTTTCCAACTGCTGTGCACTGTTTTTTTAAAAAAAAAAAAGAAGCAGCATACGTCAGCCCAAAGCAATGTCGACCTTGCTCCAGCTCGGCTGTTGAGTTGCGTGTGACCTCCGACTCTTCCTTTTACCCTGATCTGGTCACCATGACCCTGTGACCCATACAGAGACGATCCGCTCTCAGCTTCTCCCTCCTCCTGCTCTCCTTGGGGGGGGGGGGCACTGAAGTAGAAGTAGACAGTCTGTTTATTACAAGTTAGGCATACGGCTTTGTCCTGCGTCCTTGTTAAAATGCATTCAGTTGTTACTGTATTAAGTACACTTAAACTAATGCAACAGATCTGCAATACATTCTACATGTATGAATGTTGTCATGTTCAGTTATTGTTAAAACTGTGTTGAGATTGTGCTCCCCACATATATATCAGTGATGGTGGACTAATGTTAAAAACACAATTTAATTCAAACAACACCACAAACAAACTGCATTCTCCAAAATGACCGTGAAGTTGAATGTGTATAAAAACTGAACATGATAATCCTCATGAAGGCAGGATTTACTGCAGGGCTGCAGATGTTACAGAGTGTCTAACTTGTCAAATGTCTCATCTGAACTTGTTGCACCTCTTCTTTCAGTTTTAGAGGAAAAAAGAAATAGTTATAACATATATTGACTTGTAAAATAGCTTTCATGGTTCATTCAGTTCTTTTTTTTTTTGTATATGTCAGGCATGCTGGGAAATATAATTATTGAAGATTGCCACTGTTTTGACCTTGGTGCCTTGCCAAGTTTTGAAGGTCAAGGTAGAGAGAGTTGAGTATAAAAGTCAGACCCTGAAAGGATTAGGATTAGCACACAAAAATTGATACTCTTAAACACTAAACTAAGCCCCGTCAGCGTAGACACTGTTTAATATTTGTCACGTTGCCATATCACCTTCAGTTATTACACTGTGTGACATTTAAGGGATCCGGCAGTGAAAGAGCACATGTTGGATTGAAGCCTGTGTCCTTTGTTTTGCGTCAGGTACTGGGTTTTCTCAGAGCTCTGATGGCCGTATGCTGTTATTTTTAGGCTGCTCCTCCTGTCCAGTTGTGTTTTTTTCCCCCCGTCTTGTTCTGAGTAGACATAAAACGTTTTCCAGTAAGCACATTACTGCAGTGAGCGATCAGTGTGTACAGCTGGCCACTGAGTCAAACACTGTTGAGAACTTGACTTCCTTACCTACTGCCCTAGTTGCCTTGGCAAACACACGCCTGGACTGTGACCAGCAAAAATCAGCATGACTTGCACAAATGGAAGGCTGCCAGTATCAATGGCTCAAAGGGATACAACACAATGTAAGCACAATTCGCATTGGGAAAGATAGAGGAAAAAGATTTTGCCCAAATAGTTATTTAATGTCATTGTTCCCATTTCCCGTCTTCACTTGATAACATTGTGGGAAGTCGCAGGCAGCAGGACGTGTTTGTTTCTCAGCAGTTCCAGTATGTTGAATGCTTTCTGATGCCATTATAACATTACCACTGAACATGTAAAGAAGTTAGAGTTTATTGTCCTGTTACTGACTCACTGCTCCCCACTGAATGTTAGTACGTCAGGCACGTTAAAACTATAGCTGCTGAGCTCAGGCTGCATTATTACCATTCTTACTGCCAGTGTTCAAGGCTATCCTGTATACAGTTATGTTGTAGCTGAAACATGATAACTTACTCTAGCATGCCATTGTGTTGGTATTGATATCAATTGTTGCATTTACATGGACCGGAGACAATAGCAAACCAATGCAGTAACTATATATATATATATGTTATATATATATTTAAATTGAGGAACTAAGCATTGCGGATGTTTGAGGCACATTTATGATATTAGTCTTAGTAAATAAAACCAACCACATACTGAGGTTTATTTTGTATATCTGATGGAGAGATAACTTACTATAGATTCGGTTTAATAAGACAATACAACTTGACTTCAAATACAACTGGATTTAGATAAATATTTACACCAATCATGAAAACCAATTCTATTTGTATTTTATTTTATTTGAAAAATATATTTTTACTTTATTTTTCATTTATATTGCAAAAATTAGTGACGGTGTTTGAAACCATATAATAATTATAATAATGATAATGAAGTGTTTGTTTTTATCTAAAGCATTGACTTAAATAACTTACAAATTCAGACACTTAATCACATTGATGAAAAAACTCCTGTGGATTTTTTTTGCCGCCATAAAACAGTCCTGCCGTGATTTGAAACATTTCCCGCTTTTCTATCAGTAATTGCCTGCTTACTGATAAAAATCTTTTAGTATCGTGTCTATCATCTGATGCTATTCAACATATCATCCAACTGGCGCTCAATGATCCCTTCACCTCCCATTGTCTGTAAAACCTGCTGAAATTTGGAGGAAAAAAAATCTATCCCCCTCTCCCCGTGGTGGCAGCTGATTATGAGTTACTGAACTTTAATATTGTCAAATGTTGACTTATTTGTTGCATCATTTGTCACTGACTCACTGTGGACACAACTGCTTTCATAAGGAAACTGACCGTTGACCTAAATCTTAAAGCCCTATAGAGTAAGTAGGGTAGAGGAAGTCATGTGGTGGTGGTCCTCTGAGTGTACATTATGCTATAGGCCACCCGAGCCGGTCGTTCCTTCCGCCTACAGTACCAGCATGCTCAGGGGCAGCACCTTGAATGCCACCTTTTTCCTGCTTATTGTTTCACCATCAGACTGTCTGCAATAATGTCATAATTCTGTGGTTAGTCACAGCAGACTCACCCATCATCTGTGGTCAAGTATGAGTCTTGATGAGATGGGATGGGATGACGAATCCTTTCTTAACCCTCTGTAATCCATCAGTGGGTTTTCAACATCACATATTACAAAACAATGCTGCACACTATGAGAAGTTTCTCTGATATGTGTGTGTGTGTGTGTGTGTGTGTATATATCGATCTCAGAGTAGTAGAGATAAATGAAGACCTGTAGTTTGAGTCTTCTCTTCTTCTATCTTTTACAGAAGGCGTAATATTACAACTGTGTTCACTCAGGAAGATGGATTTTTGCATTCAGCTCACATATATTTTATGCTGACCTTGATCACACGTTTATCTCGTCGTTTACTATGGTGTGACTGTTGAAGCGGCACCTGGCCACAATCCAAGCGGAGCCTTGAGAAAGAGGTCTTCTGTTTTTGACTGTTTGCAGCTGTAGAGTGGAAGACAGGGAAGATTTATGGAGGGTGGAGCAACACCAGAATAATTGTGTGTTTTTTAAAAAAGATAGTTTTTTTAAGGGATAAGGATTGTCTTAATGTGTAAACGTGTGTTCCTTCGTGTACGCCAGCCCGCGGTAGAGAACGAGAAGAGAGCTACAGTTATAAGCCGGTGCTTAATAAAGGCCTGCGATTACCTGCCAAAGCAACGCCGCCTTTCTTTTTTACTCAACTTTTTTGACCATTGACTCAAAATGATCTTTTCAAGTGATGTTTCTTGCCGCGCTCAATCTTCCACCACTGGCAGCTTCTAAGTATCAGTGACTGATCCAATTACAGAATGAGCTCACTTGGCTCTCGTACAGGCACGGATGGAGGTATTCAGTTATGCTGAGCAGTCGCTAAGAAGTTAGAGCACTAAACAGGCCCATTACTGTAGATGTCTGCACTCTTCGGCCAGCTCTCGCTGTTTATAATTATAACACCGCTCGACTGATTGCAAAAAGGATTTTTCGAGGGTGAATTCATGCTCTCTGACTCAAACGTGCCGCCTCGTCTTGTGTGATTTCATGACTTTGTGCAAGAGGAAACAGCAGGCCGGTTTATCAGAGTTGGATCTCAGAGTTTGAGTTTATTCCAGATGAATCTTGGAGCAGCTCACAGAGGTCAGCCTTGTGCAGTTATCTTTTGTTTGTCAACAGGACACACCAGCAGAGTGTGCTGAAATCGGAACTTTTCTCAATCCCCTTCAGAGAGTTTGCGTAATAACACGAGGGGACGGCGCTTGTGTTTCCGCTGCAGTGCGTCGAGGGTGGTGGTGGGGGGGGGGGGGGGGGGTTGCGCAGCCGCTGTATATGTCCTTCTATTGTTCACAGCCTATAGAAAAGAATAAAAGAATAAACTAGGTCGTTACTTTAAACAGGGATTTCCTCTGGAGGTTGCACCACTGTCCGACAGATAAAACAGCGAGCTATCCCGAGCTGGGGCCCAAACTGTCTGGTTTCCCACAGTCTCCTGCGCTACAAGGTCTCCATCCCAACTGTTTGTATTCATGTTTGGATAAGCATCTCTTCTGTGAAGTGAGCAGACCCCTTGCAGCTTTTTTTCAGCTCCACCCCAGTGCATGGCTCATATTATTACACGAACCACGGATAGAGTTCTTTGAGACTTCTTTCAGTGACTCCTCCCTTTCAAAACCCCCAAACTGTTTTATTTAGCTTTTCTTTTTTTTTAATGGAAACAGTGGGCTTGTGGCAAAAGGCTTTAATCAGTGATAAATATAAGATAGTGGTTGTTGTTTGCCATCTACATCGGGCGGAGCTCCTATCTGCATGCCGAGGTGTCCTTGAACAAGACAATGAACTCCATATTGCTTTATTGTTTCACTGCTATCAGTGTGTAAATGTGTGTGGGCAATTGTAAGCGGGTTGTGAAGCACACTCAGATTAAAAAGCATTATATAAATGCAGTCCTTGTACTATTTATTGTATGGCTGAAGATCGGCGGCAGAGCAACAGGCTAAACAATGATAAATATTACTCTCTAGCGAACATTATAGAAGCTGTCCACTTAGCTTGTGTTTTTTATCTACTTGTGGAAAATGTAAAAAAATGTGAGCCTCACATGGAATTAATTTTCTGACCTTGAATTCACATTGTTGGTGCATCTCAAAAATGATTGACCTCCCATTTATTTATCTTTTCTCTGAACTCAAACAGAACTTTCTCTACAAAAGTCAGGATAATGTAATCAATCAAATGTTGTAGTTTTAACCCCAAAAATTCTCTACAAAATAACAGCTGTTGATAAAATACATGCATAATGAAATTGATCATTTTGTACATATTATTACTCATGGTTCATCACTTACTCCTTTTTGAACTATAAAATGCCACGTTTTTCACTCTGGTCAAATTTCTCTTTACTCACGAGTCACAACGGGGCTGTTCCTTCAATTGTACACCACAGGGCACGGCTTTAAGTGTCCATTTGATTTCATAATGGAATTTTTATTATTTATGACTTCGCGGCGGTCATAACCAAATGCTCAGCAAACCACAAATGGCTCTACATAGCAGAAAGGCTGCGGTTCACTCTGGACTTTACAGAATCATTTTCACACACATTCATCTACAAGCACAGGCTAGATATTCACATTCAGACAGAAATCAATAGTTGTTTTTTTGATAGGGATGGAAATTCATAACTGACATCAAAAACACTTCTAGTTATAATGTAAAGCATCATTTATTGATCCTGTGACAGCTGGCCTGCTGTTAATGTGCATGCCTGCAGAGTGGAGTTTTTCTGCAGTCTTTTCCACTGGCAGCACTCAAATGGCAAATTCTTTTATATCTATATATCTGTCTATATTTCTAATAGAGAGGTGCTGCTAGAAGTCTAAATTCACACTCTTCATTCTGCTAGTAGAAAATCATAGGTGTGTCATACTTGCATCTTTCCGGTTTTAACAGAAGGTGCTGCGTTTAACGTGCACTGCAAAAAGTGTCTCCTGTTTATGACCTTTAGTAATTATTTTGTTGGTATGACACAGCAGGTCTGCAGTTAGAAAAAACAGACACCAAACAGCATAACTGTCTGGTGATTTGAATTGAAACTAACCAGTTAAGCAGCTAGTATCAATATAAATCAGACAGCAACAGTTTTGCTGTTTCACTACCAGCAGCAGACTTTGTCACGTAGCACAGCTGCACTAGAGGAATGAAGAAATCCCTGTCATAGTTTAGTAATGTTTGTTGTAACTTGTTATTGCACCTGCCAAATTATGATTTAGTTTTACAAATGATTTTTCTCTCAAATAATGGAGTTAAAATCACATCACCGATTTTCTCAGCTGTCCATTTAATGTTGCTGATAACGGTGAGATCATATGCTTTGAACCACACTACTTCTAAACAGTATTTAGTAGAGGCGTGTGTCGTAGTTTACAGCGCTTCACTAAGTTCAGCCTCGTATAACTCACATAAGTCTTACTTGAGATTGTCATGTGCCGTCCAGTGCAAGCTTGATTTATTTGGGGTCTGAGTTGTAGCTGTCTGAGATAAATTGAGAATGAGGAAGATAAATAAACAACAGCGCACGACTTGCATAGTCCAGCTTGCTCTCTTGCTCTCTCTCTCTCTGTCTTTCTCTCTCTCTCTCTCTCACTCACACACACACACACACACACACACAGACAATCCTCCATCTCCAGTCTGCACTTTGAATTGTTGATTTATTGAATTATGCTCAACACAGATATCGGTCAGGAATGTCACACTGACCATCGGCCTTTGTAATTAATGTTATGTAGAAGAGTTAAATTCATCTCTATATCAGCAGTGACGATATCTCATAATAAACAGAAAGCTATTGTCTGAAATTAACTGCAACAATGAAATGTGGTAAATGTAATCTAAGAAAGAACTTAAAGTGGAATTGGTCCTTTTCTAAACCAATATTGGATGAATTTAATTAGTTTTCCTTTTTATAGATACAGCATTTACTGTCAGTATTAACACGAAATAGTTCTGTAATTGTTCACTTGCACTGTCAACCTTGATATTGAGAAAACTAAGATCAAACTTGAGTAGCGTTTTAGCTAATAATGGATTAATGGATTGCTTAAAAGATATTCATAATGTAATTTACTGTCTTAAATACACACACTCAGTTAAATCTGCGCGTGTGGCACAACGTTTGCCCTTCAGTCAGTGTAGCTGAAGGCTTCAGCAATCTCGTTTGATGACCTCTACTTCCCTCTCGTTCACTCTTTGCCTGTGAATGCCAGTTGGCCTCTGAAGCCGTGCCTGTGGAATGTAAACAAACAGCAAGCGAGGTCAACCTCCTAATGAGGGCCACAGAGGAACGCGGAAGAATAAGTGGCTGAAAAGAAAGGAAGCTCAAATAGGGATACAAGGTCAGGGATGAAGATGGCAACGGAAGAAAGGCTTCCAGCAGTGTAGACTAGTTTAATTTAGACCTTCCTCTTTTTTTCAAAAAAAAAAATCCTTGTCATTATTGGAGCTTTAAAAAAACCAATTTCGTTCAAGACTTTGATAATACCACTTTCAGAGTTTGTAGCAAAATGGATCATTGTAGATGAACCTGTATTTAAAAGATCTTTTTTGTGTTGAATCAGTGATTTACTTTCACATTTGTCAGTACCAACTGCTGATCACTGACGCCATCTGTATTGCAGTTGTATTTTGCATTTTTCATCAAGGATTTTCATCTAAGCCATCTGCAGTCCTCTGACTGAAGATTTGATCAAAAGTAGTCTTCTGTGTCTCAGCTAGCCGGGTCCTCATGACCAGATCACATGAAAGGCAAACTGGAGTTAAATAGCACTTCGTATGAGCTTGGAATTTGCAGATACTAGCTGTTGCTGCATTCCACTTTCTTGTATTTTCAGAAGGTCATTTGTATATACTGTTCTTTATGTGCAGTCAGTGTTACATGTTAGTTGTTGCTTTATTACTACTACTTTTCATTCATCATTTTCATCCTTCATTTTTCAAGCAGCATTATTTTTCCTGATAATCCTTCTCACATTTAATATTTTTTATCGGCATTTTTGAGAAGTTTTTTAAATATTCATAAGGAAATATAACTTTTGTATACTTTAGAACAACCCCACCTGTCATACTCACAGGTGTGTTACCGAACTTGTTAAGAGATATGATTCCCGGCAGTCGATGAAGCCTTATACAGTTTCTACAGCTGTCTACTGTAAGGAAAGGAAAAGGCGAAACTGCTGTGTCCGGGCTTTTTTTTGCCGAGCGCAAGGCTTTCACACCGTGAGCCAGCCCACACACACACACACACACACACACACACCCCACCCTCACACATCTGAATCCACACAAACACGCTTTCCTCGTAGCGACTGTTTACCCATCTTCAGCCTTTGCAGCATGAGCTGAGCAGTTAAGGGTGGGAGGGGTGACATAGCCGAGGATCAGCCAACCTTCCTCACGCTCTGCACGTAGCACAACCATTAAAATACTGCTCCCTCTGGAGGGAGGCCAGGAGTCAAAGTTTACAGCAGTTCACTCCTCGTTTCTGCTCCAGCCCCACCCCTATCCTCACTCTGTCTGTGCCCCTCTCCCTCTGTCTCTTTCTCTCTCTCCCTCTCACTCATACACACACACACACACACACACACAGAAAAGCTTACTGTATTGCGTCTTACGGACAGGAAGCCCTTTGTCAGTTTGCGCCCTTCACCCGCTTTGATTTCAAGCAGCCTTGTTTTTTTGGGGGGTTTTTTTGTTTTTTTTCCTGCGACCCACCCTTTTTTAAAAAAAAATCGATAAAGTGCAGCCGGAGCAAGAATCCACACGCCCCCCCCCCCCCCTCCACACACACACACACATACACACACACACACACACACACATCTTTATGTTGAAGTTTTGTTGTTTTTGAAGGCCCTGATACTGTGCATTCCAGTGGTAACCTGCATCACTCAAAAGATGTGAGCACAATGTGGACTGACGCAAGCAAGTACGATCATATGAGATTCAGGCGTATGTGTGATGTGGATGATTTTGATTTGCTCTCATGGAGCATAGCAAAACGTAAAAAAACCCCCCAAAACATAGAAAGCTTTTGCACGAAAAGACTTTGCAAGGCAATTACTGAAAAGTCCGATAAAATGAACTTTTACTAAAGTATTTATACCTACACGCGTGCATATTAATTTAGTCATTCTGTTCTACCTCTTGAAGTCTTAATACTTTGCAAATATAACACATCCTATCATTTCTCTGTAGACAAGATAAGTCTGACAATATTCCGCTTGGCACGAGTGCAGGAGTTTAGTCTGCTGCGAGTGTTTATAATAATGTTGCTATGGGTTATGTTGATCCAAGTGTGTGAAAGAATGCGGAGGAACTTGCCTTTTGTTTGTCATATCACTGCTTAAACAGTGTATGGGGGTTGAATCTGCCCTCTGCATTTGTGCACGTTCGCCACTCACCTCAGTTCCCCTTTATCTGCCTTGAAGTCGGAGAAGACGAGCAGCTAGTCGCACGAGGTTATTTGTTATTTCCAGTTCTTACAGTGCGAAAACCCGATACTGTATGCTGTGTACAGTTTGAAGTGGTTGTTATGAAAATGATTCGAGATGATAGAGACAGATGGATTTTTTTTTAGATGGAGTCAGCCATGGAAGTCTTACTTCTGAAGAAAAGACAAGTGTTTCTGTCACAGTCCTACCCGCCGTGTACGAGTCACCACTTGTGTGACTTATTCCTGAGGGAGTTTCTGCGTTGTATTGAGTGCTTTCACTTGCTGTTTACACCAAGAAGTTTACAAGAGCTCATAGGGGTTCACTGCCAACACCCAAGCAGATCATGTGAGTCTTAATAGAGCAGGAAAAGGCAAGGGGAAGTTGACGTGCAGCGCGATATCTCCGGTTTATTTTCTCGCTAGTTTAAAGTTTATAATGAGGCAGCTGTGTTGTGAGCAGCCTCTGTGTGTATCAGTCTTGGTGCAGGTGAGGCAAGGACAATGTGATCTGGCTGTGCCAAGACCAACTACTGCATCCCCACATCAGGGGCCAACAAAGGCAACAGGAGCTGCTTCCAAGGCCAGCTCTGACTGACTGGATCCCTGCTGGGACTCGCGTTAGCACCGACGCACACACACAATTTTAATGCAACCTTGACTGTTCCCTCCTCATGCCAATGCAGTCATTCTGTTGTGGTGTTTAATGAGACGCATTAGATTTAAACATATTATGCATGCGCTAGTGCTTTCGACATCAAGTGTCTGTTTTTACTAATCATGTTTTTTCATCTTCCTGTCCTTCAGGCAATGGTAGCATGTTATCCTGGAAGAGGAACAGGTTACGTGCGCCATGTGGATAACCCAAACGGCGATGGACGGTGTGTCACGTGCATATATTACCTTAATAAAGATTGGAATGCCAAGGTATGTGTGACGTGTGGAAAAAATATTAGTAGCCAATGATTTTGACTCTGATTTGAACTTAAATCTTGTTTAAATGTTCTTTTTTTGTCGTATATATTGATTCAGTTGTGACTTGAAATGATCACTGAATTCACTAAACAAAAAATGTCCTAAAAGGCATAGTGTCTGGTCTTCATAGTCCAGTTGGACTTCCTGTGACAAGGCAGCCTAGTTCTTTTCTCCATGTCAGTCACCACTCTTTATATCACCCTCCTTTATTCCACGCTGCACACCCCAGCACTGTCAGTACGTGCTGTCCGGCCACTCTCCTCATTTATAATCCCATTAAACACAGGGATCCTGCTAATCCAGCCACACCCAAGGAAGGGCAAGAGCGCCCTCATGCTATCTGCTCTGCTCTTTTACAAAGAAACCCTGATTATAGTACATATAAATAATAATAATAATAATAATAATAATAAAAACACACAGAAGTTACAGTATACATCAACAGATTATACAGCAAAAAGTCCAAAGACACCGACAATCAATTCAAAGAAAATAGATTTTAATTGATTAAAATTGATTAGCTTGTCTAATTTTACAAGCTTCTGCACGTTGTTCCACTTCTGTGGAGCATAGTACGGTAATTAGAAGCTCATTTTATTGTCTCAATACTAACTTGGTGATTTTTGAGGTTCAAATAGTGTTGGGACCTGGTGCAGTGTGACAATGATCTACAGTTAAAAAGAAGTGTGAGATACTGAGGAAGTTTTCCAATAAGTGCTTTGTACCTGATCGATTAGGTTTTACAAATGGAGTGCTAAGATAAAAAATGTTTTCACCCGATCCTTTTTCTCTAGCTGGACATGATAGTTTAGACATTGGACAATAATGATTTATCTCATTGGACTGACCTCCTTTATGCAAAGGTAGTACGTATGCTGTCTGCCAAAGGTCAGGGAGGCTTAGTTTTACACAGTCAGATTTAAAATATAAGTTAAGCATTTTAACTAGTAGTGAGGCAGGCTGCTAATAAAAAGAGCTTTGGCTCTCAATGATCTGCCTCAGTGGACTTTTTTGGGTCAATAGAAGAAGAACAAACACTTGATGACATGATGAACACATGATACGTAAAAGGTCTGAGTGCTGTGATCAGAGACAGCAGGAGGAAATACAATGTACATTAAATACATCAAGTATTTTCTTTTCAACTGGGATAGTGGTAAACCCTTGAACAATTTCATTAGGAAAGGATGAAGTAGGACTATGTGAAAATGATGGGAAAGTGACAGAAAAGTGATTTGTGGTTTGGATATTTGCAATTTTGTGTCACAGATGCATGCATTGAAATCATTGCAGATATATATATATATTTTTTTTTTTTGGAAGATATTTTCTGGCATAGACGCCTTTTTATTTAGCAGTAGACCGACGGGAAACATGGGAGAGAGAGAGAGGGGGGTGACATGCAGCAAAGGACCTCCGGCTGGGGTTCGAACCGGGGTCGCTGCGTATATGGCATGTGCTCTAACCACTTGACCATCATTGCGGATATTTTTTGGATTATCAGAGGTGTTAACCAGTTTATATTGATAACACTCAGGAAGGTAGGGTATGGGTAATGCATAACTTTTAAAGGTATGGACCGAAATAAATCGACACCAAGTAGTAGGGCTGGGCGATATGGCCTTTTACTAATATCCTGATGTTTTTAGGCCATGTCATGATACACGATATATATCTCTTTGATGCATACAATCATGCCAGTATGATGATTCTACATGTCTACATTAAAACATTGTTCATACTGCATTAATATATGCTGATATTTAAACATTCATGCCAAAAGGGTGAAATCACAACTAAACAAATGTATCAAAACTGTATTTATTAAACAGTTATTAAGCAGTGGCACAAACATGTCATTTCAAAACAAATAAAGTGCCTTTTATGCATGATGTAACTAATATGACACATCAAAATAACACTAAATTAAAGTGCAAATTTTGTGCATAACGCCACTAGGATTTAAAGGTAGAGCTGTCTCTCTGCCTCTCGCAAAATATCTGCGAGGTAGATTATATCTTGGATCAAGTGTGTTGATGATCTTCCGGGCTTTTCAACCACACTCACTGGGGCCATGTCTTTCTCTATGTGGTGGGTTACTGCGGATGTTATCTCCTTCTGTTTTTGACTATTTTAGTCGTATTGCTGTTCTGGAAAAGATAGGAAAAATTGCGTCAGTGCTGGTTGCTACAGCACTTTCTTCAATATGGCACTGGCCGGAGATGTGCTCTTGCGGAGTTTCAAGCACAAATGGTGCCACCTTTTGTGGTGATGCTTTTATGGCATACTTTACATATTACGGGTATTTGTCCAACGTCAACCTCCCTCTTGTACCCAAACCACCACCAGAAGATCCTGAATTGTTTTCCTTGGGAATTAAATCTCCCTCCTCCATTTGTCATAGCACCTGCTGCTCCCACTACCTGAGATCTCTGCTGCTACATGCTGCCGGGCATATGACATTGCACGCACAACAGAATGTGATGTACGTAACTAGGTGCGCTTGTTTTATCTATCTGTGCGGAGACGTGAGAGAGTGAGAAAAACCTGTAGTTCAATGCCCGCGACTAAAAACAAACTGTGTGTAAATTGAATGTATACTCGAATATTCACAATATAGTAATTTTCTACATCCCACAGAGAACAAGCCGTGATACATCGAGTATATTCGATATATCGCCCAGCCCTACCAAGTAGTATCAAAATGTATCCCATTAAATGATACCTGCAATCAATCCTCTTTGCACCCAGAGCTTGAAAATATGACTATATGTATGGATTTGCTCACAGCCAATCAACACAATCACTCTTCGATTTAATGTGACGTGATTGGCCCACTGCCACAGCACTTACAATCCATCTGTGGTGTTGAAGTCGCAATGAATTTGAGTTAGTGCACTTAGCAGTTCAGCAGCCAAGATGCCACCTAAACGCTCGCCTGTTACTCCAGATAAAAGCTAGTGCACAGAATTGAGTATCGAATAGTACTCAACTGCTATCAGTATCAATTTAAGGGTACTTGAATTGATACTGGTATAGTAAATTTTTAAATGATACCCAGCCCTATCACTGAGGGTAAGAAGTTCTGAGTTTTTCATATCTGGAAATCAAATCAAATAAAACATCTATCACACCCGTGGGAGCAGAGGGTGAACAATAAAAAGCCAATAAGTAGCACTGTTCCATCATGATTTTTCCCCAGACAAACACTTAAAGCCAAGAATATTTCTGCTTAGATACAGAGGGAATGACAGAGGTGGATAAAGTTTTCACAGTAATGGAAGCACCTCCTCCGCTAGTGGGCCGATTTCATGCAGTTATCAAGACAAATATCAGCATTTTTATCTCTGTTTAACAACTATGCTTCAGCAAACACAAAAATGTCAGGGTAGTGGCGTAGAAAGTAGTCACAACATACTTCACACTCGTCTCACAAAGGTAATTACTGAATCATTCAAACCAAAAAAAAAATGTGCCCAACCACTTGTCTTTTAAAAAGATGATTTAGAAGTAGATGTCATTGGCTAACTAGTTTAGGAAGTCATCCTTTGAGCATGTGAGAGATAAACAGGCTTTTGCAGACTATGAAGTAAGAGAAGTGGTATCTGTGAGGTAGAAGGATGCTTTCATGTTTCTCTGAGGAATCACACATAGACAGGCGATTGTGATCTACACTATCTTCTCATACTTAACAGTAGTCTTTTTGGTTATGAGTACAACATAACAACACATTATTGAACTGTACTTAGCGTAACTGTGAAGTAACTGAATCACTGTGGCAAACACTGCGGTAAAGCTTTGCAGGCTTTATCAGACACTGATGTACTGCATCATGTCACAGTTGATTAGTTTTAGCCTGTGACTTCTGTTCCTCTTTGTCCCCGAGGCTTGGTTTTGCATTTGTTGTGATTATTTTCATATTTATGATACATTAAATCAACAGTAAGCTAAAGTGTGGGTTTGTTTTTGAACCAATGTACACTTGACATTGACCCTTTTTGGAAGCTATCAGTTATTTCATGTTGCTATGAAAACATGCAGTGTGTATCAAAATGTTGTTACCACATGTATTTTATAGCCAACAGATGCTGAGAAGTGACAATGTAATGTTTGATTTGTTACCCTTGACTTTGATCAGTGAGTCAGATTTAGTGAGTGGTATTTACACCTTCCCTTTCCCAAGAACCATCTTTTGTGTTACTCTGAGTTAACACAATGACAGTGCTAGCTTGTTCCTGTGGATACTGAATCTTGTCCTGTTGTGACAGCGTACATCAGGTGGTCCCTTATGTTAATCCACCAAGCTGTTGCATGATTTCCATTGTTATGTTCATGCACAGGCTTCAATTATTCAAATGAACTGTGTTTTGAAACCCTGTTGGACATGTGAATAATTACAATCTGGTCTCTAATTGGTTGTTTTATTGGGTGTATAATGAGCCGTCTTTACAGAATGAGGTTGCCTGGATACTCCATGAGAGAGAGAGTAAAGGTTGATTTATACTAGGTCGCTCGACACCGTTAAGTGCCACTCAACAGAAATGACATATTAATAATGTGATTGGATTGTGTTACAAGCGTCACCATGGAGATGTAGTTTTGACTGGATTTGACATTTTGGTCTGTAACTTTAGATAGCTTGTAACATCCTTGTCAGATTAGTTTAGTTAGAGATGACTGACACCTTCCACTGAAGTGTATATTGAAAGTGTTGTGTCTTTCTATTCTGCTGAGCGACCCACTGTAAATTAGTCTTGACATGAAGTTGGAATGTACCGGTTCAATCGTTAAGGTTACACATCCCCAATTTCCAACATTATCTCTCTTCTATACAAAGTCCTTTTTCAAACTGCAACATGTGGCTTTGAAATGACCTGTATGTGTATCGTAAGTCAAATTTCTGATAGCGGTGTGTGTGCATACTGTTATTTGTATAAATTATTTTCAAGTATCGACAACAGTAAACCATTTCAAAGGCATAAGATACCAAGGCTTTTGTTGTATTCCCAAGCCTCCTGGAAGCCCCAGTGTAGAACATGAAGGATACTTTATACACCATCACTCTGAGACTAACTAGCTTACAGTCTTACCTGCCTTTCTTGGCGCATTGCTGTTTCTTACACATTACCAGTCCATCAGGAAAAGTCAGGGAATCACCCATGACTGTCTGTTTCATCTTAATTGATCCTGAAGTTGTTGAGATATTTCTGTCTGGACCAAAGCGGTGAACGAAGTGACTGGTATAGCCATTCATACAGCTGCATGTGGAGTAGCACAGCGAAAACATTAAAATATGGAGGGTCAGTCAATGTTACAACACAATTTGACTGCTTGTTCTCATCCTCAAAGCTAAAATTGACATTTTTGGATTGTACGTGTTGTCATTTAACATCAGTCTAATTTAGTTTGATATAGGTCAAAGATTCCCAGCCTGCAGATGCGTGTTGATTTCACTGCACACTCAATACGTGCATTAAAGTCAGTGCTCTCTTAGCTATCGGTCTGTTGCAGAGAAGGAAGAAAAAAACCTCTCCCGTCTTCTTTGACCCTATTGTGCTTTATTTAGTTGTCACACCACCGGCATTCCCCCTCATTCAAAGGAGTATAAATGAGAATAGCATTACTCTTCCAACAAAGGGTGTGAACCTTTTTTGCTCTGCTAGTTTGCGTGTGAAGAGAGGGGCCTATCATATCAGCTGTGTGAGAGTTTAAGCGGCACGCTTGCAGCAATCTGCTTTTTCACTCTCCAGGTCCTTTATCCAGCCAGAGCAGTTTTCCTGTGGGTTATTCTTCCTATCCCTCCACAGGAAAGCCGTCCCCCGCTGCTGCTTCCTATCCTGAGCTTTCCTCCTAGCCCTTGGAGTTGGACAACCCTTTTCCTTAACATTGTCGTCCTACGTTGATCATTTAACAAGTCTGCCATATACAGTATTTGAATGGATCTTACTTATGAATGCTATGTGCAGTTGTTAGGGAATTTTTTGCTTTTTTTAATGTGGGTGAACACAACAGTAATCAAATCCCAACACATGATCAGTGCAGAGGCTTCGCTTAGTGTTTGCTTCCTATAGTCTGTCCTTACCTTCCTGCTATTGCTTTGTCCTGATTTGTATACATAATGGGGCTGTTTCTTCTTGTTCTGCTCTTCCAGGAACATGGTGGCCTTCTTCGAATCTTCCCTGAAGGAAAGGCACAGTTTGCCGACATCGAGCCCAAATTTGACCGTCTGCTGTTATTCTGGTCAGACAGACGGAATCCTCACGAGGTTCAGCCCGCCTTCTCCACCAGGTCAGCATCCGAGTCTGTCCACTGCACACGCTCAGACGATCAGGTCTGCTTTGCTGTGACTCACCGCTCTAATTCTGTCTCCACAGGTATGCCATAACGGTGTGGTATTTTGACGCAGATGAGCGGGCCAGAGCTAAAGAAAAATACTTAACAGGTAGGCTTTGATGTGGAAACAACACAGTCCTGTTCCTATTGTCTCAGGCCTTCTGTCTTCTACATTATCTCTTGTTTGTTGTCCTAATTCACTTCCAGGTAGTGCACAGTTGTAACAAATGCATGTTTTTTTTTCTCCGCTCTTTTCTTTGTGCAGGTGCAGGAGAAAAAGGAGTAAAGGTTGAACTTGGCAAACCATCAGACCCCAGCTAGTTGGAAGCCTGCGTCCCCTACAACCAGCCATTAAGTGCTCTGTCCTAAGAAAGTGGCCTATAGAGAGCATGTGTGTGTGCTTTACATGGAAAACAGCAGACTTTTGCTCGAGTGGGTGGAAGATCCATGCTTAGAAAAACAAATACACAGCGAATTCTGTTTGTTTTCAATCAACCTGGGCAACCCAGCGGACCTTGAATGTCATGACATTGTACTGAAAGGGATTGTGTGTTTTTTTTTCCTTTCACCATTTTTTGGTGAAGAACGCTTACATTACAGCTGACATTTTCAGAAAATCACTTCAAACCGGAATTAAGCTCATCTTTTGCATATTGGTTTTTGCAGTTAATTCCTTAAAGGTACAGTGTTCTGCATATGCTTAATGTGTTATGCGTTTCACATGGAATCAGCTGTTATAAGCTACTGTATGGCAAATGTGCTTGAGTTTGCAATAATATGAGGAATGATCTGAATTAAAAACACAATTTTCTGACAGAACTACAGTGGTCTTAATTTGAGTTCATTTGAAACACAGCAGATGCTGTGTCACATGTGACTCCTTCTCACCTGAATACATAAGCTATTTGAATTAGAACCAAGTTACCAAGAAACATACACATACATATACCTATGTCTTGTGATCTAAGGTTAAATTTTGTTTCTGGCTCTCCTGCTGTCCTGTTTGTATCAAATGCAGTGTCATGCTGCCCTCTGCAGGAGGTCTACTGAAGTGCACCTTTTTGTCATTTTGGATCTTGGAAAAAATAAACTCCACATGATGAAAATTAAATTCTTCACACTTGATGAGAGGACAAAGCTAACATGCTTTAGGACAATTTCAGCCAGTATGAGCCGCAGCGGAGGTCAGTGATTGACCATCTCTCCTAAAACAGCTGAAAAGTACAATTGTAATATTTCATCAATGATGAAAAACATTTTAATCTATTGAACAAGTCTTGAATGCATTACTGTATAAATTACTTTAAAAATAGATTTTTCTAATGGCAGGTAATGTCTTTTTGCATAGTATACCAGAGTTGCCTCTGTGTTTTCAGTTTTTGGTTCATTTTATACAGCTTTGCATTTATACTTCAAATGAAATGAAAGAAAAATCAGTGCTCTAATAAAATGAGTAACCTAATCCATAACTTAAACATTTTATCACCAATCTCTAAACCTACATTTCCCTAATGGATTGTCAGAATGTTCCCTTTTTTTTTTTTTTTTTTTACAATTGAACCATCAATTTCTTGCTAAATTTTACAGCATCAACTTCCATAGCTATCCAGGGTACATGATGTATTAAGTGCTTTTAGACCACAACCGTCTTTGAAAACTTTTGTCAATAAAATGAAGAGAAGTTAAAAACCTATGTGGCCTGCTAGTCTTTTGTTCTGACATTTTGCTGAGATTCTAAGAGATTTTTTCATCATACGTACGTGTGTTCAAACTTCATATCAAAATCTGAACCAACTGTTCTGGTACACCCAATGGTCTAAGTCACTGACACACTTTTTCATTATTCCTCTTCTTCTCGTTACTCCAGTAAGAATGAGAGAAGTTGGTGAATAGTTATCACCCAGCTCAACTAGAATGGAAAGTGTATGTTTTTAATCTGCTGTAAATGTAGCTAGCTGTGTGTTCAGACTCTGCTGGATTACCATCAGGACAAACAGACTATTCCCTTATACAGGCATTTCTCTTCCAGTGTGTATTACCAACCTAATATTTAAGAGTGATACAGTAGTAATTGTATTTATAATACTACAATATATTAGAGTAATTAAGTATCATTAAATTATTATGTGCTGTATCATTGTTACAGATTAGACAAAAAATGTATTTTAGTCGGATAGCTTTCCTTTCATACACAATATGAGCTTCAATGTAAATTGTCTTGGGGCATGCTTCAAATTTGAAGGGTTATTTGTTTAATATGTAAAATGTGACTAGTGAAAAATAAGGAATACAAAAACTATATGTGTTAAAAATCTAATCTACATGTCACATGTAGAAGAAGTGAAAATATGCTGTAGAGAGAAGAGAAACTCACTGACTACAGCTTACAATTAACTTTTCTAAACTCTGGCATCAACCATTTTTTCTGTATTTCTCCCACTCTTTGAATGAGCTGTTTTGTTTTTATTTTAAATAATTAAAATGTAAGAACATAACAAAATTAAAAGTCAAATGTGCTAGAAATTACTCACTACACAGTTGAAGGTGCTACAGTGCACACATCACTCTCTTAGGAGTAACTACAGGAGATTTTGTGCTGAGATTCATGGTTGAAAATAATCATTGTTAAGTAACTTTTTTTCCAAATATGTGTTGACATGTTACTAACAGATGGACAGCCTAGTGTCAACTTTAAAAACAAACTGCTTTTTTCACAGCATTTAGACTTTTTTTTTTTTAATATGAATTAAATGAATTTCTCATCTATATAAACAAATCTGTATGAAAAAGAACTTACTTACATAAAATAGTAATACAGTACATATTACAAAGGTCAGGAAATATATTAAGCAGTATTCAATATAAACTATACATCAAAAAACATTTAAGAGCAGTCAAAATTAGATCATACTTTGTACAAGGAGTGTGCAAATTAATGTCCCCTCAGTGGACCTTCATATACTGGCAGAGAGAAAGGTTTGTTAGTTCTTCTCTAGACAAAATAGAAAATTCAATGTATCGAGTTGAAGGCAGCCTTCAGCCCTGTGTGCCTCAGTCTGATAATATCAGTGAGAGTGCAAAAATATACAATTAAAAACACAAAGCTACAGGTCAGTAGGAGTCTCTGCGAACTCCCCTCAGTAATGGCTGAGCTCCTCTGAAGGAGGAGGAGGGAGGTGGTAACTCTCGTCCCCTCCGATGTAGGCACTGATGCCGCTGCTTTGGCTTCCCCACTCGTAACTGTCTGCCGCCAAACTGGAGAGTCGAACAGAGCGAACATATCCATGACAAATCACCGTCTCTGACTTTGTTACGCTCATATTAAAATCAGGGTAATGTTTTATTTTTACCTGGCTTGGATATTCTGAGGCATGACACTCCATGCCAGGTCATCGTCACTGTCATAACGACGTGGGTTGTCAAAAAAATAAGCCCTAGAGGAGAAGACATGACCAGGAAGCCCAGAGCCACTCTGCATGGACAAGATGGACACAAAAAAGGAAAAAAGACATAATATATCCAGTGATTTAACAGGGTCAAAATAATGGTAACTGCTTACAAAATCTTTAAACATATAATGGCAGTATTTCCCAATCTTATTTGCGATAAGATTCCTTAAAATGAAGCAATATTTACAACTATATCTACTTGCAACACTGCATATGTCTGTGACCTATAAGCAGTTCTAAACAATGTGATTCATTGGAGTAATTTTAGATTGCTGAAGTGGTTTTAAAAAAAAAAAAAAAGAAAAAATCCAGTATTTCACAAGAACTACGTTTCATCTGCTTTCCTATAAGTCATCTAGAATGGGGGTTGGGATAGAACTTCTGGTTTACAGTTTAAGTTGCTGGCTTACTCTGTCTAGGTTGGGTTGCCGAACTCTGAAGAAGAAAACTACAAGAGAAGTTGGGAGCAGTTCCCACACAAACAAGATCACCCCGAAGACGACGTAGCCCGTGTCGCCCAATGTCGACTGTAAATCTGCCTGAAAAAAACAAAAAGAGAAAAACATCCCGTATCACTATACAGTATTGCAACAGGCTGCTCTTTGACCCAATGATAGATTGTTAAAAGAAGAACAGGGGGAACTATATTTCACAATCATCACAACAAGACAAACAACCACTTTGCTTTCTCCTTCAAAAACAAACTCGCATCACCTTAGCAACAATTCCTTTTCTGATCTCCATGACAAAAACTGGCTGATACTTGACTAAACGTGCAGGTGGGTACTGTAGATCGCATTAGACCCAACCAACTGGTCTGAACAGTCGACCTCTGCTTTCGGAAAGAGCACGTCCTTTTTTCCCCATGACTCATCAAAATACTTATGGAGGTGTGATGGTGGCTTACCTGGTCTGAAACGTTGTACCAGTCATAGTCAAAGGCGTTAATACTCTTGTTTGAGAGTCCCAGGACAACCAGATTGTAGCAGGCCCTGGATGCATACAGGAGGATGACGATGGCTCCTATAACCGTCACCTGGCACACTGACGTTCCCTACATAGTTTGAAGAGTTTCATTGAGGAGTGTAAATCTGATTCAAACATCAAAACCAAATATAGAAGATAAGGAGCTATAACTGTAGTGATTTTCAAGCATGCGCAAGTACAGAAAATACCCAGTCGTGCAAACAGAACCACGCTTGGTTGCTAGGGAAACAACCGCTGTGTACGAAGCATAAATTACACGGAGAAGTGCCTCTTCACACCAGGTGCTATATGCAGTACACAATACCTTTTGATGCGAGTTACTTAAATGTGACTGCAGCTGCTCTTCATTTGATTTCCCGCTTGCATCTTTCAGAGTGTTAAATCACAGTGTGGGACTTATTTCTCACCTTGGATTCCAGGTAAATGTTGGCCAGTGACATCTTGGCAATCTTATACAGACAAAGGGAGAGCGAGATGGCACACAGGACAAACAGCGTGTCGTTGATCGCGACCCTAACCAGCACAATGGTGTGAGCTTCTGCAGAGGACATCCTCACCAGGAGGGCGCACACTAAGTTCACAACTAAAAACACCAGGCTGATAAACAGGAAGAGCAGGTACAGCGGCAGCCTGCAGGTCAAGACATGAGAAGAAGGGAGAAACATATTGTTTTTACCATGAAAACTTCAGTTCCCTGACCCTAACCCTAACCCTTTTTAAAATTTGGATTATTTAAACTAAGGCACATTCTCCTAGTTAATGTTCTTACCTGTATCTCAAAAGCTCTGGTGCATATTTTGACTTTGCTTTGAAAATGACCTGTTGAGAGAAAACAAAAAAAAAAAAAAAGTGCATCATGCAAATGTGTCACACTCTTCTGTCAGCCCTTTTTTCACTTCTGTATTCTCGCTCTTAGAAAAGCATTCTCTTGAAACAGGAACTTCATGACTTTTAAGTACAGAAACATTTTCTCAGACAACACAGGCCAAAAAGCTTTTAGCCTCACTGTCAACTCACAACTGAGACTCAAATCAGTACAAGAGGATTATACTAAAAATAAACATTAGGTTAATGCCAAAGAGGCTATTATTTGATATTTGGATTATGCATGAAAGATGAGGAATGATTCACTGCATCACACTTTGAAGCTGATCTGAATATAAACGTGTTACAATGATACATTTACTGGACAGACTGTAAATGGGACTCGCTCTCAGGGGTCTATTAGAGTGTTATATTAGATGTAATGGATGTAACAGGTGGTTGTGAGCTATAACTCTGCAAATAATTATTATTTTCATCAGTAATTAATCTGACGTGTGTGGCCTGAATGTATGGGGCCAGTCTTAAGACCCTCTGAGCATGGGATGTGGCTTACAGTTTGGTTAGCCATTGAGAGGAGGATGATGATGGTGGAGGGGTACAGGAGTTTGACAACTGTTAGTTCTCCACAATTGCACAAGCTTACTTTGTGTATGTGTATGAATATGTGTTCTAAGGAGGGGATGGAAAAGGGAGAAAATGTATGATGTTTAATCTTTCTTTTTTTGTACTTTTCTCAACAAAAAAACATTTGACAATCATTTTGTCAATGAATAAATAGAAAATTGTGAAAATGTACTACCAAAACTTCCTCAAAATATAAACCTATTCAGTTCACTATCAAGCAAATACTCCATAAAATAGGAACTTTTTTTCCATGACTGATTAACCTGACAATTATTTTCTCAATTAGTCAATCATTTAGTCACAAAGTAGTAAAAAATAACCCCCATCCCAGTTTTTTAGAGTCCAATGTGTCATCTTCAAATGTCTCTTTTTTTCCAACCTACAGTCCAAAAGACATTCCATATAAAATGATATAAAACTGTGAAAAGCAGCTGTGATCGATTCATTGTTAAGAATTGTACATGACAAATGATTGAAAAGATAAAAAGATGATCAGAATAGTTCAAATAAATAATTTTCTTTCAATTCACTCATCCACTAACTGTTTCAGCTGTAGCCTTATTTCTTAACAAATGACTTAAAACAGTTACTTATCATTAAAATCAATGCTTTACTTTATCACTTCAGGTCTAGTGGAATTGTTATATATCATAGGTACACTTATTATGAGCGGTTTCAGTTTTGGTTTTACACTGTTATATATCATTGTGTTCAAAAAAATGTGTACTTGTGTGATTGTGATATTAATTTTGACCATACTGCTCAGTTGTAGTAGCATGGCTCTCCAAGTGGGACTCTCATTTGAACATGATCCAGTGTTAAGCATATTTATGTTGCCTTGATCCATTTTATTGTGTTACTACCAGCAACACAGTCATTTTACACTTTGGGATGTCAAAAGGTTTCAGTCTCTGGTTCACATGAGGATAAAGTATGTTTAAATAAAAGCTGAATCCCTGCAGATCTCCTGAGATTCAACACCCATAATAACACTGAGCTCACAGAGAAGTGCAGAGAAGTGGGACACTGAACGCACCACATGACACACTAGGATGAACAACAACAACAACTCACCTGTGCAAAGTAAAGGTTCATGAGACTGAGTGTGAAGAACTGCAGGCAAACGGGGAAGCAGTAGAGCAGCCAAAATGGAAAGGGCCCCAAAGTATTGGCTGTGATAAAGTTCTTGAAATAAAAGGAGAAGAGCACGGTGCGCAGGGCCGACCACAGCAGGCACAGGAACAGGAACACAGTCTGGTAGCTGAAGCGCTTGTGTCGGTACCGCAGGACCAGCCAGAGCTGCACGTAGATGAAGATGAAGAGCAGGGAATAGAAGACGGTGTACACCACTGTCAGGCCCAAAGTGACGTAAGGGGGTACGGCCGGGCTGAGAGTAGGCAGAGGCATGGGCTGGTCCATCGGCGACGGCTCATTTTCCTCCACCAGGGCCTCCATGACCTGCACTCCCCGGCCGAGGGAGGAGGGAGTGGAGCGGGGATGGAGAGGGAGGGCTGCCGGTGCTCGCCGCCGGTCTCCGGGTTTCACAGATCCAGCCTCTCTCTCTCTCTGTCTCTCTCTGCTGTTTGCCCTGGCTACAGCTCTGCACTGGAGACGGCTCTCACGCCCGGCAGTGGATAGGTGAGAGCCGAGGCTGAGAGGAAAAAACTGTGTGGATGAGGCTGTCAAGAAGAGGGAGAAAAGGGAAGCAGCGCAGAGAAAACAAGTCGAACTTCCTGCCGCAGCGCCGAGCGAGCCAGAGACAGCCGGAGAGAGAGGCACATGATCAGTGATGAGAATGAGCCGTTTGTCCGGAGCAGCAGCGGGCAGGAAGCTGCAGAGAGCTGCAGCCAGGAGCTTAGAGAGCCAGGACAGCCCGGCCCCCGCCTCGTTACGTGACGGTACGCATCAGCTGACGCAAGCTGCTGTACCTTTAACCCTGTGATGGTGCTTCCCACCACAGCGCTGACCCCAAGAGAGCAGCCCACAGCTCCCACATGTGTTTAACTGTCATTTTGTTAACGTTTATCATGAAAAGTAACTCTGCTTTAGATCACAGTCTGAAAAATCTAGGTAGCTTGTTAAATTCTGTTGATATATTTAAGCATATATTTTTTTTAGAGTTGGTGTGAAGGGATTATGTTTTCTTAAAGATGATAAAGGAAATGCTTGAATGACAAGTTCAGTTATTTACTACTGCACTTCCATAAAGTTGGAAGAACTTGCAAGAAACAAGACCGGATTAATTTTCTGAGGGACCCCAGAGCAAAAATTAGCCATGGGCCCTTAATGAGCCACCGCACTACTCACCCCATGTTCCCACACTTAAAATATAATTTAAGATTATGCACTGTGTGAATATAATATCATTTTAAAGCATAAAGGTATTAAAATTAAGGAAAAAGAGAAAGAAATCTGTACTGCAGAGCAAATCAACTACAAAATGAACTCATAGTTGGGGATGCCCTTGTCATTTAAGATGTACTATACCATGTAAACACATCAAAATGCCCCAAACCCTTCTGATAATCAGAAATATAACAAACTGTTTGTGATCATGTCAATTAAACTGGATTTTAATGTATTAAAACCATGTTCTGGCACAGGGCCCTGGTACCAGACAGAACCTAAAGGTAAGATAAAATATTTCATTTTACATGAATAAATTAATTAAAATTGCCACAAAGTGAACCTTGGCTCTAGGGCCCTGCAGTCATTTCCTGCTTTACCCAGTTTGTAATCTAGTCTTATCAAGAGATAGATTTTAAAATGTTCAAAGAACTATCAAATTGATATTGCAGAGGACAACATGTCCTGGCTTTTAGTCCCCAGTATGAGTCAACCTCCCAAAATACTGGACCTCACAGTTTCCATAAGGTGAATCAAAATTATTATTAGACACTCTCTAGTGAGCATCCACCACTGTCTGTTATCAAATGTTATCAGGCCCAAGTTGAATGCCTGATAACATCATCAGGGTTATTTCCTCCAGAACCAGAGAAGACATGATACAACTGTTTTCACAGGCTGTGTAGTAAGTAAACTGGTTTTCAAATGTAACATTTCTGCAGTTCTACTTTAACTTTAACCAAGAACACTTCAAGGCCATTCAGGGTAGCAGGAACTTAAGTGATCTGCACACAAACCGAAGTGAAGTTTGTTATGGTCTGAGTGTTTTCTGTTTGACAGGACTGGGGCATGTGAACATGAGAAAGGCCAAGGATGGCGATCACTCCAACTCACCTTTGACCTCTGTGACACATTAATCTTTCCTCACACAGGGCCACTACCACCCAGGCACACCAAACAGGATGCTGTCATCTACAGTATTTCCTTTTTGGCTGTGAGACCCAGAATACTCACATTATTATAGATACAGTATTTTGTTTGGCTTCTAATGTGTAAAATGTCAAAAATAATGGATATGACAATTGCTAAAGTAAAGCTCAATAGTCAGTCATCAGAAAGTTCAATATTTGGTCAAAGAATGAATAATGAATGTATGTGACGCAAAATATTTAATAGCCCTACTGATCCCTTCCCAAGTCTGTCAGTGTTTCAAAAAGAATATTAATGGAGTGGTGACGAAATGGCACTTCAGTCTTATTAGGCTACAGTTTCCTGCCAAAGACACATCAGATCACAGTCGGCTGGTTTCTAGGCAACACGGTCAGAGAAACAGACTCACTCAAACACTAACAAGTCACAGCTAATAACATCACTCGCCCGACGATAAATATCCCATCAATTTCCACTGTGAGTTGAACAAGGGCCCAGTGTGTATCAGTATAGTTGTGTATCCTTGGTATTGATTCTACAAGTCTCTGAATTAAATATATATTAGTACATTTTACATAAATTAGCCCACACTACTATAATTTAAATATTCTTGTAATATTTTGTTACATAATAAAATAAACAAGTATATTTTTTGCAAAGTATATGATGTAAATCTACTTATATTATAACCCTAACCTTAACCCATATTATTATGAAAACATTCAATTCTGTGGATATATAAGGAAACCACAAATGCAAGCTTCACAAACTGACCAGAAGGTGGCACCTTTAAACTGTATTATAGATGGAAACACTTGGAGGGATCCAGTAGTGAGAAATGTGTTCATGACTTAATTCAAGCTAGAACATAGGATACTGCCAATAAAAAGACAAAAAAAAAACAGTTTGAATGTTCTATACATGAATTCACATCATCCATATCTATGTATATGCATTTATAAAACATGATAGTACATTGAACATTTTAAATTCTCTTTTCAAAAATAATTAGTTTGAATGTAAATGACTGCTAATGTCTGTACTAACACAAATAATGTATCTAAATAGTTTTAACTATCTATGGAAGAAAATATTTGAATTTTAGGAACAAAGATACATGAAACTCCAGGCATAATCTCCAACACATGCTGATTTAACGAATGCTATTCAAAACAACATAATTTACAGTGTTGTTTTCAAGTCATTTCCACATCAAAAGCATGAAACACTTGCATCTCATCTGTGACTTATTTTGGATTAATATGAAACCATTTGGGAGCCTCAGCTGCTAACACCAGATTTCAAGATTGAAGGAAATGTTGACTTTAAGCACCAACTAATGTTACAATTGTTGGAGAAGAAATTCAACTTTGAGCCCTGCCAGTAGAAGAGCTGAAAATGGAAAGTTAGACCTGCGGGTGATGCTTAAGAATGGTTTCATTATATTCAAAAGGATGCAACCTCCTTGGAAGCATGAATGTGTCCTGCACATTTTACTGCAATCTGGCTATTACATCTTGTGTTAGAAAAAATGACATTTTGGCCTGAGGGTGGTGCAAGAGGGAAGCTCATGGAGAGACTAAATTAGAAATGGCTCTTCCCCCCAGAGAGCATAAATGTGCTCAGAATCCCTAGTGTAGTTAAAATCTTGGCGTGATAGGATGGTGTCAGAAGGTCAGACAATCACCAAAAACATTGTGATCCATCAACTAGGGGTTAATGATAATTAATATCTGTTGCAATGGAAAGTCTGGCATTGATTTGGAAATAAATTGTTACCCTAATTTTTTGCACTTCCATGGATTACTGTGTGTGTGAAGAAGACATTTTGAGCAAATGTTAGCACTAAACAAAGGTCAGATGTCACCAGTAATCATTAGGAATCACAGAGACCATGAATACCTATATTCAAATTTCACTGCATTGCAGCCAGTAGTTGTTCAGATAACTGGACCAAAGTGTTGGACGGATGACTGACCATCCGTTAGTGGGGTAGAAACATCTCATTATCCCAGCTGGAGTCGAGTCTGATAGCCACAGTGGCATGCCTCAAATGATTAGTGTATGGTACACTGCTCTGTGATATTGTCCTTTACATAATGTTTCAATCAAACTGGCCGTGGGGCTCTGTTGCCGGTAACTGGTCCATGCTCTGATGTTTATGCTCTGATGGCCACTTGGCCCATGTCCAAACTTCCTAATACAGCTCTAGTGTTGTCCCTCTGGAGACACTTAAATTTCCTACACAGTGGACCCTGTATTGTAATACCTTATGATCCAAATAGAGAGTGCTGCTTCCCACAGTACTAGAAACAGAGGAATAATGAGTTGCAAGTCAGAATTTAAATAGAGGGGTCTGATGTGAAACTGACCCCTGTGCTTCTCTGTGTCTACTTCTATCCTCAACGAACAGTTATAACTCCTATAGTACAGTGTTTTGTTTTCTAAAGTGGGCCAAACGTCATCACTGAAGATGTCTGGTTATGGCCTGCGACCAAACTGACCAAGAGGATGCCCACAGTCCGTGCCAAATCACTTCAAGAATCGTTTTAAGGGGGCGTCATGAGAAGTAAAGTATAGACTACCTCTCATTTCTTTTTCCAGTGTTGGTCGTTTAGGGAAAGCAGTTCTAAGCGCATTTCCCAACCCCGCCCCACGCCTCTCAAACTCTATCTGAACTTTCTTTAGTAGAGCGTCACTCTCTCGGCACAACCTGGCTTGGACTAACCACAGGACTGCTCAACTGCCTGTGAAACACGAACAATGGGTTGGCAGGAGCAAGGATGGTTCGTCTGTGCGAGTTTTCTCGGATTTGTGGCGTCGGTGCAGAGCATAACGCGAGGGGAGCTTTTTCCTTTTGGTCCAAGCGCAAGAGACCAGCTACTGGAATCAGGGACCGATCAGACGCACCAACTTAACCTGGACAGACCAGTGTTGTTTTATGATGGCACTTTCGACAGCATCTTTGTAAGTTTATCCACATCTTGTTGCTCTATCAGTCATGCTGGTTTTGATTAATGAAAGGAATTTATTGGAAAGGGTGGACTGTCTATCGATTTTGCGTAATTGCGCACGGAACCCCGGTTAGTAGAACATGAAAAGGGGTCAGTAGTTTAAACCGTAAACAATACCTGGAAGTTGCAACATATATCTGGGGCAGGGTATGACTTTTTGTGTGGCTCCCTGTAAATATTGGTTTAGTTATCACAGAGGCTGCAGTATATCGTGGAATGCATGTGTCCACACATTCTTAGAGCTTCCCCAGAGGTTATCATTTTACTGTTGACCGAAAGACTAAAGTACTACAGCAACCCTATTTGAAACCCATCCCAAAACATCTGCCATCTCACATAACGATGTGGTCATAAAGGCATGCTTTCTTGAAGCAATTATGTATATGTTCTGTTCAGGCTCACACAAGAGGCTTTCCTCATGTATCAAATAACACTATGGAAAATAATTACACTGTGATCAAATTATTTCCTAAAGCATTCATGTTTTTATTACTTTCTGTTTCCATGTGAGGCTTTTAAATTACTCGGAGAAAGGCAATAGCAACATTTGGGTGAAAGCTTCACCATTGTGTTGAACAGACAAACAGCTCTTTATTCACAGGGATTCTCCTTTTCAAAGAAACATGCTGCATCTTTGTTTTAATTGTCTGGCATGTGGATTTGCCATCATAGAGTAATTGTGTACAAAAAGTATTGTTATAAATTTGGGAACTTTGCCTCTAAGTATCAATGTTTTATGTTTTAAAAAGTAAGAAGCCTAAATCAGATAATGTACTGTATACTTTAAGTAGTTGTCATTTATTTCTCTTCTACCAACTATGTTAGCTTCATTTCATATAAAGCTTACCCATACAGTCACATTAATGGTCATGAATTCAGGTGTCCCACAGACATATGAACTAACAGGCTATATAACTCTGTAACAGTGGTGGAAAGTACGGAACTACATTTATTTAAGTGCCCAAGTACAATTTCGAGGTACTTGTGCTTTACTTGAGTATTTCCATTTTCTTGCTACTTAATAATTCCACTCCACCACATTTCAGAGGGAAATATTGTACTTTCCATTCCACTACAGCTTTAGTTACTCAGATAAATATATATATATGATGGAAGATGAAGATTTGACACAATGGATAATACAACAAGCTTTTAAAATACAAAATACAACACACAGTTACAGATAAAACTAGTGGTCACCAAACTTTTCGCTTTTGGCATCTTACAAAAACCAGTATGTCATTGGGGTCACATTTCAGATGTCTATGATTTATCTGGTAACCCTTTGAAGGGGCCTGACTCCGAGGTTGGGAACTACTGGACCAAACTAGCTGACTGAATATATAGTAGTTCAAAGTAACTCCACCACCAGCAGTGACAACAATAACATGCTGCTTACACACATATGCTTCAGTATTAATAATCTTATGATGTCATATTTAATAATATATCAGTCTGAGGATCACACTTCTACTTTTACTGCAATACTTTAACTACATTTGCCAAAATACTTAAATACTAAAGTTTTAGGAAGTAGGATTTTTTATGTAAATGTTTTACTTTAAAAGTACTGACATGTATGGAGCTGTAACATGTCTGATCTCATCAGATGAGTAGATCTAATAAAGGAGATGTGAGGAGGCAAAAAGTTATGGTTAACACATGAGACTGTGGTTAAAAATAAATATTAAATTCCTCTTTATAATAATCAGTCTAGGCTCGAGGGGGTTTCCTGCAGCTGACTAGATCCAAATTGTCTCTACATCACCCACCACAAACATTTTTCTCCACTGTAGTCAAGATGGCCTTAGCCTACGAGACAGTCTGAACTGTCTGTGCCCTGCAGGGGAACAGTAATGCATATCACACTTTTCTCAAATCATTAGGAGGTTTTATTGTCTCCTTGTGACTGTGATTCATATTCCATCAAGCCCGGGTGTGTTTGGGTATCCCACTAACTCTAGAGATCTTTCTGCAGATATCAGAATTACTGAATAATTTTCCCAGTTATATCTTCCACTTTGGCAGGAAGTCTCTGTAATGAAGATTAGTGCGCAATCTTTGGGCTCTCTAGGGCTGCTTGTCAGGGGCAAGGACAGGAAACAGTATGGCCGGGGCCAGGAATAGTGATCTTGTTTTCCCCTGATCAGGAAGTGGAGGAGCCCCATGTGCAGAGAGGGTGTTTTTGTGTGTTTTTGACATGAGCCCAGGTTTTCGCTATTTTTTTTTACGAGTCCCGCATGTGATCTGTATTAAACCATAAGTGTTAAATGGCATCTTGTTTGTTCATTAGTGCATTAGTGCATTTGTAGGACATAGCAGCTGACTCGGATCATTAGTCTAATGAGTTTGGAGTAAAGATCAAAGTGGGTCAGACTGGACTGGGTTTACCTCTGCTGTGAAACTGTTCATCATGTGTTGTAGTTTTTAGAAAGAAAGTCGTCCAGAGTTACAACCACCTCAGTTTTTGTTATGCCCATTACCAACTTGTGTTTTAATTTCAGATCAACACCAATGGTTTTGTTGCCACAGCAGAGCCGACAAGCGAGTTGACATATCTTGGCAAAACGGCCCCAGACTTTGGCATGATTGCAGCTCTGCAAGGAGATCTGGACACAAGTGATGCTGTGGGGAAAGTTTTCTTCCGTCAAGACAGCAGTCCGCACACTCTGCGTCAGGCTGCAGAGCACATCAATAGGGCCTTTCCAGAAGACGATGAAGTCAGTCCTACTCATGCTGTGGTGATCACCTGGGTAGATATCACCTCTAACGAACCTCAAAGCAGTGGAGATGGCATCGACAAGAGGGTGAGTGTCACACAGTTATTCAAGTTACCTGGAATGGAACTGGTCATTTAAATCCTCTCTAATGTTTTATCACACAGAGAAACACCTTCCAGCTGGTTATTGCATCCCTGGAGACCGCCTCATATGCTATCGTTCTGTATACAAGGGATGGGATACAATTTACCACCACGCCTATAGATGACAGTAGTGTGATCATGCGTGCAGGCTTCAGTAAGGGTTTGGTCCAGGGTTTCCTGTTTTCCAGTCCGGGACCGTACTATCGCACTACCACTGACGACGAGGAATCCGTCAGGGCTTTAGCAGAGTAAGTCAACCAATGACTGTAAGCACAGGAACACCATTTCCTGACCAGTGTCGCCGGCTGGAAAATCAAGAACTGTAACATCAAAAATATGTTTTAAACCTACAAATTTAACCTTTTTCCCCTCATAGACAGACCAACTCTGGCCTCCGGGGAGTATGGGTGTACGAGATTGGAACTTCTCCCTATTTTAGCAATGTGGCTCCAGGAGAGGTCACTGACCTGCCCACTGAAGCCACATTGCAGAGGACTTCTGATGGCTATGAAGAGGCCATCAATGCAAGGAGGACTGTGTACACTGATGGACAGCAAGTGGAGTACCCACCTTACGAAATAGAGCAGATAGCAGTTCACCCAGTTCAGTACCAGCCACATCACCCTAACAACCCAGAAGTAGTGGAGGTGGACGACACAGATATAAATGTAGATGGTGAGTCGACAGGAGAAAGGCTGAAATTGTTTTGCTTGGCTCTCTTGTCAGCACTGGAAGATTAAACCAACTTGATCAATTAACTCTTCAGTCATATTCTTACAGTTCTTATGTTTCATGTTTTTAGTGTTCTCATACAACCTTGGGACATGTACGAACAACAGAAATAAGTGCTCCCAGTTTGCTGACTGCAAGGACTACTCCAGTGGATACTGCTGTCACTGCAGGCCTGGGTTCTATGGCAATGGCATACAGTGTGTGGCAGAAGGTATGGACACATTCACTTCAGATATAATATGTAATCTTCAACTCCTGAATTGAGCGAATATAGCAAATCTATGTATGTTTAATCAACCTCTCTGTTACTCAACATTGATGGTTTTGCTTTTCTTTGCAGGAAAGCCTCAAAGGATGAATGGTAAAGTATATGGAAAAGTGTATGTTGGCAACTCTCCTTCTCCGATTGAGTTCAGCAGCAACGATCTCCACTCATACGTGGTGGTGAACGATGGCCGCTCCTATGTGGCCATCAGTGACATCCCTTACACCCTTGGCCCCTCACTGCAGCCTCTGTCAGCCCTCGGTGGTGTGATTGGGTGGGCGTTTGCTCTGGAGCAGCCTGGATTCAGGAATGGCTTCAGTATTATTGGTGAGTGTGTGAAATATTTCTACAACTGCGCAACATCTAATAATGTGAAAGCCACTAGCTTCTCGTGTGATTTTCCCATGCCTAACTTGGTTAGAAAAACAAAATTATAAAGATAGGAATCCAAAAATCTCTATGAACAAATGTTGCTGCTGCTAGAAGCGCCGTTTGCCATACAGCTGCAGTTTTACTCACTCTGTCCAGCTGAATTCCCCTCACATTACCTCAGATGAGACAGAAGGCGGGGAGCCAAAGTTCATCCAGGGCCAGGGTCTTAAAGTGACCCCCTCTTGTGGTCTGTTTTCTGCAGGGGGAGAGTTCACACGCCAGGCAGAGGTGACCTTTCTGCCAGGGAATGAGAAGCTGACCATCAGGCAGGAGTTCAAAGGCATCGATGAGCACGACCACCTGGCAGTGAGCACCTCCCTGGAAGGCCGGGTCCCTGAGGTGACACGCGGCTCCACGGTGCAGATCGACCCTTACTCTGAGATCTACCAGTACAGCAACAACTGTGAGGCACAGTCTAAACACAGCTTCTTCATCCAAAATATTTCTCAAGCCTTTGTGCTTCTTTGTGAAACAAGCAATGACTAAAAACAATCATCTACTTGTTCCTTATGTGTCTATCATTTCTCTCAGTGATCACCTCATCTTCCAATCGGGACTATGTGGTGAGCTTTCCCGATGGCACCACTGAGACCAGGACGTATCAGTGGCGTCAGACCATCACCTTCCAGAGTTGCCAACATGGCGAGTCTTTAAGAGACATGAAACCCACCCAGATGCTCAGTGTGGATCAGGTCTTTGTCATGTACGATGCTAATAATGAACTCATCCGGTTCGCCATGAGCAACAAGATCGGAGACACCAATGGTGAGGTCATGGAGATTATTCTAGTCTTCCTGTCTGAGCTTGCTTCCTTCCCAGATCACAACATATAACATCCTGACCAAGACACAGTATTGTTGAATTGTAAATTATGTTTTCGTCATGACATTGTGGAAATTAGCAGTGCGCTAGTAACATTGTCCCAAAATACACCTTCCCGTCTCAGGAGGACAGCCAGCAGAGAACCCATGTTTCACTGGAAGACACGGCTGTGACACCAACGCTATTTGCAGAGCTGGAGAGGGGACCCAGTTCACCTGCGAGTGTGCGGCTGGCTTCAATGGTGATGGCCGCACCTGCTATGGTATGAATGACATTTGATATACATTCAAAAAAAATCTTTGTTTGTGGCATTAAAGAGGGTGTGGTAGCTTCCTGCTTCTCACAATTCATGTATTTACTGCTTTTAAGTAAATCTAAGTTTCCATCTGTTTGGAGACATCTTTTAATTAACCCAGACCTTCTACAGTCTTCCTTCCTGGGGAACTGGACAATCTCTACAATTAGTAGAGGGAGTCCCACATGGTAAACAAAGTGTCCCCTACTCCCAGACCAGGTTCATATATCCAGTTGGGTCCTCATTCCCAGTCCATGCTCAATACAACCAAGGGTCTTTTGCAATGGAGATCAGACAGGAAGAGCTCTGAGGCACATACAGTTGAAAGAGGAAGGATGTATTTCAGACAGATGCTATCTTGAAACATTCGCAATTAAGAAATCTAATTAGACTCTCCTCTTTGATCTTCTGACAGATTTGATCTCTGATAGCGAAAGACACTGATTCGACAAATCCAGACTTCACAGCTCCAAATTCAAGATTGGACCTAATGTGACACTTATTAGCATGTGATAACAGGCTCTCATCTCTATCAGACATTGATGAGTGCCGAGAGAATCATCAGATCTGCGGCCCATATTCTATCTGCAACAACCAGCCCGGGACCTTCCGCTGTGAATGTGAGGAGGGATATCGGTTCGGCAATGATGGACAGACCTGCATCGGTAAGAACTGTGTGCAAGTACAATTATATAACCCAGGAATCTCACCTGGAGGTACAAGTTCAGAAAAATGAACATAAACTGTAATGAAATGCATTGAAATATTAAGTAGAAATGGTTTAAATGTGCCAAAAATGTTGTATATTCTTTGTCTTCTTCTCCTCAGAGATTAATCGCCCTGTGGATGCTTGTGAAGAAGGCACACACGAATGTGATATACCTGAGCGAGCGCAGTGCAGTTACACTGGAGGTTCCTCCTATATCTGCACCTGCCTGCCAGGGTTCACAGGAGATGGAAGATCCTGCCAAGGTATAGCACAGAGGCACATGTGTGAAGAATAATCACAGGAATTCATGGCTTTCAGTTTGTAGGTTATACAATAGCCATAAAATCGGACTCACTCCCGGGTCACAGAAAATACAACAAGTTATCAACATTTTGAGATAAATCTAACTAACTATTACAATACCCATTTTAAAGGCTACACATCATCAACATTAACATGAACAATATAGTCCTTTGACACATGTTGTCCAGCTTTTAAATCTACTACATGAACTTTAAGGCTTTAATTGTTAAACCATCTGCTCAGCTGTGGGGGAAGGGAGATCAGTTACATAATAACATCTGCAGTGATACATGGAAAACAGATGGGCATGTGTGCCGGTCCAGAGTTAGCATATAGGCCTAGTTGTTTTCACTGGTCTCCAGATACACTCATTCATAGTTTCCATTCTTTCCATGCCTTTACTTGATGTTCTATATCCAGAGGACAGTTTTTGGGCACAGACTGACTGAGATCACATTGTATATGCTTAACTATAAAAGGAAACTACAAATGGGACTTGCAGCAAATATTTCAGCTGATACAGTAGATGACTTGAGTCTTCTGTGTCCTCACTTACACTCTTTTGCTCCTGCTTGTAGACTTAGATGAGTGCCAGTCTGGCAGGTGCCACCAGGACGCCGTGTGTTATAACACTCAGGGATCCTTTACCTGCCAGTGCAGGCCAGGTTACTATGGCGATGGTTTCCACTGCTCTGCAGGTATGTCTTTTGGAATGTTGTCACTTTTTGACAAGCAAACCCTACATCTTACTCACACAGCCTGGTTGCTTTGACAGTTCACCGTCATCAGTCAACTTACAACATTTTTTTCTATTCTGTCTGGTAAGATCCAGTCAGAGCTGTTATAAATTTATTTTGGGTGTCTGTCGTGGGAGTGCAGACAGTTTGGTAGTTTTCTTTCATACTTGCAGGCTCTGTCATAGAAGAATAGCAAATAGATCATTTTCATTCGCACCATTGTTTTTCCTGCCCATTTGGGGCAAGAGGAGTATTTTGGAAATGAATTCCTTGCTAGAATCTATCGGTGCCAGCTGGACCTGTTTTTCATTTTTCTTTGGATAGCAGTAGGATTTTGTCATGCCTTAAGAGTGATGTGGGAGTTTTTGTGCAGGCCAACTTAGAGCAGAAGGTAAAAGAAAACATAACTGAGGTCCTGATTGGGTTTGTGACATTGTGACACTCAAGGTATCTGTGTCCATTCACGAGATTATTTTTCATTCTTTTCTTCAGAGAGGACAAAAACGCAATGTGAGAGCCACAGAGACAGTGTCCTAGGTGGTCCACGGGGCCCACGGCCTCCCGTCGGACATTATATTCCTGTATGTGATGAGAACGGTGCCTATGAAGCCATGCAGTGCCATGGCAGCACGGGATACTGCTGGTGCGTGAACCGGAACGGACAGGAGATCCCAGGGACTCGCTCTGGGCCTGGAAGCAGACCAATGTGTGAGTAAATCATATACATCAAGAGACCACCACAGTAGCGAATTATATATGAGCAATGAGTAAATAGACACTAACATGAACCAAAAAAACAGCTTTATTATAAAGAACTTAGTGGTTTTCACCTCCACAAGATCTCTAATCTTTCAGTGTTTAACTCCATTAGGCATAGACAATGGTGGTGTGCCCCCACCTGTTGGACCCACCCCACGACCTGGTGTCCTCCCCCTGCCTCCAGGAACACACCTGTTGTACGCCCAGAGCGGCAGGATAGAGCATGTCCCAATGGATGGTTATGATATGAAGAAAGATGATGCCAAGGCTATCCTTCATCTCCCTGTAAGTTTCTCTAAATAAACCTGTCTAGTAGAGAGGACGTCCTAAAAGTAGTCTGAGAGGACCTGTGTGACTTGTTTTTATTTTTTTATTTCTTTGAATCGGTTGCCAAGAAATTTAAAGTAATTCTGTTTTGCATTTTAACATTTCTAATTTCCCTCTTCACACTATTTTTTCCCTGAAAATCTTCACCTTCTCCTTGTGAAATTATGTTTATGATGTGTGTTGTGCAATATGACAGGGAGGAATATTTTGCTGCAGATTTGTTTATGTCAGACAGATACATTGCTTGAAATATCACACAGTTCATGCTTTTTCAACGCAGCAGCCAATTTAAGACTTAAAAATTTGAGCATAATGTCATGTCAGGATTGTTTGGTATGCGTGATCACTCATATGACAGTAGACAGTATAATCATAGACGGCAACAGTATGTATAGTTTGCTCCTTTGTGCATATAACATCCGCCTCTTACTAAAGTCCATTCCCTTGCTAGTAATAATTCCTGCTCTTGCTCTGTGATTTCCCCATCTGCCTCATGCATTCTCAGCTTACACTTTATTGGAGGCACATGGTGACATTCACACTAATTACTAACATCAGTTCGACATCTTTGGAATGGCAATCTGCATTTCTTGTTACGCTGAATTTCCAGACCAGCTGGCCTTCAAGTCTGGCCAAGCTCATGCTCAGTGTGTGGCTCTATTTGTTTGGTTTGATGTCTAGACGTTAATGTCAAAAAAGCGCATCTGTTCGATGTGTGTATCTTAAACCAGTCCTGTTTGAACAAACTGCACTTCAAAGATTGTTTATTGCTGATCCCTCTGCAGGAGAAGGTAATCATTGGAGTGGCCTATGACTGTGTGGAGAAAATGGTCTACTGGACAGATATCACAACACCAACTATCAGCAAGGCCAGCATCCAGGGGGGAGAGCCCACTGCAGTCATTAGATCAGGTAGCATGATCATTCACTTTCATCCTTCACTCAATCAGTTCATTTCAGTTTTCAGCCATGCTGGAATTAGAAGAACATAAAGAAAAGAAAGTGATGTTGAAAATGTGGCCTTTATTGTTTTTGTCAAAGATTTGAATAGCCCAGAGGGCCTTGCCATCGACCACCTGGGACGAACCATGTTCTGGACGGACTCTATGAAGGATTGCATTGAGGTGGCTTCTCTGGACGGATCTCAGCGACGCATCATTGTAGACACTGACCTCGTCAACCCTCGTGCTATTATTGCTGACCCCCCCAATGGGTGTGTAGTGTTTTTGGGGCATTTTTAGCCTTAATTGCAGACTTGAACGAGTCATTAAGCCTGAACTTGCAGGGGTGCCCCATGTTTGGAGCAACCCTTAAAAACCCTCTATTTCTATAACACACAAAAAGTAAGATATTACAGAATTAACCAATCTGTAAGGAATGTTTCCATATTCATTCTGTGCTCTTTAAAGAAGAGATGTGCACCAATCTAACACACCAGGACAGTATCAGCCCAATACTGATACTGTTCAGATGTCAGCTACACATGACTGATCCACGTTAAATACATTTTTTCTGCCATTCAAAAGAATCCCTAGTCCCTCATTCAAATGAGCTACATGCAATGAGTGAAAAAGGAGGGGTGAAAGAGCCAGTGGAGAACCCATGTTTTGGGAAAAGAGACCACTAGTATGAGTCAGGTTCTCAGAATCAGCCATTGGAAAACTGGTTGATGATACATTTATTATTTGATTAATAATTTGGAAAAATATTTACCAGTAATGAACTGACATCACTCCTATCCTCACAACAGTCATCTATACTGGGCCGACTGGAACAGAGATGCCCCGAAGATCGAGACCTCTTACATGGATGGATCCAACAGGAGGGTCCTAGTTAAGGACGATCTCGGCCTGCCGAATGGCTTGACTTACGACTCGCAGAGCTCTATGCTTTGTTGGGCAGACGCAGGTAGGTTTTAGACAGATGACTTATCTATGAAATCATGTCTTCCTTGTGATCAGCACTGACTGGAATTTCTTGTCTGTAGGTACGCATAAAATGGAGTGTATGCATCCTGACCGGGGTGATCGCAGACAGGTTATGGAGGGAGTTCAATATCCTTTCGGAATTGTGTCGTTCGGGAAGAACATCTACTACACTGACTGGAAGAGGTTTGATTCATTGTATTATCAAAAGCATGTTTGAAGAATTTGAACTTTTTATCCACTGATAGCATACGGGGTGTGTAAAGTCAAGATAAATTGGTACTCCTAGGCTCCCAGTACAATATTTATAAAAATGTTGTGTTAAGGATTTAGCCAGATATTTGATGGAGAGGCTACTTTTAAATTACCATCAAGGACAAAATGCAGCCTTTTTTTATGGTCCACTGTGCAATGCAAGAAACCAGGTCTGTCAAGGTAGAGGTAGGGGATAGTGGGTCAAAGGTCAAAAAGCTCCCCACATATCAGCATTGTACTGAAAGGCACGAAGCCTTGATGTTCTCCAAGACTGTGGGACTGTGGAACTTTCTTCCCATGCGGCTGAATCTGTATGTTAGCCAGCGCTAAATAGGTGGGGGTTGGAATGTCTATTTGTGTGTGTGTGTACGTGGGGTGAAGAGGCATCTTAAAAAGTGGCAGCTGCTTGCAATTTCTCAGCCTCAGCGTCTGTGAGTGACCAGCTCAGGGCCTCCCTTCCTCTGATCTTGCCTGGGCTGCAGCCTTGCAAGAAGAGGTTGAGAGGTGATGGGGGGTGCAGGGGAGGTAGGGAGTACACCCATCAACAGTTAACTACAACAAAGTGAGTCAGTTGCAGCTATGAAACCTACACTAACCCTTACTCATTCTTGACAGACTATACAAAACACGAGTGCAGGATGCTAACATTTCTTCATCCTGGATAGTCCCGGAAAGCTAAACTCTTGTGATGATTGTGTTTACACCAGGGATGCCGTGATTGCAGTGGACCGCTATGCTGGCAGGGAGTCAGACGAGTTCCAGCCTCAGAAACGCACCAAGTTATATGGAATCGCCATAGCTTACGCCCAGTGTCCTTCAGGTAAATATGCCAGTTCATCTTAGATCCTCCTTAAAAATATGATCTTCATTTAAAGTCCTGAAAATGTTCATAGAAACATTTATTTATTCAGTGCTTTGTACACTGTGACTCAGCACTCTCTTCATGTTTGGGTTCATCATTGCATTGCATCTGACTAAAAAGCATTTCTTAGAATTGGCTTGACCCTTGTACATCTGGGGGCTAACTTTGTGTCAGACTTATTAACCATTCCCTTTAGTCTTCAGGGCTTAGCAGTGGAACTGAAACCCACTTTCATGACCTCTATACCCTCTGTGAAGCATTCTGAGTGCAGGTTATGAACCATAAATATCACAGGTTCAATCCTTGACCTGAAAGCAACACAGGAGGGATTCTCCAGCTAGTCTTCATTATAAAGTGAAGGAATGACTGATGTTATTGTGCGTAGAGTAGCAACAGGCTCCATCCTCCTTTCTAGATAAGACTGCATGCATAACGCCGGGGAATGTGGAGCCCGGGGAGAGAGGGCCTCCAACATCTGGAGTTTGCTATGTGTTTCCTTAAGTATGTACAGTGTATATCTGTTTAACAAACACTGAAGAGGCTTGTTCCTGCTGACCCTTGCTACAGTGGCTTGTGATTTATAAAAACGACCCCCTGAGACTGTGTGTGTGTTTTTTTCTTTCTCCACCAGGACAAAACTACTGTGCTGTGAACAACGGGGGCTGTACTCACCTCTGTTTAGCAACACCAAACGGTCGCTCCTGCAAATGTCCCGACAACGCGGTGGGTTGCGTGGACAGAGACAGCGGGTACTGAACCGAGGCCGCCATGCTCTGAGAGATTACACTGTTTGGATGTTTGATCACAAATTAGGAGCCACTCAGCATTACTAAACTATAGCTGCTGAAAATTGCCACTGAAAACCAGAGGTGAACTTACTGTGCCTTTTATTGCTCAGTGTTATGCTTATCTACATTTCTACATCTCCCATTGCCTTTATATGACCACAAATGCCTTCCAGAATTGTAAATATAAACACTATTATGTTGACTGCATATCTGAGTGCACATAAACTGAGAATGAAGCTCAAGGGATAAATAATTTAATGTGAAATTCATTACAGCAATGCATGATTTCGCCTCATGCCAGTTGTGTTACACTGTGGCATGTTTGGATCAGGCTATCTCATGGAAGTATTATTGTGGAGTAGGATTAAAGGAGTCTGTACAAACTGGTGGGATGAGTTTACGTGCTGTGCAGCAAATGAATAAACATTTTTCTAACATGTTGGTGTGCTGTGTCTGTGGTTTGACCGTCGTCATAGCGACATCTTGTGTTAGGTAGGGGTTATTACTGTTATATCTGTTGCATATAAATTAATGTATAGAATGATAGTGTCGAAATGTAGTGTGTAAAAGTGTTAGCACATATATATATTAGTATTAGTATATACACATCTGGAATCAATTTGTAGACAGGTTGTCACGTGGCCTAGCAACGTGTTAGTGGGATAATGTCGTGGGAATGATGACATATCTGCTTTGAAAAAGGGATCAAAATGACTGCCACCCATAATCTCCGTGATGCTGCCGCAAAAAAGGGAGACACTCGCCCGCGTCACTGGTGCCTTAAGGGGCTCTTGATAAACTCGGAATATTGGGATGTTTACCACAAGAGCTACAACCTTGCTCAAACTGTGACATTCAATAGGGCTGCAGTTAAAGATGATTGTTTTTGTTGATTAATTCATTGACTTTTATCACGATGAAACCCTTAGCATATAACACTCCAAAATACAATTCAGTTTACTGCAACACAAAGAAAACCCTCACAATTGGGAAGCTGGAACTCCTAGTTTAATGATTAGACTACTTGATAACAAATCAATGATCAAGATTGCCAATAGATTTGGTCAATCTATTAATTGACTAGTTAATCAACTGTCAATGCATCCATGTGCAACTAAATATTTTTCTCATGAAAAATCTTCTCTAACTGAAAGTCAAGGCATGTAGGCCTACTGTTAACATTTTGAGTGGATCTATTAAGACTCAGAGTAACATAGCTTTACACTGGGATTTATAAATAAGTGTGTAGTGGTTTATGTTTGTAATATTAAAACATGTACTGTGACTACAGATACACAAAATTAGCTTTTTGAACTTGCTCTTGAGGTCTGAATTGGTCTTAACTTTGGGTTTAGTCAAGCTATTCCATAGCATACTGCGATCAGTGAAGAGTGTCAAACCTGTGAACAGAATAGCTATTCTTATGAGTGTCATTGGGTTAACATCTAGTCAATGAAATAATAATGCAAATAAAATATTCCTCATTTTTCTGGGGTCCGCCTGGAACCCCCCTAAGGACCAAAGTTGAGAACCGTTGCTTTAGGGTACGTTGATCTGGATCTATTCTTGGAAACACTACTTTACAGTGATTACTCAAACGCACCATCATTCTCTCAGATAAACATTTTGACTGATTGGGGAATTAGTTGCGTGTCATCCAATAGAAAACAAAACAGGAGACTGTGGGCAGGTCACCGGCTATGAGCGTTACTAAGATAATGTAGAGTGAGACCCTGAGTTTTGTCTGCGAGGTTTCTTAGCCCATCACCAAAACTGATACATTCATCTTTGGGATTGAGATAAATTCATTGTCAAATATGAGCCCCCTTTCATTTTGATATTTTGCATGAAAAACAAACAAACAAACAAACAAACAAACAAACAAAAACTTCATGTAGAGAAATCACTGAACGTGATTCTAAATGTATCTAGAATGAAACCTTGACTACGACCTCCAACCTCCCAAGCAAATGTAAATCTAAAAAGTCACCAACAAAATGACTCTGCAGGGCAGGGGGCATATTCAGGATAGGAAGAAGAGGTACTGTTATTGTCTTTCTAAATTTCACATCCATAAATCCAAGTTCTCGAGGTCTCCATTGTTTAAACTTTTCAAGATTGAATTTAGGAAGTATTTTGTGTCTAACTTATAAACAACAGGAAAGTCATTTTTATATCTATTAATATTATTGTCATTCCTCTGTCCCATTACCATATTCACTGTATCAACAAATTGACAAATTGAATTGAAAGTAAACTGTTTTTTAAATTTTTATTACACATTTTGTAAGTGACGTTTTCTATCAATAAAGTGATAGAGTTGTCTTTATTTAATACCCAAAATATAACTTCTTTATAAAGTTTATTTTTCATTTGTTTGTTTACAAAGAAAGTTTGTTGTAGTATTTACAAAAAAACCTTTAAGATTTTGCTCAAGGTTTTCCTCATTTTTTTGATGTAACTGAATACATATATTGCTGTTTTTAATTATTTGAAAACACATTTTTAATTTTTAAAATATATATATTTTGCAAATAAACACACATGAGCTTAAATTGTGTTAAGCCCATGGCAGACGTTTGACTTTTTTCATAAAATATCTTCACCTTATATTCCAAAATCTAGATGAACTCTTTTATAAATCATCTCAATATCCATGAAAAACACCTGAACTTTTTTGGTGGGCAGTTGAAAACATTCGTTAGAGTTAAGTAATCAAAAAGTAATCAAATACAAAACGTTACATTACTGTGATTACGTAAATGAAATAGTTACATTACTCGTTACTTTTAAAATAGGGTAACTAGTAATGTGTAACCTATTACATTTCCCAAGTAACCGTCCCAACCCTGTCTTGATTTTACACTTATATACAGTCTATGATTTTACACACTGCGGTACAGCAGATGGCAGCATGCACCTTTATAAGGGTTTGTAGTACCACCGAAAAACCAACGAAGAAGAAGTAAATTTGTTATTGCCTTACAGTCAATGCGGTGGGTGAAATCACCCATATTTGTCACCCCTTAACGAGCATTAGCAGACTGTAATTCATGGGAAACGTAGGTATGTATGAAAATAATTTCTTCCCTGGATATTACGACTATAATAAAAATGTAGCTTCAGCGGGGATAGCTGGTTGTTTCGGCGAATGTAGTTAGTGATGTGTTGGTTTCTTTTTTTCTATACAAACAGTTTTGACAGCTGCCGTTAACAGAGCGATGCGATGCCGCGACTAGGACAGCCGCTAACGCTGTAAATATTAGCAAATGACACCATATTACAAAGCATTTCTTTTACTTATTAGGCTTGTTGGTATTACTGCTTACATATAGCGGCTCTGAGGTCTAATGTGACATTTTATGCAAATATTATGGTTAAAAATATCGAGATATCTTGCGTATGCCTCTTGCAGTCAAGCTAGCTATTAAAATTCGTAGAGCTTCCGGAAAGATCTGTCAAAGTAAACTACCAAGTTACAACATTTTTCGAGTAATGCAAAGATATTAAGGTAATTTTGTTACATTTTTAAAGAGAATCGTGGGATGGCATCACATACAAAAACAAATGCATTTAAATATGTCAGTCTTGTAGTGGTGGAAGAAGTAGACTCCACTGCAATTTAAAGTCCTGCATGAAAAATCCTACTTCAGTAAAAGTTCATTTGTATTATGAGCTTGGTGTAGTTAAATTATTGCAGTAAGGGTAGTGGTTTAGTCCCTTTGTCTGATGTATTATTATATATGATAACATTAGATTATTAATATTACAGTATCAGTGCATCACTGTTGTAGCTGCTGGAGGTGGTAGTCGGCTAGTTTAGTCCAGTGGTTTCCAACCTAGGGATCAGGCCCCTACAAATGATGACCAGATACCTTGTGAGACGATTGTGGGAGATCATTTTAGTTTTTAACATATCATCTGAAATGTGATCCTGACTACACGTGTTAAAAGCCAAAAAGGTTGGAAACCGCTGGCTTCATCTTTAGCAATGTGTTGTGTTGTATTTTAAAAGTGTGTTTATATCATTAATTGTGCCAAATCTTCATTTTAAAAGTAACTAAAGCTGTCAGATAAATGTAGTTGAATAGAAAGTACAATATTTCCCTCTGAAATGTAGTGGACTAACCCTACCATTTGATGCTATAGAGTAGCATCAAATGGGAATACTAAAATAAAGAGCAACTACTTCAGTTTTACCTAGAATAAGATAATAAATAATGAATAGTACATACAATAAGTTTTCCCCTTGTTCTCCATCTGGTAAGATTTTGGCTAGTCATATATTCTGTCAACCCCATTAAGAACCTCAGTTTTGGGGACCTATGATCTCACTTTGTCAACCACTGACTTGCAGGAACAAGTGAACCTTTTATTTTGAAGACAAAATCCTATACCGGAAGTGATTTGCTTTTACGTCGTCTGTCAGCTGCTTGCTAGCTGTTAGCTAGCTGAGGCTCCAGCCGGAGTCGGTTTTGTTTTGCTTTTGCTGCGGTGTGTCAGGCTCGTCTGGCCAAAGTTTCGGGTTCAAGTAAGGTTCAAGTGCATCACTTTTACAACCGCCAGTGTCTCTCGAGTCAGTGAATAGACGCTAAATATACTCTGCTAACCACTGACACTTTGTATTTGTCTGCAGGTAACTGTTTTAAAAGTGGAGAAGCAGTTCAGCCAATCATGAATCTGCTATGAATGACTCAAGGAGAACATTTGGGGATTGGTTCGGTGCTGTCCGGGGCACTTTGGAGGATTGGGGAGGGAGACTTTTATTATTCCCGACTTCCTCAACGCCTTGATTGGTGTTGCACCTGGAGGGAGGTGTGGACGACATGGCCAGTCCACAACAGACGGATCTGTCATATGCGTGGGAAAAGTACATGGACTGCAGACTTCAAGGAGCAGATCTGCAGGTAGGCACTGCTGTCAGTCACTGTGTGAAGCCGGTGGGATACACACTCAGCTCAAGCTGCTTTCTGTGGGTGGTGGGGATGCTAACTTTTCACAGAGCTGTGGTCCTGGAAAAGAACTTTGGAGAGTCCTGAATAAAGTGTCAGGTATATCAAAGAGTTTCATTCACTTCTTATTTGTACAGATTGAGATACAATATTTGTTTTCATTATGTTTCTGTTGCAAAGTTGCTCCTGTGTAGTATTTCATTCATATATTCTACATTTGAAATTTCACAATGATACAACTCTCAGACTGGCAGGTTCAGCATGAGTCTGTTTGTTTTCTAGCACTGGGAAATAACAAAGGTTTTATTGTTTAATTTGTCATAACCTAATGCAAATATGTCACATCACTGCACCCTGCTGTTGGTGTGACATTTTTTGCTTCATTCCTCCTGGCTGAGGTGATGTCACCCAACAATAACAAACACTGTTTAGTCCGCTACTTGTAATTTAAACTGCTGAGATTACTTTGCTGTTTTTTGCCTTGGCTATTTCACAGTGAGCGACCATGAGTTAGAAGAGACTGTTGTAAAATGCTCTGCAGCCGTAGAAAATGATACAGTGATGAAAAACAACAGTTTACAGAAACCTGCTTCAAATTTAAAATATGTGTATGTGTTAGGAGATATGCTGGCCACTGATTACATGTTTTGTTGCCTCCACAAGTCACACAGAAGTAAAAATACCACTGAAGCAAAACGATTCTCCATTTTTGCATTTGACATGCCTCGGACTGACTTTGACGTCCCGTGAGCGCCATTTTTGTAACCATAAATCTAACTGACACAAACCTCAAGCAGGAGCTGGACCAGCAGTGAGTCAGTGTACAGAGGTGGAAGCTGGTGCTAACCACAGATTGTTCATTACAAGTGTTGCGCAAGTGTGCTTTCATTCTGATGTGTTGGTGTATCACAGAAATGATATGCAGTGGTTCTGACATTTCTGCCCCCCCCTCCACCTCCACCTCCACCTCACCCATCTCTGCTGTCAGACAACCAGTAACAGCCATGATCACGAGACTTGGATTAGGATTGGACTGCAGGGTACAGATGAGCAGATTTAGCCATTATTCCTGCTTTATAATGTGTGAATCATCCTTTTTGAAGAAAGACCTGCTATCATTTTTAAAGCTAATGGGAGTTGAGAAAGCCTGCAGGGATTTGTTCCTTTCTTGGAAATAATGACTTCCTTCCGCTATAGTCGTCGTGTCTTGTGATGGTGCGTTATGCTTCTTTCGCTTTGTTTAATCATGTTGGCGTGCATTAGGTTATCAGCTGTAGTAATGGTGCCGGCTTGTCCTCAGTTACCATAGTAATACTAAAGCTCCGACTACGCTAAGCGAGCTGTGGCTTTCTATTAATGGAAACTTTACTGTCAGTTTTTGTTGTGACGACTCTCTCGGGACGACTGTGTTTGCTCCCCCGCTTGTTAACTTCTCTGTGATCAAAGTCCTGTGTGTGTGTGTGTGTGTGTGTGTGTGTGTGTGTGTGTGTGTGTGTGTTGCAGAGAAGTGGTGAAATGAGCACAGCTGCAATCTGAGGACACAGTGACAGTCTGCTGCAGTCACATGAATACTGCTGCACTGTTTGGACACAATATTTTTTTGCTCCACCTCATTCTGCCACTCACATCAGTGTTACTGTAAATTCCTCTCATGTCACCTATAGTGCCGTCCTTCAGTCACTGCAGTCAGTATTCAGGCACATACAGCCATCATTGAACATAAAGTGATCATTAATTCAATTGAGGCCTTATTTTAAGACTCTTCCTCACTGTTCTGTAGCCAATCCTGTGATTACACTTTAAGCAAAGAAGGCAAAGAGCTAAAAAGAAAAGGTGTTAAAACAGTAGTGCGCCAGTTTGCTCTTTTCCTCCTCCTTCTTCATCTTATTTACTTCTTGAATCTGCGTTTTTGCCCATGTCAGTGTTTCTGTCACTGTCACATAGGGTAAAGTTCAACGCCAGTAAATGCCCCGGGGATTCCCTGATGGTTCAGTGGGCGTGGTTTGACACCGACCTCATGTTGACCCTAGTCTTCCTCTTTCTGTTTCCTAATCTGACCAGCGTTCCCGGTAGCTGATTTTCTAAGAAAGTAAAAATGCCATCAACAAAGCCTCTAGGCATTTCGGTGGATCTGAAGGAGAGCACTGGTCTCATGCTTGTGAATCGGTTTCCTGTTTATCGCATCCATTCTCCCACATAACAGCATTACCTTTCAAAAAAAATCACTCGTTATATGTCATTTCTAGCATTAACAATAAAGAAGCGTGCTGTTATTTCAGCTGCAGAATAACAGGATTACTGCCTCCAAGCCTTTCTTTTCATTCTTTACAATCTTCCTTTATATGGAGCCAAAACCAGCGTATTAGTGTGTCCTGCTACAAAGAAAATTTGCCTTAGGCACACTTGAATGAGAGTGTCTGTGGGGACATTTTTCATTCTCCCCAGTCTCTGTGAATCTTGAATAGCAGAGTCATTTTTAGCCAAATGGTTACCTGGCCAGGAAACAAGGAGGAGAGCGGCTTTTTGTTGCTTGTGGATTGGTTGAGTTTCATTATGAGCCAACAGGATGTTTCAAAAGGGCAAAACCAGTCGTTTGAAACACTTTACTTCTTGTTTGTCTTCTGGTGTCAAAAGGCTCCAGCTGTCGGATCTGTGCTGAATCTGCCTCGCTCCTAAATGACTTTAAGTTCAGTCAGTAACAGTCTTGGACTAATGTTAACTCTGATTGAATTTGGCATTTTGCGTGGAGATGGATGACACAAGATGACCTGAAGTTGCAGTTGACATTTTCCTGTGGGGTGATCGGGTTCATCTTGTAAGTGTCGCTCTGTTAGTCTGACAATAGTCATGTTTTTGACCGTTGTAGCCGTGAAGGGCTAAAATGTAAATGTCCATTCTCTGCACTTAGTCACCTAGTCTCTAACAACAGATTGTGTGTGTGTGTGTGTGTGTGTGTGTGTGTGTGTGTGTGTGTGTGTGTGTGTGTGTGTGTGTGTGTGTGTGTGTGTGTGTGTGTGTAAAAGCTGATTAAATATCGAGATTTTGCGAAATGGAACAACACTGGTCACATATTCCATTCACATTACTCGTCATTAGCTTTCTAAGCTCGGTTCTGTGCTTTACATTCCTTCTCTGGCAAAGCCCTGAATCCTTGTCTAAAGAAGATTAAACTTGTCGAGCAAAGGAGTGAATGAGAACGTTAGTGCGTGTTCACCTTCATCCACAAAGTTTATTATTTGGCTTGTCGGGACTGAACAATGAGAGAGATGTCTGTAATATTTCAGTAAGAGGCTGCAGAGTGTTATTAAAGACATTCATAGTTTGTCTGGCATTAAGGTCAGCTGTTATATGTAGCTCCAGCTATTGAAAGCATTTAACAATACAAATGGATCATATTCCACATCTGAGCTGAAAGTGTGTAAAAAGTAATGGCTACATTTGCTATTCTCATATGTAGTGTTCGTACAGACGTCTAGCAGAATGGAAAATATTCTTCTGTTTTTTATTTTGAAGGTGGATAGGACTGACTGGCCTATACATTTATTAAAAGCCTTGTTTGTACTAAGTAATATGTCAGTTAAACTCTGATCTTTTTGATATAACATGATTTCCTAATGTGTGTTATTTTATTATTTATAACCTTCTAAGGGCAGCATTACTACTGGATGTACAGGACATTACTTGTATTAGAAGATAGGAAAGATAACCTCTGTTGGAGAGCTGGAGAGTCATTTCCAGAGTAACCTGAAACTGAAACACTGCCAGTCATATCACGTTTGGACTAGAGATTTCTCAGACGTCATGTTTCCACACTTAGTAACGGCTAACCTCAAATGATGAGTGTGGGGAAGGGGGGCTCAAACCAATGCTCCTCTTTCAAAACTAATGAAGTCAAACCAATCTACCTACTGTGTTAGAATCACATGTAGCACTGATTGACTGTAGAAATTTGCAGACCTGCTTATATTACAGCATATCTGGCATCACATCAGTGAAGTGAATCTGTTCCATGTCACATGTCAATCTACTAATAATAAAATCATCACTTTTTAGTGAATTCACCATGACTAAGGACATTGCACTTTGAATGAAAATCAAGCGCTACAGTTCAAACATAAAAAAGCATGGCTCCTAACATGATGTCTTGTGATCATCACACTACTTTAAGCAAAGGTTGTTGATGGTCTTTTAATTGTATGCAGTGTGACTTTCATGATTTCTAGGATGTCCTGACTGATGTTGTTTACCAGCCTCCTTTAAGTCCAGTCACTTTCTAAGGCTTCCCGGTTGACCACAGGACTTGTTTCACATCTGCATTTGTTGTTCCTCCCCTTAGTTTCAGCCTAACTTCAAGTAGCTCGGTTCTCATGGCTGTTCCAAACGATTGGCTGAATGGATGAATAATTCATCTCTTTGGTTCTGGGTTGAGTCAGACTCCAACCATATCCATGTCTCTGCTTTTTCCACCCAGCAGCATGTTATTAAGTCAGGTCTCTCCCTCAAAAACACAGACTCTCCTGTCCGCTGAGAGAGAAAAGAAAAAGGCCAGAGCATGCTGTTTGCCGTTTGGCATCTTCTTATTGACAACACCAGCTTGCACGCTATCCACACGCAATGAAAACAATGAAGCCGAGAGTGACACATTTTCATTTCCTGCACGGTGGCTGAGCTCAAATAAAGGTCACTTCTTTTGACAATACGGACCTGACACTGATAAAAACACAAGCATGCTCTTTATGGTAGCTTCTTGACATGTTGTTGTGCGTCTTAATAGGGGGAGAAAAAAAATAAAGTTATTTGTGGGGTTGTGTGAAGCGGCTCTGCTCTCTGACTCGTAGTTTGTGAGGAAATGCGGAACGTTAGGGGCTCCTCATGATGCTCATCATCACCCAAATGTCAAATTAGATCAGTAGGGATCTCAAACCGGAAAAAAACATTGCATAACCAACGCCCCACGTCCTCACCCCCCCCCCCCCACCCCCTCCACCCCCTCCTCCTCTCTCTCACGAGGACAGGATCACATCGCTTTCACTGCCTCTGCCAAGTTGTAGTCTACCCAATTATCCAAAGCGAGCTTGAGAGGAAAGTCTGTACCAGCGTGAGTGACTCAGCCATTAGACTCCCATGACTAGGCCTCCCATGATCGCCATGTTGGATAAAAATGTTGTAAAGACAGGTCTCAGCAACTGTGGCCGACAAATTACGCCAGCTTCGCCAAGGAAACGGATACACAGACTTAGATACACAAACAGAAGTGTTAGCTTATGAGGCAGCTCCAGGTTGTAGCTGAAGTACTTCCTCACAAGTATAATGATAAGTATGATTAAAAAGCAGCAGCACTCTTTTTCACCCAAGTCTGAAATGAATCTGTGTTGTTTGTGTCTTTTCTTATCATCATGTCGCAAGTAATTTCTCTTTGAACCCCTCACAGCTAAATGGAAGCTGATGAATAGACTCACATCATCCTTCAAATGATATATGCTTAAATGACTTTTAAATAGATTCTGTCAGCAAATCATAAAACAGCTCGGGTAAAAGAATATCAACATAATTGAGCAATATGAGAAAATAAAGATCACGGCGGAGGAAAAGGTCAAAGCTTTCTTTTTTTTTTCTTCCTCTTTTTTGTTTTGTTTACAAAGTGAGCTTTGTGAAACCGTTGATTTCCCTCCCTGAGCTGTATTAATCAGTATTGGCAGTCTCTCCATTATCAAATCACCCCGACTGGTGACTGGTTTGTACCGAGTGCATTGTAATATTGGATTAGAGCCTCAGAGGAAAAAACAACCCCATTGCCGGGAAATTAGTGTTTTCGTGAACCACTCAGTTTCCGATAAGAGGAATACATACACAACAGTTAGTGCAAGGATAGACCCAGTCATTTTAGATACTCACTCATTCTGGGAGATTGATTTTAATAGACTCCAGCATTGCTCCAGAGTTTATTTATCAAACCTGTAACAGCCCCTGGCAACCTTAAAGCCTTTATTTCCTGCCAGTCACACCCCCCCCCCCCCCCCCGTTTATCTTTGCTCTCATCTGTTGCTGCATTTGTTTCTCTCACCCTTTTTTTTTTTTTTTTTGTTCTTGTTTGCCTTCATGTTCTGTCCTTTCCTGTCTCTCTCATGATCCATGCTTTTTTTCTTTCTCTTCCTCTTCCTGTGTGTGATGTGGTCCAGCCCCCTGGCGTGCAGTGACCCCCTCCACCTACCTACCCACCTACCAACCTACCTACCTACCTACCTACCTACCTACCAACCCACCCATCCATCTCCCTCAGTGCTTGGGGTGGGTTGTTGCCTCAGCTGTTGAAGTCTCAAACCTCCCTGCCCCTTCTCTCTGACCCCGGTGAGTGTGGTCAACTCTGCATCTTCATCACCATGGCACCTGAGATTATAGGATCGCACCTTTTAAACATCTTTTAGCTTGTGACAAACTTGCAATAATCAATCATGTAAGATCTATTTCAATGCTATTTGTGGTGATAATAATGTGAAAACAACAGTTGCTTTTACTGTTTGACACAGGAAGGAAGTTGACTCACCACGCAGATATATAGAGCGACTGGTTTTTGCCATAAGTGTTACTTTGGGGGCTGCACTCACGTGACACATACCAGAAAAAAGTCGAGGTATGACAAAAATGCAGGCACCTGAATAACTGATTTGAAAGTTTCCCTCTCGTGTTTTAGTCACACAGAGTGGGGAAATGAGTTTCACAGACACACATAGCTGATTTGAGCTGTTTTAAGACGTGTAAAAAAAAAAGACAGAAAATAGGCTACACGCTACTAACTATAAACTATGCCATATTTTCTTCTAAAGGGGTGTTTTACATCACTCGCTTTCTTTTTTTGTCTCTTTCTGCTCTTATATATATATACATATGATGGTAATGGCTTCCATAATAGAGCCCTTTCAGAAATCCATATCGATGTCACTAAATGATTTGATGTGGTGTCGCTGTGACATAACTTGCCTGTACAAACATGTCACTGTCTCCAAATTTGTGTGGAGTGATACTAGTAATATTACAAATTTTATATTGAAGTCAAAGTACATTTATATTAACTAAAAAAGAAAAGAAAAGTGGAATTAAAGGCGCTTGTTGAGTTATGTTTACATTCAGTATTTCTCATTGTCTCCTTGAGGTTTAATAATCGTGTAGAATGAATCTCCTTCCTCATGAAACATCTGTAAGTCAGATTTTAAAAATGGTAAATCCCCCATTGTTTACCATATTTGTTTATTTGCTAGTAGTTTTCTTCTTTATTACCTTTGCTGGCTCATTGCTTCGCTTCTTTTCACATTGCTGCTACCAACTGTCGGTCAGCAGAATAGCATGAAACAATGGTCGAGGGTGTATACTGCATCACCTGCGTGCACACATCATATAAACAATACAGGGACCCACACCCATTAAAGCTAAAGGTCAGGGGTACCTTTTTTAAGGGCACTTTATTTAGACATGTGTATGTCACAAGATGGGATTTACTGTGTTTTTTACTTTATTTTTAAATAATCAATAAGGTCACATTTATTTGTCAAATCCCATTTTGCATGTAAATGAATATATGAAACCCCACTAGCTTTCTAATAGTGAGTTCAGCTTACATTTGAGGATCGTTGAAGGGTTTTCACTGTTTCAAACGTAGTCTGACATTTTTGTCATGTTGAATTAAAAAAGGGACATGTTACCTTCATATATTGTCTTATAGTACCTTTTTAAAGGACACTGACAACATTGGGGCCCTTCAGTAATCATAACTTCATATTATAGTTTTTTTCCCCATTCTGTCAGCATATTTAGTGCATCATAGGTCACACTGTTTGTAATGTGATTGGCTTCTTCAGCTTCATGACCCAGACACTGAGCACAGCCACATCAGTCAGGGATCAGTGTTGCCTGAATGAACGCAGCCAGTGGTGTCAGATTAGCAGAAGTGTAAAGCTAGCTCTTGTGGGACATGAGGAGACCACAGGGACGCTGGCCTAGAAGATCACACGTCTGCCAGGAAGGTATTAACACACTACCCCCAAACCAGTAATGTAGTTAAAAGTGGTCAGGTGGCTTGTCTCGATGTTTAGACCTAATTGTTGTGGCAATGCCGGTGGTGGGAATGTGGTCAGGTTCTGAAAGCACTGACACGAAGCTGAGTTTGTTTTTATATGATTGTTGTTTCACCAAATTCAAGGATTCAGTTCACTGTAAAATAACTGAAACCTATTTAAAGAAATCTGAAATAAAATATCTAAAATATTTCTTGTCTTTCATTTTGGTGTTATTTTGATGTGTGTGAAAGGTCAGCACTGTATCTGATCTGATAAACAATGGCTGGAGTAATAGTTCCACATTACAGAATTAGTTTCTGATACATCACAAACAAAAACTGGCTTTACCATTATGTTTTTATCAGTTATTAAACATGAAACTATTGACAGTCATGATGTGAGATATCATTTGAAGTGTTTTTTTTTGTGCAGTGCATTTTTCATCTCAGTTTGTCTTCATGTGAGTGCAAGTACTAATCTGTGTTTAATTCATGTTTCTACTCTTGTGTCTTATCTCTGTCTGTTATCAGGTCAGCCTTCAGAGTCTAGAGAATTTCCTCTGCCTCTTCCACTATGTGCAGCATCACCCCAACCAAAGCACCAAGGATGCACTGAAATTCTGGTAGGTATTATGATTTTGACTTCTTAAATGTGCCACTAGGGAGGTTTTGTTTCACTATGGGTGGGTATTACATTGCTTCTATATATGTAATGGACTCCAATACAGCAGCCTTGAAGAGTACACAATATTAAATCAGCACCTTATTGGGAAAAAAGAACATTATTATGGGAATAGTGGGCAAATACTACAGTGAATAAAGTTCAATATTCAATATGATGCTGTAAATGATAAATAATGTCAGTCGTGACATGGACTGTGTACAGTTATCGCAGTACATTAGCTGTTAGAGTACATTGCTGCATAGATTTACATATTTATGAGGAATTTGTGGGACATTAGGTCCCCTTAAGGGCCTCTTGTTTGTACTCTGCTTTGTGTAAATAAGTCTCACACACACACTACCTGGAATTAAGTGCATGCATTAGCAGCAAGGTATGTGTTCCCACAGCTGAAAAGTGATTAGTTTGAATAGGTGTTTTGGTTAAAGCGCCTGAAATAATGTCCTTGTTTAAAGACAAGCTTATGGCAGTTTAATGAATGAATGACAGGCAGCGTGTGAAGTGTTTTCCTGCACCCCTCTGACAAGGGTGAAATGGACTTCAGTCTGCCAAGCTCCGTGGTCATGAGAGCAAATGCCTGCAGTGAAGCGTCACTTGGACTCTTTGTCGAGGCTTCAACTCCTTTAGTTGTGAGAGTCTGCGATTTGAGCTAGAACAAGGTGGGAAAGAGACTTTCCAATGTGCCCTATTTGAGCTGCTATATCATAGCTCTTGGTAAGAGGTCACCAGTGATTCTACGCTGCAGTTGTGGAGGGCAGGCATCCAGGCTGAAGGCTTCATCTGGAGATACAATGTCTGGCATTTGGTCCAGATCGTACCAGCATCCATCATAACAACCAAAGCCCTGGAGTCACTCTGTAGGTGGAGGAACACTTTAGGGCCTGGCCAGAAGCTCCAGTACCTCCTACTCTCCTGTTTTCTGATGTGTGTGAGTAAAAATATTTCCTGAGGCCACAATAGAACAGTGTGTCTTGTCCTGGACCTTAATCAGGGCAAAATCATGGAATAATGTGTCCACTTTAAGAGCCAAAGGTTCATCACAATTCTGTTTCATGTTATTGTTGGAGGCATCACTCTGTGTGTGCCTGTGACACTCAGATCCTGAGGGGAGGCTGAGTGCAGGCAAACCCTGGCTAACTTCGAGATCCTCTGTGCAAACAACATGCAGATGCAATTAATACAAGCTTTATCTGTCAGTGCCTGTCGTACGTGTGTGATGCCAAGACACAAAGGGCATCTGTCATGTCCATCTTCTGAGCTGAGACGGACTAAGTAGGAGTTGTAAACGGAGAGCATGATCAACTTCAGGACTGAATTTGTCATGAACCAGCAAGGGGTTCAAGTCTGATACTCACCATCCATTAGTCCCCAATGCGAGACTGTTCCTACCCCACCTAGACACCATCAAGGTGAGCGCACCTCAGCATTTGTAGCCATCTATAATGCAGGCTAGTGATGTTGCGTTAGAATGAGAGACAGTCAGCTATAAATCCATTTTAACCAACACCCATAATGCGGTAGAGCTAGCGATGTAGCTTCCTGTACATGTGCACGATGCATATCCAGATTTTACATGTGTGTTATACCTCTGGGAAATGTTAATTACTATGAGTTATCTGTTTGAGTCATGCATGGATGCTGTATTATGTGTTGCTTAGAAATGTGGGGCACTGAATTTGATGAATTTACTGTGTATCAGAACACAAATGATACAAGAATTTGCACAACACACAAACTCTCTGTCTGTCTCTCTCTCTGACTCTCTTCTTTTCCATCTCCTCCTGCTGGAGATAAATTAACAGGAAGCAGCTGTTTGATGTTTTAGACAAGCAGCTGTCTGGCAGCTCAGGGATCCTATTTTGCCCTTTTCTTTCTTTCTTGTCAGATCTCTTTTCCTCAGACTGCTTATACTGCTGCACAGAGGAGCCGCACCACCGCACGCCAGCCACAGCGGACCACAGGACAACAGCAACATGTCTATCCGCCCTGTGGTGCGCTGTGCCCGGAGTGCGGCGGTGCAGCTCCTCAGTGCAGCAGCAGTCCCACTCTACGAGCTGGAAACATGCCAACACAGAGAGTATTTTTGATATTATCAGTTGCTTAAAGCATCCTTAAATCTCCTGTGAAGGCCTTTTGCTGTGTCACAATTAAACTGATAGTTTCTACTTTCCCCCACACAGAGAGGGGCAGAGTCGAATAAAGCTTGTACTGTTTAAATAACTGAATTGGAGTGAAGAACATCACGATAATTGGCCAGAGGGGAAACACAAAATTTCAGCTCTGCAGGAGAGAATTGCCTTTTTTTTTCAGAGAGATGATATCAGAGAGACAATTATCTGTGTTTACTAAGTCTCTAATCACTGTCTCGTGGTAATGATACAACATAACTGAAAGAGTGGTGGCACAGTGCCGGTGAAGAAATTAGAATAATGCTTCTTATATTTAACAAAAAATAAGGTTTGGGCATTATTGGGTAGTTTTGTTTTATTTATTTGATCTCTTGACATTTGTTTTATTTTGTGGAAACATGTTTTGACTGTTAAAATGCCAAGGCATTGTATCTAACCTGAAAGCATAATACATTTCTCCTAGCCTAGAGCATAATGAGTGCTTTAGTCTTGTCAGAGAAGGGTGTAGCCTGTGCATTTTGATCAAAGCTTACCAGTTAATTCATGATTGTACTTGATTTTAGACAATACACATACACGCTTTATTAATAATTACAGCAACTTTGTCTGTAATAATGTGAGTTAACTGTTATGTGCTGAGCATAGGCACTGTAATGTAAATTAAAGTATGGTGAGGTCACATTGTCACCTGCTTATTGATATGCAGAATTGATTCTCCTTGTCTTTAACTGTAACTTAATCATGTGTTTATGCAGTATACTTGTCACCCAAGTATACATTTGAGAGATTTAAAACAATTGTGATCTTGTGTCTGTTTGAGTTACGATGCGGTCTGACTTGCTGATAGCATGTCACAGCCTCTTAGATGTACGTCTGATCTGTTGGAGAGGGACTTGTGGCCTAACATGTTTCACCCAGACGCTTAATTATCATGGTGAGCTTATACTTAAAAGAAGGCTGCATTCAGTCACTCAATACTTTGTAACTCCCTAGCTGATGTAGAAGTCATCTGGCTGAAATATTTGGCTAATCCAACTACTTTTTGCATATTGAAGTATCAATGTAAATATGTCAATATATGCAAGATTACACAAGATATGATCAATGTAGTAAACTGCACACCATTGCATAACTTGAGACATAACCATTTCCATATTTAAAACTAAAAGCTTAATAACTATGACCACTAACCATTTGTGTTTTATTTTAATGGAAATTTGCTTGGATTCATTCATTTACATTTTTTAGAGATTTTCTATTTTCAGAGACAGACTTTTTTTAGTCTCAGGCTTTGCACCACATCTGTAATATGTAAGGTGTGTATGGCTGGTCTCAAAGGTACCCATGTGTTAATTTAACTATGGCTGTTTTTAGAGCTCCACAGAGAGAAAGTATTAAAGCTTAAATTACATTCTGTATTGTAAGTGTCCTGGTCCCAGAGCTTTAGGTGCCTTTCCAGTACTGTATTATCATAGTTGTAATGTGTAATTGGGGGTACACTGTTCGTACATCTTTTTATATACAGGGGCTATGCAAGCTGAAATGATTCCACAAAGACTGATTGTTTTGTTAGAGCCTCCAGCAACTTTAGACCATCGTCTTCTTCAGGCCATCATCTGATTCAGTAAGGTTTGAGAAAATTAGCTCCCTTCTTATCGCTCAAGGCCATTTTCAGTATGTAACTACTCTTCATTGCTTGCTATCATTAGTGTCAGCGCAGTGCCATTGAAGTCAAGTATGACTAAAAATCGCTTCCCATGTTCTTATAGCGCCAAAACTGTTCACTGATATGGATACGGGTCCTTGAAAACAGTAGAAACCATGTCGCATGTGTTTAGCCAATTTAGTTTTTTTCTTAACCTTGTTGTCTCAGTTACAACTAATAATAGAACAACACTAAATAAAAGAATAGCATCAAACTTTATGGTATTGATGTTACTGATATATTTACTAATTTGTGAAACCCTGTGATCTTGATATGGGCCAAGTATTGAATTAGAAATAATAAAATAGAAATGAGATAAATCACTGCTCTCCTGGCCATATAAAGATGAAGCTTTGGTCTCAGTCTCTGTCTGAACGTGTTACTAAACACCCAGCAGCATCTTCCTGTAGGATAGAGTACTCTTTTTTTTCTTTTTCTTTTTTTTCTAGTTGGCCTTTTTGTGCATTTAAAAAAAAAAATCTGAACACAGTTGTTGTAGTAGAGAACACAAAGACAGTTACTGTAAGTAATGGTTGATTACAGAGGTCTTCTACAGGGCATTGGGGGCTCGTCAGTATTCCGAAGGCCAGTCCCCTCACCATGTGACATCACATGCTTTCATGTGATACGCTGATCTGCTGCAAATCTGGAAAGCTTCCATTTGAAATTCCAATTTAATGGAATTTGTGCTGCAGAACAGAAAATTCAGTCAGCACTCGTGTGAGGAGGTATGCAGATACAGCCAGCAAAGCCGCAGTCAAGGTTGGAGCAAACACAAGATGACTGGTAGGAAACTGTTTGGCCCAGTAATATTTGGTAAGATGATGATACCTACACTATGCGTATGTTAAACAGGCGGTTGTCGGAAATAACTTATTGCTAATTATTTGATATGCTTTTAAAAGTAGATTGTTGATGTGGATCATCGTAACTCAACTCCTCGGTTTGTACATGATTGTTAGGGCTATATAAGTCTGGATTAGAGCAGCAGCTGAATGGCAGCAATGTAAATGTGGAAATTACTGTAACACCAAGTTGGAAATTAAGAGAGATAACTGTTTGATGGAATTAGATATGGCTCAGTCCTAGGGGCAGGTCTTGAATACATGTTGGTAAATTCACATTGAGCTGTGTAATTGGGATTGTCCTGTAAAGGGGGTGTGTATCTTTCACGGTGGAGGGAAAGCGGTGTTAAGGCTGTGTGTGTGTGTGTCTTATGCTGAGACCGACGGCTTATTGTCAGTCACATTTAAAGGAACACGTGGTTGTTGGGAAACATAAGCATACTTGTTTGGAGGCGCTCTTACCTTCAAGCATGAATCTCTATTCTATGACTACAACATGTATGACTGGGCCAATTTTCTGTGTGATTTGCTTTGACTTTGTGAAGGAGTTTTACTGTACCTGTGTCTAAGTCTATGAAATGTCCATTACATTGAGTTTAACAGAATGTAGAAGTGTGAATAAACTGCAGTTATGTCACATTAGTTGAATTGCAGTTACCATATAAACAGTTATGTATGATCATCACTAAACTGCAGTTTTTGCAAGGTAAATAAGTTGTGTCTTGACACTTTATCACACAGTAATGTGGCAATAGTTTTTATTGTTATTAAAAACTGGATAAGCAAAACGCTGATGTGATGGATACATATTCAATGTCTCCACTCTCAAAATATTTAAACTTTTCATTTTTATTTGCAGTGATAAGGAAGAAAATAATGGAATTTGTTTTTCAAAAGACAGCTTCATAATCCTACCATGTATTTTAAGTTACAGATGTGCAACAGATTTGAATGTGTCATCACCTTCTGATGTGTTATCTCTTCTGTTGTAGCTCAGACATGAGTGGGGCCAGTAACACACTGGCAAGGGAGTTCCTGACCGATGTACATCAACTGTGCAGCGCGGTGGCTCAGAGAGCGGAGGCACGGGAGGAGGATGAGGAGGAGAGTCACATGGTTGCACTGGGAGAGTACTTGGTCAGGGGACGAGGCTTCCTGTTGCTCAGCACACTGGACTCCATCATTGACCAGGTAAGAATGCTAAACACCACAATGTAATCATCATGAAAAGTATTGATCAGTCGAGTGAAAGTATGCAGGTTTGTTTTACTATTATACAGCTGTTTAATATGGGCCTTACACATTTATATTTCTGCACATGAGCATATATAACTTCTGATGCAACAAATATTGTTTTATTAAAAGGAAATTGCAGACAGTGCTTACAGTAGACATACAGTATAATGAAAATGCATATTACAAACATCAAAGATTATGCAAACATCAGAGACATTAGCTAGTAAGATTAAAGAGGTGTTTATTAATCTGGGTGCAATAAACTCAGTAGTGGAAAAAAGGGTTATGTAATGACACGATTCTGTATAATTTAGTGTACAAAGTAAATAACATTCACTAGAACATACTGTGCATTTCAAAGTATTTCATTTCAGCTGTAGGTTACACATTTCCATGACTGAAGTGAACTGAGAAATTTGATAATGAATGCTCATTTTCATTTTCAGATGCTGTGAAACATTTAACCCAATTATTATCTAACCACACTAGCAGTGTTGCTGGCACATGTGCCCACACTTTGTTTGATTGTCTGACTGATTGCAGGAAGTTGGTCTCTTTGTTCTGCTGCTGCTGCTGCTCACAATATTTTGACTTGGCAAAAAACAAGATCTTGGCATTGTTCTGTAATCAGTTTTAGCATGGTGTGTAAAATGCAATTTAATGTAATTGTATTTTTAATTATATGATACACCAAATATAATTGTAACATCATCTTTCTAAATAGATTTCACAGTATTGGTGTGGGAAACTGTACCATGGAGGTAAAGGCAGCTACTCTGTCTCTTAACATCTCCTATGTGTGACAGTGAGTTGTGAACACTCTATTTAGGGGCTCATGTTAAATGATAGGAATGGCCTCACAGTAGCAAGCATTGTTTGGTCTACTCATTGGCACCAGGCTCTGACAGAGCCCAGTGTTTCCTGTGCCTACACATTGATGTACTCGTCTGCAGACTCCACCAGCAGAACTCAGGCTACGCTGCACTAAGTGTGCTTATATATTTTAATCAGATCTGTGAGTTGACCAGTGTTTTTGGGTCAAGTAACAATTTAGAGTGAATTATGGGGCTTTCCACAGTTCTACACATACAATGAATTGCAGTTTAGTAGTCTAGTGTCAAACAAGGCAAAAGCTGAAAACAATGTGAACTTTGAGTGTTGCAGCTCTGTGTTTTTCTTAACCAATTCCTCACATCAGACACGGTGCACAGCTGAGCAACAGCGTACATAAAACATAATAGATTTATGAAGTGTTAAGTGTTTTGATGCTGGTGATGTAAAATTAGCTGTGAATGTGAATAAACAGGATAAATGCCAACAAAATATGCCATAGTGTGACATGGCCATATAGGATCCATCAGCCATGGATGCCTTTTGATATAATATAAATGCCAATCTGTTTAAAAGGCTACAGATGTGAAAGATGTGATCAGTGAGTCATTTTCATGCCAAACAGTGAAGTGTGTATGATTTATTAAAAGGATTTCCACTCTAATCATCTTATCTGACAAACATGACAGAAAACGTGTCAAAGAAAAGAGAAACTGTGTTCTATCTTTCTTAGCATGTTGTTTCATAAAAGTTTTATAGCTTCTGGGATCGCTAGCTTTTCCTTCACATTGTAACCATTCTGAACCAACATAATGCACAATATTTTTGGTTGAAAAATATTCCAAAAGGAAATGAGTTCATAAGTCCACCATCCAGCGTTCTGTCATGCTGGATTTGGCTCACAACTAAATAAGCATTTTTGATTGGCCGATGTCAGCTCTATCTGCTCACTAATGCACTGCTTTTATACATGACCATCATACATTTTAGATACTGTCAGGTGATAATGAGTCTCTAAAAACTAGTGCCAGTAACCATTGTAGCACCAGAATAGAAACTAGAAATTAATAAAATATAAGAGCCCAGAAATGCTTCAGCTGACTTCATTTGTCACCAGTGGAACCAATCAACACTGTTACGTAGGCAATGTTGTCACTCGCTATATGTATAAAAAAAAATGTAAAATACATTTTTCACATCTGTATTCTCAACAGCTTTTTAAAATCTGTTATTTTGTGCTGGTGTTTTTCTAACACCAGCACAAAATATGGGCCAAAATATGCACGTTCCACGTCCCTTTAAAGAAGTGTATAATTTTCTGACTTGGGGTAACAAATGCATTATTGAATGAAATATTGTAACGTGATGAATATGACCCTGTGTAAGTGTCTCCGTGGCCGAGTATTCGTTATATCTCTCAGCTAATTTCACACACACACACACACACACACACACACACACACACACATACATTGTGTTTTCTCTTTTAATGGGAGCTTTCATTACAGAAATTGAATACATTCATGTGCCAGAGTGTTATCACAAGCCCCAGCTGTGTGTGTCAGCAGTGTGCGTCTGCATCAGCTGTGTTCTGAGTAGAGTCACATTCAGGGCCAGACACTATAAACATTTATCTGTAAATGGGATAGAATCATTTACTATTAACAAAACATGGTTTCAAATGATAAATCTAGTGTTCAAATCTAGTAGAAAATGCTTTTTGACTGCGTTTGATCTACTATGCTGTTTTAATACTCCCACCCCCCCACACCCCTCGATAATATTTCTGACTCTGCTATGTGACTCACGGGTCATGTCAGTATAATTTACTGTGAGTAATAGAATAACAACTCTTATTTATTACATTACTTAAATTTAAACTAAAACCAGGATTTTTATAGTGACATAAATGTAACAAAACATAAAGTCTGACATTCCCACTCTTCTTCATGACAGTTTAGATGAACAATTAGTAGTTTAACATTATACTTAAGATATCTAAATGATCCTGGAATAGAATTGACACACAAAATGTAATAGTTTAAATCATGGTAATTCCCACTGTATAAAACATTGAAAAGAAGATGTGCTTTGTTCTGACCAGCAAGCTCATCATTTTTAATTCACACATGAAGGAGTAGGTTGATTGTTTTAATTAACACATGGAGGAGTTGGTTCTCTCTGCTGTGAGGAATGCTCTGGAGAGACATGAGATCCTCCAGGTCTCAGAAGTAAGGCTGTCAAGTAGATGCTACATTGCTCCCAGACACACTTACACTGTTGACTAACTTACTAGCTAACTAAATGCAAATGAGACTGAAAATCAGTTTGGAAAACAGTTCAATTTAGATTCAGCATGAATCTTTAAAGTGACTGACTGCTTGATAAAAGTAAGGAGAACCATAAGGACATTGGTATTGATTACGGACAAGAGATTGTGTCAGTGGGAGTGTCTTGATGTGACATCAGACTGTGACCAAAGCTTTCTCGGTAACCTCAATGTGTTTTGTTGCATTGTCAGGAGTTGACCTGCCGGGAGGAGCTGCTCACTTTGCTGTTGTCTCTGCTGCCGCTGGTGTGGAAGATCCCTGTACAGGAGGAAAAAGCCCCAGGTTGGTACCCACATATACTTCTATATTACTTGTTCTCATTCATGTTGATGTTAACAGTTCATGCCTCCCACCATCCAGCTGTAATAGCATGTGACCAGTTCTTATTCCTGGTCTGTAACTAATGGTAGCAATTTACATACTTCACTTTATGAGTATAAAATTTGCTTCGAATCGCAGTTCTGTGATGTGCAAAAACTTTTAATATCGTTTGTACAGATGAGCCGTGCTGCAGACTGAATTTCATGGGTCAGCAATGTTCTAGCTGTGTTTATTTATATATTTGTTTCATTTAATCTTTAATCTCTTTTACGTAATGCTTTACCGATTATTAAGGTCAAGCAGTGTTTCTAGCATTAGGTTTGGTCTGATGACATGGAGGCGATGGAATGTGAGTGTGAATAGTGTTCATCAAACAGCTTATTTTTATTTATAACGTACTCGGTTTACTTGATTAGCACTGCGGACAGTGTATCAGACTTAGTTTCAAATAGATAAATCAGTTTCTAACAATTTTAGCGTTACAAACTAAGGCAGTCACAAAACAGAAGACGAGTGACGGCAAAGGCCTGTGACCTTAGGATGACACCGGTATTTAGTACTGGACTGATGAGCCTCTCTAACATGGACCCTAGACATTTTTACTTTAATTAATCCTTACACACTGAATGTGTTTAACAAACAAGGATTAGCTGCTGACATGCGTCTGAGCTGTATGGTTCTTATCTAACCCTTTTTTTTTGTAAATTGAAAAGTCAGTCTTTGGGAGAATGGTGTTAGAAAAGTATTAATATTAAGTCCCAAGGCCAAAAATGTAATTATTTGGACATTAATTACCCTTAACTTAGTCTGTACATCTAGAAATGCATTTGTACTTAGTTATGTGCGTCCAGAATACAACTGATGGATGATGTTTCACTGTGTTGACAGATTTCACCCTGCCGTCCCTACTGGAGGTTTTCCTTAACTGGGAGGTGAAGGCCGTCCCTCTCAGAACAGGACAGAAGACTGGCACAGATGAACAGGATCCGGGGAAGAGGTCACGTGTCGGCAGCGGCTCCTGGAAATCACGGAGGTCGCGCAGGACGGCCCAGAGATATTCTGTAAAGGATGCTCGGAGGTCCCAGGTTTCTACCTCAGATTCAGAAGCCAACTGTGAAGACAAAGCTGTCTCGGGCCTGGGTGGCCCAAGGAGCCGAAGGTCACACGGCTCCACCATCCGGGTAAGCTGTCAACATCATCGTTCAGACGCCTCGCAGTTAACATCCACCGCCACCAACACAGAAACCATGAGTGCCCCATACCCTCATCCCAGAGCCCCTGGGTCCCAGATAACAGACACTGAAACCCTGACAGACCCCGCTGCAATATCAATTTTCAACCGCATGGAGAACTCGCCCTTTGATCTCTGCCATGTGTTGCTTTCACTGCTGGAAAAGGTGTGTAAGTTTGACATGAGCATCAACCACAACCCTGGCCTGGCAGTCAGCGTTGTACCCACTCTCACTGAGATCCTGACTGAGTTTGGAGAGTGCTGTGGTCCAGGGGGAGGGGTTGGAGGTGGAACAGCAGCAGAGGAGCTTGCTGGAGGCTGGACAGAAGAGCCCATCGCCTTGGTTCAGAGGATGCTCCTACGCACCATCTTGCACCTGATGTCGGTGGATGTGAGTCAGAGTGAAAACCTTCCAGATAGCTTGAGACGCAGCCTGACAGATTTGTTGAGAGCCACCCTCAAAATCCGAAGCTGCTTAGACAGGCAGACAAACCCCTTCGCTCCTCGCCCCAAGAAGACCCTGCAGGAGGTCCAGGATGACTTCTCTTTCTCTCGCTATCGCCACAGGGCGCTGCTGCTGCCGGAGCTTCTAGAGGGGGTACTGCAAGTGCTGCTGGGTTGCCTGCAGGCTTCCACACCCAACCCCTTTTTCTTTAGCCAGGCACTGGAACTCATCCATGAGTTTGTCCAGCACCGTGGCCTGGAGCTGTTTGAGGCCACAGTGCTGCGACTGGAGGGACTCGGCAGGGCCAGGGATTCAGAAGTAGGAGGTGAGGCCTCAGAGAGGCTACGAGGTCTCATTGCAGGTGTCTTCAAGATCATCAGTGCTGTTAAGAAGGCAAAATCAGAGCAGCTGCATCAGTCAGTGTGTGCAAGACGACGTCACCGTCGCTGTGAATATTCCCACTTCTTGCATCACCACAGAGACCTGTCAGGTTTGCCTGTCTCTGCTTTCAAGCAGGCCGCCAGACGTAACCCCTTTGAAGAGGATGGAGAAGGCAAGGAAGGGATGGAGGGTGATGCGGTGCGTTACCCTGAGCGTTGCTGCTGCCTGGCTGCTTGTGCTCACCAATGTCTGCGGCTCTTACAGCGCCTCTCCCCCAGTGGGCCTGCTGTGTTGCAGGTACTGGCAGGGGTGCAGGCTGTAGGAATATGCTGTTGTATGGACCCGTGCTCAGTAGTAGGACCCCTGCTGCATGCCTTCCAAGCTCCAGGTCTGCGTAGTTACCAGTCTCATATTCTCAGTGTTCTGGGAAGACTGATCCTAGACCAACTTGGTGGTGGTCAGCCCTCAGAGAAAGCCAAGCTGGCCTCCTGTAACATCTGCACTCTGGACAGCAGCCAGCTGCCAGGTCTGGAGGAGACACTACAGCACGGGGAACCTTCAGCCATTTCTACCAGTCTGTGTTACCGTTCCCAGGGTATTCTGCCGAGTGGAGGGGGGGCAGAGGACATGCTGTGGAAGTGGGATGCCTTGGAAGCCTACCAAGAACTGGTATTTGGTGAGGACTGGCAGCTGAGCCAGCAGATAGCTGGCCATGTGTGCCACCTGACCCTCCGGGGCAACGCCATAGTTCAGTGGCAGCTCTACACACACATCTTCAACCCTGTGCTGCAGAGAGGGGTAGAGCTGGCCCACCATGCCCAACAGCTGGGGGTTTCCACTGTCTGTACTCAGGTCTGCAGCTATCACACGCAGTGCCTGCCAGTGGAGGTACTTCTCATATACATGCAAACACTACCTGCCCTCCTCAAATCAAGGTGAGCTATTTTACATCACTCTAAAATGTGTTTTTCTGAAGTCAAAATATTCCCTGATCAATTTTCCTGTTGACTGCAATTCAGAGTTCTGATAAAGATTTAAATATTTGTGTTTTACATATTTTAGGTAGAATAATGTGCAGCAGCAAGTTGTCTGAAAATGTTAAATTTTCTTGGATTAAGTAAACTGAAACTATGTGGTTAGACTTATCTCTCATTACATTAAAGTGATGCAGTTGGAAACATTGAAAATGTCTCACTCAAGAACTGGATGCTGCTTCTTTTTTTACCATCACATAAAGCAGATACAGTTCGGCAGCTCCGAGGAAGACACCTAATCCATTTGAACATTGTTTGCCATTAGATCTGTCTCTGCAGGTCATTGCTAATTGATGCTAATCAATAATGTATTAGTGCTCTGTGGACGGAGTGAGACGTGGAAGATTATTGACTGTTTATGTAACATCTTATGAGTACAGTAGTCTGCAAGGGATGTGTTTATCTGTATCATTTTTACATTTGAAATGTTAATGCTGCCAAAATTAAATTGGCATAAAACTGATTACTTCATGCTTTGATATCATTAGTTGAATAGTTGTATCTCTGTATGTTGCCTGATACAGTCCAAAGACATTCAGGTTCAGGACACTCAGAAGTGTGAATGTAAGTGTGAATGTGTTTGTCTGTCTGTGTAAGTTAGCCTGACTAGGTAGTATCCCTCCTTTCACTCAATGCATGCTGGGATCGGTTCCAGCCCCTTGCGACCCTGAACAGGATCAGTGTGTATAGAAACTGGATGGATGGATGCTTTGAGGCGTTCTGTCAGCAGTGGGCTGATAGGTGTCCTCATTTAAATTCAGAGAATGGTTTTCTGCTCTCTGCAGGTTTGACTGACATTCAAAGTCTTTACAGCTCTGATGTCTTTCATGTGAGCCTTTTCAAAAGACACTTACAGAGACAATTTGAGTCATTATGGCTATGTAAAAGTCTACATTACACATATCAGTCTTAAATCCAAATATATCTCTAATTCACAGATCATGAGTCATGTACTACCTAAACTTAACATCATAAATGTTCCAGATTTCCCACAGCTATCTCAATATACTGATGCCAAATACATGTTTGTACTTTATATGCATCAAGAGGTCCTCTAATATGATTAGTTGTACCATGGATTCATACCTTAAGTACTTTAATTTGTAGTTGAAGTGAATTTTCAGTACTCAGTAAATTAATTCCATCAATAAAAGTGCAAGTAATGAGGCAATACATGGCCTGATTTAGCCCAATCAAGCGTATTGATTAAACTATTTACCACCAATTAAGGGCACAAAATAGTATTTGTTTAGATTGCTCTTAGATTTAACCAGAATAGCAACGTAATCAACATACTGTAGCTACAAGATTGCAATTTTTTTTTCTTCTGGCTGTTTTGAACAACAAAATAGCTCTGAATTTCACTTTGTTCAGCTTTTAATTGTCTTGTATACAATTACCCATTTGAATATATTTTATCATAATAATTACACAACTTTATCAAAAGTGTGGCTCTTGGCAGAGCAGAGTTTGCTTACTGTAATCCATACTGGTTTTATGAATGAAATGTAGACTCATGTTTTTTAGCCTGTAACATTGGCTGCCACAGTGTAACACATACAACAAGATCGAAGTGATGATAGGATAGGATAGGATGATTCTTCCTGGATTATTGTTTCTGAATAAGACAATATGTCACAAACTGCCCATCCTTGCATATGTTCAGTCTCACTCCATTAAACCATACAGCTCCATCTGCTGGGCTTTTTTTCATAAACTACTGTAGGTGTAAGGTTAGCTGACCCCAATAATAATTGTGATCGTTAAGCTAATCAGTTGTGAACCTCCCTTAGTTGTCCATCATTCATTTATTTCATGCACATTCATGTTTAAAGCATCTAGTACATGTACTTGTTGAACATGGCTATTACTCCAGCTATCTTCACATACTGGTCTTTAGCAATAGTCTGCTTGCCTGGGCTCCATGCAGTTCTCACTATGTTGTAGATCAAGTTATAGTCAGGACAAATATAAGTGATTTGCATCTGTAGTTAATTCATAGAGCACAGATGTTTTCATGTGAATTGTGGCTCAAATGGTCTCGCAAACGTCAATAGTGTGTTGAATAAATATGGGTTAGGGTTAGATTAGGTTCGGATAGGTTACATTAATATTGACAAAATATTTATGTGTGACTGATATTATCCTTCCAATAAATTAGTTACCCAGTGATACAGAAGTCACTTTTTTCATCTCAGTTTTATAGTGTCTACATTGATTTAATAACATGCCCAACAGGAGAAGTTGTTGTTGCGAGATAACCGAAAAGAAAAGTCCTCTCCTCAGAGCTGTACATCATCTGACATCTCGACTGCCTCTTCATTATCTCACACTGCCTCTGTAGCTTTCTGCAACAGAACTCCACATTTTTCAGATGAGAGTATTACATAGGCAGGCTAATGGATCTTCGTCCATACAGACTCGCACACCACTAATGAAAAGAGGAAATGTTCTAAAAAAGCAGAATTAATCAACTTAACATTAATTAAGAGGAAAGCTGGAGAAATGGTTTGAATTAAGGAAAAAATCAGCAAGTTAATAATCTATTAAATTGATATATTTCATGTTCAGAGTTTCAGCTGCAGATCTTTTCTGTGGCTCAATATTACTGGTAGACAATCCTCTACAGAGGTCTGAGTGTTCTCCTTAATAATAGTCAATGTATAGTGTCACCACATCTCTTGAGAGTCTTTTTTAGCTCTAACCAAATTTTGCTTTAACCTTCACAATTTAAGTTAATTTGCTCAGCATTGTTATGGCATAATTAATAATTCAGAACTGCCTTAATAATGTTACACCAGTGGTAAATAAACTTAATAAGCTTTGTTTAACTAACTGAACATATGATTCAGCTCCAGATAACTTTGTCACAATGTCACAGAAATTTGTCGTTTGATGTTGCTCCGTCAAATAAGAACATGCATGTCTTGCCCAGCAACAGCCCGACAACAGATTTTAAAAAAACAAAACAAATGGTCTATGAAGTAGTAATGTGCGAGTATGCAAATGTTGTGTCCTTCACAGTTCATTTATCATGTTAATAGCAGTTGGATGATTCTTTTAAAGGCGTTTTTTGTGCCCCTTGGGGGGAAATGATTATCTGTGACCTGATGCAAGCAGATGAAATAAGGGCTGTAAGAGTGGGAGCAGTCCCGTGCGATGGCTGTGGCTTGAGTTTTAATAGACCAGACTCAGTTGTGATAATTATTTTGCTTGCTGGCAAATCTACCCACCGTATTAATCGGTTCTTTGGCTCCTGTTAGACACGTACTGTATTCTTCTTGGTTTTGTAAGTCAATTAATGGGATATTTCTTGAAGCTGAAAAATGAGTTCTGAGTGTCTGAGTGCACACATTCATATTATCTGTTACTGTAGTTTTTATCTCGATGTTCTATTTCATCTTGCTTATTTCTTCATATTTTCTGTTAACAGGGTGATCAGAGATCTTTTCGTTAGCTGCAATGGGCTCAACCAGGTGACAGAGCTTATCTACCTAGACCAGACCCGCTCTTTGGCTCTGAAGGTGTTTGAGACTCTGATTATAGGCGCTGGACACCACCAAGTAGACGGGATGCTTCAGGAGCTGGAGAGTGCTGATGCTGAGGAAAAGGAGGCGGTTTTGGGCCTGGCTGAGGACCTGGGGTCCCGAGGAGCTGGAGAGGGCCCGCAGAGCCTCAGCAAGTTCTACGAAGGCCTAAAGGAAGTGTATCCGCGTCATAAGACCCGAAGCGGGCAGGGACGAGGACCGGGCCGCAGCCGAGCAGAGACCCACCTCCATGTCATCAACCTCTTCTTGTGCGTGGCCTTCCTCTGCGTCAGCAAAGAGGCCGACTCTGACCGGGACTCGGCCAACGACTCTGAGGACACATCAGGTTATGACAGCACAGCCAGTGAGCCTCTCGGTGGACGGCTGCCTTACCTTTCCCCCGACAGTGTGGCTCTACCCTCCAAGGAGCAGGTGCGCCGGGCTGCTGATGTTTGGTCGGTGTGTCGGTGGATCTACCTGGCCAGCCCCTTGTTCCAGAGGCAGTTCTTCAGGCTAGGGGGACTAGATGTGTGCCTGCGTCTCATGGCCATGGTTATCCAGAAACTTTCCTGTAAGACCAAGGATGGGAAAGTGAAGAAGAAGAGGGACAGTAAGGGCAAAGGCAGTCCCGAGACCACGGTCCCAGCCACTTCGCTGGGAGTAGAGGAGACGACTCAAGATGCAGCTGACACCCACTGCACTGCACCACCTGAGGGAAAGACCAAAGATCCAGCAAAGAAGCTGGAGGAAGAGTGGCAACTGCAAAGTATTCGTCTCCTCGAGGCTTTACTGGCTATTTGTCTACACAGTGCTAACTCAGCCCTGCAGAGGATTGAGACTGAACTTTCTTATCAGGTATGTTGAATTATAATGTATTGAACAGCCAATCTGTGACCACATCGAACACAAAACAAATGTACCTTGGCTTTAATAAGATGTAATTAATTGCCATGTCTTCTCTTGTCTGTAGCTCCAGTCAGTGGAAGAGACCCTGTTTGAGGTGAGAGACCAACTCTCTCGCTCAGGGGTGGTGAACTCTGACCTCGCTGTACCTCTGTTCGACTCTCTCCTGAGAGTGGCCCTGGCAGAGGTGTCATCCTGTCCTGATCCCCCTGAGGAGAAGACAGACAGGGTGAGTCCTGCCTTTGGAGAAACTGTGAGTGAAGTTACCAGTACCTTTTTTATTTGTTTAATTCCCAAATTATTTGAGCTACAAGTTCAGGTTATAGTCAGGCTCTCTTCTACTCCTTATCTTCTCTGCTAAGCTGCATTCACTTCATGAATTCAAGCAGAACTTCTAATAAAAACTATGAATATGTGCACCGGATGTATTTGTCTAATGTACACTACTGAATGGTGGTTAAGTTTCTGTCAGTTTCACTTCTTTTTCTAGTTTGCTTTCTGTTTTCCTCTATCTTGTTGTTTTACGTGTTTTTCAAGCAAATTCCCATTCCTAGTTTGAGAAAAGTAGTAAATTCATCCTAAGGTGTCAGAACTACAGTCTACTCTAGAGAGATCAGACCTTATACAAAACATACATCATTTTAAAGACATGTGCTCCCAGAAACTGCTTTATGTCATGGGCTTTACCCAATAATAGGAACTCATTTTCCATTTTTGCCAAATGATCTGCTGTGTGGCAGCGTGAGACTAATACAGGTGTTAGCTATCAGATGAATAATACATATTTGCTGACAAAAGATTAAAAAAATGTTTCATTTGCAGTTGTATTGATTTATATTTTCCAGTCACCGGGACTGTATCTGCCATTTCTCTGCTTTATAAAATATAAAGAGCAGTGGTGTTTATTTAGTAGACAACCATACAATAAAAAGTAAAGCCATTTTCTCAGCCAGGCGTTGTCAAGCATCAGGGCTGCTGTGTATGACCACCTCACACTTTGTTGCTAAGCACCCGTTATCTCCCTGACGTACAACAAACCAACAGACGTAAATAATGATAGCCCTTGTTTAGAGCAAGCTGTGGAAGCAAACACTGGAGAGCTTGTCTTCATTTCGAGACCCAAACCGGTCATCAATGTTATTTTGTTTACTGAAAGTTCCTCAAGCATAGTCTTAATAAACATGTGCAAATCAGATCAGTTGTAATATTTAGACATTTTGATCATTTCTCACAAATAATAAATAAAATACAATCAATAAACTAATAAAGTAACACTTCAGTCTTTCCCGCCTCTGTAGTTGTGATGGTTTTGCTTTATTAAAGAAGAGTCCAATTTTCAAGACCATATATGATAAGATGACTTTTTTTCTTTTTTAATCATCGATCTGGGTTTTTGACTGTCCTCACATGAATGACTTGCGGGGCTATGGTGGGTGGTGGGTGTCTCCTGTCTGGCAGCCTAAGATTTGTTTTGCACCAGTCTTAAAATGCTTGTCAGACTAAGCCTGTTCCAACACAGGAGGATTTGGCATTTTATATAATAGATTTACCTATTTCCTAAGAGCTTAGTTCTTTCTCAGTGAGCCCAGCAGAGTGTGATGTTCACTTAACCATTACAAGTTTGCACTATGAAGCCCCAAGATTAGTCTTCCACAGCAAAGTTTGTCCACTGAAGGACTATTCTTTGTAATGTTATGTTCACCCGCAATTGAATATCAAAGCAGCCTAGTCTTCTTTTTGAAAGGAACCGACGTGTGTATTACAGTAAGCCTCTCCTTTGAACCGCTTTGCTTCAGTGTGTGTGTGTGCACGCGCATGTGTGTGTGTGTTTGTGAGCCTATGCGCACATATGATGACTGTACACGACAAGGAACTGGGCTGTGTGAGTGCCACGCAAGTCAGCTGATATTTGTCTTATGACCTAAATCTTGTACTTTTTTTCCCCCTTCATCACTTGAAAACATTTTGTTGGCAATTTATTCGCTGCATTAGTGGTAGAACCGCTGCTTGTCATGCTGAGTAAGTATATTTTAATGTAACATTCTTAGACAAGAAGCTTCCTTTCTTTCTACGAACAGGACAGGGTAAGCTCTTGCAAAATTAGTCTAATCCTAAAAACTTCTTGAAAGTTACACAGGCGACGGTCTTACTTGGTAAGATATTTGTATTGTAGTGGATAGAAATTCATGTCGTTTTCTTGTCGCCTCTCTCTCTCTCTCTCTCTCTCTCTCTCTCTTTCCCTCTCTACCTATTTCTCTCTCTCTCTCTCTGTCTTTCTTTGTCTCACCCTCTTTCGGTCAGAAGCTCCAGGTGTTGGCGGAGGGGGCGGCCCCTGCAGGCGATCTGTCTGAGGAGGTGGATGAGGTGCAGAGCTGTGGCGTCAAGCCCCCCGGAGAGGAGGAGGGCTACGACGCCGACAGCGAGAGCAACCCTGAGGACATGGCCAAGCAGGAAGAGGGTAGGACCACACTTAACTAAACACTCACTCCCATTTACTCCTCCTCAGGAATTCACGACTCACCGCTTTAAATAACATTAGATCCGACTGGTTTATTATTTGCCCAGTGCGCTTTACTTTTAAGTCTAGTTACATCCTCTGCAGATTCATTTTTCAACCTTTTTTACTTCCCTGGGGTTATTTATTTTAAGAAAACTTTAAATCACTTTAACTCCACGTACTTTGTCTTCTCTACTATTTGTTTTTGTTTGTGGCAAATGTCAACAGACTAAACTTGATGGATTGAGGAGTCATGTCTTTACCCTTTAAACCTGCTTATTTTTAGCCTTGGGAAACCGCAAGTCGCAACTACAAAATTGATAATTCCACATATTCACATATCCATATCCACATATGCATTAGAGCAATTCTGTGCCTTCACTTGGAAAATGTTATATTAAAAAGCATTATGTTCTTTACACAAGGTTGCAAGGTTAATGCAGGTGAAGGCTGCTAATATCTTGTAAAATACCACATCCTTATTTGGTGTGATCTGGAGGATATTTAGCAATAACAAGCGGTTGTTTTTTGTTGCGTAAATATGACATAGCAGAAACAGGCCGGAGCCCTTCTTTTTTTCTTTTTTTTTTCTCAGAAAAGCCTTTTAGGTCAGCTCCGCTTTTCCAGTCTGGTCTGGCAGGTTAAGAACGTGGTGTGATTACCCGGTTACTTTTTCATCCACTCAGAATAGAGTCATTGTTGTATTTTTTACAACTGCAGTTGACCACACTCTGTGGCCCCATGAGCTGGATCTTGTGACTCAAAGTTCCCATCAAATAGAGACTTGGACTTCCTGTAAAACTTAACGTGTCTGTAATGCTGATCCCATGCTAGACATATGAGCATACTGTAAATGAACTTCAACCAATACAATAACACTTTTTTTTCTTTTCTTTTTTTTTTTTTACAAATTTCCAACTCTCTATCCGTCCTCTCAAATCAACCTTTTTCTTTTCTGAGTTAATATCCCATTCTTTTAAAGTTTTAAACGATCCCTCAAATCGTACCCCAACATTCTGGTTCAATAAGTATTACATCATATTAAGGAAGTAAAGATGCTTTAGCGCTAATTGCTGCTAGTGGTTGAATTCCAGACTAGTTTGAAATCCATTCAAAAATTCTAAATTTTAAATGCTAATTTCACTTTCTCCAATTTGATTTAGTAATAATCCTGAGTAAAATTGTTCCAATTAAAGCTGTAATCTAAGTATGTTTTACGACATGTTATTTGATTGACAGTCAAGTGTGCCATTTGCTAATTTGACATCCCCTCTTTGCTCGACTTTGTATTTTATGACTCCAATAACTCCCACAATAGCAGCACGCAATCAAATCAGGATGCCTTCTCAGAATACGTCTTTCACATTATGGCCATGTTTTCCTGAGGGTTGCATCTCCTTGGCTCTTAACTACATTTACCAGAATTTAACCTCGGGCCAAATACAGACATCTAAATTTACCACAGGGATGACAGTTTGTGTACGCCTTTTAGTTTATATTTACTGAGAGTGATACTGTATGTATTTGGATGTGTGAGTGTGAAGGCAAACTGTAGCTATGCATCGAGAGGAGAGAGAGAGCCAGCTTCATTAATAAAAGGAGGTCCCAGAAGCCGCGTGAGAGCCTGCTGGGCTCCTCTCCTGTAAATCATGAGGGAACTCCCATGCTGCTCTGAGGCTGAGCAGTGGGCTGAGGCTAATTCATTTTTATGAGCTGCCTCCAAGATGGGAGGTTGGAGCTGAAGCAGGGGATGCCTGAGGACCATGAAGCTGTTTAAACAACACGCCCCTACCAGTGTGTGTGTGTGTGTGTGTGTGTGTGTGCGTGTGTGTGTGTGTGTGTGTGTGTGTTTCGGGGTCATTTCTCCATGTCTGTGCCGGACAAAGTGTCTTACTCTGTCTCTGATCTTGGTCTGTGCTTGTTCTTAAAGGAGTGAAGGTGGAGTCGGCTGTGCTGCGGGAGTTAGCGGTGGTGGCCGACGGGCCCAGGCGCGGCGTGCTGCTGTTCCCAGAGATCTGCACAATGGAGTTGCAGCTCCTCGCCACCGGCTCCCCAGACCTGGAGGTCCTGAGCCATGTGTTTCACAGTCTGCTCGGTGCGGTCCACGCCAACAGCCGCAATGCTGCCTTGCTCTACGACCAGGTCAGACTGACCTCTTCCTTCTTTTCTTTCTTTTTGCACCACTTTAACATGTAACTGCTTCAACAGTCTATATTTATCTGACTTTTTCTCCTCAACTGCGCTCTCAAAAAATATGACTGACCCCTTGTTCTGATCTTTACAGGGAGGAGTCAAAACCATCCTGTCTGGCTTTCATAACATCCTCAGTCAAACAGACCCTTCCTTCAAAGGTTTGTTATTTGTTTAGTCTTGTCTGACACTGTGGGGTACTTTCTTGTATGGTATCTGTGGAAAACATTGGGTACATTATTTTTTTCTTCCTCACCATATGAACAATTTGAATAATTCTGGTTATATGAATTGTTGTGGTCAAATTCTATATTTTAGATTTGAATGACTATAGGATTTTATGTATTTGTCACACTTATATTTGATGTTATTTGAACCTCTTTGTTTTTCTGTATAACCAGAGTGAAGCAGGCAGTGATGCTGCTGTGTGTTTTTGCCTGTGGTCTTCTGGTGCATGCCCAACAAAACTGTTTACGTAATCTGCTCTTCATTGGTCCACATTCAGATTGCCAGACTGTGCTAGTGGAGCTGCTGGTTGCCATGGTGAGCCAGCGAATCACAGCGGAGGAACTGGCTCTATTGATTCGCCTCTTCCTGGAGAAGACCCCACCTATTGTAAATAGTAAACCTTATCAGTCACTCAACAATGCACTGTTAGCTTACGTTAAGGGTGTTGACACTGATTACTTATGCTCACAGCACCTGCACAGTGCATTTCTCAGTAGGAACAAGTGCTTTTTTTTTGTAATACATCTTCCTGTCACACTCTCTTCTCACTTCTTGATTCTTTGAAAAGCATCAACACATAATGCTCTCCTGGGCCCACTTCATTGTATATACAATTAACACCCATGTGTGCACAGCAGATGTGATGCTACAACTTATTATCGCAGGTCTGTGTTTAATTGGAATCAGCAGCAGACATCATTAATAACCTGTCTCCAAGAAATGGATTTCCAAAAGGGAAGAGGGGAGTTTATTTTTAACCATGCAAACGTAATGACATGTGACCTGTGCTTTCTTTCTATGAAAATGAGACACATCAGTGGCTGCAGTTGTCACATGCGATTGCGTTGCTCTATTTGCTATTTCCATTACTATTTATTTAGAAACTGTATGTGTCCTCAAATGTGTGACTTGTCTCTATCTCAATATTATGTCTTCACACAGATTACTCAGATTATTCCTCATTTTACCTAATGTAGAGTCATAATTGAAAAGTTTTAAACACCCACATGAAATGTTGGATGTCTCTCATATCCTGTTTACTTTGTTACCTGCCAGGAGATTTTACTGAATGGCATCCTACAAATTGTCGAAGCCAACATGAATATAGAACCTCTTCACTTGCTGACCTTTCCAATAATCCTCGGGGCTTCGACGCCAGGAGGGTTGTCCCCTGGCTCCAGACAGAACGGTGCTGCCGGAGGGAAAAGCGTGGGTTTGCTCTGGAAGGGCAAACTGTCTCCCGGGCGCAGGGAGGGGGATACCGAGTTCAGACCGAGCCACCTGTGTTCCTCTCCCTGGCACATTGCTCCCCTCCACTTGCCCCTGGTAGGGCAGAACTGTTGGCCCCACATGGCCAGCGGCTTCAGCGCCTCTATGTGGCTGAGAGTGGCAGAGCAAGAGGAGAAGGACGGGGACACAGACAAAGGTGAGAAACAGATCCTTTACCTAGTGCCTAACCACTAAACATCAACTGGTTTTGAGATATCTTTCATTGCTGTTTTCCAGAAGAGAGAAACCCTCCCACGGCTGAGTCCCACCATGGTTCCTCTCAGGCTGGGAGCAGATTAGTAGAAGAGGGCCTCATTCATATTCTATCCATGGGCTCCAAGGCATTGATGCTGCAAGTGTGGGCAGACTTCTCTACAGGCTCTCTCACATTCAGGTGAGTGCCAAAGCAGACTGCAGTTTCAAGCCTGTGTATGAGCAATAGGTTACTACTTTTCTAAAGTGTTCATAGTTTATGGATCCTGAAATATTTGAATGCACTGTTCCCTCAGGATTTGTATAGACCCAAACGATGAGATAAAAGCAGGGCTGTTGGCGCAGGCGGATTCTGCTGGGGGACTGCTCAGGCCAGGCCAATGGCAGCACCTTGGCCTCACTTACACCCAGCAGCCAGAAGGCAAGAAGAACATCCATGGCCGAGTGGTCGTATGGGTGTGTGGCATCAGGTGAGAAAAATGTTTTACAGGAAGAATACAAATCGCTGGCTGTTTAAATCTGCTGAATGAGTGAACGTAATATTAACTTCATCTGCTCCCTGTTTCAGGAAATGTGAGGTGTCTTTGGACTACACCTTACCCAGAAAGTCCAGTTTATCATCCGACAGCAACAAGACCTTCTGCATGTTGGGAAACTGTATGCCATCTTCTGAGGAGCTGGCGAAGCAGGGTGGACGCTGGAATATGGGCACTGTGCTTCTCTTCAACGGTAGGACTCCTGTCATCATACTTCAACAAGCTCTTCCACACTTAATCCCAGTCAGTCACTCATCATCTTACTCTACATGCATAAGTACAATCTTTTTTAATCCTTTTACATAATTATAAATATGTGTTTGGCCTCAGTACTGCTCCCTGGTGGTATATTAATTATGTCTTCTGTCTGATAAACAAAATAAACAGTACAGACATGAATGCTTTGTGGTGCTCATCTAGTCTGCTGGCTGTAAAAATCTGTTGCTGATGTGACGTCTGGCATGCTGTAGATTCTCAGCATTCTCTCACTGAATACTTCTCTTGTTGCCTCTAATTGGCTGTGAATGGTTCGCATCGAGGCGATCTCAACCTGTGAGTCCAACTGATGTCTTTGGACAAGCTTTAGCCTCTCCGCTTGTCTTTGGAATTCAGCAAGGGTAGCTGTTTATTCTCGGAAAAGAAGGACTGAGAGAGTTTCATGAAAACAACAAATAAAACATCAAAGTGCAACTTTGCATCACGTCATGTATTATTACCTTATTGTTTATTGATGGAATGATGTAAATCATTAATTCATGGTGTTGATTCAGGGTCCATTTTGGATTTCTCCTTGGAGGAGAGTTCTCCCCAAGACTCTGGGAAATTAAGAAAAGTATCTACATGCTACAAAAAAAAACAATTTGGACAGTTATTTCAACTCTAAATGTTTGCCTCCATATCTCAGGGTCTAGAATAGGATCTGAGGAGGCCCTCTTCCTGTACAGCAGCGGGCCTGACCTCTCCTCAATCATGCCTTGCAAGTATGGCAAACCCAGTGGGACATTCTCCAAGTTTGTCACTGAGGAAGGGCTGAAGTGTGAGCAGGTGCGAGAGCTTCTGATGAAGAGCAAGGACGTGGACACTACAGCTTTGGTTGTAAGTTTAAGTGAACATGCAACATCATGACACATCAGCAAAACATGAAATAAATAAGAAAGAAATGTGCATCGTCACAGTTGTTGAGCTGTGATCCGAATTCTGTGTGTCAGTTGTGTTAAAATTCAAGTTGACACTATTGTTAAACCTTGTGTTTGTACTTTGTCAGTCAAGTGCTCTGTTAGTATAGCAAATTCCTCCTATGTCTCATTTATTGTTTCATTTCATGGTGTATGATTTATGCACTGTTCCAATTAGTTGTCATTAATGATACCGTGTGGTGGGAAGTAATTTTTCCCCAATGGAAAAAGCTATTACATTTAAGCTGCAGCTATTTCAGTGAGACTGAAAATAGTTCTTCTCCCATTAAATTCTAATGGATTTGTTGATAATAGCTCAGCTCGTATAAAAGGAAGAATGAATGATTTTCCCCTGACATCTTGGTGACTTTCCATGCTCTAACCGGGTCTAACTCAGATCTAAATCCATGTTAGAAATTGTAGCCTTGGGCTAGCTAGGCTCATCACTGGGGTCTAATTGAAATTTAACTCTTACATGAAGATCTACTAAATTCCTAATCAGCTATTCTCAGTTACAGGATGAGACTTTTTCCTGAAAACAATAATTGTGTGTGTGTGTTGTGTTTCTCCACAGGAGAGCCTGGCAGTAGTGTATGCTCCCAGCAGTCCCAGACTCTATACTATCTACGAGCCTGTAATCAGACTAAAGGGTCAGGCTAAGACAGTGGTTACCCAGCGGCCCTTCAGCTCCAAAGAGGTGCAGAGTGTTTCCCTGGAGCCCAACGCTCTCAGGGCTCTGCTCCCCACTGAAACCCAAGGCCTGCAGAGCGTCCTGCACAAGATAGGAGGGACGGGAAATTTTGTCTTCCTCTTTGCACAGGTAGGATGATCAATACTTTTAATGGAGCATTACAGTTGGAGTCGATGGATTTCACACATGGGAAGTTGAGGTTTTGAATAATGTGTAATCACAATTTTACATATTCACTTTCACTGTATTGACTGAGTTGGTTTTGTGCTTGTCACTTAATTCCCTGCTGTAGTAAAGTAGACAAGACCATTACTCCTTTACAACCTTTTTAAAGCCAACAAACAGCATATAACAACATAGAGAAAATACATTTTTAAGTTAAAATGACAAAGTTGTATTTTGAAATGAATTACCTTTTGTTTGTGTTTGAACCATATGAAATCATGTAATAAAAGGAAGCCACACCTAACTACGTACATTCACATACATACATTTAGTTCAACTGCTGTGCTCTCTGTCCCTTATCTCTGTGTCTGCGGCGTCCAGACGGTGGAGCTGAGTGACTGTGAGCAGACCCAGGCTCTGGCCCTGCGGGTGCTGCTGTCTCTGTCCAAGTTTAACCAGCACCGCATCCACGAAATGGACTGTTACCATGGTTACTCAATGATCCACCAGGTCCTCATCAAGTCCAAATGCATCGTGGGATATCATATGCTGAAAGTGAGTCACACCTTAAACTCATTGCTGTCCCCCTGTTCCCACAACCTCTGCCGATCCGTGTGGTGAAATATATTCACCGTCACTTGTTTTTACCATTAATCTGATCCGGCCCGACACGCTGGTGCCTCTCTGAGCTGGTGTTGGTGACCCTGCTGTTGCTTGACCCTCTGGATGTGTCTGTAATTGAGCTGTGTGATGGCCGGGCACTGAAATAGACTCTGCCTGACTTGATGAAACACTGAGCTCCTGCGGAGTCACAGAGCACTTGTGATTGCTGTTGTTTAGGCTTCCACATACTGTATTATATAACTCCGAATATGCTGATTGATTATATTAAGCACTTGTGATTATTCCTATTTAAACATGTAACATGTTACAGTTGTTACAGTTGTTTTTTTTACTTGAACTTTTCCTATTTATGATGCAGAGGTAATCTCTCTTTTGTATCACTCTATCAAACCAGCTAAATTTAACATCACATTGGACTACAGCTGATCACTTTCCAGGTGGATTAATAATGTAACTTACTTTTTACGAGACTTCAAGCGTGTCTTTTCGTATTCCTCGGTCTACCAGAGACCCAAAGGACTGTAGGATTTATGATCACTGCAGTGAAGCTGGTCACAAATGATCGGCTTTGATCAATACACACACGACTGCTCAGGAAGTAAGTGGCATTGGTTTTGACTGAGTGATAATCACTCCAAAAAATTTCATGGGGAATGTATCGATTTTCCTTCTCTCTGGGGTTCTGCATTGTAAGGTTGTTTCTAGTGAAGGAGTGATGATCAATATGTGGGGGTATGTGTTGGATTAGAGGAGGCAGCACTCTAGAAGTTATCATACAAACACTGCAGGATGTATGGCTGTGTTTTTGATGTGGTGGCCACATTGTGTCTGTCTAGACTCTGCTGGATGGGTGCTGCAGTGGACCCATCCTAATCCTGGGGGATGATGATCAGTTCCGTCTGGACACGGAGTCTGTCGCTGTGGTGCAGGACATCAGGCTGCTCTCAGACATCCTGTTGGATTGGAAGATCTGGGCCAAGGCTGAGGTAAATATCTGTATTACTATGAATCGTATTTCAGTAGTGAAGCAAGAAAACACAAAAGGTTAATAAAGATATGTAGATAGAAATATAGATATATAGAAAACAGAATATAATACATTAAACTCATAAGAGACCAGCAGTCATATTTCCAAATAATCAATTATCATAAACTAGTAAGAGACAAGAAATAGAGTGTTAAAAGATACTGATACTCTCAGTTGACTAAATTTAAAATGTTTTTCTTAGATCTGTTATTGTGTTTTTTGCACATCAGAATTGAGCACAGAAGTAAATAGAGCATTGTCACTGTGGTGTCAGCTAAATTGATCCCACTCAGTAAAAGCAAGAATGACTGAACCAGCACATTTCATTTTTCTATCAAGCTCTATTTATGTCTTCATATTCCTGATGAAATGTGTTAATGAATTCATCCAGACAGTTAAATAAGATTTCACTTAAAAAAAGTAAATGGAAAATTAGTTTAAAGTGAGATTATGTAACTTTAATACATTTTCATTAAAATAGAGAGGAGTAATTTTGCTGACTCCTCTCTACTGTCACACTGCTTTCACTAATTTGTCATTCCGTTAGTGTTACTTTTCAACTATTCATCAAAAGTTACACAGTTGAGACTAATTTTCACACCTAAAAGTGGTGGTTTCCTGTTACAGGAAACCAAAGTGAGATGAATGCTGTTCTGTAAGATAACAGAAGTTAACACTGTATTTTTTTTAAATTTTTACATTATTTTTTTAAATGTAACCCAGTTTTAAATATTCAGAATAAACACAATATGATCACAGAAAAGAATGAGTCCTGTATGTTTATCATTTTTTTTCAACATCTCTCAAACTGTTTATTCCCACATACTTTCATGATCCATTGTCATTCACTGTTGGTGTTGTTTCTGTCAGTGTGGAGTGTGGGAAACGCTGCTTGCTGCCTTAGAGATCCTCATCAGGGTGCATCACCCTCATCAGGTCTTTAATATCCGTCAGTTCCTCAAGGCTGAAGTTGTGCATCGCTTCCTGCTCACCTGCCAGGTGTTACAGGTATGCTGCTGTCATAAAGCTTTCATCACAGCACCTTTCCTCTCTTCAGAGACGATCACTGATGGCATTATGTTTGTCTTAAGGAGCATCGGGACGAGCATCTGACTGCCATCCCACAGGAAGTCTGTTTGTCATTCGTCAAAATCATCCAGGAAGTATTAGGGTCTCCTCCGGACCTGGACTTGCTCAAACTGATCTATAACTTCCTGCTGGCCGTTCACCCACCCACCAACACCTACGTCTGCCACACTCCATCCAGCTTCTACTTTTCTCTGCACATCGGTGAGGAGGCGGCTCAGCTGAAAGCAGCACATCTGTATCAAGGTTCCATTAATGTAATGCACTGAGTTGTTTTGATGTCTCTTTTTGTCAGATGGGAAGCTGTACCAGGAGAAGGTGCAGTCCATTATGTACCTGCGACACTCCAACAGTGGAGGAAAGTCTGCCAGCAGCTCTGTGCTGTCCCTCTCCCCCATTGTCTTCCCTGACATCCATGAAGGTACAGCTGCTTCAGCTATATAACACTGACCTTAAAGCACTCACAGGCATCCATCACAGTGAAGATAATGAAATAAAACCCTCCAGTTTGTTGCTTGGAATGACATTATAAATAGGAAGATTATCATTGCTTTTATGTGTGTTGAACATCTTAACATGGAACATTTGTTCAGTGCTGTATCAGCCCTTTTCGCTCTGTGATGAATTAATTAGTCATCAGAGCTTTATTTTCAGTACTTAATGTAAACATAATCACCTCTGTGAAAAAGCTGAAGCATGAACATGAGGTCATCACATGTTTTTGTGAAAACTCCCTCTTATCTTCCTTTTTGCTTTTATTTTCAAAAGATTTAATCATTGTTTTTAACAATGGTTCCTACTGAGCCCTTCTTTTCTATTGTATATAAATCTTTTTAACTGCACCATTTTATCTCTTTTTATCCAAGCTTTTATTGTTCAGTTCAGTTTTACATTTATTAGGCTCTTTTGTCATCATAATCTTGCTCTTTGAATTGTATTTCTGGAAAGCATTTATAACTTTAGGAAAAGACTATAAAAATGAAACGGCTTTGGCTGTGATAACTTGCAACAATGCAAAGAGATAAAACTTAGTACAAAAACAACTTGCATTCCTTGTTTAGCATCCACATCATTCTTATTACTTATCTCACTACTATTAAATGAATGATTCTTTTGGTGAACGGTCATGTCTCTGCACAGCCACGCTTCTTTCAGTATTCCTGTTGTGCATTGCACCTAATTAAACATTGTAGCGTTCACTTATGAATTCTGATTACAAGTTGTGAATCGTGTTGTTTTGTTTCCAGGCCATCTCCATGCTCCTTCCCCTGAACATGGAGGTGATGATCAGTCGTTACGCCCACCTAGTCTGGCACCATCTCCATACTCCTCCCCTCTGCTGACACCGCGCCTAAGGCACGCTGGTTCAAGTGAGGCAGGTGAAGGTGACGGGGTCTCCCTCACCACTCAACAGGCTCTGGGCAGCACAGAAACACTCAAGAAGGGCGGAGGTGACGAGCAACTCCTGAGCAGTTGTGAATCAGCGAAAACTATTTGTGACTCAAAGGAAGTAGGTGAGGGAGGAGCTCCATGCACCCCTTCCATCAGTGTAGAGGAGGAGCGGGATGAGGCAGCAGAGGTGGACAGCCTGGCAGAAGGCAGCGTGGGGGTCGCAGAGTCTGAGGACAGATTCGACTGGGCCAGTGACGAGGCACCTCGGCGCCCCGACAGCCTGAAAGGCATCCAGTCCTTCCAGAGGAGCCACAGCAACCTGGCCAGTCTGGGCCTGGCCTTCCCAGCTCCAAACGGTTCATTGGCTATCAGTCGCTGGCCCAGTGCAGCTGACCGTGGCTCCATGCCGGAGGAGTGGGAGAGCTACACCTACTCTCCTGGCTATGAGAGGGCGCACAGCAAGACTGAGTCCAATGACCGGTATGCCGTGGTCTTCAACAAGGCTTATTACATACAGTTTTACTGTGTGTCATGTTGTTGAATTGAATGCTCAGTGTCAATACTAATAACTCAGCCAGCCTATTCTAAATTTTTGCAAAGGTAGAAATGAAAAAAGACACCTTGACCACAAGGTTGTTTTGATAAAGAAGACCTGTGATTGGATTTAGATAATCCTATTACAGCAGTTGAATATGCTAATAATAAGATAATTTTCACTACCGTGACAATTTCTCGCTACACGCCAGCCATCTGCTGACCTCAAGCTGAAAGGAAAATAAAAAGATTTGTTCATTGTACTCCAGTTCTCTATTACCTAATAGGATAATGTGGGCTGTCAGACTTTAAAAGATCTGCTTTCATTTGATCGTGTGTTTCAAGCAGCGCAGAAAACCACTGTGTTTATATCCTGACTGGCTGTGTTAATTTAATGTAAATATATCATTTTAACAGTGTGTTTAGTTTTATAGTTTTATAACACTGCTGTGCAAAATATTCACTTCAGGTTATCAAAACAAATTCTAGTGTTCAAGTGCCTGCTGTGTACTGCGTTAATTTTTACGAGTCAGCGTTTTATATGGTAAATACAAAAAAAAGTGCAGGTGCCAAAATATTAAAGATGGCACTAATGGGTTTCTCTATTCTAGCAGAGCTGATTATGAAAATACCTTGTTTGAGTACAATCACAACACTGACACTGTAATACACTTATCTCAATTAGAGTTGTTAAAATTAACGGTCTGCGTAACCTAAAATTCTATTCTGGCACCAGCCAAAGGCAAGTGAATGGGAGAGTCCAGACTTCTGACAGGTGCTGTCTGTTATCAGCAGCTCATTGTGAGAGCAGAAGGGAGTTCATCTTCATCAGTAAAATTTGAGCTTTGTGTCTCAGGTCAAGCACAGAGGACTGCCTGGTGCTCATCTGCTGTGGACTCTATGATCTTCTGAGGGGCGTCCTGCTCCTGTTGCCTGACCTCATGCTCGAGGAAGTGATGGATAAGCTCATCCAGCCTGAAGCCCTCATTGTCCTGGTCAATCACTCATCACCTCTCATCCAGCAAGGAGTCATGAAGGTTGGTTCTGTATCCTCTTTGATGGATGTCACATTAAAGCAGACGGAGTAAAAAAAAAATCACTTGTGACACAATTAAATCACACAGTGCTTCCCAATTTAGTGCGTTTTTGATTATTACTATTTCTAAAATTGTCATTTAAACTTTGTTTTTATATTGGGCTTTCCTCCCAGTGAGTCAAAATGTCACGCAACATTGTCAGAGTTTTCCAGACAGCTTGAAAAAAAAATATGATCTTAAGTTGACAGAGCAGAACAGTTGTATATTCTTCTTATTGTCAACAAATCCCCTCAAAAGACCAGAAGTGCATGAGTCTTTCTGTCAATACTTTATGACTTGCACTGCCTGTGGCACCGAGCACACTGGCTCCTACTCAGACCGGGGTAAATAGTGATTTGGGAACTATTTTCTGAGCTTTTGGTGCTCTAGTCAGTACTTATAGCATCAAGAATGAGCTAACAGAGCTATTATTCTGCTTCTCTCTCCCAGCTGCTGGACGCCTATTTCAGCAGAGCCCTCAAGGAGCAGAAGGAGAAGTTTCTGAAGAACCACGGCTTCTCACTGCTGGCCAACCAGCTGTACATCCATCAGGGCAGCCAAGGGCTCCTCGAATGCTTCCTGGAGATGCTGTTCGGGCGGCCGGTGGGCCTAGAGGAAGAGTGAGTCCAGAGAGTTTAAAACATATCTATATAGCAATTTGATGCACACACATTTTTAATGAATCAGTTGTACATGATCTATCCTAATTTTTCTTCTGTGTTAATTTCCAGTCTGGATCTGGAAGAAATGGAAAATATCTCCCCCTTCAGAAAGCGCTGTATCATCCCAGTGTTGGGTCTTATTGAAAACTCCCTGTATGAGAACTCCCTGGTGCACAACATCCTGTGCATGTTGCTGCAGCTCCTCAACGCCTGCCCTAAGCTGGCAGACATCCTGCTAGACCACGGGCTGCTCTATGTGCTGTTCAACACTCTTTCTACCCTCAATGGCATGGAGAATGGGTACGGCTGCCAGAACAGGGGATAATTCATTCAAAACACCTCCATGAATTCATGGGTTTTGTCTTAAATCTCTGAGCCATGAATGAAATAATTAATCCTCTCACCGTTCATTGATCTTGCATATACAAGACTTCCTGTGCTTGATATTGTCTTGTTTTTCATGTCCTCTGTAGTATTCCCCTGAATGACTACAAGCTCCTGGTGTGTGACATCCAGCAGCTGTTAGTAGCTGTGACTATTCACTCCTGCAGCTCTTCAGGGTCCCAGTACTTCCGCATCATCGAAGACCTCATTACCTTGCTGGGTTTCATGCAGACCAGCAAGATGCGCCGCACACAGGGTGAGGGCTGGATTTCTGAAATTCAATACACATGCAAAATACATTGGCGTTGTCATCTACCCTGCGCCGCAGTTCTGTACGATATCAAACTGTCAGGCTCTGCTGCAGAAAGAAACAGGGCTGTCACTTCATTATCTTCAACTGTAGAGTGGAGAGTCATTTGAGAAATATCTCGCATCTCCATCTGCCCACTAAATGGTTTTCTCTCATTTTCCCCTAAATTTGCTGTCTGAAAAATATCTCTCCCGTCTCTCGCCCATTAACGCTCATTTCTTTGCTGTTTTTTATCTGATGTCATCATTTTTATGATTACAGATTCATTGTTACGGCCCTGAACATGGCAACCGTTATGTTTGGTTGATTGCCATTTTAGTAGTCGGCTGTATTATTGCACTCATTGTCAGTCACTCATCGGGAGAATTATGTCATCTTCTAACAAAGTTCTATTTTGTATTTATGGGTTGTTTTTTTTCCAGAGATGGCTGTGGCCTTGCAATTCCGCGTCCTTCAGTCAGCGATTGAGTTTATAAAGACGACAGCCAATCAGGAACCTCAGAAGTTGAGCAGCTCTGTTAATGCGCCAAGCTCTCCACATCATGCCATCTATCAGAAGCGCAAGAGCATCGCGGGTAAGCATTTCAAACTGATGCAACTCTAGAAATCTGGTGTGCAGTTATGTGTTGAGGTTAAAACTACACAGCCGTGTGTTTTTAAGCATTCCACGTCTCCACTCTCATCTTTCTCTGTTTATTGATCCTCATCTCCTCATCCCGATCTAAAGGTTCCATTGCCATGAAAGACTCCATTATCCCCCGCATCCCCAGACAGCACTACTGCTCCTATGGCCAGATCCCCCTATCCCCTCCCTTCAGCTTCCTGTCCCAGGACTCCCCCCTCCCTTCCCCCTCTGGAGCTCCATCCTACATGCTCAATTGTGACGCAGGTAGCTGGGACTATGGTCCACAGCGGAGAACATGCTCCCTCTCATGGGAAATGTTTCCCATTTTGCAGTGAACTCACCCTTTCCCCCCTGACTCGTCTTGGAGGGGTTAATAAGCCCAGTACCCTTGTGCTACTGGTGCCTTTTTGTGTGTGTGTTTGTGTGTGCATGTTTGCTTATGAATGCTTAACTAAATCAGTGTTAAGCATTTCTGCACCGATGACATTTTGATTAGTAAATCTTTATAATCTTCTGTGTGATCAATGATTTATGAGACATTTGCATAGCCTTAATCTGAACTTGAAAGGAAATAAAGCATGTGTGCGTATATTTACAAACTTTGAACCATCGTCGGCACCCAATTTGTTCTCTCGCAACTGAGCACGAACCCCATATTGTGTTTGTAGGCCGGCGCCGGTTCTCTTTGGCCCAGACCGACTCTCTCTTGATGCGAATGCGCTCCGTAGCCAGCGATGAGCTCAATCAGATGATGCAGAGGAGGATGAGCCAGGAAAACCCCATACGTGCTAGTGAGACAGAGTTTGTCCAGCGGCTGCAGAGGCTTGTGGTTCTTGCTGTCAACAGACTCATTTACCATGGTAAGAAAAAAAAAAGAAAGAAAAATACTTCTCATTTTTGGTTCCTCTGTCCTCTTATCTACTTATTCATATTTTTGATTCTTCTTCTTAGATGAGCACAAACGGGATTCGCTGTCTCATTCTGTCTGCTTGCATCTCTCATTTCAGATGTGAGCCAGGACTTATTTGACCTGCTGAATATTCCCGACTCCCCAGACCAACAACTTTTCACACCAGATCCAAGTGATCAAACGCAAGAGGAGAGTGGTTCCGCCTCCATCCCACACTCACCTACACCCTTCACCCTGCCGCCTGCGAGTAAGAAGAGCTTTCAGAAAGACATCCTCAGACTCATGATGGACGGGATCAAAATTAGCCTGGTATGACCTGAAAAACTTTTTCTTTAATTTTCTTTTTAGCTAAAAAGAGCTCATTTGAGTTAACGGCTAACCTTGCGTCGGCTGTTGTTGATTCACAGGGCAGCACTGGCAGAGGAGGAGCTCCACATCAGCAGTGGCGAAGGATCTTATGGTCGTGTCGAGACACTTTTCGGGTCCAAATCGGCCGCCTGCTGGTGCACACGCTGAGCCCTGCACTTCCTTTGGACGACAGGAAGGAGTCGCTGGAGTTCGTGTTTGATCCGAGACATTTAGATATCCTCAAGGAGAGCCTCAGCCCGGGTTTAGAGGTGAGCGCAAAGAAAATTCATCATTGAAGTCTGTTTGTCACTTTATACTTCAATATTTTAGTTGACTACTACAGCGCTGTTGTAGGGGAATGTTTTATTTGTATTTTTTTCAAGTTTCTCAGCAAGTCTTGACTAATAAATAAGTCTTATAAATGTTTCCATGCTCTTCATCAGCTGCTTTTGCATTGTCACAGGACTCTCATTTCTCATTTCACTCTGCATCCTCCACTCGTGCTTCGCTGAAGGTCAACCAGCTGGATAAAGCTTGTTTCCTGTCCATCACCGTATGTGACTTAGTTCTGACAGAAAATAAAATTTTAATCAGCGCTGTCTCTCTCACTCAGCACGGACCCAAGCTGTCGCTGTACCTGTACGAGATGCTGCATGATCACAAGGACAACCTCACCAAAGACGAGCAGAATGCTGTGGGTGTATTCATGACCTCGCTCAAGCTTTGTGGCCATCGCTGCATCCCACCCAACGCCCCACACAAGCAAGACTTGCTCAAGGCCATAAAAGAGGCAAGAGGCGAACAAAGACAAACACTCATTTCTCACACAGTTTCAGTGCCTTTTTTTAGTCTAACCGAATTTTCAGTTCAGCAGTGTGAAGGAGCCATTTCTGTGCAGGTGGAGAATTAGCAAGTGGCTAAGTGTCACACTTCTTGGTCATAAAATGAAGGTGTTAAGAATGTCTTTATGTGTAATTTTATTCATACAGGAAAAATTCAAGTATGAAGCAGAGGAGAAAACAAGCAAAGTAGCGTGGGAAAAGAAAATGGCCAACACTCAGAGGAAGTAAGTAGATGTTGTTTTTATTATCAAGTGAGATTAATTATCAGTACAAGAAAACACTGGTAAGAATCATGTCTTTGTTCCACTCTTCTATTCACGCTATTATTCTTATTTCTCTGCAGTCTTATCCAGAGGCTGGAGGGAAAGTCCAAAGACATTTCCAAGATTGCAGCTGATATCACTCAGAATGTGTCTCTGCGGCAAGGCATGGAGAGAAAGAAAGTCATCCAGCACATCAGGGGCCTCTACAAGACTGACCTAAGTGCCAGCCGCCATTGGCAGGAGCTGGTTCAGCAACTCACGCATGACCGGTGGGCATGGACATGAGTCTCTCTCACAAGGGCTTAAAATAACATTGGAACAAAATACAATCATTAGATTGATATTATAATGATGGTTGTTACATTAATGATGATTACTTTTCTCCTCCTTATTTTCTGAACATCAACAACAACATTTCTTATATGCAGTACAATAATCTCACACATGCAGGCTCGTTTGTAGCACATGAATAGAAGACAGTACAATTTCCAACACAGCCAAGTCAAGTAATCTTTTTGATCTCTAACGTGTCTGAATGCCCAAATTTTAGAAAGACTGAGTTCAAGAGTCCAAAGGATGCCATTCTAAACCGTACCCACACAGTAAATCATTTGACTAGCCAACAAAAATGTCTGTAAAAGATTCAAGAACACGAAATTGTAGAAAATAAACTCACTCTCAGGTTATTAAATCCGTCAAATTCCCTGAAACAACATCAAGGCCACATGATGTTTTTTTATGTATAGATATGAGTGCAAACAGTGCTTGATTGTGCTTTAATGGTGTGTTTCAGTGCGGTTTGGTATGACCAGACATCCTACCCCACGTCCTGGCAGCTGGACCCTACGGAAGGGCCAAACCGAGAGCGACGACGGCTTCAGAGATGCTACCTCACAATCCCCAATAAATACCTACTGAAAGACAGACGGAAATCTGAAGGTGAATAAACTCTCGTACTTGAAGCAACGTGATGAAATTCTGTCAAGTGTTGTGTTTGTCATCTCCGGTGATCTCAACCTGACCTGCATGCCTTGTTCAGACACAGTTAAGCCACCGCTGTCCTTCCTGTTTGAGGATAAGACTCACTCCTCCTTCTCCTCCACTGTTAAAGACAAAGCCACCAGCGAGCCCATCAGGTATAATTTCCCTCCTTTATGTCTTACTGCCTGCCTGTAAAGCTTTAGCAAACATCATAACCCTCTTAGAAAACCAGGAAGATCTGAAGAGGCACATAAATGTCTAATCGACTTGTGATGCACTGAAACGCATCTATGCTTTATGCAGTTGTTTTTATCTTGTCTGAGAAATGTCTCTTCTGTATTTAGGTTCACCAGACGGTGCATCAGCGTCGCCCCCTCCAGAGAGACAGTAGGGGAGCTGCTCCTGGGTAAGTCACTGACCGTGGCTCACAGCTGCTCCATGCATAATATACTCCGCCAGTCACAAAACACAAAGAATGTCTGAGTGAATGTGCTCTCCTAGGCACTAGAGAATATTGCTCTCTCACACACAAGTGTTTGGTAGTTATTCACTGGGGAGAGGCTTTTGTTTGTCTTGCTCTCAGTACACCAAATCTCACTCGCCATGTGTCGTCTCACAGGAAAGTCCGGGATGTACTTTGTGGAGGACAATGCCGCCGACGCTCACGATAGCCAGGTAAAGCCAGACAACTGTTATCCTCTTCACAGAGTGCCGCATTACGCGAGTCCGCCTGGCCTCTCAACTCCAAATCTGTTTATGTGTTTGGACAGAGCCTTCACGGGGAGACCGAGGCACCTTCTTTCTCCTGGACGTACGAGGAGATAAAAGAGGTGCACAAGCGATGGTGGCAGCTAAGAGACAATGCCGTGGAGATATTCCTCACCAACGGCAGAACCCTGCTGTTAGCCTTTGACAACACAAAGGTGAGGCGAATAAAAGCGAAGGAAGCCATGTTGTGACTGGCAGGTTGGCTGTTCAGTAAAGAAATGTTGAAAATGAATCTTGACATAGATGCACCAGCGTGTTTACTCAAGAAGTTTCATTTCATTACAGCAAAAAAACAGCCAGTTAATCAAGCAAAACCAGCAGATGATGGATGGACCGTCGTAAAAATGATAAAATAAGAGAGCTCCAAGAAAAAAAAAAACATATAAATAGAGAAAAATCATGCAGCTCGGAGAAAAAAGTAATGCAATAGTTGAATTGCCTTTTTGGTATTCTACCCCTGATACCTGTCAGGCTACCAAACTGTACTCTATACAGACTGTACTTTCCTAAACATTTCCAGTGCAGATAAATCAAAGGAGCTGCAGTATTACAAACCACATGGAGGTCAAACAGATCAGCTGTTGTCCTCAAGAGTATCTGCATGTTCAATAAAAAGCTTTCCTTGATAAACAGGCCAAAAGATTTTTCCATTTTCCTGAAACCTTCACCTCAGAATTTTGAAGGCTGATACCAGTATTTTAAATCTTAATAATAGTTAGATATTTAATTGTAGCATTCAGATTTTTTTTTCAATATATTTAGCTTTTACTGAAAATTAAACTATAATTTGAGACTAATTTAATTATTTAAGGTGGATTAGCAGCTCCCTTAAGGCACCTGGCACACATTCTTAGTGGTAAAGACAATTAAGAGATACAACAGGTCTCATTTATCAAACGGCCGCATTCAGATAACGTTTTCAAGTTATCTCTTTTTCCGTGTATCTCTTCAGTCCCGACACAGTTAATGGATAACGATTTGTATTTTTCTAGTTTCGTGACGACGTCTACCACAACATCTTGACATCTGATCTGCCCAACCTGCTGGAGCACGGGAACATCACGGCGCTCACGCAGCTGTGGGGCTCAGGTCAGATATCCAACTTCGAGTACCTCACGCATCTCAACAAGCACGCCGGGCGCTCCTTCAACGACCTCATGCAGTACCCGGTGTTCCCCTTCATTCTGCGAGATTACACCAGCGAGACGGTGGACCTGCAGGACCCAAACATCTACAGGTCAGTGCGCGAGTGAAAAGGCTTTTGATGTTCGGGGTTTATCATATTTTAAGTGATGTTGATATACAAGTACTATACAGCAAAATTGCACCTTCTTTATCATAAATGCATTAAATATTAGGTCTTGAAAGCTGTTATTTTCTGTAGATGCTGAGGAAGATGTCTTTGATAAATTAAGTGCTATATGTTACTCTCATATATTCTTGTTCTTCTGTCTTTAATCTTCTTTATGCCATTGTTTGATGAACTGGATGACAAATAAAGCCTCTCTGAAGTCTGAAGTTTTTGACAAGGGAATCATTTTTAATAGGCGAGTTGTTGTCATTTGTCACCGGTGAACATCATGGTTCACTGCCGCTTCGCTTTTCTTTTGTTGTCGAGCAGGAATTTGAGCAAACCCATCGCAGTCCAGTCAAAAGAGAAAGAGGATCGCTACGTGGATAATTACAGAGTAAGACTGGTTGTGTTTTCTGCATGTGTTACTTGAGTGTTTTTGGATGGTCCTGTAAGAAAACACACCAACATGTGTTTGTCTATGTAGTACCTGGAGGAGGAGTACAAGAAGGGCATTCGAGAAGATGACCCCATGCCTCCGGTCCAGCCTTACCACTACGGCTCTCACTACTCCAACAGCGGCACCGTGCTGCACTTCCTGGTCCGAATGCCGCCTTTCACCAAGATGTTCCTCGCATACCAGGGTGAGTGACAAAACATCCTTAAAGACAAGAGAGACGAAAAATAGAGTCTCCAGCTTGTGTCTTACTATGTAAATGTTAATTGACTGACTACCCATGGCTTTTTAACAGCAGATAATTACCATACATCTCCAAAAAGCTTTTAGCACCACTGAGTGCCACCTGTCTACATTACACTGACAGCTCCGTCTTGGTTGATTGGTGAGGCTTTTAGTGCCAAATGCTGGAACATCCTGATCTCAGCTCTAACTGAGCAGCACATGCTGCGTCACAAGTATTAGCCATGAAAGGTTACTTTGTCTTTACACTTTCTTTCTCTGATCAACTCCTCGTCCTTCCCCTTCTCTTTTCTATTTCTTCCTCTCGTGTTAATTATTTTTTTCATTCATCTGTCTCTCTCTCTGATCCTGCGAGGCATCTTTTTATGTGACCGTAAATGTATTCAGCAAGCGTGGTGTCTAAGGTCATGAAAGGGGATCTTTTCAATCAGTGAGTCGAATCAGTAATTAGATTGTCTTTGGGCTTAATCAGACCAGAGCTTTGATATCCCGGACCGGACGTTTCACTCCATGAATACCACGTGGCGCCTGTCCTCCTACGAGTCCATGACTGATGTGAAAGAACTCATCCCAGAGTTTTTCTACCTCCCAGAATTCCTGGTCAACAGAGAGGGTAATTATTTTTACACTCCTTTTAACATCTTTACCCTTCATACCTACCTTTCTATAACTGTATACATTTTCACACCTCCTGTTTAAAAAAACAAGCACCGTTCTCTTTCAGGTTTTGATTTTGGGGTTCGTCAGAACGGTGAGAGGGTCAACCATGTGAATTTGCCACCCTGGGCTCGCAATGACCCACGTCTGTTCATCCTGATCCACCGGCAAGCGCTGGAGTCTGACCAAGTGTCCCAGACACTGTGCCAGTGGATCGACCTGGTGTTTGGACTCAAGCAGAAAGGCAAAGCTGCCGTCCAGGCCATCAACGTGTTCCACCCGGCTGTAAGTACCTGTATATTAGAAGATGATTGGAAAAATGTTGGGAGCTGTTGTTGCTGACATCAGTTTTCATATCGACTTCCACAGACCTATTTTGGCATGGACGTCTCAGCTGTAGAAGACCCAGTGCAGCGACGGGCCCTGGAGACCATGATCAAAACGTACGGACAGACACCCAGGCAGCTGTTTAACGCCTCTCACATCTGCAAGGCCGGGCCTAAACTCATGATAGAGGGGGAGCTGCCAGCAGCCATGGGTCTCCTGGTCCAGCTGGCCTTCAGAGAAACCAGAGAACAGACCAAAGAAGTAGTCTGCCCGGTAATCTACACTGTGATGGCAGAGACATGACTTAATTCAGCGTCTATAAAACGATCTGCCACTCACCTGGTAACTTCCTCTTCCTCCCCCTGCAGAGCCCACTACCATGGATCAAAGGTCTGAAGTGGGGCGAGTACGTCGGGTCACCAAGTGCTCCGGACCCGGTAGTGTGCTTCAGCCAGCCTCACGGGGAGAGGTTCGGATCCCTGCTGGCTCTGCCAACACGAGCCATCTGTGGACTGTCCCGCAAGTTCTGCCTCATGATGATTTACAGCAAGGAGCAAGGTAGGACGCCCACCCAGCCACTCACAAATCAGCTCGCATGACAGGATATTTTGTGCTGTCCCGCAGACTTCATTAATTTTATGCTCTCTACTCTGTAGGTGTGCGGAGCATGCACAGCACAGACATTCAGTGGTCAGCCATCTTGAGCTGGGGCTACGCTGACAATATATTGAGGCTCAAGAGCAAGCAGAGCGAACCGCCCATCAACTTCATTCAGTGCTCACAACTTCACCAGGTGAACATAAGCTGCGCCCATTAGTGAAAGGAATTACTTGTCACAACCGGATACTGAGGATTGATCAAAAAGCTGTCGTGTTTCTCATTTCCTCTGTCCAACCATCTGTGTGTGTGTGTGTGTGTCTGTCTCTCCTCCAGGTGACCAGCTGCGCCTGGGTGCCCGATGGTTGCCAGCTATTTACGGGCAGCAAGTGTGGAGTCATCACCGCCTACAGCAACCGCTTCACCAGCACCACGGTGGGTTTCCATGGCGACGTCCCCCTCTAACCTTCCGCCTCCACATCAACACCCAATCCACCCACCTCCCATTACCCCCCTCCCCCACCCCCCACCACTCTTTATAGAGCCTCACCGTGCTCAAACGCTCAGCTTCATTAGTCACATCACAGTTGCCCTTGAAACACATTTCCACCAAGCCTACAAGTGGGATTATGGGTCTGGGAGTTCAGTCATCAGAGTGGCTTTCAGACTTTCATCAGTCCCCACCAATAGCCAACTAGATTTCCTGTTTCTATGTCGCTGAAGGGTGTTGCAGGAATTGATTCGTGCTTTTTTAGAAAACCCATTTGGAGATTGATAAATGGTGTTTTCGGGAAACCCGAGACACTTCATCAACGTTATCATTCGATTTAGTTGAACCCTGCAAGTATTCACCTGCGTATGTTCAGTATATGGTTTCTCACATGTGTCTGATGTTTAAAATTGTTCGCAGCCATCAGAGATGGAGGTGGAATCTCAGGTTCACCTGTATGGACACACGGGAGAAGTCACCAGCCTGTTTGTCTGCAAACCCTACAGCATCCTCATCAGTGTCAGCAAAGATGGCACCTGTATCCTCTGGGACCTCAACAGGTCAGCTTATAGTGTCAGATGTGTGTTTTTGTATGTGTGATGGGAAATCTTAATATGAAATGGTTTGTATGGTCTCTGAGCTCTTCTGTGTTTCTTCAGGCTTTGTTATGTACAAAGTCTCACAGGCCACAAAAGCCCGGTGACGGCGGTTTCTGCCAGCGAGACCACAGGCGACATCGCAACAGTTTGTGACTCAGGTGAGGACCTCTTTACTTTTTATGGAATCACTTCTCCAGATGTATCCAGTATGTTGTTAATGTGACTCCCTATTCTTTGCATCCAGTGGGCGGAGGCAGCGACCTGCGTCTGTGGACAGTGAATGGCGACCTCATCGGTCACGTCCACTGCAGAGAGATCATTTGCTCTGTTGCCTTCTCTAACCAGCCAGAGGGCGTGTCTGTCAACGTCATCGCTGGAGGGCTGGAGAACGGGGTAGTCAGGTGAGTGCCAGTTTATTTTTTGTTGTTTGTCTCAATATATTATTTAATTTAATTATTTACATATCTGATTCTTATCGTCCAGGTTGTGGAGCACCTGGGATTTAAAACCAGTGAGAGAGATCACCTTTCCCAAGTCGAGCAAACCCATCATCAGGTAACGCACTATCTTCAGAGCTACTCTGTGTTTAATGGCATTTTAATATTCAATGTTGGTCTGGTGGGAATGCTGGTGGTCATATTTCTGATGATAATCTCTCCTGTCTCCCTCAGTTTGACGTACTCGTGTGACGGCCACCACCTCTACACTGCCAACAGTGAGGGTACGGTGATGGCGTGGTGTCGGCGGGACCAGCAGCGCATGAAGCTGCCCATGTTCTACTCTTTCTTAAGCAGCTATGCTGCAGGCTGACTGTGTGTCTGATGTTTACAGCTGTCCAGTTCTCTCCTCACTCCAGCTTCAGCAAGAGGAGCCCCCCTCTTCCTCCTCCTTCTCCTCATCCTCCTTCTCCTCCTTCTCTTTCTCCTCCCTCCAACCACAGGGAGAAGGACGTGTCAGCATGGCCTCAATCTCCCTGAACCCCTCCTGACTTTTAACTAAAGCCATCCCCAGTCGAGCAAACTCTACCACTGACACCCCCAGCATTATGAAAATAGTATAATATGTGTATATATATATACATATATATAATATAGACATACTGAAGTTGAATGTTGGGGTCAATGAATGATCTGGCTGAGGCTGCAACAGACACTTTATACAAACTGTATTTCTGAAAGTGCGTTTGGTTTGTTAAGTCTTTTATTCTTTTGTTTCCCGCTGTTGAGTCTGTTGAGTTTTTGTTGTGCAAAAATCCTCGCCCAATGTTGATTTTGCTGTTTCCTGGTAAGCTGCTATCGCCTGGCAAAAAAAAAAAAGCCAGACCCCACAGTGCGAGGACCCCCATCTCTCACCTGGGCGGCGTAGGCATCTCCCACAGCGCACCGGTTGACAGATTGCTGCCGGAGCTCGGCGAGCGTGTCCTGCTGATGCTGCAGTAGCCTGGAGGGAGGGATGGAGCCCCTCCTTGTGTCTGTCACCGGGAGACGTCCCCGCTCTGTGGGAGTGAGACGTCGCTCTGCTGGGCTGTCTGCTCCACTCAAGTCTGAACACTAGTGTCGTGGCCCTGCATCACTTTGTATCTGCGCCCAGTGGAGGGATGGGAGGAGACGTTTGGATGAATTGTTCCTTGTGTTGCCTGTTGTTCTGTCCTACTTTTGCATGCTAGAATTATGCTGACCTTGACTGCATATGTGGATGTGACATTTACTGTCATGATACTCATTCATGAAGGCCTGCTTTGGTTGAAATCGTCCTTTTGCGTTCAGAAATGTTGATGTTCATTTATTTATTAGAAACACCACAGAGGCTAACCTTACCTGCTTTGCCTCTGTAATGTTTTACTGTCTTAAACCTGTCCGCCTCTCAAAATGCACTACATCCTTTCACTATTTCATAGAGCTTGCTGAAAATCCTGAGAAAGCAAATAACAAACAACTTTATATGCTTAAAGTGTTTTCATTTCTGGAGACGAGGCAGAGAGTAGTCTACTGAACGCTCCCTCTTCCTCGCTGATCTAAGAGGCACGCTTGGCACCTGTGCAGCATTACAAACAGGTTGTAGTTGGTGGGTGTGGTGAAGGGCATCATTTCCAGCTGCTGAGGAGACTCAGAGTCGGAGCAGGTAGAGCTTCCTGCACTGATGAGGTTTTTCTGCAGCTGACGTGATCGTCCTCCCTGTTTCTTTAAACACTACACTGATCAGGCTGAGAATCAGTCGACCAAACTTCTCTTTCTTTAACCCACCAACAGATCCATGCAGCTATTCTTTACATTCCCACTCAATTTACTGCACTTTCACTTCATCCATTATTGTGTGTGAAATGGTAGTCAAGGCACTTTTCTTTAAATATAATATATACATTTCAGGTTGGTCCACCAGCCAATCAGCTACCATTTTTAATCAAGAGGAGCCAATACTCTGTGGTCTTAACATTAATTCCACTAATAAATCTTATCTAGAAAGCAATATCAGACACAGACTGCATGCAATAGATCTTTTTTTTTTAATCGTGTTTATAATGGGGAAAAAACCAGGAATGTGTTTTAACACGGCTGTGAAACAAGTTCTGCTTTGGACTGTGACTGCGGTGAGCCCTCTGCGATGAAAATGCCATCTTACATTTCACACTTTATGTTTGACTTGTTTAAGAGAAAGGGAATATTTTCTTATTTTGTCACATCATTCCTTTTGTGTGACTGTGTGGATCTCCTCCTCAGCCCCCCCCCCCCCCCCCCCCCCCCCCTTGACTCCCGTGTGTCAAGACATGACGTTACTGTGTTTGTTTACTGTTTTTCATGCTTACGTGTGTGCGTCTACGAGACCCACAACTTTTCTTTTCTCCTGAACATCCACATGTGAGATAGTAATGTTTTTGTTTTTGTTTGTTTTGTTTTTGAGAAAATGGCAAAAAAGCAGGAAGGAAAATGTGATGACAGATGATGTTTTTGTGCTTTCAGATAATGAAGGAAATAATATTTTTGTGTTGATATCTTAAGCTATGCATAATTTAAGATCATTGTCTTAGGTTGCTTAGATTGTGTTGTCCTCATTTAACTGACCTCTCTGAGCTGGTTTTGCAGTTCAGCAACATGGACTGAGTTCTGAAAGGTTGTGTTTTATGTTTCTTTTTGTTTGTATATATGTGCGTTAGTGTATGTATGAACAAACCAAGTGACAAGTATATTATAAATATATAAATATATATAAATATTTGAAGAAATATTACTACACCTTGTCCTTTGTGTCAATTTCTTACTTTATGTGGGGGGAAAGGTGCGTTCACGGGCATGAAAGTCAAGAGGAAATCTCTAGATGAAACAGGTGATGCATTAATTACTATGTTCAATAAGAACCATAAAAAATCAGCCATATTATTATGAATAGGATAATACAGATAGGTGGATATAAGATGTTCAATCTGGATGCAATTTCCCCCAAAGAGCATGTTATGGATGAGGCCCATCAGTTACTATGGGGCTAGGTAAAGGAGGGAGGGGGGGGGGGGGGGGGGACCCAGTGATGTCAAAGCTGATGTAAAAATGAAAAGGGGAAGCCTGCGGATCTCTAGTGTCTTCTGCAGCAATAAAGCAAATTAGAAAAGCAGCAGATCCCAATTTGACTAATAGGCAGCCTCGGTACGTTTAGGGCCAGTTTGTACAGTAGAAGCACACGCCGTCTGTCGCCCTGCTGCCGCTCCTGGTCCACTGATCGACTGCTCCCTTCCTCACAGCCTGAATCTGATCGTCATACAGAGGTTTCCCCCTCCTGCTGCATGCGTAACATCTCTCCAAGTCCAGCCGTGGTGCTCACCAAGACCTCGCCGCCTGGATCTCATCTTCCTACACGGAATACGCACGACTCACACTGAGCCAGCCGTAGAGGCGAAATTAAAACGGCAAGATTCACCTCCTCGGGTTCAGTCCAGACCGAAACGAGGCTGGGATTTCCTCTAATCATTTGATATTTGACTGATCCTCTTTTTTTTGCCTGTGTGTGTGTGTGTTGGGTGGAGTCAACCCGGAATTCTCCAAATTGGAAAACCATTGGCACATTGCAGGTAGGTCGGCGGCTGTAGCCTACATTAATCTGCACATAGCCGAGCAATGCAGCGAAACCTGAAGATGTATTTAATTATGATCATCCCTTCATGAATAGCATTTTTTCTTCCTGATGTGTGTGGTTTGCTGTTTTTCTGCTCTAACCAGGGCCGCAGCTCGCACGGTGTGTGTCCACAATTTAATCCCCTTTAGAAATAGGAGTCTCCCATGTTTGACAGATGTGCATCAACAATTAGCGTCGTTACATTAGGATAAAAAGGCACAGACACTGTTAGAGTCCCTTAAATCAGCCGTGTGAGTGGACGAATCGAGGGGAAACCTTTAATGGAAAAGGCCTAATAGCATTCTACGAGGCTGTGATTAAAAGCCATAAATTGGCTTTAGAGCATGCACGAAGGGTGGGATTGGGGGGGGGGTGGGGGGGAATGAATTCACAGTCTGCATCCCCCTTTTTCACAAAAAAACATCTGGCTCATATTATCAGTGTATTATCAATGTATGTTCAGTTAAATTCGGCTTGGAGCGATGAAAATGAAATAAATAAACAAATCGATGCAATAAGAAAAAAAGCCCCTCACTGAGAATTGTGAATTGATTCAGCTGCACCCCACCTTCAATCAGTCAGTCAGTCATATTTTTTATGCACATGATTTATAAAACACAGCTGCTGCGTTCAGGGGTCTTTTCTTTTCTAGCTGTGGCTGTCAAAGTGGGACACTTCAGGAGCAGTGAGGGGGGTCAAAGGGGGCCTAAAATGAGAGCAAGGTTTAGTCATTAGATAGATTTGTATCCAGGCTGGTTGCAGCAGTGGAGGAGATGAAATGCAGTGCAGGTGCAGTGATGTACATTGTGTAGAGAAAGTTGAGGGGATGAAGGTGGGGATGGTGGTCCTTCCTGTCTGCTGGGTCTGGAACAGAAGAGGTAAAGATGCAGGTTTAATCCTCCTTTTAGAGAGGTCCAAAAACTGCTAATTCAGAGGAAGCTATATAAACTCCCCAAAATGTCTGCTGAAGTGCCCTTAAGCAAAACACTTGAGCTCCAAGGAGGTGTGTTTGTGTGCTTTAATGCTTCCTGCCTCAACAATCACTCCTGTTAATGTGAAGAATAACCTGAACAATAAAAAAAGGAGAAATAATCATGCATGAGTGCTGATTGAAAGATGACAAAGCGTTGTCCAGCTGCCGGCTTTTAAGCTCTTTCTTCAGTTAAAATGGAGCTTGGCTGCTGTAAAACAGATTCTCTCTGACAAAATGGGTCCTTTTTAAAAGAAAAAAAAGAAGAGGTTGTGGCAGAGAATGGCTGCTCCAAGGGGAGGCATAGACATCGCCAGGGGTGCTGCTGCTTTCTGGATTTAATGTGCTGTTCATTGACTCTATGTGTCCCCCTTTGTGTCTCTATTTGGCATCACAGGAGCACCATGAAAGACGGTATCGCCAACAACAGCACAGCCAGCATCTCCCAAGCCAGGAAAGCTGTGGAGCAACTGAAGATGGAGGCCTGCATGGATAGGATAAAGGTACGGAGAGCTTTTTTATTGCACCTGTGTGTCTGTAAGCAAATATTTCCATGTGTGTTTCATTATGATTGAATAGTGTAGGATGTGAGTTATGTGTACGTGAAGGTAAAAGTCAACTGCAAGCTCCTGTCAGGTGGTTTAGAACAAAATGAATGACTGATAATGAAGATGATCACTGGTGTCACAGTTGTTTTAAATGTAAAAGCTTAACATGAATCCTACATGTAATAAGCTGTATCATGTCGATGTTGGACAGACACACTGTAGCAGGAGGTTCAGAGCAGTACAATAGCTTTCTGTTCATGACTGACAGTCTTCAAGCTTCTAGCACATATTTAATTTTTGTTCATTTTCCAACTGAACAAAACACAAAAAAAATATGTCTGCTTTCTACAGTTGGCAACACAGGCACACTTGGCTGTCAAGACTTGTTATTCGCACACTTGAGAAAAAAAAAAAAGGAAAATAATGATTTATTTCACTGAATTGCTTCAAACACTGATCCTGTTGGGGATGATCACCAAATTCAAGACACAATGCAGAGCTGCTAGAAGACTAAAAACATATCTTGAGTAAGGAGAGCTATTCCAGCGCCCAGTGATATGGTAGCAATAATCCATCACCATCATCTCATTTTTGTCCTCAATGGATTCTCTGTTCTGTAAACTACAATTCTAGTAAAGTAAAGTTATCCAACAGAAAACTGTGGCTGACTATAAAATCAAAGCTCCTCAGCTTAGTTGAGGACAAACATCTTCTGACAGGTATTACATGAAGCCTTAGTTCACCTTGAAAGCCCCACACTGTCAGTGTCTCTCCACTGTGCACAGCTGGGAAACCCCAGTATCACCTTGTTGGCTACAGTCACCGTTGACCACTTCTGACATTAATTTTATCTCCAATTTGGGTCATCTGATTTTTGTCTTTGAAGGCTCGTGAGCTCGAGGTCGCCAGTTCAAAGATAATTTGATCATTTCAATTAGCCAGTGTTCAGTTAAATAATAATTATATTCCTGATACATGATCTCCTCTTGCAGCTCCACCAGGCTGGTATTGTGGGTTAGGGTTAGAGTAGTGATAAAGAGTGTGTCCTTATCAAACAGCACCTGGTTAAATATTGACTTTTTGAGTCCTATATGCTTTTTATGACTGAGATCATTGAGGTCAGCGTTGATTTAAAATATCACAATGTTGTTTCTGTAAATAGATTTCTATGTTGTTCCACCCTCCGACACCCTTCAGTCAATATTAGATCCATTTCTAGAGGCCATTGTTCTTACTGCATTATGTTTCACTGCCATATTTTTCATTAAAGTGTTTCTAGAGTCACTCTTCTCAAACATTATTTCACGAACAACTTCTTGAGCAACTTAAGAGGTCGTGTCATCATCTCATTCGGTATGCTGCTCATGTGCTCTGGGAATGATTGCCCCACAGCCCCGAGGCTGTTCGCTCAGCATTATATGAAGCCGGGGCTGGAAGCCTGCCACACAACATCATCCCTACTCAGCACAACAAAGGCTGCTTACAAGGAAAAACCCTCTTTGCTTAAAAAACAGAGTGATTATCCCAGACTTGTAATCAGGGTTTAGAAGATGTATCGTGATTTAACCCAACAGTTGACTTTTTTGGCTCAATGTTTTGTTTTCATTTTGTTTTAGATATTTACATATTTTTTGTTACATTTGAAAAGTTGGGTTTGACATCCTCGTTATCATCAGTTATTGTAGCAATCAAGATGTTTCAGTTATAATTTTTTCACTGACTGTTGCCCAGACAAGACTTACTCCAGTTTGTATAATCACTTCTCTTCAACTCTGAGCTCTATTAGAACATAACTGGCCCAATTTGCCTCAATTTGTTTTGACTTTCTGAATCATTTCTAACTTTGAGGACACGCATTAAAGCTGCAGACATCAGGTGTGAGCATTAGTGCAAATCTGTCAAGATGAAAACATGTTGCACGCCATGTGTTACTCTCAAGAGTTTCGGCTTGTTTTCGTCAGGCTAGTGAGGGTCAGTGGAGGTTTCCTTACAGTCCATCAGCCCATCATGTGACTCATAGATCACCACCAATCTGAAGCATACAAAACATTAATATAGTTTGCGATGTAGCTCTTGTGGATATAGAAATCCAGTAATATAAGACAAATACAAAAAACAAACAATATATATATAACTATTTTATTGAAATCTGTCGAGGGGCAAAAAGGTTGAATCTCCTTTTTATTTAACTGAAAGCAGTAAACTCAAGTAGTTCAAATCAAATCTTAATAATAGTAGTTGTGATATTTTTATGTTGGTACTATTTCAATGGAGGGCTTCTGTTGGGCACACGTGAAGTTTTCAACATTTTGGATGGATCTAATATATTTCCTGTTTCCATCCAAGTGAAATAATGTGATTTATCTCTGTGTTTGTGGATTGCTGTATGTGACATAAATCAGTTGGACCAGGGATATTGGGATTACATGGGTAGTGTCTTCAATTCCCCAGGAGACCGGGATGTTCCTGCAGCCTGTGGTGTATGAGTAAAGACAAGGGCTATAATGGTACAGTCATAGCTTTTATTTCTTTTCATTCACTGCCATTATGAGTGGCCAAGTGGGAGAAAACCGTTCACAGTTTTTTCCATCAGCCTGATAGTTGTAACTGTGAGCGGAGGTGTCAAGCAATCCATTTTTCTGAGGTGGCACACTCCCACCATCCATACGTTAATGTTCACAATCAACCACGTCGTTACCGGTAATTATCTGCTTTAGCTTCTGTGTTTATGACCAAAGACTTGTCAGTAATTAACCACAGCTAAAATTGAATGACACCAACAGACGGGGGGAAAATTAGAGGAAAAACAGTACAGGTCTGAATGCTTGACTCCTACAGTGGCTCTGTTATGCTATGGGAAACATTTTGCTGACATGGTCTGGGTCCACTTGTCCCTTGTTAGAGGGAGGGGTCACTGCAAATCAATACCAGCTTCTGAGTGATCATCTTTATTCTATGATAAAACATTTCTGTCCTGATGGGAGTGGTCTCTTCCAAGATGACAGTGCCTCCATTCACAAGGGCACCAGGGGTCACCGAATGGTTTGATGAGTATGCAAATTATGTGAATCATATGCTACGGCCTTTACAGTCACCAGATGTTAACCCAATTGAACACCTGTGAGATTTTGGACCGATGTCATCAAAACACCAAATGAAGGAATATCTTTGGGAAGGATGGTATTTATCCCTCCAGTGGAGTTCAGAGAGTGTAGAATCAATGCAGTAAAAGATGCACTGAAGCTGTTCAAGCAGCATATGGTGGCCCAACACCTTACTAATATCCTTTATGTTGGTTTTTCCTTTCATTTGCCCCCTGTCTGTATAAACAATACGTCGCATTCACTAGCAAATATTGAGCAAGTAAATGTTAGTGAAAAGGCTTTTAACTCAGGGGTAACGTTAGCTGGTTAGCTAGCTAGCAACATTGATTCTTCACAACAAAATCAAAAGAGTATAATCCAGTCATAGGCAGAGTAGGCAGGTCATGACATCACCATCCTGGGAAAAAAAAAATTAAGCGCGTAAAAATTCTCCTCATGTCTATCCCCTGCTTTGTAGGACACATTTCAGTGCTGCATATCTGTTCTGATCAAATTAATAAACATACCTACTAAAAATAGCAAAGGACAACAAGCCAACACTAATTATTCATGCATAAGTCACTTTAAATAGGGAATTGCTGAGGCTCTAATTAGAGAGTAGCAAATACTACAAATAAACACATACAGAAAAGTGACTTTTTTTATAAAGGCTAATTGAAACACTAATTAAGCACAGTTAAATCATTTAATCTTATATTATATTTCAGAATGCACCTGCCCCCTAATTAAATGGGCATGACACCTCTGATTGTGAGTCAGAGATATTTCTGACAGCCATAATCCATGAAAAAACACCATCCCCATTACTGTACATCTGCAGGAAATCCAGTATTAACTCTAACTGTCATACAGTGCTGGTGATGCTTCGAGACAGATTTGGGATTTTTGGCTCTATGAATAAAATGTACTTGGCTAATGAAATAGGAGCTGTACACTGTGTTTATATATAGTGTCACTTGTCTGGGCTCAGTGTCCATTCATTTAGTTTGACTGTAAAACTAAAAAACGAATATTCTACAGGCAGAAAACAGATGGTTTTTATGTTGATATGACATGAATGCAGCATACAAACATTTAGGAATTTTTACAATATTTGTCATTTTTAATGTTGAGGTGGCCGAGGTGACATTTTATCATCTGTTATTATTTGGATATTGCACAGGCATGATGGTGCCAACAGGACAGCAGTATCCGAGAACATTTTTGTGCACCAGAAATGATGTAGTTTTACATTATTGCATTTCCAGTTTGTTTTTTAAGCAGAACAACATGTAACATTATGTTAAGGTGACACCATTAATGAGCTGAGAAGTGTTCAGTTCAAAGGTGTCTGACTAGATTGGACCTGTTTATTTTGTGTTACCTTTGTATTTTATGGATGAAGACACATCAGACATGAATATAAATGAATGTGAACTGCCACAGGTGATCTGTATCTGAAAGAAAATTTAAGCTCTCTAAATAATTGACCTCTGCAGTCTCATTTAGCTACAAAGTGGTGCGTCTCTGCTCTGTAGTGGAAACCTCATTTACCACCAAACCTGTCAGTAACAAAACTGTTCACAACTAGCTTGGATTATTTTTTCTCAGGGGGACAAACAGGCTTATTTCTCAGCTTGAGTTTTTTTCAAAGGGTCTTGAAAGGATTTCATCAGACCAAAAGAATGTATAATTCTTGGGTTTAAGTAAAGCATTACATTACTAAAGGTTGGTTTTCACCACACCATGATGACATTTCTACGAAATATGTGGTACAAGAGGTGCAGGGCTCTCACGTAATTATGCTCTTTGTATTAGTGCTCACATTCTTCAACAAATGATTAGCTGTAATAATGTTCAAAGAAATATATGAATGCTTGAATATTAGAATGCTTTAAGTGGGGAGAAAAAAGTTTGCACTGATTAAGACAGAAGGCTACATTAGACCTAAGGCTGTTATAAATATTATATTTTAGGTGTCTGTGTTAGATTTTTGCTAATTCAAAGGTGGAAAAAATAACTCCTCAGACGGGAGAAAAAAAGCTTTAGTTGCAGCATGATTTCACAGCTGTATTATTATAACTCATCTTTAGCTGCTGGGTGATTGATAGGTAGGCAGCTGTTTGTGCTTTAATGACCACTTGGCACATCAGATGGGGAGATCCAAGTAATTCTTTATTAACAGCCCCAAACAAAGAGCCGCCGAAGTATAAAGTGGCTGTAAATGAAAGCGGCGAAAAGTACAGAGGGAAAAAAAAAGGAGAAAACAGACAGTTGGCCACGTCTGGCGATCCTTTAAATTTAATTAAGGGATCTGACGAGGGAGAGTGTGTATCAGTGACAAGAGCAGTCTCTGTGCTGCTGATTGAAGGATCACCACATTCTCATTAATTGCTCAATCAACCAAAGGAATGTGATCTGTGCTAATTAGAAGGACTCTCCTTCCATCATGGGGCTGCAGTGTAATTACAGCCAGTCTGGGCCACACTGTGTAATACCACTTTTTGTCCTGTGGTGCTCCCGTTGTCTGCAGAAAAAAACAGTCTGCAGTCACACGATAATATAATTATTGCATTTACTTTGATTATGAGAATAATTAAGCTGTTTACTTGCATTGCAGTTAAAGGCTTTGTTGATATTCCAGCTTTGTGCAGGCTTGGATACTGTGGTTAGTGACTGAATTAGGTCATTTAGAGAGAAAGTGTTGAATAAATACAAGCCTTGTAAGGCATGTTATCTCTTCTGAATTAATGAGTCTCGTACATCAGAATAGGTGTTTACCTGAGTCATTATAGTATCCCAAATATTCATATCAGTGGTGTGCATGTAATAACATCCGCTGATAATTTGACATTTCTTTTCTTATTGATTTTCCAGCAGTGCTCGGACTTCTTACAATGCTGAGAAGTGTTTTTGGAAGTTAGCTCTTGTTAAAGCGAGCAAAGGAAATGTCATCTGTGTTTTCTGAAATATGAGTGAGAAGTGTATTTCAGTCATTTATCGACTTTCTCAGCAACTGAGGAATTGGAACAACAGATCTACAGCGAAGGTGGTGTGGAGCTTACATAAATAATAAAGATGCAAGACCTAGATGAAGGTAGGTAGTTATAGCAGAGAGCCAACAGGATCATGTAGAGAGGTAACCATGCAGCCAGGTTGGATTATCCATATATCACACCGGGTGAGTGTCCAATTTGCTGTGCTGGGGGGAATCAATATGAAAAAAATGAAAAATGCAGGCCTAAATATGTCTCATGGTCTGAAACTTCAGATATAACATTTATAAAACACTTTATTTATAGTTCATTAATAAGAATATAAATATTAATAATAAGAAATCAGTTAAAGTGTCCGCTGCAGTGCGTCTTTCAGCACCACAGAGGTGTGGAGGCAAATCAAGAGGGACACTGTTTATTTCAGTAATCAAATGCAATCCAAGACCATTTTACTGATCCACCCTGCTGTTTGAAATAAGACGAGAAGAAAAATCAAGTCATTTTTTATGAATGTTGTATCTGCCACCAGGAAAATAAAAAATGCCTTTTCATTTGTAGATTTTGAAATGAAAATCAGATTCTGTTTTCACTCCTTTTTAATTTATTTTTCTGAAAGCAACAGAATAACAAAACCACCATCATTTCTAATAGCCTACACACTGTATTACATTGTCTCTATGTGCTATTCCTTAAACCTTCCCATCACCTCAACTGGCGCTCTGTGATCATTGAGCTGTTGAAATGACTGCTTGTAAGACACATTATGGGCTCGCCTGATTCAGTATATGTGTGTAATGATTTATTTAAATATACTCTGTAATGGTTTTCCATGGAGTCCTCATGAGGGCCATTTATGATGAAAATAATGATATTTAGCATGATGTGTTGCATTGGGATGTGAGTTGCATTCAGTGTAAGAACTAGTTAGCATGTGTAACTATAATGTCAGGTGTTTTTGTTGTGTGTTTAGCCTGTGCTTTAGCAATAAGTTAATGTGAATCTATGGTCTTTATACTCATAGTAACTTCACTTTTCTGTGTGTAAAGTGGGAGGGGGGGTACTTCAAGTGTGGCCACCCTTGCTCGCCATACTGTGCTAATCCAGGCCTGCTGTGCGGGATAATACAGCTTTGTCATTTTCATGCTTTGGGAATTAAATGTGTGGCATTGCTGGTTGCTCTCTGGTTTTGAAGTTCCACTTTGGTGTTTCCAAAAGAGGGAACAGGATGAAAAACATGTATTTAAAAGCCCAAGTGAAACAGCAGAAGACATTATGGTGTACAGTATTTATTATTCCAAATTTGAAGCATTGAGATATCAGAAGAAGAGAGCCAGGAAGTTTAAAACTGGTCGAAAGTGTGTGCTGGTATTTGCTTTTCGCACTTACTGGTACAGCATGAGGTAGCTCAGTGGCTCCCAACCTCTCTGGCTTGTGATCCCGTGAAATTAAACTGTCTCTCTGTGACCCCTCATCACAGGTTACAGCCTCAGTGTGGACAAGAAGAACTATGAAAAGTTCAACACAAGTGATTTCTCTTTCTCAGATTTTTTCATTTGAAGGATTTTTAGAGGCTCCAAAAAGGTGAAAGCATCCAGTATTTCACAGGAATAAATCCAAAATTTGAAAAAAGGCAGAAAAAAATCAACAGTGTAATAGAAATTCTATCTCTTTACTTTTAGGTACAGCCTTTCCTCACAAGAATAGTATAGGTATTAAAAAAACAGGTGGCAAAAAAAAAACAACACAGTTACATTTAGACCATCTACTGTAACAGTCTTAGTTATTATGACACGGGGAAGTGCCTCAGTTCAGATGATGTCATTATAGGGTGACAAATTTCAGAAGTGGCGGGTTGGGTGGATCGCTGGATAGATAGAAAGATGGCAAAAAAAGGACTTTGCTGCAGGAAGCTGCTGTTCGCTTCCCATTTCCAACCACAAGTGGCACGTTTCCAAACACGAGTTGGGACAATTTAAAAAAAAACAAAAAAACTGCAACTTCAATTTTTGTAGAATTTACTGTTGCCATGATGACAAATGTGTCATTACGTGAAGGAAGTAACTTTAACCATGTTTCAAGTGATCATTTTATCCAATCATTATCTCTACCTAACTATAACCAAGTGGTTTTTGTGCGTAAACCTAACCAGACTTTAACCACAGCACTGTCACCATAAACATGATTTTCTATGATTACAGCTGATAGAGGCAGCATATTAGAAAACGCTCCTGTGGGTCGTTCTGGAGTGCAGGAACAATTGACCTATGTGATTGTCTCATTATGAGGATGTGTTGTTTAATCATCTTGTGACACCCAATTTCTGTCTGGGGACCTCCTAGTTTGGAAATCATTGAGTTAACTCTTAAAGTTGCAGTTAGTAATTTTTTGGTATTAATTGTTTAAATAACTGCATATTTTGACATTGAAAGTTGGTTAAAAAGTAACTTGTTTGTTCCTTTTTAAAACTCTAAACATCTCAGCATCCGTTATGACTCAACAGTCATTTAGACATGTTATCATTATATGCTGTGAGACTGTAAAAGTAATCATCCATGTTTAAGACTGATACATATATCCAGCATGACGGATTTTGTGAGTTGTACTCTCTTGTGAGGGCAGCAGTGGGCGAGGTGAAGTGGCAGGCAGGAGATCAGATGGCTCTGTCCTCCATGCAGATCCCCGAGCCCTCGCCGTCCCACGGATGCAGCTGCTCCTCTGCTCTCCATTTGCGGCCTCCCCTCCCGTAACCTCCCACTCAGGCCCCCGAGTGGAAACCTACATTCACATTCACCTACAATACAGTCTCGGCACTCTTGTCAAATTTATAGTCACTGTTTGACATTGAATACGAGGATATGCAACTTTTCACCTTGAGGCAGGAAATGTGTTGTTACTCCCACCTTCATTTCCTTCAGCTGGTCAAAGTCCCGCCTCAACACCCGTCACTCATCTCCATGAGCCATCTATTCCTCTTGCCTGAGGCAGAGGTAACAGGCATCAGTGCAGTCGCCACAGGCACTGACAAACACAGACAATATACAATAAAACAAAAATACCCTGGTTGTGGACAAGTCTCATCTGGTGCTTGTTTAACTCCCACAAACATTTTGCAACTTTGAGAGCAGAGCACACAGTCAGCTGCAGACCATCAAATTTAAACTTCATTACATCATTGATTATTCACTAAGACTTTCAGCTTTTTTGCTTTCATCAGGGTGGCTTCTGAAGTTGTTTGTGGTTTTTCTTACAGTCAGTCAATTATTCATGTGACTTATTGATGCATAATAATCTCCAAGTATATAAAACAACACCCCTATCATCATGTTACTTTTTTTTTAACCATATATAATATTTACTCATTAATACAATATTTTTAAACTTATTTTTCTATTCAAACATCTTCCATTTTTAGTCAATTTCTAAGTCAATCTACAGTTGGCTTTTACCCCCTCCATTAACTTTAACTCATATTGTGGACATTATGCAGCATATATAATCCAGTGGACTCTACATAAAAAGGCTTTAAAGTGAAGCTTTAAAGCTTTGCTGGACTCAAGTGGCAATGAGGGGATAATGTAATGCTAAAACAACTGTAGCACAATTAAAGAAGAGTCATAAAGTTGGTGAAGACTTACACAGCAAAATATCTCAAGTTTGCAAACATTAGCCACTGTTCACATGAGACCAAGTAAGGCTGTAGCAGTTTATCTCCTGAGCGTATTGGACTGAGCAAGGATGGGTTTTAGTGCTTATAAATTCAACTATTCATTTGTAAAAAGAAGGTTATATTATTTCTTATTTTAAAGGTTACATTGGCTTAAACCCCTCGTGGGCTTAAAGCAACCAGTTTGCAAATCCAAGCTGCCTCTATCTTAAGGAACATTTTCTCCAAATCTAATTTTGTCTTTCATTAAAACACCCTCTCAGTAAAGGGTAGAGACCATGATTATTCATTTCCATTTCAATGTGCTGCAATTGGATACATTTCTTTTACCCGTAGATGTGGTATTTTTAAGCCACATTATAAATGGATGGACTGAATATAAACAACATCAGTTTGGTGAATAATGCTGACATGCTCATGTTAACAATGTTAAAATGCCGCTAAGCATATGTATTTATTCACAAACCAAAGAATTGGACAAATTAAAATGTTCACCTGATTTTGGAACTGGGTGAAAAGTTATCACAGGTCATGCTCTTGGTAACTGAATGTCTGTATGAAAATGTATGGCATTTAATTCAGCCCAGCAGTTTTGGAAATATGTCCACAACCACAAATGTTCACCTCTGAGTTATCTCAGGAAATATTGGAACTACCAAAGTCATAAGGATTCATCATCTGGAGACCATAAATGTTTGAACAGTGTTTCATTGCGGTCCGTATTTGTTGAGATGTCACTGTTGCTATCCATGTAGCTTTGCCACTTGCAAGTCTAAAAAATACACTTTAGGCAAATATGGCATCTCTGTTAGACATACATTTGAACCTCTTGATATTTTGGTCATTAATAGTCAATAAAAGTCTTATCATCTACCGTATGTGTGTCCCTTCTCCCTTGTCTCAACATTTCAGGTATCCAAAGCAGCTGCAGACCTGATGGCGTACTGCGACGCTCACATACGTGAGGACCCTCTCATCGTGCCCGTTCCCGCCTCCGAGAACCCTTTCCGGGAGAAGAAGTTCTTCTGCACCATCCTCTGATGACCTGCTGGTAGAGCTGTTAAGGTGCAGGCATGGCGTTGCCTGACTTCTTCTGTCTTCACCACACCTGAAGCTACTGGCTGTAGGCGTTGAGTTGAGTTTTGCCAGGTGGACACTCTGTTGTTGGTCAGCTCTGTCCCGGTGGCTGAAGGTTATGGGGGAGTCAGCTACCAAACTGGCAGCCCAGTGAGCGTATCATGTCTTGTTAAATAGGTTTGTTATTGCTTTGTTATTAGAGAACAGCCTTGCTCAGTGCTTAATGAGATGAGAGATGTTTTTTCTTTTTTTCTTTTTATTTCTTTTATCGTGCTAGATCTTAACATGCCTCAGGAAACAGAAATTTGCCCAGTGTCTTCAAGTTTTTTAAACATTTATTCCCCTTTCCCTTTATCTGAATAGAAAACATGAATCTTTGTATTAGCTTGAACATCATTTCAGTTAGTTTTCTATTGCTCTCAGTGTGCAGGTTGGACTATTTGTAGCAACACTCACTGAAAGCACCACTAAAATGTGATACTTCCCTTACTAGTGGCTTCTATTTCAATTTGCCTCCAGAGTCACCCACAATTAACCCGCTCATTTCAGTAGCGTGAACAGTCAGATTCAGATTACAGCCAGAAAAGACAACCTTATCTCACATAGTCAATTATTTCAGGGTGTACAATCCACACTCGTAATAAGAATGAGACGGCTGCAAATCAGTTCTGTTTGCAAATAAATAAATAGAGTCTATTTATTGAAGGGTGCAGAGCTAATGTTTCAACAGCGAGATGAGTTCTTCAGGGTTATCACTGTGCAAACAACCCTTAAGTAAAAAAATTATTTATGAATCTGCCGTCTCCTTTCCAAACCCACTCTAATGCATTCTACCTTTGCTCTTCTGTTTGATTTACTGTGCATATACACTTCAGATCAGAGACACTTTCACTTAATCCTGAAGCACCCCAACTGGAATATTTTTACAAGTTGCAGGATATATTCTCCTCTTATTTCCTTAACAGTCTCATTTGTTTTCTGGGCATGTTTCCTGGGCCTGATTCTTTTTTGCCTGTCCTAGAGTGAATGGCAAGGCCTTTGACATTAATGCCAAACCAGAGGCCTGCATGTTTCTCTGCTCCTTTTTGACGGCCTCCTCTGTTTCCGAGGGGCCGTAGGTCTTTTAGAGTGTACAGTATGTTTCAGTGCCAATTTCTGTGCGAGCGGTGTAATCTTCACACTGTAGTCCCACAGACCTTTTCTTTTCTTTTTTTTTGGTTTTGTTTGATCTGGAAGAAAAAGCACACTGTCGAAACATTTCCTTTACATGGTAGTTTAAATAGCATTTGCTAATTTTTACGATGAATTGTTATGATCGTTATTAATATTGTTATTATCAGTAGTATAATTGAATATTTGTTGCACAGCACTGACAGCTACATGACGTGTAGTGCTACTAAGCTTGTATGATACTTAGGAGAAAAAACATTTATAAATCATGCAACTATTGATACTATCTGAGTATTTTTTAAATATAATGATAAGGGTCGGTTTACATATTATGATCCCTTCGGTGGTTCAGGCTTTTTGCATCGTAATTTCTGTAAAATTAAAAAGTAATTTCCTCTTGGTACTTGAATAGCCATCGCATTAGGAATTAAACTCTTGACATTGGACTGTCACCAACACAAACTATTGGAATCTTTTCAAACTGTTTTCAGGATGATAAATTGTCTTTATTTCCTTTCTGAAAACCTGAGATTAACCTCAGGGCGCTCTCACTGACCTCATCTGAAGGATGGTGACAAATCTGAAACAAGAAATATAACGGCTAGAGATGAATATTGCATGGATTTATTTCTATCTATAACAGAGAGAACTATTATGATATGAAATATTGCCTCTTCATTGACTTTCTGGGTGCTACTCTGCACATGATAATCTCATTGGAGTACGGATATGTGCAGCTGTATTCATGAATGGTATAATCGTTTTGGAGAAAAAAATAGCATTTAATTAGCAGGCTTTGTAAATCCTTTTGATGGATAAAATGAATTAAAGGAAAACGGCAACCCAAATGTGCTGTGTCTTCAATATTTCTGCCTCCTGTCTCGCACTGACATTTTGAGATACAGTCTGTGTGATCACACTGGTATCATAAAAAGGCCACTGCAAATCGAAGAGGAGCATGATATTCTGGCGTGTGGTGGAGACCTCCTGTGGCTGAACTGAACCACAGGCCATCTGGATGCACCGTTCATGTATTGTGATTCAATTCAGCTGCAGCCAGTTCGCCTGCTACACTATAGTCATTGCAAAAAAGCCAGCTCTGCAGGTTGAATGAAGAGTGACCTCAATGATAATTTAGGCTGCTGATGTCGATATTGAAATTGTGTGTTGTAGATATTTCATGTGTGTGCATGTATTAGAGTAGACTGAAAAGACCACTTTCTTCAATTTTGGCTGATATTGGTTTATTTTAAAATACCTTTCAGACTCTATTACATTGTACTTTAAGGTTTAATGATCATAGATCAGAGTTTTTTTGGCCAAATAAGTTTGAGTATACAAAGTAATCAACTTGATGGGTTGCTATAATATTCAACATAAGTTATAAAGTTAGAAAAACTGATTGTACTAAATGGACACTTAATGGCATCAATAAGGCAAATGCAAGAATCACCTATTGATTTTTCCATTCCAACCCCAAAGGAAAAGGATGTAATTAATTTAATCCTCAGCGCAGCTTTAATGTGGATTATTATGTACATTCATTCCAAGTAAGTCAATTTAATTATAAAGCTCAAAATTACATATTTGTCCCAAAGGGCTTTGCAGCATCCTCTGTTTTTAGACCCCTCCAGTCGGATAAGGGAAAAAGCTTTTAACTGAAGAAACATTCCAGGTACTACAGAGAAAGATATGAGTTGTAGATACCACAAACTAAAATTAGACATTTAAAGAAAACTGCTCTTAGTATTGTGTAGTATGCACTCGCAGTTCTCAACTGAGACCAGATAGGATAAAAAGAAATCTATATAGATCCAGAGAAAAGTGCACTGAGTGCCGTGTTTTGAACTCAAAGGAGAAAAGGGAAAAATGCAGACATGTGGGTTAGAATAGTGTCAGCAGAGCATAAGTAGGTTTCAACATATAAATAAGCTATGTCAGAGTGTAAAACATAAACAACACAGTAGGATAGGCGAGGCTGGGTATCAGCAGCAAAGATGTGTTGCACGAAACCCTGAACATGCTATGAATATCCTTTTCCTTTCAAATGAATAATGTTGCAGAGAGAGAACTAAATCATTGTAATGAGTATATGAATATGACTCCAAAAAGAATTATATAATGCACAGGAAAGTAATTATCCCTGGGGCAGTAGGTTATCTAATACCAGGAATCTGTGCTAGAACGATTTTCCAAATTGAGCAGTGAGCACCAAAAGTGTGCGCAAAATACACGAGAATAGTCATAATTTCTGATAAGATTATTTATCTGCAGTCACAGCATGCTGTTTTGCAGCTGTTCCTCAATGATTTCGATTTATAACATTGAATTAGAGAACATTGCATGTCTGTCTTTCCCATTACGGTATTTTCCCTGTAAGGGGTGGCAAGGTCTTCAAAATGACATTCATGTATCTCTGAAAATCCATTAAAATCAATGCAAATGAAATGTTTACAAGCATGGAAACAGTCGCTTATGGTTGCACGGCCCACTCGCCTCTCGGCAGGAGAAGCACTGGTGCTCGAAGTCAGAAGAAATCCTCCTCAAACATCCCTCTCCATTTACAATAGATTCCATTTAAATGATTTATATGCAGCACACAGTTGCAGATTTAATAAAGTTATGTTGGAATCTTAAAGCTATAACATGTCACCTGGGTTTTAGGACAATAAAATGACTCATGTTCATTTTCTACTTTGTCTAGAAGGTTTTTTATCGTTTTAGTTGTAATTTACAATGAAAGCTGAGGCAAAAAAAAGGCAGCAAAACTGGCTTTATGAGATAAACATGATACAGTCCACGTCAGCAATGCTGTTTGTAGTTCTTATCAGTGTTTTAGCGTTTCAATTTATCTCCAAGGGACCATGATAAACTGTTTACTCTGCTTACTATACTATTCTGTTTAATGTGGTTTTAGTGGGAAATGAAACTGCATGGTGCCCTATTTATTAATGAAGACATTTTAAGCACTACAATGCATGCTGGGTTGTTCAAAATTATAGTAGGAAGGGGTACAATAAATGGATACTCTCAGAAATTATTTTAAATACCAGACTGTTTTACATTGTTGTGTTGCAACTTCTGCTTAAAGTCCCCATCCACTCAAAAATGACAAAAAATCACTTTGACACTATGATTTCACATATACAGCTACTGAAAGTTTCTCTGTTTAACCAAACATCTGAGTTTAAGGCTTGTACCCTTCAAGCAGGATTTGTGACATTACATCAACTAGTTTAGAAGCTAGTCCTAGTCCAGTATCCATGTTACACAAATGTGATGTGAAAACCTGAAGCCCCCACTGCACATACATTGATAATGGACTTTACATTAAAGAAGAAGACATCTTATCTTCAGCACTTTAGCTTTTGATTCAGAAAATATTTACATATTCATATGTTCTGGATTTTTAACAAGGGAGAAAGAGTTGATGTCATTTTAAGAATTTCTGACCAAATAATAGAGATTTTTAAATTGAATAACCACATCAGACACAAATGATTATGTTTTTATTTATTTATATATTTTATAGCAGTAGCATTTGTATATGTCAAACAAATAGTATGGAAGGAATAGGCTATTTATAGCTCTATAGTTCCTTTAATACCAATAGCTCTACAATGATAATATAATATAAATATAAAATAATGTGACTTAAATTAGTATTTCCCATTATTTTTACCTACTTATATTTTGTATACCTACTACCAAATTACAATAAAACTATATCTATTTTCAGGCTTTTACTGTATTTGATTGGCTATAGCGTGTTGAACTCCATGTCCCAGAGTGCACCGCGGGAGGGCTCCTCGTTTCCCATTGGTGCAACTCTCTGAGCAGCGGAGGCAGACATGAGGCAGTGGTGGTGAGAGCCCGGCGGAGAGCTGCGGAGCTGAAATGAAGCGCACACACGGAGCAGCTCACACCGTGTAGTGGCGAGCGGCTCAGGAAGAGGCTCCACGCCGCTAAAGCTGAAGGCTGCTCCGGCTGAATGAAGGGCTCCGTCCATGCGGAGGCTAGCGCTCATTCTGCTGCCCTGTGCTGTCGCCGTCCTGGTGCACTTGTGGTTGGCACAACGACCCTCCTCCACCCCGCTGGACAACAACACACACTCCGGTACTTTTTTAGAAACATTTTTTTATAGCCTGAACCTCAAGCCTCGCAACTTTTTGTCTTCCGTCCACTCCGCCCCGGTGTTTGTTGTGGTTGATAGTTTGTGTCTTTAACAGGTAGTTGACGCTTGCTGGTTTGAACGTGTGTCCGTGCAGGATAGTGTTTGTTCACATGTGTGTTTGAGTGTGAAATCATGTAACTGTTCAGTAGTGTTGGGCGTTGCTGGGATAGTCTCACGTTGCCTTGTTATAGAGAAACTACTGTGCTATGTCTCACATGGATTATCACTGATGATCAGGAGTATACTAGTAGAGGATAACCCGGACTAATCTAGTCTGGTCACTTTTTTAATTAGAGGAATATCGTTTAACCACCTTTTGATGCATGAAGACAGTAATTTTCATATGGATGCATTATAGGGATGCAGCACAGTAAGTCAGTGCAAACTAGATATAAGAGGAAACTGCTGTCAGGATCAGGAATGAAAATAATAAATCATGCTCACCTCAAAGTGTGATTTTATGTGTATTTTATCTGTGGTTGTTGCCTTATCTTTGTCACCAGCTGTAGTTCATGTTTTACACCATCCTCATATTTAATGCCTCATCACAGGGCTGTTTTTGTGTGGAAATGATGAGGCAGTGACAGTGGTTTCTGTGCCCGATGCAGATGAAGTGTTACCTTTCTATGAAGTTCTGGTGGGAGTGCTGTCAGCAAGACACCATTATGAGCTGCGACAAGCGATAAGGGAGACCTGGCTGGGCTACCTCCGAGATCACCCCCACTTCCAGCACAGGTCTGTAGGGTGGGGCACCAACTTCACCACTTACTTTTCTGTCTTTTGTATGTTTTGTTTTTTTTCCCTTCCTTGTCAGATTCATATAGTGGGCAAAAAAAAAAGCCTTCAGCTGGCAGTGAATAACTGACTGCTCCATCAACCCTTTTATCTTTACCTGACCAGCGGCCAATATTGTTCTCGCTTTCATTCTTCCTTTTTTACCCATTTCCTTCTCATTCAGCGATCTGAGCACAGATACGGTGTGATGGCCTTTAAGCAACCCTCAGTAACCATGGTAACGGAGGGTGGATAGATGGACAAGCTTTAGGGGGAAAAAAAAACACATCTTGTAGCCTAATATCGCACAACAAAAGATGAATGCAATAGTGATTGTGCTTGTTTTCAGAGTGGGGGTGAAGTTTATCGTCGGCGAACATGGGTGTCCCATTCCAGAGGAGGACAGAGAGGATCCGTACTCCTGCTCTCTCCTGAACGTCACCGAGCCAGGTAAAAAAAGAAAAGAAAAACACACACACTCACACACACACTCACATACACTAATGAGTGGACATCTGCGGATTCAATACGCAGAGATGCTCTGGGTATGATCTGTTGCTTGCACGCACAATTGTCAGTAGTGGAGCTGAGGCAGAAAAACAGGAGAGAAGTTGATAGAATGAGAAGAATGAATGTTCAGGGAAAAAAAAGTAAAACACCTTTTATTCGTGTTCATCCACTGCTCAAGGACACAGCTCTCTTCCTTTCCATAACCAAGGCCGAAACAGAAGTCTCTCACAGTCAACGCAGCAGCTGCAGCCGTAACGAGAGATGCGTACTAACGCTTGAAAAGTAAAGCTATATGAAGCACTGACACACTGTATGTGAAATAATTGAAGAGGCTTACTGTCAGCTTGAAAGTGTTCAGTAATTGTTATTTCTCTCACCTCCACAGAGCCAGTCCAATTCAGCAGCTCCGCTACTTTTTGCCGCTCGATTCAGTGTTTGCTGCCTTCATGAAAACATAATTACTGCTCATCAGAATAGGCTTTTTCAGACAGTGACCTTTGGGGTCATGACAATATTTTATTTTTCCAGCCCATTCGCCGCACTCCAGCATGTTAATGGTTGTAAGTGTTGACGTGATTGGCTTTAGAATGGGAGAGAGGAGGCAGCTCTGGTGCGGGGTGCTCCCCGTGATTGAGAGAGGAGGAGACAATGGCTGCTTTTAAACACAGTTGGGTACCTGACTCAGGATTCAGGTCGTTAAACGGACAATTAATTGTTGTTGAAATATGTTTGTCTGCGCTGCATTCATCACAGGGATTTTTTGCTCAGGACTACAATAAGGTGAATGCTAAACAGTGTCTGTGACTACTGACTTTGATTTAGTCATTCTGGTCCCAATGCAAGGTGCGTGAGCTTCATGCTGGTGAGAAAGTCAAAACCTTAATGACATTCAAAGACTTTAAGACTCAGAGGGGGGGAAATAAAGACTTGATGGATTTATAGTGTTTAATTGATCGATTTGTCAACATGTTGTGATTAGTCTATTGAGAGAAAATTACTTACTACTAGTTACTAGTTTTGACAAGGGAGTCATCTTTTAATGAAAAAAAAAAGCCAACAATTCTGATTCCAGCCCTGAAATGTGAATATCTGCTGTTTAAAGTATTCTGTTATAGTAAATGGAATATCTTAGGGCTTCATACTGTTGGTCATACAAAACAAATTTCTTGTTTTAATTGCTTTTTAAGCTCTGTGAAAATGTGAATGATATTTTTATATTTACTGACTTTTATTGACCAAACAATTGAATTAATCAATTAAAAGTAACTAATAATGACCATAACTGTTAGATGGAGCACTGCTTGTGTATGATGCATGATTTACTTTTGAAATGTAGATTTTGAATATTACAGACCATTAGTTATTGATTCATGTTAAAACAAATACGGGCTTACACTAATGCTAGCAGCTCTTTGAGGTTGTACTTGAGCAAAGTGCTTAATATCATACTAAACACAAAGTACAGCTGAAGCTGATGGGAGTGTCATGAGTTTGCAGATATTTATATATAAATAAAGTATTGGACATAATACATGTTTGACCTCATGATGGCACCACATAAAAAGTCAGGAAAACAATTCACAGCTTGTGGCGACCGTGAATGTGTCTACCACATTTCCCAAGTTGTTGTAATATTGCAATAAAGGACCTAAAAAGACAACCTCATGACAGTGCTGGAGGAAAAGTCTAGATAGATGAATAGCTGCATGCACAGGGTTAAAATAATATTACTTGATAGCAAAGAGTCATATAGATAAAGAAATGAATAAAAGTACCACATAGTCCTTGAAGTATTATTGCTTAGAGTGGTAGAGAGGAGAAAGAGAGAGAGAGAGAATTGAATTGAAGCCAGATTGTATAATGATGTCTCTCACACCTTTAATTTCACTTATCAAACATTAATTATAGATCCACTTTATCATAAACATTCAAACCAGCATTGTTATTTTTGCTTGTGCCATCAGCCATAATTATTCCATAAGTGCCTTTCAGTTTTAAAAGATATAATCCAACCCAAATCTCAAATCAAACTCTGCTCATTATTCCATCAGTGGCGCAGATGAGAGGGTCAGTTATGAAGCAGCTTAGCAGCTGTTGAAGTGTATGATGTCAGGATGTGGCAGGTGGCAAGATTCAGAAAAAGGCTGGCTTGTCTTTCTGCAATATTAAGTGCCATCATCGGTTGTATAAAGCCAAGATGACATCAAATAACTTCAAAGAATTGCAGAACAGAGTGCTAATTGATTTTTAATATCTTGTAATATTGTGCATATTTTAATTTTTCATCTAGTTTTTGTGTGTCAAATCGTTGTAATCACGACGTTGCTGTCAAGGTGCACCGAGCGCGCTGGAAACACTGCGGTGGCTGCCACACACACTTAACCTTCTGCAGTCACCTCACCAGCACATCTTCACCACCTGCACTCATACTGTATAAATTAATTTACACTCATGCGGTGTAAATTAGAAAGACGCATGTATGCTGGATTTTGGAGTAAATATAAATGAACAAAGTGTTTATTGTGGCATAGTGCATGAGTGTAAAAATGACTAAAACTGGGAACTGGCCCGCTGCAGGGAGTCCACTTAACCAGAGATGTCTGACTTTATAATTTACAGGAATGTTTATTAAAGATGTATAGGTTTTGTTTGGGTTACACACATAATGTCAAGATGTCAGAAAATAGGGAAATATAACACCATAAGTCTGTTCATGACTGTTGCGGACCTTCCTCTGCACCTGTCCAAGTTACAAGTGACACTGACTATCGACACTGATTGGTCAGGTGTCTCGAGACAAAGAGAGACACTGATTAATCCAGCAATAGGAACATGTGCATCAATATTTGTGAAGGCTTTTGCATTGATCCTTTATGGTTGAATGTGGGCGAGTAGAGGGTAGGTTATGAGACTGATCCACGAGCACATGTTTCCAGGTGGACTGTGATTTATAAAGGGAAACATGCTTGCATTTGTGTGTATGCATGGTTTTATAAATCTGATTTTTTCAATGGGTTGCATGTCATTTTTGGGTTTCGTGCACATGTACACGTTTATTATGGATACTGGACTGTCTCATAATTTAAACCCTAGGTCATGAGCCTTTGCCATAGGCTTAGGGTTTTTTAAAGCCTGATGGATGTGGGGACAAAGGATCTCCTGCAGTGCAGTGAGATGAGCTGTTCCCCACAGATGCTTCTCTGGCCTTCCAGGGTGTTGTGGAGGAGATGACTGACATAGTCCAGGATGGCCTGCACCTTACTCTGTGTGCATCTTTCACCACAGTCCCCAGTGAGTCCAACCTCCTGCCAAGCGCTGAGCCAGCCTTTTTCACTGGCTTGTCCAAACGCCTAGTGTCCTTGTCTGTCACGCTGCCTCCCAGCAGACCGCAGCATAAAAGAGGTCGCTTGCCACCACCGACTGATAAAACATGCAGCATTTTACTGCAGGCATCAAAGGAACTAAACCCTCTTAGGAAAGAGAGATGTTTCTGCCCCTTTTTGGTAGAGGGCATTTTTGTTCAAAGACCAGCGCATCTTCTTGTCCAGATGCACACCTACAGTAAGTATTTGTAAGTCGACACAACCTCAGTGTCCACTCCTTTAATGTTGACTGAGGGAACTTTGACCTGTGTAAATCCACCATCATCTCTTTGGTCTTGGAGGTGTTCAGTAGGAGGCAGTTCTTATTGCCCAAGTTGCTGAAGGCTATTTAAAGTAGCCACTGTGTCCAATATAAATAGTTCCCTGTAGAGCATCAGTGCTGCTCACTGCCATCCCAGAGACACAGTTCCCCATGAACTGTGCTCGTCCTGTCAGGTAATCTTTGATCCAGGAAGCAAAGGAGGGATCCACCCCCATCCCTTCAAACTTGTCTCTAAGTATGGGGGGTTGGATGGTGTTAAATGTACTTGACAAATCAAAGAACGTAATCCTAACATAACCACCTAGCTCATCCAAATAGGAGTAGGCCCAGTTGAGCATGTAAAGGGCTCAGGTTAAAGATCCTCAGAAGTGGGTTACACAGTCAGGCTGTGCAGCATTAAGCGGTCTCGTACACACCACCGTCTGGGTCTTTGCATCAAGTTATGACAATATGTCCTCTGGAAACCATGAATTTTTGTACTTAATGTTGTGATATTCCATCAACATGTACTTACTGTAAGTAAAAAGTTTGACCTGCTGGTGGCGCTGGAGGAAAAGTCCAATAGTTGCAATCCAGCCAGTAGTAGTAGCAGTACTCTGAACTACAAATTCACTCTGACCTACAAATGTGAACGCCATGGTGGCGCTAGATGAAAAGTCAGAAGCTCACCAAAATCAGTAGACTTTATCCTCTTGGGACAGTGATTGGCCTTACAAAATGTCATGGCAATCCATTTAGTAGTAGTCCATCCAATATTAGTTAACTAACACGGCAGGTATTGTTTTCAAGTAACATTATCAAAATATTGTGATGATAGTCTGATTCAGTGCGAGTCCTGATGCCAGGGAGAACAGCAGGTGAGCCAATTGTCAATCACGGCTGTAAACCAACAGCCAGCCCATTAATGGAGCAATAATTTCCCAAATGACCACCAAAACACTTGGAGGGACTGAATTTACCGATTGAGACCGTAATAAATTATTGAAAAGATTGATTGACTCAGTATTTTATGAGAGAAGTTGAGGCTTTTTCTTTGGGAGTCTTTTGGAGCCAGCACATAGTGACCGTCAGTGGTATTGCACTTTAAGGGACCTCCGCATTGGCTTTAATTTAAAGCTGTAGTTGTTGCTGCTTGGTCTGGACCTAAGTGGTGGACCAACTGACAGAACAACAGAGCCGTCACTAGCGCCATGCTGCTAGCCACCAATTACCAATAAATACTAAGTAACAGTAAATTAACTGTTAATTATTTATGATTCACGCCAAGTTTTATTAATTTTTCTCTTGAATAAGTTGGCAATCCTGTGCTGGTCAGTGCCAAGAGAATCAATGCTGTTATTTGTTTGGACAAGTGTGCACAAACTAAGCATTTATATTTAGTCAGCGTAGGATACTAAATATCCTACACACCAATAAAATCCTGCAGCTCCATTCTGCTGAATGTGAGAAACATTTGGTTTGATAAACTTCTTTCTCTTTGTGATTCTTCACCTCTAATTGTCTTTATTTAGGAGCAAGCTGCAGAACTTGTGTAGAATGCATATAAAGTAAAAAGACTGCTTCCCTTTAACAGCCTTGATCTCTTCATTGATCTCCTGGGTAATAAACTGCTCTTTTGTAATTAAGAAACCACACTCACGGGCAGAAGCTCCAGAAGAACCAGCTCTTCAAAGTGCTGATGGCGTAGCTTTGTCTTCGTCTCTGTGAGCTCTCCCTCTCCCTGAAATCACACTGTCCTCATCACTGGAAAGAGACGGTCAGCATGTTGGGATTGTAATAAATTTCACATGTGCTTGTTTAGTAACTACCTGCCCTCCCTTTCTCCCAGTGACAGGGCAGGATGCAGAGATGGAAATTGTGACGGTGTCTGATCCCTCGGTACTCGTCCCCTCCGATGTGTCAGCCATCGCCCTGGATTTCAAGGTCCTCCACCCAGTGGTGATCACCAGGTTAGGGGTGTTTCCCAGCGGGAGCCAGCCTGAGCTACAGAGCAACGTGACCGTGAAACTTCTGCAGCTGGATCAAGAGGTAACAAAGCTTTGACCTATAAGTACAATGTATCTCATATGCTGCTTCTCTGTGGAGCCTTGTAGATACACATCGTGAAGGCAGCTGGAGGACTGGGACTTCTTTACCGCCTCAGTTATAGATATAAACTGAAACTGGTTTCTTGGAATACTACCGTAAAGATAACAGTGTCATGAAGTATTCAGTGTAGTCGAAGGTTAAATAGTTCAGAGTTAAAGGAAAGAAAATCATGAATATTTTATGGGTAAACATTTTTGATTTTTGCAGGAGGCAGTGGTTACTGCTCGCTTCAGTGCCATCAGCACAGGGACTCTCGTGAAGGGGATGTGGTATAAACCAGTGGAGCAGTTCATCTTGCCTAAGGTCAGTTTATCACATGAACTCAGGGCTGTAGTCATGAGTCACCAACACTCCAAAGAAATTAAAGTCTCTAAAATGTTAAATTATTATTTTTTCATAGTCAGCTGTTCACTTGTATTTTGTACAAGATTCACTCAGATGGAGCAGTTCTGTCAAAGACAATTAGTCTGAAGATCATAATCAACTCAACATAACTAATTGTCGTAATTGGTAGATTATTCTATTCTGGAAAGAAAACACTACAGTAAAGTAAATTAAATTATAAATTCAGTTTGAAAGACACTCAAACCCAGAAATGCCTATAAATAATACAGAGAACATGATGCCAGTGTCCTCAATGGAAGCTACAGTCCTGCATATACTGTTTTAAAAAGGGTTGGACAGAACACCATGCTACTTATGCAGAGAGGACTACAGTAATTGTTTCTTTCATTCAGGGTTTTGAGGGGACGCTGGTGTGGGAGAGTTTGGATTCAGCTGGACTGACCACAGTCAACTCCTCCTCTGTGCAGCTCAATGACGGAGGAGGCGTCCTCAAGATCTCCTCTGTAGGACTTAACAGATGGTCTCAAATATTCTATAACAAGTTTTAAGGAGCAGTAAAAGTTTAAAAAGTCAAAAAATGTTTCTTTTTTTTTAAATTACAGATCGCAGAGGGCATTTTGCCTCACAGAAGTGCTCTTGGATTTCCCGGTTTGGCTGGAGGGTTCACATTTACTATTTACGGTTGGTCCAAGCAACAGAATTAATTCTGAGCTTTTTATGAAAACAGTTCGATCAAATCGGCCCATGAGCCAACTGTCTGAAAAGGAGTCCCTATGTAAAAATGGAAAAAAACATTGTTCACTCTGGCAGGTTATGAGATTAGCTCCTTTTTCTCGCCTCAGGGCTCTTGCATACGTGCCAAATGGGAAATAACATTTTTTTTCTCCCTCTCTACCCTGATGTGTTACATTATTGATTTTACCCCCTCCATGTGTTTGCATTTGAGTTTATCTGGGAATGGATCAGAATAGACATTTTGGGGAAAACAAAATTAAATTCACCATTCAGTATCTCTGAGAACAGAACTAATGATCCACTCTAATGTTACAGTTTTATCATCTATTGTTTGCCAGCTAGATATTTACTTATTAATGAAAATGTGTGATTAATAGAATATTTTAAACTGGCATTATCCCATTTGGACTGAAATTCTGTCACCATTTGTCCCATTTTTCTACTCCAACCCCCATCGTGCCCACCTGTGTGTCAGATGGAGACGGTCTGTCTAGGTTCCTGCGGGGCCGACCAGCCAGGATGGAGCACCATGCCTCCGGGCTAAGGCAGGAGGATGCCGCCTTGCAGCAGGAGAGCCTCAGGCATGGCGACATGGTGTTCGTAGATGTGGTAGACACCTACAGGAACGTGCCTTCCAAACTGCTTCGGTTCTATAAATGGTATGCCAAGTGCTAATGACTCGATTCTCTGTCTCCAAATTGCCTGGGCCCTCTGAGGAAATCAGTAACCTGAAATGAAAGTGTGCCGCCGTCTCAAAATGTCTCGCTGTTAGAATCAGGATTGCAATCACTCAGTCAGGGAAAAGTACAGTTGTGAGTCATCAGGTTGCAAAATATACAGAGTAGTCTAAAGTTGTAACTTGGCAAGTTTATTATTTCTTTGCGAGACCTCTTGGCCTTCACTCCCAGTGGTATTTTAAAGTAAATCCTCTGTGGGATATTGCAAAAAAAAAAAAAAAAAGAAAATCAGATGGGGGGGCTTTAATTAATGTTGCAAATTCCCTCCCTGGCAGGTCTGTAGGAAACGCTGACTTTAATCTGCTCCTGAAGACGGATGATGATTGTTACATCGATGTGGACTCAGTATTAATGAAGATTGACCACAAGGGTCTAAGGCGCAGCAATTTCTGGTGGGGAAAGTAAGTACAATTTGGTGTCAGATGTCAGTGTGGTGTCAGTTTACAGTTTATTGCGCAGTCCTGTTTGCAGCTCAGCTTCTGAGTAGCTCTCAGCTGAACTCCAGATGAAAGAATCATGAATGCTTTATGTACTCAAAATCTTGAAGGGCTGTGCAAAAGAGAGATGTGATGATAATGCATCTGCCGGGCTAACACAGACCATCCTGACCCAGTTTCAGGCAGAGCTGGGCAGTGGATCGCATTGGGAAGTGGCAGGAGCTGGAGTACGCTAGTCCAGCCTACCCAGCGTTTGCCTGCGGCTCGGGCTATGTGGTCTCACATGACCTGGTCCAGTGGCTCGCCAGTAATGCAGAGAAACTAAAGGCCTACCAGGTGGAGTAGAGAGCACTAAGTAACTCGGGGGAAAATACTACCGAGATAATCACACATGTACAGTGAAGTGTTGAATGTGTTGTTACAGGGAGAAGATGTGAGCATGGGGATATGGATGGCAGCTGTTGGACCACAGAAATATCAGGTGAAGAAAAAAAACACGCTTGAATGAATCAGATCTGCCAACAATTTTAATAACGATGATGATTCATTTGTATTGTATAAATATATTAGGATCCTATCAATAAAACATAACCAACTTTATTTGACTTTGATAGAATCATAAGCCAAGTTTTTTGTAATCTCAAGGTGGAGACAGGCATTCAGTGTGGGATATTAAGAAAAGATTGAAAATGGGAATTAAACATTTATAATCTTATTATAGTCTATTCTTTCCAGGAAGCAGACACAAAACTATTAGACACAAAATATTTAAAATATCACGTAAGAGACAGCATTTGGTTATAGTTGAAGATGCAAAAAATCATTAAATTAAAAAGTAAAACATTAAGATATTATTAAGAATCATAATATCAGGGTGTCTGGCTCAGTATGCCATGACTTTATTTGTACAGCAGCTTTTTATATACTGTAGGTGAGAGCAATTCAAGGTCTTTACAAGTGACTGGAACCAATAAGTCTAATAGGACAGTAGAAAGCTATAAAATATACACTATTAAAAGCATCAGTATTGATCACTTGTACTCAGTGCAACAAAAACACCAAACTATATACTCCAAAAAGATGTGGATTAAAACCCCTAAATGTCTTACTCTGTTGCTTCTTGCTTTTCACTGAAGCAGAATTGAACATTGAGATTGATTTTTTGTCTTCATATTAGTGCTAATCTCCTATTGTTAGCTTTTTTTAAATACTTATTATGAAGTGAATATGTATGTGGAAATACCATCACAGTTGGACAGCAATGTTAACTGACTTAATCTCAGCAACACGGAGGCTCGTTAATTGCTAAATCCCAGCGTGCGTGTTAACACAGCCACTGTCCTTGCCCCTTCCTCCCCGTTGCCAGGACCCCGGCTGGCTCTGTGAGAAAGAGTGCTACCTGGACATGCTGTCGTCTCCCCAACATACGGCCGAGGAGCTGCACGTCCTCTGGGACAGGAAGAGGGCCTGCGGAGACCCATGCGGTTGTTCCTGGGGTCACTAAATCTGGCTCACACCACACTCAGCACGTGGCACCGTGGGTAAAACGCACTCAACACTGGTTGTCAGTTCAGTTCCCATGGTTTCCTTTAAACCCTAAACTGAAACTGAGAGTTTCATCACTTGTTATTATATGACATAATCACAGATTTTTGAAATGTGGGACTTTGTGTTGGGAAAAAAAGAGTCTATAAATATTTGAGATTCCGTCGCAGGGTCTTAATATTTACACAAATATCAACAGAAATCATTTAAAGCTTCAGAATGTGTTTTTAAAAGAAGTCACATTTAGCTGTAGCGTAATGTCTTTGTATCATGAGCTCAGATATCAAATTTTAGAGTAAATTTATCGAAACATCAAATTAGTGGAGTGAAAAATGACTCTGGATCAAAGTTGAGATGTTTTAAGTTATGTGATCACTGACAGTGATGGGAGGAAGAAAAACATGCACTACCAGCATGTGATGGTTATCATGTACAGAAACATTGCTCTAAGACTTGAGTACTTTGTAATATTATAATTATTGGTACTCTGATACTTGACAGACTTAAACCTTTTGGTTTAAATGGGAAATGTCATGCTGATTTGAAGATGTTTGCTTTACATTGCTATTTTTTGTAAATTATAATCTCAAGCTTTTCATCCTCTCCACTATTTGTAGATTTATGATGAGCTTTCTCACAAACACACAGTTTGTACTGTAACTGTCATTGTGCAAATAGTGTTGTGGCCTTATGTATCTGTTCAGCGTCATTCGTATGTTAACACTTGTGATAAAAATGAACAAAACACAGATTTTAATTGGACAGATCCATGTATTTGCAACCCTAATTTTTGGAACTTGATCAAGCAGTCAGAGTGACTGTGAAATAGTGTTGTTAGTTTAACACTGATTTTATGAAACCCTCCTCACAGGTAATAAAGAACACTAAAGAGTGATGAATGGCTTCATGTTTATTTCGGTGGTGATACACACAGGTGCTGCTGATTCTCTGTTGGATCCTTGTCGAGTCTCGAAGCCGTTAGTGCTGCACCGTCGGCTCCGCTCTACCAGAGGAACACAGTCAGCAAACAGACTTTGCTCACGCTGTTACAGAAGTGCACTTTTTCCGATCTTAAAAGGAATATGAAATCTCTTTGATCTCTTATCGGTGATTGCTTTCCTGAGACAGTGAGCTGGACACTGCTGGAATGTTGAGGAGGGAAAAGTGGAGTGATTTAGCACCAAATTGATCAGTGATTTCATGTTAATTAATAGGATTGAACACCTCCAGCCTTTTTTAAATGTTGACATGAAGCAAATATAATAAGGTTTTTTAAGAAGCCTTTCCTTAACATATGCTTAACTGCTGCAGTGATGTGTTAGTTTAGTGAAGAATATATACATGTGATTGATGCTGAGTCATTAGAATTAGTCTGCCTGGCTGTGTATTTTTGTAAATAATGAAAGAAGGTGCTGAATATTTTACTAATGGAGGATAATTTATTTTATTTCGGCTGTCCTACCTGTCAAAACACCTTTTCCTGCAATTAACCTGACGTTTGAACACATATTTGTCTTCCTGTGAAGCCCCCCCCCCCCCCCCCCCCTCTTCCCTTCTCCCTCCCTATATTATCCTTTCGTCTCCTCTCTTTCAGAGAGCTGCATGATAACAAAGTCATATACGCATCTGTTCCACTCTCCTACATAGATAAGGACGGCGTTTTTCACCCCATCAGTCTTTCTCCCTGATTTGGCTCGGAGCCCTTCATTGTGAACGGAGAGACAAGCATGGAAATAACACGCAGATGAAAAAAAGCTCACTTCTCATTTCTGCTCGAGTGCTTCTTTAGAAGATGAAGTTATTGAATTTGTCTGAACTTTGATGAGCGCTTTAGGCATACTGTCACTCACTGATGTAAAATGTTTAAATTATGAGCGTTTTTTATTTGCTGTGATGATCTCCAAATACTGTCTCTCTTTATTCTAGTCCTGTTCCCTCATGCAGACCAGATGATCAGACAACCAAATCTACCTGTGTATTATATTATGTATCTTTCCAGGCTTCTAATTTAGCTGCGTGTCCTTTTTTTTTTCACACCTTATTTCTTGCCAATATACACTTTTTAAAATAACATCAAATTCAGTTTGTTTACACATTATGCAGAGAAGAGTTGTGTTGATTTCTGCCTCCATTTTTAGGGTAAAAAGCCTCATGTTTTAGAACACTACTCAACAATTCTTTTGTTCTCTGAGAGATCAATATGTGTGTGTATTCTGTTGCTCCCAAAGCTGGATGTTTACAGACTAAAGACCTTGAAAATAATTAAAAGGACCCAACAGAGCAGAAAGAACACATCTCAAGCTCATTTTACTGACCCGGAATATCTGATTCATCCTTATATTTGACATTAATTGACCCCACAAATTTCGATTTGTCTCTGCCCTTAAGCGCGTATGTAATCTTTTCTAAGCGATGACAAGAGTACAATTCCCTGAACCACTGACTTATTTTCACTCTATTAATATTTTGCCATGAAAGTGCAATCATCCGTTTAGCCAGCAACGAGCACTGCTCTGAGAAAATAGAGGAAACTCGGGCGCTTGAGTTAATTGTATTTATAAAATTCTTTTCATCTTGAGTCACACCTCTTCCCAAAACACATCATCTTCTTGTGCTGCAGATTGAATACAAGAACGTGTTGACATCACAAAATTGAGTCGTATTTTCTTGATGTCTGTCTTTGGCATTTGACTTGATTGTTTTAGAATATTGATTACCAGTCTTGTCTGTCAGACGTACCCAACACAGCTTAATCAGAGGACTATAATCACCACGTCGTTCAGAATAAACTCCTATGAAAGGATTATAAACTGCTGTCATGTGCAGTAAAGCTAATAATACTAATAATGAACATATGAACACAACATATTTTGAATTTAATGTTCAGTGTTTAGGTTGCTTTTCATGTTTGCAGTCATACAACCAACACCTGGAGGGGCATAAAGCTTAATAACATAAGAGCCTATACAGTTGATTAAGGAGACTCTTGAAAGTGGAAAGTTTCTCTGTGTGCTCATTCAAAACATGACTTCAAGGGGCGAGTCTAGGGGCAGGATTTGTGAGATCACAACTAGTTTGGAGCCAATTTTGATCCAATTTTCAACCAACACAAGTCTGATGTGAAAATGTGAAGCCTCCAGTGCACAAACACTGATATTTGGCTGTACAGTGAAATAGGAGACATCTTCTGTGTGAAGTATTCAAACTTTTGAAATGAAATATATTTGCATATTTATAGATGTAATTTTAATGAGAGAGGAGTAGATCCCATTTTAAGGATTTGAACATGGTAATTATACTTTTTATGTGGAAAAACCAAAACAGTATTTTTACATGTCACTTAACAGAACATATGCCATTGTGTATCTCATTTTGCAGCACTGTGGAAACATATAGTACATTATAGATATGATAAAACGTTACCTGTGGTGTCAAAATAAAGACTCCTCGATTCAGAATGGAGCACAGCTGTCCCAGATCTTAGAAAGAGGAGCTTACAGTGTGCTCAGCGGCAAGCATCTGCATACTCATTCTAACAACTCCAGATTTCTAGTCTCCTTGTAGAGCATTACACATCGCTGTCAATCAGCCTTCACAAACCACCTGTCAATCACCCCCTCCTCATCCTCCTCCCCCTCTTCTGTGCGTGCTAAAACGAGCAGGAAATCATTTATTCATGACACCCCGCATCCAAAACCAGCATTTCTGACTGATTCTGATTCACAGGAATGAGGAGATATTATTAGATGCACAACTATGCCCTAATGGGGCAACGTTTTCATTCCCAATTTGAAATTGCACCCACAGCTCTCTCATTTCCATAGCAGTGTCTCAGCCTGGCAAGGTTATGGCTGTCACTTTATGCAAACATTTGCAGAACACAGCTGTGAAATTGTGGATGGCTTTGATGAAACCCTCGGTGGAAGGCTGGCTATTAGACAGTTCATATAATTACATACATCTTTGACAAAGCAATGAAAATAGCGAGTGAATCATGGAGCGTCATAAGCCCGCTTGACCCCTGCTGCAGTAACACGGATGGCAGATTTACTATGATAGTGTTTGTGAGAGATAATTAGCTCAGTCAATACTGAAGCATTACAGGCAGTTATTCTGTCTTAAGAGGATCATGAATTAGCTCATTGGTCTGATGATGAGATTCTTGGAAACCGCTCAATCAGTTCATGTAACACCCTGCAGCACCATATAAGGTAGTGGTGTCACAATGCCAGGGCGCACTGAGCGGACCTCGGAGCCGTACCAATCAATACACAACCATTTTAAACTCAACAAAGTCTGCTTCATGCACCATAAATGCAGGTGGAAACAAGTGAGTACTTTGTTATTCCTCTTTATCCCCAATGGGACGTGAGAGAGCAGCAAAGTTTTTTTACAACAAGTGTGTGCTGGCAGAATTATGCATGAGAACAGTGTGTTGTTCTGGGAGTAGTGACATGAATATGATAACTACACTGGCATTAATATTGTAGTGAAAGAAGCTTATTATGAAGATCAAGCATCAAGCGATATTAAAGGATATGTCTTTTGGTACTTTATGTTTTTCTTATGGTCAACAAATCCAATGGAAATACCTAAACCAACAATGAATTGATCCTACAAACTAGTATAGCTGTTAAAGTAGTGTATTAAATGATAATAAATGAAACAAATACATACACACATAAATACATTAAGAGATAAAACTCTCAATTAAATGAATTATGGAGAAAGCAGCTGAACCAACAGCTGATTACCACAAAAGTGTTTTCTGTCAGCTCTGAGAAAATACCATTCTATACAAGTATGTTTTTAGATGAGGTTTAAAGTCAGTGACAGGGTCAGCTGTCCTGATGTTTAAAGGAAGTCAGGTAGCCAGAACTACAGAGGCTTGCTCATCATTTGTTTTTAATCTGGACTCTGGAATAGTTAAAAGACCCTGGCTGGCAGACCTGAGGGGCCTGTTTGGACAGTAGGGTTATATAACCCGCTGCCAGATCATTCAGAGCTTTGTAAGTCATTAGGAGTACTTTAAACTAGGTCCTAAAACTCACTGGAAGCCAGAAGCCAAGATAGATGATGTGTTTTGGTGAGTCTAGGGGTAACATTTGAAACATTTGAAGCTGGCCATTGGCACAATTGTTTAGGCGAGGCATCACATCATCAAGGTGGGAGGAGAGTATGTATAAATAATGTATGTGTGTTACTGAAAGACAGTACTGATCTAATTTTTGAAATGTTTTTTAGTTGATAATAACAGAGCTGGACTTTGTGTTTAGGTGTTGCTTTAGGTTCAGGCCAGAGTCCAGGATAGCTCCTATGATGAACATGGACGTTATTGTGTATTTTGAATGAACCTGCTGATGTAAATACTATCTCCGGCACCATATCTTCCTAAAAAATAAAATAAAATAAAGTCCCCAACACATACACTATTTACTCCTGAGCAGCTCCTTGACTAGCATTAGCTAAAAACTAGGAACTATTTATCCTTTTTTGTGAATGAAAATATACATTTGTGGACTTTGGAGCACTCATGTCACATGACAACTCTCAGAAGGGTTGTGTGATAATTGAGTTAATCACATGAGTTTTTATATACTGTACATTTGAAATAATTAATGTAATGTGGCTTGGTTTTCAGGTACTTCTGTATTATTAAATGCTAATTGGGATACAATGGAGCTTTCATAAAACAGTTTCCCAGATGTAATTATGACTTAGATGTTGACATGAACTCTGAAGACATGAAGTTGTTATTACAGTAACCCCACTGTAACCTGAACGCAGCATTATCCTTTTAAGTAATTAAGTCAAATGGTTGAATCAATACCTTGATATCGATCTTGTGACAATATTGTAAGGATGACTATTAGTGATTTCACAATTAGATTTTTTATAAATAATCACCAGTAATGTGGATATAATGACTAAATGGGTAAAGGACAATAATAGAGGAGCTACAACAGTCTGGTAAATTCATAAATGACATACCATAAGACAGAGTGTAATGCAACTTTTAAAACAAGGAAAAATCACTCACACCATATCACAATATCCTAAATCTAAGACAATATCTAGTCTCATATCACGATATCAGTAGAATATCGATACATTGCAGACTTTCATCGATACCATCATAGATTATAGTTCAAACTGTAGTTCAGCAGGTTGGTGGTGTGCTTCAGAGCCTCTTGTAGAGGAATGAAATGTTCTGCCAGTTGCTTCAGTGGAGCCGTTTAACAACCCACAGTGAAGGACTGCTGTTGTTCTGGCATCCCTAATGTGTAAATGTGCAAAACCTCACATTTGTCGGTCAAACATAGTGAAAAAAAAAAACTGGCTTGTAAAGTGAATGTTAAGACAAAAAAAAAAAACCTGAAGATAGTAAAAGTGATTTAAAGTAACATCAAAGCTTCATGTCAGCAGAAACCTAAAAAAGACAAACTCAGTGGCATCCATTCCCTTTCACAGCAATGAGAACACAAGAATATTGATGAAATATCCACTGGCATGCTACCAACCAACACAAATGTGTAAAGCGCAGCCCGGTAAATAATCCAAAGCTTGCAGAGGATGAGGCAGACAGTGTGCGAGCCATGTCACTCTTCACACAAAAGCTATTCTGTTGTGCTCTCAAACAGACCTCATACACTGTGGGTGGAGAAAATCAATCTAGTAAACCTAGAGAGAGAGGGAGAGAATGAAATGAGAACCGTGAGAGGCTTTGATTATTGTGATGGACTTAAATCAGCTCTGCAAAAGCCACTTCATATGTCTCTGATGTTTATCAAATCACAAATGCATTTGCATCACATTTTTGCTGCACGTGTGGGAACCGCTCCCTTAGATTTTTTTTTTTTTTTTTAAACTGACATTTTGATGAATAGATGTATTTTCACAGAAGCCACAATTCTATCCGAAAGACACATAATTAATTGAATCGCAGCTGTCAAGAGCAAGAGCTTCAGTGAGTCAACAGAGCTGTTTGGGACAGATAGCCTCTGTTTCTTTTTCAGCAGCTGAAGGAAAAACTCACTAAAGTATAAAAGAGAAGAGGCAGATAATACCGGATTTAGATGACTAGTGTTTCTGTATTGCAGACAAAACTCGCAGTGAAAATCAACCACATCCATAGCAACCAGCCAGTGTGAGTATTCAGTCAAGGTTCCTCAAAACAAAGCACATCGCAGGCAGTTCTGTAATAACTTGCATCATTGATGCTCGCAGCGTTTTCAATTCAGCATGCAGCTGCGAAACGGCAGGTAGCTCTGGAAAATAAACACATGGATGTGGTGCAGTGGGAGGATTATGGTGATGTGAAGTACAGCCAATGATGGGTCACTGTCTTCTAATGATGGTGATGTGTGTTAAGTATGTGCGCAGGGTGTGTTTAATAGTAGTACGATCCTTTAATAAGACATCAGGGTGAGTGTTGGTGTAAGAAAAAGCCTGAGCACACTGTGAAAGGGAGAAACACACACATGCAACTTGTTTTATTCACTTCTTGATTTTCAACTACACCCATGCGCTCAGTAGATGGTGCTGGTCGTCTCTGGGGAAGGGCTCGCTGTTGTTTCCTCTTAAATTACATTCAACACATTAAGTTCAAAAGCACCAAAAATCCAAATGAACCTCGGAGCTGCTGCAAAGATGAGAAAAGTTTTAGAAGTCAGACAAGCCCACAGGTTATCTTTTGAAGGTTGTTGTTTTTTTTTAATTTAATAGACACAAGTAATTCCTTTACTGCAGCACAGTGTATACTCACAAACATAATTGGATCATCCTAATAAAACAGTACAGATGTGAAAGACCGTTTAGTCTGAATCAGATGCAGAGTCTTCATAAACAGCTTGAGCACTACTTTGCATATAATGCCAGCAATGTTACATAACAAGAAGACAATTCAGTCACAGAGGTCTTCAGGATTGGCACTCTGGCGGCTTAATGATTAAGGATTCTCAAATCGTACATCATGCACTCCAAACATCCACATCTTATTTGAAACAGAGGCTTCAGTGAAAAACACCCAGCATTCACTTGGCCCTAGATAAACCATTTTCATTTGGTGGCAAAACATTAAAAAAAATACATTTATATGCAGCACGGTGCACATCAAAAGGAAGGCTTTTAAGTTTTGTCCCCATCTTTATTATTTTTCATTTTCAGAAAAAGCGCATCTGAAATCAAGTTATTTTCTATCTTAATTCATTTCTTCCACTGACTTCACAGCTTCACTTGGATGCAAAACGCTGATGTGCAACATTTAAAAAGGAAGCCTTTGTAGCACACAAAAAGATAAAGGCAACATTTGGGGCTGCTGAATGCCAAGCTGTCAAAGCCGTCCACCACAATTCAAGTGCGCTAGTTTATTGATTCATTACGACTCATGAATTAGTTTGTGAAATGTGTCGTACGCCTGCTGCTGGGCTTCACAGGAATGTGTTTGTCTGCATTGGTGTATCAGCGCAGCCTCTGTGTTGATGGAGTGTGCGGGCTGAGTGTGTGAATCATGTAGCGGTGAAAGGGAGGGTGAGGTCAGTGGTTTTGGCTGGAGTGCGGCTCAGTACTGGATTCTGCTGCGGCTGTGGCTTCGGCTTCGTGATGCATTTTGCTGAGGTGTTTGATCAGGCTCTCCAGCTGAGGGTTCCCCCCGAACTCCTTGATGAGTCGGTACGCCTCAACCTCTAGATCCCGCAGAGTCTGACGGGTGTAGGCGAACGAGCCCACCTTCTCCAGGTAGTCCACGCAGTATCGTTTGATGTCCACGTTCTCCGTGCGCTGCCTTAAGATGTTCTGCACCTGGGTGCTCTCTGGACGAGACCAGATGGCGTGAATGATGGGGAAAGAGAACTTGCCCTCTGTCAGGTCCTCGCAGAAGCTCTTGTTCTCGCTGTACTCGCGAGAGCTCAGGTTGGCGTAGTCGTCGCGGATCTGGAAGAAGAGGCCGAGCGTGTCCAGGAGGGGTTTCAACTCCTGCTTCCAATCGGAGAAGAGCTGCATGAGACCCACAGCCAGGCCGAAGAGCCCCCCGGTTTTTTGCAGCACCATGTTGCGGTACTCCTGCTCTGTGGGACAGGTGTAGGTGTCCCTCCAGTGGATGTCTAGGCCCTGGCCGCGGTGCAGCTCCAACAGCTGCCGGGTGAACACGGGGACGGCCTCGGGGTGCTCAAGCGTCAATACCTTTTCCAGACCCAAGAAGTAGACGTAGTTGGCGGAGTTGATGACGGAGGGGATGCCGTAGATGCTGTGGGCCACGGGGAAGCCTCGCCGCAGCTTGGAGCTGTCCTCGATGTCGTCTATGAGCAAGCTGGCGTTGTGCAGCATCTCGGTCACTCCGATGATCACCTGAACACAAAAGAAACCTCAGCATCACTCTGCACAATTATACAGAAATTACCATAACACAGTCTGAAAAAAAAAAATTGCTGTTATAATTCCTCAGATGTCATACTAATTAATGTTTTTTATGATCTGCTTAAGAGGAGAAAACTTCCTTTTCCTACTAATGAACTAGTAAAAACCTCCCAGTAGCTCTGTGTGAATTATGCACTGCAACACGAATACAGCAGAGGGTGCCATGTCTACACCGTCGTCTCCTCTGCTCCACTCGAGTGAGTCTTCATCAGCAGACAGTCTAGTTGTTGCTGACACTCCAGACTGGAGCTGTTTACAATTCAGATTTTCGACAAGGCCGCTGTCAATTTCATCTCGTCGGTGCTGAAACTCAGATGTCACACTGACAGCGCACCAGGAGAAATGGCTTCACGAGTTTAGAGGAAATGAAATAATTAGAGGTGACACCGCAAGGGCTGAGCTCATTCTCACCTCCTCGTAAGAGAGGGAATGAGGAAGGCTGGGTACTTGGCTGAAATGATGAATGTACTGGAGTATGAGCTGCAGTAATGAGCTAAGAGAGCTAGGACTTTTTCACCATCACAAAACAGGACATACTTTGTCCTACTATGTAAAATAATTTGTCATCGGGGGAGGGGGGGCTTTGACCTGAAAACCAAAGAGTGGCTTTGTTATGGGTCCATGTTGGACATAAAACAGGCGGTGTTTCCATCAGGTGTCCTAAGCTGGCCGTGCAGCCCCCGCTGGAGTGCTCTGCTGATTTAAAAGACAAGTGGTGTGGCCTGGTAATGAAAGCTGTTTGTATGAGGCCAGGAAGCACAAAGAGAGGCTCAGTGGGTCAGGCAGATGGCCAAGGCTGGGCCAGTCGAGCAGTTTATCCGCCAAACACAACCTTTCCCTCGGCAGGGTCCCGACACTCGCTCACCCTGCAACCTCAGTGAGCCACTTACAAGAGAGGGGGGGCGGGGGGGGGTAAAGCTACAATGAATGCACACATGAATGAGAAAGCGGAATAATGTATCCAAACACTCTGGGAGTCAAAGACTCATTGTGGTGAATTAAAAAAAGGAAACAAGCGTGCAATCAAGACAAGATTTTTAAATTCACATCAATAAACGCCTCAGATAACAACCGCAGCTATCACAAGCACCCACCAATTTTCAAGTTTTGGACTTTTGTTTTACTTCTCGGAGAAATCCAATTAGTCAGACTGTCGATGTATAATGCTGCTGTTTAAGTGCCGTGTGCCTTCGCTGCTCTGTGAGACTTCCATTGATTATCACCAGAGGTTACTGACTGAGAGACTCGCTGTGTTTGTCAAAGCTACAATCAGTGATCCATTAAGAATGCCGAGTGGGCTTCACAACAAACGAGTCGGCAAAAACAAATAGACAAAGTCAGTTATGTGCAGGCATAAACATGCTTCACTAGAGGGACCAACCTGAGTCAGGCTGCTCAAGTCTGGCCAATCCAGGGTTTAGCTTTTTAGCCGTCCCACATAATCACACACCACGCCTACTGGATTGTGTCATTCAAAAATGCTTTTGCATTCATCAAGAACAGCTTACTGTAAATATTATATATGCGTGGTAGACGACCAACTAATTTGTCAGTATAATCACTGCAGTTTAAATACACTGAAACAAAGATCACCTCTGCTAACAAATACAAACTAACAGGCTTTTATGCAATTACATTAACATTCATGAGGGGAAAAAAGGCTGTACTTCCACAGCAAAGACCATGTATTTAATGAGCTTGACTATTGTTTAAACTCATCTACTAACTTAATTGATCAAGAGATGAGCTCTGTGTGAGTAACCACCGCAGCTAAATGACTCCCTTAAAAAAAAAACAAAGGCCTGCATTATAAATGTATTTGCTCTGGGATTTACTGCAATACAGTCTGCTCGTGTCACCACTTCCTGTTTGCTCCATGTGATGATAAACCTGTAAAACCTTACAAGCTGCACTTGGCTTGTTTAAAAGGGATCATTTTGTTATTAAACTGTCCAGCAGTCATTGTTACAAATTCTGTTTGATATGCTAACCTGCCATCAATTTCCTAGTTATTTTCTCATGGCGGCTGCTACGTTTTATAGAATCACTCTTCATTATTCACATTAAAACCTTCAAGACGCTCTGAGCCCGAGGCGGCAGACAGTCTCTTAAATGACACATTTTCAAAGGAAAAAGACAGAAGACACTAAAGAAGAGGCAACCTTTCTGCGCTGTCACAGAGAACAGGAGGAAGCCAGTCAGCTAAAAGGTCGTAAAAGGCAACTGATGTGTGTGTGTTGGGGGGTGGGGGGGGGGGGGGATTTCCCAAACCTCCACAATCTGTGCTGTACTACACAGCAGAGAGGCGCATAAAAAATGCATCGGCGAATGAATGAGACTGTGCACCACTGTCACTGCTGAAGGCATCGTTGTTTCCATGGCGGCGACTTCAGTGTGGCAGCAGTGTGCTAATGATGACGAGAGGAGGGCGCTCAGTCTGCATGATGGGTTCAGCAGGAGTTTACAGAGCTGCTACACATGAGACGGAGGAGGGGTGAGGGGGTTGGGGTGGGGTAGATGGAGATATGGAGGGCGGGGGGGGGGCAGGGCTTTCATATGAGGTAGATTTAAACCTCAATCAGACGCTGTGCCATAACACAGATATTCAGTCTGAAGTAGAATTGTCTCGCAGGAGGACAAAAGTAGATTTGGTTGTAATCTGCATATGAATGGAGGCCACAAGAACCACCGACACATGTACAATCAAAATCTCATCTGTCCAATTAGCCTCGAGAGGCGCATGTGCTCCTGAACCGAACATGCCAGCACTTTGAAATGTAGCCTTTGAAATAATCAAAAGTGCCAATGTAACTGTTGAGTCGATTGTTTTATTAATTTTGCAAAGCTGATGCATCAGTTTTAGGACTCCTAACCCGCTGTAATAGTAGCCGAGTGAAAGCTGTGATTAAATATATCTGCTGGTGCTGTAGTAGGAGAAGGGCTGCCATGACGGGATCGATCTATAATGTTTGAGAACTCCTCAGGAGAGACTGACAAGTGTATTACTCTATCACACCTTCTTTTTTTTTTTTTAATTGAGGCCTGAAACATGGCATCACAGCAGGGGGGAGGACTTTTACTGTGCGCTGGTAAGATGAAAATGACCACATGAGGATGCACACAGCACCAGGATTCCTCCATTTGGGGAGGGTTTATTAAACATTCAGGACAAAGGGAGACCTGTTGAACAGCAGACCTAATGAGATCTGACAGGCTCAGCACTTAGCATTCTGCACTGTGTAAGGCATTTAGATCCAGAAAACACAGACTCGTCTCCATAACTTCATCACTGCACACAGAACGAGCATTCAGGCACTACAATGCTAATGCTATCAGTAGGATGCTTAAGGTCAACCGCCTGATCTCCCTGAGGGGACAGCGGCGAGGGTCCTGCTCAATAAAAATCTATAGATCTTAAATGGCCAATTTGAAATTAATCTGACTGATGTGAGGCAGAAATGTCAATCTGAACTGCTATCTGTACGCTTCAATCTGTCTGCTGCAGTCTAATCAGGCAGCATTTAAGAAAATGTTACAGCACTGTTATGGATGAGTGGAGGCATATTTCCCTGAGAAGCTGCCTGTGATTTGAATTATGCTAATCGTGCGCTCACAGAGGTGATCAGGACACAAAAAAAGCTGCAAATGCCGTCGTCTCTCACTGGATATTAATTTGTGTACAGTATGTCTCAAATACACAAACAAACTGAGTGCTGCCAAATGTTTCCTTCTCACCTCCATGAGAAGCAGCAACATGAGTATACTGTAATAAAACCAAGAGAAACTGTTTAAAAAGCATAAACTAGAACTGATTTCAGGCTTTTCGTTCGTATTTCTGCCACTGCAGTACAAAAACATTGTCTTAAACACATTTTATCATTCAATATTAGCATATAATAAACTAAATATCCTGATGCCTCACTTATAAAACGATACATACATGGAGCACAGCAGCACTGTTAAAAACAAAACAAAGTTTGAGTGCCTGACAGCTGCAGCAGCTGTTTTAATGCAGTCACTTTAACCAATATGACCACTCTAGTTATTTAACAAAGTGGCTTTAAAAGCATATGGCAACAAATCTCATGTGCACAGCCAAACCAACAATGAACTCATCTGACTTACAAGTATGTGTGTGCATGAATCCAAAGCCTGATATATCTCGTTCCTCTGTTTTTTGTCCAAAAACATTTAAAAACACGTCACAGCGCTGCAAACGCCTCCAAACTGTAATAACAGCGATAAGATTTTCAGTCTCCAGGGAGTAGTGCCATGTAAGGCGAGGCTACTGTGCATGTGTGGGAATGCTTCTCCAGCTTGTTGGGCTGCATATTACAACCTCTTGACTTTGAACTATGTTGTGCATTGTAAAGAACTTTAGTAGTTCACTATTTATATATGTACATGATCGATGAGATCACACACTCAACCGTAGCATACAAGTTTGTTTGTTTTTTTTTCTTCTTCACAGTTGATCTTAATCAGTGTTGGTTGAGGTTGCTGGAGAAGGGCGTCTCTAGTGTGTTCTGTGGCTGTAGTGCTCCTGGCAGTTTGGCATGTTCACTGAAGCAATTTTACACAACAAACGGTTTGAAAATTGATTATAATAGTACTTAATACAAAGTAGAGTCAGAGGAAAACCAAAGTTTAGGAATGTGGTGATGAACCAGTGTCTGCTCAATAGTTGAATAATAAATCACCATTTAAATGGTTCAAATTTGGGTTGGTTTGAACAATTGATAAGCACAGTATGACATGCCTGATCTGAATGTGCATGATAAAGTAGACATATGATTCACAGTTTGATGTGAAATTAAATGAAATGTATCAGAGGGATAATTGTAAAATCTGGCTTCTCTTCACGACCTCACCATCTGCATCACCTGAGTCAGAATTTCCCCATCATGTTTGTTTTTATAAATGCCAACTTTTTTGTGAGCATCTTTTTGAGCCCTATTTTGTGTGTACACAACAGTTATAATGAGAGCAGTGGTAACTAGCTGCTTAATACTAGGTGAAACCCCTAGATTAAATACAACAGCTTGGCACTGATAATATTTCCTATTTACAATCTGTTTGTTTTCTCTTCTGTTCTCCATCTACACTTGAAGACAAACCAAATCTGTTCCAAATCACACTGCTTCAAAGTTTTGGAATTAAATACATTTTTCAGCTGTGGGATTGAAAACAGCTCACTGGTAATAAATTAAGTGAAACCTTTTGGTGTGTAATCATTTCAAAAAACATCTCAGCTCAGACGGAAGTGTTGCTTTCACTCCCTCAAGAAGCACCACAGCACACTTTCTGAACACAAACTCAATTTGATAGAGGCCATGCCTTATAAAAGCTACCTCCTGTGCACAGGAGGGATGCGTGCCAGAATCTATTAGAATTGATTTTGATCCCTTTCAGATGACGCGCCGGAATATTACGAGAAGGGAATTCGGGCAGATGACAGAAAAATGTGACTTAGCGAGGGAGAACACTCGAGAACAAAAGTGGAACTCGCTCAGCCAGTTGTCTGACTAGTAGTATTAGTGATGGGGGGATGGGAGGGAGTGAGGGGGAGGGATGGGAGGGAGGGTCACGTGAGCAGCGAGAAACTCCAAAACAGGAAATAGAAACTCATATGAATGAATGAAAGAAAATGAGATCAGTAAACAACTATGATTTAAAAGATGAAGTGGAACAAAAGACTCGTTGTAGAGCATGACATTTCAAAAAACACACACTTAACAAGTCCATTTTTTGTCTACACAAATAGATTTTGCACCCATTAGATACGGATACTTTAAACTCTGCAGTTTGTTGTGGGCTTTTTTTTTTCCCCCAGTCAGACTGTGAATAGACTGAAGTAACCTGACACGTGGTGTAACGTTTAAAAGCAGAAGTGGGAGTGTTTGAAAGGTCCCGTGTGAAATCAAAATGTTATTCATCTGTAAGGTACAAGTCAGTTTCAGCATGTCGCTCTCCCTTCTCTATTCTTCTTCTTATTCATGAAAACTTGAAAGCCTGATGAATCTTTTATGTGTTTGCTGCATTGCATTTCAATTTGTTTGCCTTGTAGCACACTGCTAGCTGACATCGTGAGTACACACCTCAAATCGTTGAAATCAAACTCTAGTTGAACTGTAACAGCTGCTGCATCAGAAAGTGCCTTTTTTTCAAATTGAGTAGTAGAGAGGGAACAGGTCAAGTGTTATCAATGCAGGAAGGACTTGATGCTTCATGATTTAAGAGGCTAAATATATTAATGGCTTTTAGTTTTTTGTGTAAGTTTTGGGCAATACAACTTCACTTATAATCTTATAATTATATCGTTTGCAGCAGCATCAAGTGACTATTTCCAGTTAAAAGAAGCTGTAATAAAATCACTATACTGTACGCTGCCTGCCTGCCCAGCAATAAATTCCAGGGACACTTCACAAGTAGCAAAATTATGAAGAGAATCAAACATCTGGCGAGCTTAAGATCATGATATTTTTCTTAGCAGCTGGTGAACACCAAACCAAAATGACAAGAGTAAATATTGAACCTGCATGCGTCAGATCGACATTCAAGTAAACTGTTTGCTAACATGTTTTGAACATCTTTTGGTCCCTCATAGTTTTTAATCATTTAAAGCAGCTTTAACGTTTACTTTTCCTACTCAAGACAAACTCTACATCAGTGAGTGCAAGTATCGTCTTATATGAATAAACAAAATGCATCCAACACCAACAATTCCTCAAATCAGCAGCTTGTGAGCTTGTGAGGAAAGTATGTATTTTTATAAGCTGCTGATCAAACATATTAAAAAAAAAAAAAGTGCTGTTTTTGAAAGCGTTGCTTCACTTCATCCTCCGCTGCATTAACAGTCCCCCTGCTATAAATCATGAATGCTCTACGCTCAAACTTTTTTTTTTTTTTTTTTACATTCGGTCGGGCGCAGCTCAGCTGACTGAACACTTTGTTTGCATTAGAAAATAAATTGCCTATCCTGAATGCGCTCCGTGTCGTTTCACCTTCCTGGACCCATCTGCAACAATAAACATCGGGTGCCTCTGAACGGGCGTCAAATGGCTGATGTCTCACCTGCAGTTTGTCCTCTGGAACGTTGAGCCAGTGGTTAAATGCTTGGGCCAGTTTCGTCCTCACCTGCTTTCCTGAGGATAGAGCGAAAAAAACAACTGGTGGGTGGTAGCAACATAATCCTGAGAAACAAACGCTGGAGGGAAAAAAAAAAGGTAATTTCTTTTTTTCAGTCAGTAATCAGTATAACTTTAAGAATAAATGCTCTGGAACAAAACAGCTTTATAACACAATCGAATACCACCTAGTCAGATTTTCAATATTTAATCCCACCTATTACACCCTGGATGTGAAGTCTAAATGAAGGTGAACATTTAAACCATTCGCATTATTCCTCCAAATAATTCCTCTGTCTTTGTACTGCGGAGCTCATTTAGAGAGTTTAATCTGCAGGTCAAACGCTGTGTTTAGGAAACAGTGGAAGTGGGATGTGACCTGGCTGGTGCAACTGAGATGTAAAACAAATAAGAAGTCGTGGTTCTAAGTAGAGCACGGGAAGTATTCTGTCATTCAAAGACCAAGTAGAAGGCGTGTTTATCTCTGGCCTCATTTGACCCTTGTTGAGAAGCAGTTTCCAGCTCACACCCATCATCTAAAACCATGGCAAGAGTGAGAGCAGTTTCATGCAAATCTATAAGGCGTGGTTTTCCAAAACTGAGACAATAACACACGATGAATCTGTTCAAGCAATACCTTTAAACTAATCAAATCTCATGAGTGTAAATAACAGTGAGGGTGTGAGAGAAATGTCACAAATGTCACTTTTCTCCGCTGACAAAAAGTGACAGATCGTATTGAAGACAGAAATAAACAGCCGCGCTCAGTCAAAAGAGATTGGACTCAACAACATTGGGATGTCAAACATAAACAGAACTATGCACACAGCTTCCTCAAGACTCTAATTTCTCAGTCTGCTCCAGTTTATTACCACTTGGAGCCATTAACGTGTGAGATACGGCTTCATCTTTAACATAGTGAGAGCATATGCTGCTGCCAAAACACAGATTTGAAATTTAAGCACCACATTAGTCAGCTGTAATGTGTTTCAAATGCACCATGTAGTTTAGTTACAAGCTGAAGTGAATAAGTTGAAATGGATGAATTCAGCTCTCATCAGTTTAAAGCCTATTGCAGTAACATACAAACAGGCATTCATGAAATTCAGCAGTATCCGATAACACAGAGCTAGATAAACAAACTGTGAGACGTCCTCTCATCTCATGCAGCGTGCAGTTTAGCGTGTGCGTACGAGATGGTGGCATTTATCATTTTAGGCATTTTGCTGATGCTACGATACCCGTGTGACTAACGAGAAGCGAGCAGGTCAGAGCTCCACGTAACTCTAGCACTCATCAGCGGGCACAGCAGTGGCCTTTGATGACCTTTCAACTGCGTGTCTATCTGTCTCCACCTCTTCCCTCATCCCCCGCCGCCCCCCGACAGTCAAAGAGACTCACCTGGCAGTTGCAACAAGTACTTGTACGGCTCCAGCAGGATTCGCTCCGAAGCTGCCGCCGAATCCCCGTCCATCTTGTCGGCTTCACACAAATCTATTGGGAGGACAGAGATCACATAAAAACATGAATAAATGTAAAAATATACGCTGCGTGTTATCAGCTTCATAAATCCACATGAATTTAAACTACAAAAAGGTCAAATGAGAATAATTAGGGTGGACAATTTGTTGATTCACATTTTAACATGCTTTTGGGAATATTTTACAAAGGGTTTTCTCTATACATGCATATTGCAGCTCACTGGTGTGTAGATATATGAAAGCAAATAGTTATTTTCTTTGACAGTGTCAACATAATAGAAAGCAGTTATTTTTCTGTCAGATTCGGAAATGAATTCTGAATTTAATAAAGTTTCTTATAACAAAATGACTATATGTGTGGCTATATTTACTCTATTTAACACTTAGACTAGATTGTAGAAAATGTGACAAGTTTGTACAGCTACACATCTAAGAAACCAGCAATAAAGAACAGCAGTACTAAAGAGGAAATACAGCTTGCAATTTACATTTTCAACAAGTGTTGCTTTTATAAAAATGACTTTCTAAAAATGTCAGACATCAAGGCACTAATAACCCTGCACCCTGAGATAATAGTAATCAAGTGAATGTACAAGATTACTGGTCAATTTCTGAAATGGTATAACAGCTGCTTCAAGAGCCAGCCATCCCTCTAACCTGCTGTTGATTGTGGCTCACGAGGCTGAGTGCAAGTCCACAATCACAAAACACCACAGTAAACCACAGCAGTGAAGAAGAGGTGTATAATTCTGATTCATGTTGGGTTATTTGTCTTTTCTATTTCTCAGCACCAAACTTAAAAGCAGGCTCTTAACTGACAGATGGGGGGGAACCAGTGTAGTGTAGACAGAAATGTAGTAGAAGAAACTGCAAAGAGGAGTGTGTTGACGTGACAGGAACAATGACAGACTCGGAGGCTAGCTTGGTGTGAGTGACATCAGATCTGTAACTGCAAAGCTGCTACACACATTGCAGCTCAATTCACAAGAACTGTGTGGGTATCATCTGTGGGTGATACTTTTATACACTTAGAGTGCTTTATGGTTAAAATTAGCCTATAATTGAGACACAGGAAATGCAATGAGGAAAAGCCTCAGCGTGTATTCGTTCTGAGCGAAAAGTTATTACCTACGCTTATGCAGCTTGGCCATGATATGCAAAACTAATTTATCAATTACATGGAGATAAAGTGCAATTTGCTGACAGGCAATGAGAAATGTAAAATGAATGCAATGTTTGGAGAGCTGTTAGATTTTAAAATGGCTCATCGGTAAAAAATTTAAAGGGTATTTGACAAATATGATAAAAATACTTTCATGATGTAATCCACTGGGTGTCAGCTGCATGTGCAGAGCCATGAAATCCCCTTGTGCACAGAGACACGCTGATCACATGACTGCACAAGTTTAACAATCACATCACTGATGAATCACAGACGCTGGTGGCCACTGAAGGTTGAGCTGTCTGTGTCATCTAACTGCTGATTATTAGTATAAAAATGTGCATGATCACTCTGAGAAAACCTTCTAAAATTCTAACTCTAAAATGTATTTTTATAACAAATCCAGATAATTTACATCATCTCACACCACAAATATCTTTCTGCTTATTCGATATGATAAATCCCATCTCTGTGGCTTTTGTGACATTCTGACCGAATCACCATTTTTGAGGGCAGTAGTGGTGATGTTGTATTGGATTGTACTCTTGATAACATGAAGAGAAAATAATATTAGACACACCTCTCACTATAATGCAATTCATTCATCAGTAAATACAGGTTAAAAAACCTCAGGAGTTTAACCAACACCTCTCTGACTGTCAACAAACTCAATACTACAGCATTTATTGCCTATTCATATACAGAGTACAGTATAATATGATTATATACTGTTACTGTATAACACTGTATATGTACTGTTAGATAAGTAATACACACTAAGCTTTATTTGATGGGAAGTAGAGAACAAATATATAATGAATACACACTTTTTTTTAGAGTGATCAAAATCTAGGTCACTTTCATTTTCACTATAAAAAATACCCGATTTCTCAACTATTTATAAAATGTTATGGTATCAGGGGTTTAATCAAAATACCACCACAGTATTCAAAAAGAGAAGGACAGGCTTATGAAATGAGAAGTCAAAAGTTTTTGCTGCAAGACTTCCAGTCATGGGGACAATAGGTATAAACTCAAGCGACAATATCCATAAATTTTAAATAAAAAAGTGACCCAAATTGCCCCTGCACAATTAGGCTTTAAACTTAAATGAACTGCTGCTGTGATATGTAGTGAGGTTTCTTCAGGGTTCTTGCACTTTTCTTAACTCCACCCACCTTGGCTTCCTTCTGTCAGTCTGCTGACTGGCCGGGTCCCCGTATTCCGGTTAGCCAGACTGCTAGTTAGCTAGCGCCGACACACCAACGTTGATCATTTCTGTCTTTTTGTTTTACAAATAAAAAAACATCCCAGTTCAAACGCTGGTCGACTAGGGCACACGATACGACCGCCACACCCACACTTTTATATCATTTTAGGTCCTTGTGTCACTGGCTAATAAACCGGTTGCTATGCGAGGGTAGTGCTGTTGTTGCGGCACACTGAACAGACACTTTTTTGAACAGGCTAGCTAGTTGTGATGAGCCAGCTATAATATGCCTCGCCTTCGTTACAGAGCAAGCGCAGAGTAGGTGGGGAATGTAACATGGGTGCCTCTCCTGGTGTGTGTGTTTAATATATATCTCTACATGGCCCGGAAGGAGCTTCCGAGTTATAAGGGGACTCAGACAAACGCACCGTTTTGTTGCCGGGACAGTCTGTAACACATATCGAACATACACATGGTGGCTCAAACCTGGGGGTTGTAGTTTTTTCAGTATTTTTTTTCCTCTCTTCTGTATTGTGATAACCGCCCAGTAGGATTACTTCGCTAACATCACCATGGATATTTTTCTACCCTTTCTAGCCAATCATGCGCAGATAAGGCGTTTCCTCTCTCGCTATCAGCCAATAGGCGGGTGTTATGAGGACAGGGGCGGGGTTAACGTGCCTGTCAATCACTCTCAGAAGGCAGGGGGGAGGATCACAGAGAGAGCTGGAGGAGCTTCTCAACAAGGCAGAAACGACTTTTACCCATCCGCATCCAACATCAACTGGGGGACGACGTTTTAAAAACCTGTCAGATTCCTCACATAAATGTTCCTATGGATTACTAATACGCTTTCGTCGAAAAACAGAAGTGTTTCTCAACTTGACAGCATAGGTAAGCCTGCTTTTCCTCAGCAAAGCCATTGCTATTTTGAACATTTTTTTACTAGCTTGCTTCCCTGCTGCTACCAAGCCAACCTTGACTGTTAGCTAACTTGTTAACTAATGCTGGGATGTGTTTAGGGGAGGATTTTTTTAGGGAATGAATGAATTTAGGCGACCAGACAGCTAAAAACTTAGGTCATCTCGATAACAAAGTTATGCCGTAGCCAGCCAAATTAGGCTGATGAGCACAGTGGAAAGGTTATGCTACTCCGGGGTTGAATAGTTTGAAACGCCGGAGTGTTGTGTTGTTGAGCGGAGGAATCCTCGGTGAGGTTGTCGTCGAGCAGCGGCTGTCATGGTGCTCCCTGATAGCCGTCAAAGTGATATTACACGAAAGACATTGGCGACCCTGTGTACGCTTGACATCGCTGCGGGATGTGTTTTTGACAACCAGCGACTAAAATGGTGTAGTTTAACAGGTAAAATGCGTCGTCAGGCTTTTCTTTTGTGCCACCACGGCTGGGTTTCTCCAGTGGAGGCTGAAGCAGATGGACTACCTTATATCAAGAAACTCACCCGTTTGATCAGTTGTGGCTTACTATGTTCCCCAGATGCGAGGTGGGACTATTTTCCCCTTCTGCCAAGAGATGACTTATTTTAGTCTCAATGTTTTATGTGCGTGACCAGTATTTTTGCACATTTCCGTGACTGGCAACACAGGAATTGTTTACGGGAGAGGTTTAAAGGTCTCAGGCTTTATTAGGACGGGGGGGAAAGACGACTGAGGCTCGGGCTATGTGTGCATTATTGTTAGTGCTTGGTCAGTCACTCACTCATTTGCATCGGGCTGGTCTGGCAAATTGTCTGGGGCGGATGACATTGTATCCTCCGCGATCATTTACCGCGACCCGTAGATCCATAAATGAGGGCTGCGACCTTGGCGTCTGCTATAACAATAACATGTTGTAGTTATTAACGCGATGCTGCTGGGTTTCCATCGGACTTGACCTTGTTGCGAACCGTTTCGTCGACTTGTTTCTTTGTCAGTAGCAACCTCACTCATCGTTACTCCGTGAGCAGTCAGCGCAAAACGCCAGACCAGTCGATAAAGGAGAACATTTTGTGAAGAAAGAAACAAAGTGACTTTTCTCACATTAAGCTGCGCGACTAATGCACACGTTGTTCAACTCAACGCTTTTATTATCACACATTCATACGACATTTGTATAAAGGTTTGGTGGCTGTGTTTGTGTGCCCGTAAGCAGCGTTGTTATCGCTCTATTTTTGCTGCCGAGTGGACTCTCCGCAGAGAGCAGCGAGCACTCGAGACAAGGGAGAAAACGAAAATGAACGCGTTCGGAGCAGTTTCCCCCCCCTCCACAGTATAAAACAAGAGATTCATCTCCGGGAGAGCAATGGCACTGACAAGGGGCAGGTGAATTGCGACCACCGCTCCCGCAATTTCTAGCGTTTGTGAACTGAAGTATTCTCGCTTTTTAGCCGACTGTCAAGCTACAGAAATGGCGTCATCCTCTGCTGTAGTGTTGGTATATAGTCAGTGCAGTGCAGACAGCAGGCGCACCACGCTGCCCTATTCAAAGCACCGAGCACCGTGCGGGGTTTACAGCGCCTGTCACTTTATCCTAAACTACGACATTATCGGTGCATTTGTGCACACCAAGAGGAGGAGGAGGAGGAGGAGGTAGTCTCTTTGCCCAGCAACTAGTTACTTTTGTGTGTGCTCGCCCTTTATAGCCACAAGCCAAGTCTGACTGCTGACTGACTACAGTACACTGGGCATTACATAAACGGCTTTAAGGGCTCTACGAATGAGTGATCAGCCTGCCACGGTTTACTTTGCAACACAGATATTTTTTGGGAGGGGGGAGATCAGGCTCCAGAGCTCAAGCACAACGCCATTAGTCTGTTGCATTAGTTAGGATTATTTAAGCAAAAAGGATCTTTAAACTTTTTTTAAATCAATCGCAGCTTCAGTTTAGGATTAAACAAGTCATTCCTCAAAGGAGATGTCCTGTGCCAACGATGTGTATTTTATGCTCAGCAGCTTTAAGCAGAGTAAAGTGAGCGTCTAGCTACTGCCCAGGTTTTTCTTCATGACATCCAGCAGTGTGTTAGAAAAAGTGATGTCATCATAACATAACCATGTCTTGTAGTGGCAGACTGAAGTTGCCTACTACCTGTAATGCCTAACAGATTCTCAAACCTCTGTTTCAGCCTCAGATTCGGTACACTGGTCACCTAGAGGACTTATCGAGAGATGAAGGTATGTCCATTCTTTTTTTTTTCTTACATGTTTCATTCTATGGTGCTGCTGGAAACTCAATTGGATCACTATTACTTGTGCATTTCCAGGCTTGGCTCATTTAACCACTAGATAAACATGCAGTACCCAGATCAGTCGAACTCAAAATGTTAAACGCATGGTCGATATTTCATATGCAAGACTTCATCCTTTTTGTTCTCATGAATAGGGCAAGAGTGAACTTTCACCAAATGTCAATTTTGGTCTTGTTCAAACAGAGCGAGGCAAGTGTCTTGGACATGGGCCAAAGTAATACATTTATTTGATAAGCATGATATTGAGTTTCCAGTGGCTCAGGCTGTATTTTGCAAACACAATGGGGGAACTGTAAATTTGCTGTTATGCTTTGTTATGCAGTGTTATTGAATTATATGCTGACACGGGGTCTTTTGTGTAGTGATGTATGTGGCTTTTGTTTTAAAAACAGGTCTCACAAAAAAAGGGTGTCTAGAAATGAGCTAATCAATGTCCACGCTAAAGGTGCCATGCATAATAATACATGAATAGCAAAAGGAAAGAGTTTGAAATTTGAATAATATTGAGAAGCTGTGCCATTGTTTTCTGCAGCCCTGCTCAGTTTGGAAAAGTCACAGCTGTCACTATTTGTGAATTCGGCTGTGATGGGAGCTATTTAATCTTGGCTTGTTTTGTAGTTTCAATGGATGACAGTTTTAACTGTTGTTACGCCCGCCGGCTGTTGAGTCTCAACCGGTCATTTGTTGCCATGTGAGCCATATGTAGTTATAACCTGTGGAGTTGATTGGTAGTGACATACAGTAACATTAAGTCACATTTTGATTTGGCAAATATAATGTAAGCACCTTTTGTGATATGAGTCACTTTGCCCATAATGGTGTTTATTGTGGTTAATCAAACTTTACCAGAGCCCACTAGTAAGCATGTTAAGTCTACCAAAGTTTCTCATTAAAGCAAGACCAAAGGAATCATGGGATGTTCAATGTTAATTCAGTTCAGGTCAAAAGTAGCAAATAATGTGGTCCTCTTTTTTTCTCTGTTTCAAAACCTTTTTTTCTTCGTTGGCTTGAATTGGTATTTGTTCCCTCAGTAAAGCCACTTGCCACTTTGTGTCACAGGAAGGCCGTGGTATTCAGAAATGCATGTTAATGAGCAGCGTATCCAGACACACAATGTGTGAAGCACATGGGGATAGTAGAAAGCACACAATTCACACCTTTAGGCTAACTTTGCTGCTGTGATGATGTGAATGAAGTATAATATGTGAAAATGTATTAAACTGTTGCCCACTAGTTTTTATGATCAATATGAAGTTATTCTCTCCAGTTGGACAGCAGTAGACATATTTATTACATTGTCTGCTTTGGGGTGGTGGGATGAGTCGCTGCAGTGTACTGTTGATGTTATTTCCATCTGATTCACGGAGAACTTTTTTTTTTTCTTAACAAACAAAGCCAAGTTAGTTTCTAGCATCCTCGCCACTGTCTCCAGATTCTGGTTCGGCACATTTAAAAAAAAAAAAAGTAGATATTTTTCCAGACAGTTGGGGTCGACATCTGTTCATCTTTTGGGTGAATTGACTTTTAAATGACTCTTGTTGCTGTTTTACTCTTAAAGCTTTTTTTGCACTTATAGCAATGTAACAAATGTAGTTGTCGTTAACTCGAATGACGTTATTGTTACTTCACGTGTGTCTTTTCTGCTGCTGTGTGGAGCAAACCCCCAAAAACAGCGTCAATTTGACATAGTGGCCCATCCGTGTAATTACAATGTCACGTGACCCATGATCTTACGTTGTGAAAGAGATGTCTGTAAATCGGCGTCACAACTAGCTGAAATGACTTTGATGAATTTGATACATTTGGTTCCATCACATTTCAAAAGTCTCTAAAAGCTGCACGATTGAATCATTTTATCCCCATTCAAGTTAGCCGAAGGGCCAAACAGGAAGTTAGCTGTCTTGGCCTATAAAAGTCTGCGTCAACTCACTGACTCATGTTTCGTAACTTTGCCACTCTCAAATGCAAACAGTGATTGATTTCTGAATGACATGTATATTGGGTTTTATTTTTGGCATTAAACAAAAGATTTTTTGGCCTGTCGGGTGTTCTCGTTGGCTTGGCAGTCTGCCAGGCCTGAACAATTATAGGGGAAACACAGTTAGAAGATTATTATGCTTAAACTTGCTTATTCACATTACCGCTGACATGCAGGACTGATGTTTTCACATTGACATTTCTGGTTTAATGCTGTAGCATTTGTTGTTTTCATAGAGCTCTGAGGCGTCTGGCTGTGTTGACGCTTCAGGAGCACTCACTTTATTCAACTGTACGCTGCTCTCCATAGGAACATCTGCTATATTCCCCAACTGTAAATTGCTTTGTAACTAGGACAATTTTTCATTATGCTCACTTAGCATTTCATGTCACTTTGGCTTATGGTGTACAACCTTCCCTCATCAGCTGCACACAGCGCTTATATGCTGTGTGCTGTGCAGAGAGCACTCTAAATATTAGAGACTCTAAAGGAAGACAAATGTGTTGGATAATTGTTTGAATACTTTAGGCTAATCCATCTAATAACTTAATCTGCAAATATCTTGTAAAATTGTTTGAACTAGAAAGAAAAAAGTACTCGCCCCAGCAGAAGTAATATGCTGGATGCACTCAATTTTGTCCACGACCTGACAAGATTAAATAAAAATGTCTCAAGCATAAATTCCAGTAGTCTGAGCACATGCTAAATATTTTTACTATTCAGGATTTAATGTGCAGGACATCAATTCATCTGTCATCTATGTTTGTGTAATAATATTATTTAAAAAAAAACATTAAAACAACCATAATTTTAACTTTCGCACCATTTGTATAACTATGCAGTGTCATAGTTAAGTTAACTTTACTGTAGTTATCAGTAGTTAGTTACAACAGGGTGTTTAAGCAGTAATTGTTGAGCTTTTGATGGTGAGTAGAAAAAACACTGTGCTGTAGAATGTATAAATGTATTCATTCAAGTTATTCCTGCAGATGAGTAGCAGCTGCCAGAGTTGGTTAGCATAATATAGTGCAGTGCTAACATGGTGCATACTTTTGCATTTGTGAGTAGTTTGACTGAGCTGAAGGTGTCCCTGCCTGGAAACCATATGTGTGTGTGTGTGTGGGGGGGGGGGGGTTAAAACAGCATTTTGCAACACTGCCAAGTCAATAATGAGTAAATATGGTGTAATCGTGTGAAAATAAGGTAACCTGTAGCACTGCTAAATCATCCACTCTGTTAACTGAGGAAAGTGTCGCAGGCTCATTGCCTCTCAGGTGAATTGTAGGTAGGAGTTTTTGGAGTTGAAATCAAAGTGCTTAGATCCATACTGAGGGTATAGAGTCTGCTACAACTCAGCCAAAAGGCATATAGTATGCAAAAAAGAGTATTTGCATCCTGCACTTGTCCACACCTTTGAGTTCGTATGCTCTTAGGTGCAGAAAGGTCATTTGTGCATCTGTGATTCATAAAAAAACTTGAATAAAAGTTAAAGTTATGGTCCTGATTTCAAATACAGCCTTGTATTACATTTTTGACATTTCAACACTTGGTTTGAATTGTTCAGGACACTGCATGTCAGGCAGATTTAGTTGGACTGCCCTTAATTTTTGAGGAATAAGTGCGTAAACCAAAGGTATTACAATTGTTATTTTTTTTTGCTAGTTTAAAGCTGCCATGGCATTGCCAAGGCAACTCCTGCCGAAGCACCAGCCACTGGAATTGTGGTGACTCTGGTTTGGACAAAGAGGTGATTCACAGCAGGATTATTGTACGTGTGAGCTGGGCTGGGAGGGAGCTTAATTCTTTCCTGCATGCCTCTTGCATGTTCCTTTGTTCAGCCTACAAGCCTATTCATTATAACACAATATAATGGGTCAAAACCTATTGTTTACTGTATAATATTTCAGTAATGCTATTTAGTATCTGAATAGTCCGTTTTTAAGAGGTAAAGTTTTATGTGCCTGTACAGATATTGTGATAATAATTTATACACTGATATCTGGAGTAGTTTGTGTAATTTGACTGGTACGTTAAAGTGTTGTGTCATCCTGTCTGCGCCACCCTGACCTGGACCAGCAGCTAAGTAAAAACCAGTCTGTGTCTTCTTGACATCATCTTGAAACATACCTCCAGCATCTAACATTCCAGCTTCAGGAGGAAGCTTTTTTTTTTTTTTTTTTTTTACTGTCAGATTAAAGTATGCAAAATATGAAAATGCATTGTATACTGAAACTGATCTGATGTGGAAAAAACATTTGAATTGAACTTCTGTAGTGTCATTTAATCTCAAAGTGTACTCACAATCATTAAGAGCAACTTCAGAAGAAGCATTGAGGCGAGGCACTCATACAGAGTACAGTGTTTTTTGGTGTTGGAGGGATGATGCAGCAAGCTCTGCCTGTAGTTGTGTGTTGGCTGTTAATCTTATCAGGTTCTACGTCATCTCTGAGTAATGCTGCTTATTAGTTATTTGTCTGTAATAACATGACTGCAGCTGTCGACGATCGCTGTGACGTTTTTAAAAGGCTTGTTGCAGAAAAGACTTTGATTCAGCTCAGCCAAATTGTCCCACGCTCCTCATGGAAGAGGGCGTTCAGGGGTCCGATGTGGGGTATCTGAAATAATGCATAAAATATCGACTGATGATATGAGTTTATAGGTGAGAGTTCAGCACGGTGAATCTGCTGGAAACATGTCAGACATAGAAATAAGTGCGACTAAGCTTTTGTGCATTAGCAGTGTGTGTGTCTGCATGCTAACAGGTGACAGCACCCAGGGGCCAACAGACCTGCAGTCTATGGTTGTGAGTGATCAGAGGTTTCTCAAGCCCCTCCCTGATCACTGAAACCATGTCAGACTCTACAATCTACAGTTTGTCACCACTGTGCCATCAGTTTCCTCTGAAGCTCTAACCTTTTGTCAGGTGCCAGAAGGCCTCTTTTTTTTTTTCTTTTTTTTTTTTACTGAGTTGTAGAATGAAAATGCTAAAGTCATTCCGGCTGTCCAAGAAATGCACTATAAGCAGCAGCTTATTTTCAACTAGCACTCTGTGGAGCCGACTGTTAAATTTTTCATGACCTGAGCGTCTTTATTGAGCAGAAACTGATCTCATTCTGCTGTTGCCGGTGTCACTTCAGTATATTTTGTTTGGGGAATCTGGACTGATTTCAAAGCTCTGACTTTTATTTTGTTTCCTGACTAAAAAGGCTTAAACACCGAGTAGGCGTTGGATCACCAGTAATAATGAGATGCTGGTTCTTTGTTTAAAGTGTGTATGTGATTTAATGACACCAGCCAGGATGTGTTTATGGTGCACTTTCTCCTCTGACATTAATAGTAATAAGACCAACAATAGAAAAAAACATCAAACAGAGATATAATATAGAATTAAAAACAATGAAGAAAAGATTTTAGGTGGTCCCTGTCTGAGTTAAGCTTGTATTTTATGTCTGATTTATAATATTTGAGTAGAACATCCTTGTGTAAGTATATTAATTGATTCCTCTCAGATGTGACATATTTAAACAAAATCGAGTTATAGTGTAAGAGCAGTTTAGGCCTGGTTCTGTACAAGCCAGCCGCAGGTGTGTTTTGTCACCCCATGCCAAGTCACATTTGTATGTGTTTAATCAAGCACGTGTGCCCAGAGAATATTTTCCACATCAGTGGCGCTAGGTGAATAGCCAAAGAGCCCGTCTCGATTGTACTTCCGCTTTTACCGTGACTTTGACTTTGCATGCTGGAGCTGAAGAGGCGCTCGAGGCTCTTGTTAAATACAGCTCTTCTCCTCTTTTCATGACAGTATCTTAGGTGAGAGCGGCTCTCATTAGAGTTTTGGCTTACTTTGAGTCAGTGAGAGGATGTTACACCTCCCAAAGGCGCAGGAATTCCGCCTCTCTGAGCTTAGTCATCTCGATTGGTTGAACTTCTGAGCAGAGGGGAAACATTGTCTTTTATTCAGCACTGGCAGAAGCAATGAAAATATTAAAAAGAGGAGAAAAAAAGTCTGTGTTTTTCTCCAGACAGCTGTAGGCTAAATGGCAATTTAATCCAAGGAATGGTATTTTCTTTCATAGTGCTGAATGTGGGGAGGCGGGGGCATTATCAGTGGAAACAACAAACCGTCCTCTATTTGTTTTGGCATGTGAGCGTGACAAATGTAACTCTGGCCCTCAGTAATGTGTTGTCACCGTCGCTCTGTTAAGATGGGAAGGTTTGGCTGCCAAAGTCAAGATAACCCAAGCTGCCCTCTCTGACTCAGTGGGGACTGGCTATTGGGGCCGAACCCAGCAGTTCCAAAAAGGTCCCATTGAACCAAAAGCCCATTAGTCTGACGGCCGGTTATCCTGAAAACAAATGTCCGTTGCTCCAAAAAGTGCCGGAGTTAGCAAGAGTTTTGTAAATGCTATCTTTGCATTTGCATGTCAAAACACACAAAGATAGTAAGGGCTAAAAACTCCAGGGAGAGCGTGTATTTCCAGAGCTTTTGTTTTCAGAATAACTGGGCTGTCATACTAATGGGCTTTAGGTCCAACAGGAAGTTTTTCAAACTATCTGGGGTTTTGGAATAATGGTCCGTCAGACCAGTCGACTCAGATGCATGACTTCCTTTTTAAGAAGAGGAAAAGGCTGAGAGAAGGGGAAGTGAAAGGAGACGAGTGTCAGTGCGTATGAAAGAGGAGCCGGAGCAGCTCTACACACAGTAGCGGTCCAGGTTCGTGTTGCGCCCCCTGACTGACAGGAGAACCGGTCAGTCAGTGGAAATGGCTGCTGTGTCATGTAAGCCCGGCGTTGGCCAGGGCAGCTGGTGCTGAGGCCAGACTGCACTAAAGACTAATGAGGTGTTTATCTGAGAGGTGGGGAGGCTGAAGTGAACTGGACTCTGCCCCTTAATCCCATCTGTCAGGACCCCAGAGACTCCGTAGACCCTGTCCTGGTTTGACTGTGACAGGCTCGTGGCCTTCTGAGCACAGCAGATGCAATTTGTCGATACCTGAACAAACACGTCCTTTTTTCAAAAATATTTGCAGCCAGTTGGAGTTATTTTATGATTTAGAGTCATTAAGGCCACAGAGATAAGTTTCATGTGAAGACTGTTTGTTTGATGGTGCATCTCAGAAGATACATCTTTACTATTTTTAAGTGGAGTGTTGAGGGCACCCTGCCTGTAATCTGAGTTTTGTGAAAGTCTTTTAATGAAAGAAGATGAAAAACAACATGTAAGAACACTTTTAAGTCAGCAGAGTCTAACAGTCCTCTTTCACAAAGCTGGACGGGGTTATTACAGCTGGCAAGCAACCACTCTTACTTTTAGTGCACTGAGCTTTATCTGCTTCTCCCCTTTGATATGTATCGGAGCACCTTATTTACATGCCAGCCAAATTCTGACTGTTCTGCTTTCTTATTTGGCTGACAATCACCTGTATGATTAATAGCACCGAGCACACACACTGTAAGTCACATCAGTAGTCTGACTATCTAAGATAATCTGCACCTCCATTAATGCCTCATCACCTCTTGTGAGCGTTATCAGATTAGATCGTGTCCAAAAATGTTTAAAAAATTGGACCCAGAATTGGATAACTGCCGTTAAATTAGAGAAGCGGTAGATAAGGAAAAAGACGGATATGAAACGTTTCAACTTTATTTGAACCTGATGGTGGATTTTAAAACATGTTGCTGTGACCTCACCTGCGGCTCGTATTTATCTACGTTTGCAGAAAGGAGACATTGTGCTTGTGCGTGTGTGTGTGTTGAATTGGAGTAAATAAACAGCAGGTTAGCCATGGCACAAATTATAGTAGTCCTGATCATGTTTTTGTGCCCCTGATCCCTTTCCACATTATTAAATATTGAATATCTGCCAAGTCCAAATCCTGATCCAGTATTTATATATTTGCCTTTTTATTGCAGGTCTACAATACAACCATTCAATTCAACAATATGCTTGATGAGTAGTAACTTGAAATATGAAAATACAGCGTCCATCATATCATTCCTTTCTTTAGTGTTTTGCATAATGTGTTTAAAGTTGGTATTCATGGACAGTGGAGTGTCTCTGTGTAGCTGTTGTAAGGGTGGAGATTTGGACAGAACGGGGACATCCTCCATCCTAAGCTTGAACTAAATACACAGGTTCAAAAAGCTATGTTCAATCAATGCTTCACAGGCGCTGCAAAATGTTGCTGAGGATAAGCTGATGGTTTCCCCCCCCCCCCCCCTCCAAAGCTGCTCTGTTCACCTCTGCCGATGCACTCCATCGATGTGGAACTCCTTTATAAAACTGATGGATTATATTTAGTTTTTCATGCGGCTCCAGGTTTTTTCACTCTTTACACATTCCTTCAGATCGGCTCGGACCAAAAAGAAAAAAAAAAAGAAAAAGTAAACCTGCAAACAGTTAAAACATGTCAAAAGCTTTAATCTCCAAGATTTGGACTTTCACCATCTGAAAAGCGGTTGAGCGGTGGTGTAAGTATGCACCACAGAGCGATCAGAGTCGGCACATTTTCAGCACAGAAACACTACAGCAGCTGGTTGTAGTGATTAGTTCCTCCTCGCTGCTTTAAACACTGCTCACCACCGCTGTCGTTTACTGTAGCAGAGGCAACCTGTAAACTCTTCAACCTTCACGTGGAAACAATGGATAGCTGTTAGGAGCTTCAAAGTGATCTTTCTGATTTATATGTTTGAGTTGTATCTGTTTAAGAGTTATAGAAAAAGTTGAAAGATTTTACAAGTAGCTTCTAGTGTGAAATGAAATATGCATAAGTTCTTTGGAAGAAGTGACGTCTCTCTGTTGAAAGATACATGCATGAATACATTTCATTCATTCATTCAGAAAATAAGAAGACGTGTTTTCTTGTGCAGTTCTTCAAGCACACGTGACATCATGTGTATTGAAATGAGTCTTGATGTGTCCTGTCAGCAGGATGTGTGGCCCACTCTGTGCCCCTCACTCTACAGACATGTCTAAATACACACACATTAGTTTAGGCATTTTCACTAAACTCATCTACACACATAACAACCCGCAAACATCATCATCTGCCCTCACCCACACACGGAATGTATGTTTCCTGCCATGTACCAGACCCTCCACAAATCTGTACTTGTACATGAGGAAGGAGGGGAGGGGGGGGGGGTTGATAAACATCCAATGATGACACAAGATGGTGCTATGTGTTACGGATAGCTTCTTCTTTGTACTCATCAAAGCAGTAGTGAAGTGGCCTTTTTGTTTGCTCCCTCAGAGGCTTGTTTTCCAATACCCAGAGCAGATGGTATGTGTTTTCCGTGGATGAATCACTGAGTCGGGTGGGTTTTTGCGTAGCTGGCCTACTCTTGTATGTGTGTGCTCTTCCCCGAGCATTGAGAATACACCTGTCAGTGTGTGTGTGTGTGTATATATATATATATATATATATTAAAAAAAAGCTTTGAATTCACTGGTTTCCTGTTTTGTTTTTTTACCCCCATAGACTCTAGAGGAGCCCCCCTACTTGACGGTGGGGACGGATGTGAGTGCCAAGTACCGAGGGGCGTTCTGTGAGGCTAAGATTAAGACCGCCAAGAGGCTAGTCAAGGCCAAGGTAAGTCTCATTTCAAAGTGCTCATGATCTCAAATTAAAGATAAATTGCCTTGTCTGTCTGCGATTGAAGGGAAGCTCATTGGGGCTCGGGATCACACAGCTCGGCCTTACTGTACATCCATAGAGGGTAGACTGGACAGTATTGGCTAAAATCCAGCTATTATGTTTGCATGGTGGAGCTTTACCAGGTGGTTTATGTTGTTAATGGTGCTCATACATCAGAAAGAACTGATCAGGGGGCCCAGCTGTGACAGATGCAGTGTCTGGCCTAAACCCACCAGGTACCCATCACACCATCAGGCGTCCCTCTCACCCTGGCACGGCTACTGCCCCCCCCCCCCCTCCAAACACTGGTTTATATGCCTTGCTGATGAAGGCGTTGCACGATGCACATAGTACAGTATCTCATTTCCCAGTGGGGCTGGAGCATCTGGATAATACAATAGAGACAGATCGCTTGTCTCTCGTTCTGCTAGAGTGTGTGGGAGGAACAAAGATTGGATGCTGGCTTTTCACTGTGTCAATGCACTGTAGTTCCCCCCATAGAGACAAAAGAGCAGCGATGATCTGCCGTTCTGGCACGCCAGCTGAAATCATCAAATGACGTTCCTTTTTTGTCTCAAACAACACAGCAAAGTAAACCATGTGACGCTCACAGTTTAAACATTGTGGGGTAAAATGAAGCTAATAGGACAGTCTAGGCTCATAAATGAATTAGCATACTAATTGGTTGAGTGTGGGGTTTGTTTTTGGGTTGCTCTAAAGCGAATGTGAGCTCTGTTACACAAATGTTGAAACATGGCAATTATTCAGTGGTTGTTGCGAACGTGAATATTCCACCGTAATGAATCCCTCTCTTCTCTCTTTGCTTCATTAATCTCTGTCTGCTTGTTTATCAAAGTGTACGGTTGCGGCATATGGCGACGCCGTCTTTTGAGTAATTATAAAAAATCAGCGAAAAGATCTGTGTGACATTCTTATGATGATGATGATGATGATCTGTGCTTGAAGACGCTTAGCTCCACATCAGCGTCACTCACTGTGAATCATAGTTATAAGGGATGTGATGGCACATGGGAATAGTATAATATTAATATTAGTCTTCACAATATATATTTTAGTAGTTAACAGGAAGCACTGAAGCGCTGACTTTTTAAAAAGGTGAAACTGACTTTGCACTCCTTTTTTGAAATATAATTGTTATGATTCAGTGGAACTATCAATTTATTTTCACCTCCACAAGTCACATCTTCACATTTATATGGTGCCAGAATATTTTACACTCTTCTGCTCATTCTGCTGTTCCTTTCTTTTTTGGCTGAACCGCAACAATGAGGCCAGCCCTACACACTCGAATGTTTGTGTCACTGAGTCACCAACTGACTGATTACTGGTTACACCGCCGGTCAGCTGACAGACTGGGACAGCCGAGTATCCCAGAATGCATTTCGCATCAGATGGCGGCAACGGCAGAGATTGTGAGCCAGGCTCAAGGCTGTTGTAATTTTTCTTTCTCTTTAACAAAAAAAAAAAAAAAGCAGTGGTCCTCATTTTTTATTAATGTGCCCTAATTCTGTCGTTAAACTTCCTTCAAACTCTCCAACTTTTATAGGCTAGCTCTTACATGTTGGTCCCTTTTTTTATTTATTAATTTAAGATTTTGTTTTACAGCACCATTTTGCTTGTAAAACAGCTGCTGAACTGTGAAAAGCTTCCATAATTTCATAGATTATTGATATGAGGATTTTATAGAGAAATAGTGTTCCTGTGTCCCAAAAGAGAGCATGTAACGAATGTACTGTCAACTGGCATTATATGCTCGTCATGTTGCCTATAACACATTTCCTAATATAGAGGATTAATGCTCTTTTTTTTTAAATAGAAGCAGAAATGCTGGAACTCGTGTTTATTCAGTGTGTAAAAATATGTTGGACTGATTTTCAGTTGGATCCTAAAATATATTTTTGTACAAATTCAGACATTTTACTTTAAAAAAGCATGATTAATTAATAATATTAAATCAACCTAATTTTCTCCAGCATTGAACAACATCAGATTAATGTGCTCATGATTTTTCGACAAAGAGGTTCCCATGTAATACCACATTTAAACAAACAGATCTAACCATGTATCTTCAAACACTTCACACACAGCGCAGCCATATTCTTGGTTTTGACCTAGTCTCGTTCTTTGTTCTGTTCAGTATTACATCAAGTAAGCAGAAATAGAGCAGTCTTGCATTTTCAAATAGGAAAAAATGCTCACTAACCATTTTGAATGTCGTTGTAGTGAAACATCCTGCTGCTAAGCAACATTTTTATTTTGGCTGACTGGAAGAAAGAATCTTTTAACATAATTGACTAAACTGATCAAACTATTCACCTCATATAATCCTGCTAGGCTGAGCTTTTATTCTAACCCCAGGACGGTTTGATATTTTAGTTAAGTGTTTCAGTACTAGTAGTCGTACAGTTTGCGTGCCCAATTGAAATCAGACAGGAACCAAAGCTCTCAGGTAGGAAGCAGCCTGTCAGAAGGGTCAGGTGTTATTGACATCTTCTAGCTGAGGTTTTGAACAGCGAGACTCACCCCTGCCTCAGTCTGCAGAGAGCGGAGCCTCCTGCTCCTCCATGTGAAGAAAGGAATTCCTTTATTCCACGCGGCAGGAATGTTATTATCTCCAGAACTGGTGAAATGCTGCCTCAGGAAGCTTTTTATTCCTTTTACTCTTCCTCCCTTTCTTATTTTATGACTTGACGTTTCAACAAGCATCTTACAGCATGTGTTACTTTCATTCATTGTCTTGTGCCTTCACAGCCAGACTTTAATTGCTGTTTCTGCTGTTGTTATATTTGAATTCGACGAGAGAGGGAGAGAGAGAGAGGGAGGGAGAGGGAGAGAGAGGGAGAGGGAGAGAGAGGGAGAGAGACAGAGAGCGTTGTCTGAATATGTTACCTACAGGCTTGTTTTCCGAGTCGGGGTGCTTAACGTCTCTCTTAGCTCCTGTATGGCGGCTGATACTCAACTCGATCACAGTCAATAAAAGTGAAGCCAGGTCTCCAACATAATTATGCTACTATTTTACTAGCACACGCTCTCAAAAATTACTTTAATTTCCCCCAGGAAACAGAAAAAGAAGCACTTTGATATGTAATACAGGGAGGGGCGTTTTCAATACTAAACAGATTCTGTGCTGCTGCTGGCGGCTTCAACACTTTTCACACGTGCTGCTTTGAGAATATGTGCCAGTAAATGGCTGTGTGTGTGTGTGTGTGTGTGTGTGTGTGTGTGTGTGTGTGTGTGTGTCTGTGTGTCTGTGTGTCTGTCTTGGTGTTTTCTGTCACAGCATTGCCAGGTCGCCGTGCAGATGCAAGATTACCTCAGCATGATCAGATTATGATCTACTGTGGCTCACTTAAGGGAAGCTGTAGATGCAGCGAGGGGGAGTGGTGGTGGTCAGTTAGCATAGCTCTGACATTCATAACTGAAATCCGCCACAGTTGGCGCCAGCAGATGTGGCTCTGACCAGACAGTTGCCAGTTGGAGTCCAGTCACTGTAGCCATAGTATGAAACGGTCACACACACACACACATGCTGCTTGTGTAAAGATGCCAACAACTCGTAACTACTGTTGTCACATGTCAAAGTGTGCTGACTTAAAACACCAAACCTGCCTCAGTGTTGAACGCGGCGTGAAGGGTCTCCTCACTGTAATCAGTGCCGCTCAGTTATAAAGTCCAGCAGTGTTAGTGCAGACCTGCTGCCTCTGTGAAGTGGAGGATTGATGTGGTCCTGTCAGACCTTTTTGGAGATGTGTTTGTTTATTCTTTTTTACTGATTCTCCTCCCCCCTTCCCTTCCCCAGGTGACCTTTAAACCAGATCTGTCCACAGCAGAGGTTCATGATGAAAACATCAAAGGACCTCTAAAGGTAAGCCAGGAGAGATGAAGGAGCCCGATGTTGCATTGTCATAACGCATATATTGCCGTTAACCACCCTAGTAATTGTCTGAACTTTAAATGACATCACATTAATTTGCTTTGACTTCATTTTATTCCTAAATAGGATCAAATTGCCCCTCCCCCCTCCCCTCCAGTAGTGATAGTAGACAAAGCAGGGGAGCATCAGTCAGCGAAGCGCTGGCTTTGCAATTTAATTTCACTCAATTATGATTCTTGTAGCAGCAATATGGTCTTCTCATTACTTCAGAGCACATCATTAGATTTACCATTAGAAAGTAATAACCGTTAGCGTATTAAGATGCCAAATAACAGCAGAGTGTCTGTCCCACAGGTGGGTGCTGTTGTAGAGGTGAAGAATCAGGATGGAGTTTACCAGGAGGCCACAATCAATAAGCTGACCGATGCTAGTATATATACTGTTGGTGAGTCAATATAATACTGTCTGCTCTCTCTCTCTCTCTCTCTCTCTCTCTCTCTCTCTCTCTCTCTCTCTCTCCCTCTCTCTCTCTCTCCCTCTCCCTCTCTCTCTCTCTGTCTCTCTCTCTCTCCCTAGCTCAGAGACTCGTTCTCTCCCTGCAGCTAGCTTGTAAAAACGTGTTTGTGTACAATGAAAATTCCACAATGTGGTTTGTGTTTTTCCTCGTTTAAGCATTGAACTTTAAGTTGTTGCAAGAACCACCCCAAGTATGCTGTTGTAAGTGATTTCTCACCACACAGCTGGAATACGGTAAACTTGCAATGCTTTACATCATCAGGTCAATCATTACAATCTAAAACATTACTGTTGTTTGTGTCATCATGAAGATTTCTGGCGTAAATCTCAAACTAAATCTAAAAATGCAGAGCTGGAGACATTAGCTTTGTCAGATGGATGTGCCAAAAGTACATTATACTCCAATGTAAAGTAAGTCCTGCAACTAGTGTGTCAAGAAATAATCGAAACAAGCTAAACTCATGAAACCTTTTTAAGAGAAAAAAAACATAATGGCACAAACATTATGATGTAATCCCCTTGTTAAGTACTTTATTTATTTATTTATTTAAAAAAAAGTAGTTTATAGTAGTACTTTCAGTTTTAGGTGGCTCTTGAGGCTGATTGAGCCACACTACACCTAACGATTCAACACTAAAATAATCATACAACGTAAGGTTTTCTTCTCTCAGGGAAATGTATAACCACAAATCTACTGAGTGTACACAGTGGCAGTGCTGGATAATCTAAAGTCTACACATCCATAGTCTCAGCAGCTGCCGGTTGCTTGAGAGTGCCCATGGGCTTTTCCCCCCCTGCCTCCAAACACTCTTCTTGGCACAAATTCATCCTTTTCATTCATCAACGGGAAAACAAATGCATAAGTCACTGCTGATGGTGCCTCAAGTGTTTTCCCTTATTGCTGTTGCAATATATCTGAGCAATGAACAATGGGAGCAGGGTGATGTAGTGCTGTTAGTGAAATAAAGGTTCCTTAAAATGTTTATTATTATTATTATTATTATTATTATTATTATTATTATTATTATTATTATTATTATTATTATTATTATTATTATACTTTTAAAGATCAGTAATATCTTTTATTTATTTTATATCATTTATTATTTTTGGATGTTGTTGTTCAAACCAGCTCTTTAGTGCTCTCACATATTATCCCTTAATTTGTTATTAGTCAGTCCATAAATAAAATCAATCAGTCCTCAGTGGAGTAAATAAGAGGTGAAATTAGAGCGCTGTCTCTCAGTCTAGCAGATGGTCCTTGAAGCTATAATGAAGCTGCGAGCTGAAGCCGACTCTGTCACAGCCTGCCGGAGGAGCTGTCTTAGCATTATAAGACCAGCATCATTTGTTTTTAACATATTATGATATGTTAAAAACAAATTATGCTGGCCGTTTTGAAACCCAGACAGGAGTTTATTAGTGCTCCAGTGTGTGTGTGTGTGTGTGTGTGGCTGTGTGTGTGGCTGTGTGTGTGTCTGTGTGTGTGTCTGTGTGTGTGTGTGTGTGTGTGTGTGTGTGTGTGTGTTAGTACGAGTGGACTCCTGGCCTACATACAGCAGCCTAATAGTGTCTCTCATCTCTGCAGTGTTCGACGACGGTGATGAGAAGACCTTAAGGCGCTCCTCTCTCTGCCTGAAAGGAGCGCGTCACTTTGCAGAGAGCGAGGCAAGTATCACACAGTCCTGTTTTTTTTTTTTTTACACCAAGCCTCATCTCTCACCTTTTCACAAAATTAAACACTTACTATAATTTATACCCTCTCTTCTATACTTACTCACTTTCTGGATAGTCCCACATTGGCATTTAGTGAAATTTCCAGGAGATGTAAACCAATTTTTTTACAGCGAATACACCAAATGTAAACTGTGTATCCGTAGCGGGAATTTCGTCAAGGGATCCAGGATAAATCTTTAGCCCTCCAGTTCAGTGTCTGACAAGGTGGCGCTGAGGTCCTTTTTGCTGTTGTTTGTCTCCTCTGCAGACACTAGACAGACTCCCTCTCACCAACCCCGAGCACTTTGGCACACCTGTCATCGGCAAGAAGGGCAACCGCGGCCGACGATCGAACCCAATGTGAGTATTGTCCTCCGTCACTTCTGCACCTCCTGCAGGGCTCGTATCAAAACTCGATGATATAACAAAAGGTTCTGTGATGTGGATTTGGGGAGGGATTTTCTGTGCCAACCCACGGTCATCATCAGTAACAGGCCCCCCCCCCCCCTACTCTCAGTATGCTGACAGCAGCCGAAATGAAAGATTTACTCTCATCTTCATCCGCTCATAAACAGTCCCTGAGGCCAGGAAGAGGAGAGCCTGCTCGCCTCTTCCAGCTCCTCCATCACACCGAGCTCCAGTGTGCGCATGCAGTGTGAGTGCGGTGCGGCCATGCTGAATGTTATCATTCTTTTCTCCCACCCCCCCGTTGACTCAAATGTTCCAGTGGGTGTTTAATGTTATGATGTGCTTACTCCTGAGAGACTGCAGAGTTTTCATCAGGGAATAAGAACTGCTGAGGGGTCTTTGGCACTGGATATGATCGTGACTCCTCTCTCTGTTATAAAAAGGACACTACTGCTTTATAATCTTATTCTGACACCCTCCCTAATGGCACTCAGAGAAGAGTCAATATTACTGTAAACATTGATGCAATATTGACTTGGAAGAGCACCAGCTGCACATTAGCACCTTGGATCTGTTGTCCTGCTGTGTGCTAATTAATGCCTTAACAAGGATTAACATAGATTGAGAGTACTGGAAAAATAAGTTGATTTTAAGAGAGAAACTTTTTTTCATCTTATTTTAAAGGAACAACAACAATTTTGGAAATGTATGTATTTGTTTTCTTGTTGAAAAGGCCGCATTCAGACCAGACCAACCATGAAAAAACCCAGCACCTTCATTTATCTGAATGAGGCCACCCCGACAGTACAGCAACAACACAGAGGCCCACGTAAAAAAAAAACGCTGGGTCATTGGGCAAAGAGTTGAATCCGGTTCAGCTACTGACTGACATAATTGCATTTGTGATATCTTCCAAGATTTGCTGTGTCAGAGTATGTTTTTGGCGTCTGATTACTAAAGGATCTGTTACTCACACTGCACTTCCTGGAACAGATTTTCAGCACACCCCCACCTCTGCAGCCCCTTTCTTTGTTTTTGTGCAGGGCTGTTTTCAGTCTGAACACCCTCTAAAGCTCACTAATCAACACATTATATCTTGTTAGTTTAACCATGTGGTTGCCATGCAACCAGCGGAGACTCCAGGAAGTCACTGCGTCAGTCCAAGGAACACTCAATCGGAAAAACTCCCAGTAAAAACTACAATGTGTTTCTTTGAAACAAACACGGTATGACATAACATCAGTTGGGAAGCTTTAGAGGTGCTGGTAGGTGGGTTTTGTTACTTTTGGACACAGCTAATCTAGCTGTTTCCCCTTGTTTCCTATTTTTGTGCTAAACTAAGCTAAGTGACTGTTGACAGTAGCCTCAAATATCAAACTTCCCTAAAATGACTATGCAAATGAAGAGAACTATTATGGAGCAAACTCCTACATGAACTGTCATCTCTTCTTCACTAAGTAGCTTTATCATTTGTTTATGACTGTGATTCACAGCTTAGTTGTTGTTGTTTGTGTTGTTGTAGTAATTGTAGTAGCAGCCTGGCTGATTTACGGCTCCTGAGTGGTGCCAGGCAGCGTGTGTATATGTACATAACGTTGTGCTCAGAGCAGGCCAAGTGAGGCATAAAGAGAGGACGGAGGATCTGTTTGCCTGCTGGTGCTGCTTGCATGATCACATTTAGAGACGTGGCTGACTGTCTACTGGCCGCTGTCAGCGCTCTGCCTGAGCATCAGGATGACTGTCAGACAGCAGAGATGAGCCGGCTCGTCAATACACCGATCCTAATGAGAGAGCTCATCAGTAGAGCAGCCTGATGTTTTACTGCGCTACATAATGATAAGACTAGAGTTTTTTGGGGAGGGTTTGTTCTGTGGATTGTTAGTTGGAGATGTTTTGATGTTTTTTAAATGGTCTTGGAAAAAAGCAGCTAAATGAGGACTTGTTAAGCAGAAATCCTCTGCCTGCCTGTGTTAAGAGAGACACACACAATTTTACTTTCCTAACTTGTTTATATTAAATCAGTGCTATATATAAAATGTCAATATGATTGCGGCTGTATGAACAAGCAGAACATTTGTCTTTTTATTTTGAGAGTAGGCAGACGTAGCTCTCTGTGAATCCAGCAAATATGAGATGAGTCACCTGATTTCATATATTTTTCTGAAGTACAAAGATTGTACAGATTGTGAGCATTTTTAGTGGGGCTACAGTTTACAGTTATTCATAATAGCTGTATAATATGGTGGTTACTTTCGCTGTTAATGTTTCTGACTTCAACACATCATAAAATAATGAAAAAAGTCACAATGTCTCACAAATCCTCACAAATGAGAAGCTTAAATAAGGGAATATTCAACATTTTGCTTACTTAACTAATTTGTCATCTATTATCAAAATCAGCAAATCATTTCAGCTCTAACTTGCTAGACAACTTTCTTGTGGTTGCACTGTGCTGCATTAAGATATCTATGAACTGTACGGTATGTTATGAATCTGAAATAACATGTTTATACAAAGCTACATGCACCCTCCTAGTCCTTTCTAAAACACAGCCCAGTAACTAAACTGTCCTTTTCTCCCACAGCCAAGAGGAAGAGCTGTCTTCATCCTCCAGTGAGGAAGAAGAGAGCGATCAGCGGCAGAATGAGGATCTGTTTGGCAAAGTGGTCTGCGTGGAGGGGGTCGCCACCGGGGACAAAAAGAAGACCACGTGGTATCCTGCACTGGTGAGCTCATAGCGTCTCTTCCTTCACTTGTGCTCTGCTCCATCACTGAAGAAACCAGGACCAGAGCTGCTGGTCCTCCAGTTCACTCACAGTCTCATCTAAATGACTGCTTATGTAACCGCAGCACTCAGCAGGATTATAGTATTACTTCAGATTTCACTCACCATGAGATGCTGGATGTTTACACTGTTGTCGCAGAGAAATAGCCGATTTTGCAGCAGCTGCCCAACATCTGTAGTTTTTCAGAAAGTAAAACTCTGACTTGTTTTCTCTCATGTTTGCAACAATGCAGCATAAACATAGGTTTGATCTTTTAGTCTTTTTCTAATCTGTTCTTCTCCACCCATTCTAACCTCTGAGTCACCATTAGCTAACAATGAAATGGTGACAGGCGCTGTTTGTGTATGTAAGTGTTACAAGTAGGACTGAGAGAATGGGAGAGAGGGTGGGGAAAGCTGTCCCTTTAACTGTGTAGTCAGCACAGCCCCGCCTCCAGGGTTTGTTGTTCTTGGCCTGCTGCTGACTGAGCTCCATGCTGCCTCCTTGTGACAGCACAGAGAAGTACACTACACAGCTGCCTGTCATTGTTTACACTGTGTGACTGTATGACAGAGGGGTGGAGTAGTACACTGGTAGATGTCTCATGCAACAGATGATATATGCAGAACACTGTGGTAAATAGTCTTATATTAAACGGACTTAGTAATAAAAGTAGAAGGAAATAAGTCTTTGCTGCTCAGCATATGTGCCAGAGAGTGAAATAGTGAAACAAAGTAAACGTGAGTCATAGTGAGTCAAGCAAAAAAACATACATGCAAGTGTGTGTTGCATACAGAGAGAGCAGGAGGGCCCTAGCGGAAATAGGATCTCATAATGCCAGCGCTGCCTCCTCTGGGTTAGACTGTGGCACTGGAACAACTCCCACTGTCGAGCTCCCGGGCCTCCGGTAAACAGCAGCAGCACACTCCAAGAGTGGGCACACAACCCTTCCACATCGCTCTTCATCCTGCCCGCTTGTTTGTCTTTGTTTCGTAGACAGCACATTTTGTAATCCATCAGCGTGGCCTTTCTGCTGCAACATCTTTAGTCATTGACTCATACTCTGACACCCACCCTCCTCCTTCACTTTATCATCTGACGCACACGCAGCACACCACCTCATCTGACCTCTTGACTGTGTCTTGTTTCCGTTCACCAAGGTTATCTCCCCGGACTGCCATGAAGACGTGACAATGAAGAAGGAGACCATCTTCGTCCGCTCTTTCAAGGATGGAAAATTGTGAGTTCTGCTCAAACCACAAGGGTTTAATTTAATGATGAATCTGTAGATTATTTAACATGTTTACAGCTAGTTATGTAATAAATAAAAGGTCAAACGGAGGTTAACATAGCACAAAGATAGGCATTATAAACACACACTCTGTTTGCTTAAAAAAAGAAAAAGTTCTGTTTTCTGTCAGCCAACACATCAACTAATCATTTAATACCAGTTTAAACGCCCCCCCTTTTATGAGTCCTTGATGAAGTGGTTTTTAATGTGGTATGTGTGCTATGTACACTTGTTAAAAGAAAGACATGTACTACTTAGCAATACTAAGCAAGGAAATTAAATATACCGTAAGACAAGCTAAAGGGCTGCACAGTAGAAGTAGAATTTTGCAAATATAAAACATAATTTAATGTTGTGTGGGTATTTTTGTTTCATGTCTTGCTTTTACTTTTCTAGATACTCTCCTTTTTAAAACCAGGGCATTTCACAGTGTTCGAGTGTCGTTTCCTCCTCTTGACTCGTAGATTGTGCTTTTTTTTTTAATGGATTAAAATGTCCTTGATGCATTGTTTGCAGTTTTGGAAGGACTCAAGCTTACATTCTGCAGTCGCTCAATGAGAGTAAAGATAGTGTATTAGTTTAGTTTATTTGTCCTTAGGCTGAAAATGACTGGAGAGGTATGGGAGTGTATGTTTCCACACAGCCAGATTATTTTGTCTGAGGACACAAGAGGAATAAGTCCTGTCAGGAGTTTGCACTGGCCTCATGGTTTGTTACTGCAGTCTCTGTGTGGGTAGAAACATAACCCACACTCAACATAAATGAATCCGGTGTTTGCTCGCTGCTCCAGAGACTAGCTCGCTGTCTGTTTGAAATTCATTGAGTTCGGGTTGTGACAGACCAGCTGGGTCTCCTAATCTCAGGCCTTGAGTCTGCATTCCACACTAGATATCCTGCGTAACTCATCAGCATGACCCTTAATCTGCCGCATTCACAAGCTGAAGACGCATTTGCAGCACAGGGAAGTGTGAAAAGGCCGTCTTATCGCTTGTATTTTGGCTAATAGTCGAGTGAAGGGTAGACCCGATGAGAGGGATAAGATAAGAGGTGATAAATCAGAGAAGAAATGTAAGTCTTTTAACTTGAGGAGTATTTCCTCGCTCAGCTCCCCTATGATGGCTTTCACTGCAGATTACACTGCACACGCTGTAGCAGTTCCTATTCTGTGGCAATTTGATTTCACTCATTGAAATCAGCACAGTGCATCCAGAGGTAGATGCAGGATGTGGTAATGTAAGAAGTCGGAAAATCTGTCTCATTCTTAACGAGATTTTCAGGTTTGTTTCCTTCCGAGCCTTTTTTTTTTTTTTTTTTTTTTTCGTGCAAGGAATAACAAAGATGAAATGGGTTTATCATTGTTGTTACTCACGGGTAATGTGATGGATCAGTCTGACTTATCAGCCATGTCTCTTCATGTTATGTTACAGTTTGATCTACACCATCACACATTTTTCAAGAAGCTCTCTCTGCTTATTTACTCTGCCGAGGAAAGTTTATACATTTTCCGAGACAGGGCAGCAGCCAACAAATTGAATCTTTGCTGAGATCTGGAGGTATTTTAACACATATGGATCAGTTTAGACTGTCTGCACCTGCTTTCCAATAAACACAGTTAATATGGTGGAGCTAGCTACCATCTAACACAGCCGTTCCCCTGCTCCCTTTCATCCATGCACTGTTTAAAAGGGTCATACCGCACACACGCACACGCACACGCACACACACACACACACACACACACACACACACACACACACACGCACACACACAGCACTCATCTTTGTTTGTTATTGCACTTTTATCATTCATGTCAGCCTCTTCTCGTCTATTATTACCCAGTTATTCTAACTCGCCGTCCCCTGTGTGATTTGTTTTTTGAAGAGGGGTCACATCCATAAGCCTGCTGACCTCTCTGGCACAGCAGCGTGGGTCAGCGTGTTCACTTTTCCTCTGCAGGGTTTGGTATTGTTTGTGCTAACTGTTCGACCTGCCCGTAGAAACAATGGCTTTGGAAAACATTTTTAGGGAAAAGCAAGGCCACATCCAGAGGGGGAGATGGGAGTTTTCAGGAAGTGGTTTATTCTTATTTTGTCAGATCTGGTTACCATAGTACCAAGGACACAGAAGACGTGTCTGTTTTTTCTTGTTTGGTAGGCTTCGCAAACTATATTTAAAAAAAAAAAAGGAGGATGGTTCTGTCAAATTACACACACACACACAGACTTATATTATACATACTCTATGATTTTTTTATGATTGTATTCTAAGTATATTTGAATGTTTTTAAACATGCTGGCAGTTCACAGTGAAATATTTAAACAACTATTAAATGAATTGATGTCACTGTCATAATACTAAAAACTTGATGTGGTCATGTGGTCAAACTTTCCTTTCTGTCCAATAGTTTGGTTTGTGACCAAATACATACTTCATATTTGTTACTACTTTGCTAGTTTAAGCATGCTAATTCTCTATATGAAGATGGTGAACATTAAACCTGCTTTACATCAGCATGTTGTCATTGTGAGCATGCTAGTATACTATTAGCAGTCGGCTCAAAGCACCAGTGTGCTCAAGTACTGCATTCACTCTTAGTCTTGTTTGAAATTATGCAGCTATACATTTTTTATATACTGAATTGTGAACACATTTATTGAAATGGAGATGATTATATTTAAAAAGCCACATATAAATAGTATATGTTATGACAGGAAGCTTGAATAAGAGTGCACATTGTTAATATTGTAAACTGTAACAGTATATGTGTAATGTAAAGCATATTTAATTCAAGGAATGATTGAATCAGTTCCTTAATGTAGGTGTTATTGACACATTGAATACATGATTAAGTGAAGGATGATATTTATTCAGGATGGAAAAAAATATTTTTCGCTAGTCTCTGTAAGTAAGATATAATATTTATTCATCATCCATATATACAGTAGACATGTGTATGGATAACCAGAGCCACTCTTATAACATATCTAATACAAATTCAAATATACTTATCTCTATATGTAATATCAGTAAATCCTGGCATCTGTTTTCTGTGATCCTTTATAGCTTCAATATATGTTGGGTTTTTATTAAATCACTCCATGACAAATCTAGTCATTGGATCAGCGCGGCTGCCTCCAGATACCACAGTAAACCGTCTCTGGCACATCAGCAAAGCCTCTGACTGTTTCCAGCTTACAAGGTCCACTGATCCATCTCTCTGCCAAATCAGCCCAGCACTTTGCCCAGCTGCTGAGGAGATGCTGCAAGAAAGTATTGTGTTAATGTCGTCATGTCTGCTCAGGTTTTTGAGGCTGTTGTTGGTTTCAAACTCTCCCTGAGTGTGCTAATGAACAATGTGTGGACTTGTAGGGCCTCATCATAGCCCTCATATCGTATCAGTTTACTAATGCGCTCTTTACTAGAATTCACATTTCATTTTAATAGTCGTGCTTTGTTCCACTAATTAGTGTAGAGTTTAAAATGAAATTCTGGAAAACAACATCTGTGTACATTTTGGTTGGATCCTTACAGCCGCTTTGTAGAGCTTACCTTTTGTGTAATATAACACTCAATATGTCATTTCAGGGCAAATACTAATCAGAGCTGCTTTGTTTGTTTTACAGTTACACAGTGTTACGGAAGGACGTCCGCGAGATGAACAGCGATTGTCCTCCGAAAGCCGACGCAGGGCTCAAACCAGGTGAGCGTAAAGTAAAGCTTTAATCTCGACGCAACCGATGCATGGAGCGCACCTAGTCTCCGACATTCAGGGTCGCTCTGTGTTTTGACACACTTGGCAGAAAACTGTGGCAGAGTGGGTTGCAGCGAGGCACACCGAAGAAAGAGAAGTTTTGTTTTTTGTTCCTGGGCGAACGCAGTGGTGGGGAGCGCTCCTGTCACTGTTCAGTCTATTTTTATTTGAAGTCCTCACCAGGCTTTTTATATATATAGTGGCCCCGTTTTTCTACTGCAGAGCTCCTATTCTTTTCATAATTACACTTAGGAAACAGCTTTGTATCATGCGAGTGTTTATTCACAGGTGGTCGACTCAAAACTGATATTTTTTTTCCCGCAGTACAAAAGCATAAAACGAGCATCTGGCAGTGGTTAGATGCAACTTAAACACACCTGTGACACTGTGGCTGAATGCTTCTGCTGCTCTGCGTCACTGCAGATACTCCTGACAGATTTTCAAGCTGCTTTCTTCCATGGCTGCTTTTCTTAGTGTTTATGCCACAATGTCTTCTTTCGCTGTCCCAGTTTTATATATGGGTCTATTATTTTCAGAGTAGAGATGGTAGAGAGGAATATCAAGAGTGTTTGTTAATCAGCAGCACTGATGGTCAGTTAAAGTATTTTGCCTGGAGGGTGCTCTGGTTTCCCTCCTTATTACTAAATGTTTGATTGCTTCACTATCAGGCTCAGGCATGCACATACACCCACACACACACACACACACACACACACACACACACACATATAAGCACGCCCAGCTTCCTCGTAACCCTCCAAACACCCAGAGACAGATGTTATGAGGTTTAAATCTAGTCTAAAAAAAACAGAAGTCTGAAATTTTGAATATTTGATTTCTTGTTTTTACATTGGTTTATATTTTATGTACAAGCTGTAAAGAGGAATGTGATTGAGACAACATCTGTTCACGTCTTATCTCTGTTTATGTAGCATGGAATTCTTTTCATCTCTACAAAATGATTGAACTATTTTACACATAAATTTCCACAATGCCAAAGACACACAGATTAGTTTACGACAGCAGGGGATGATATGCAGCCCTAATTGGGTGTAGTTAGTATGTAATGACTTTGTTTGTGTGTGTCTGACAGCGTTGGACGCAGCTTTGGAGTTCCAGCAGCAGCTGGTCGTGCCCGGCACTTGGAAAACAGAAGTGAAAGAGGAAAGCTCCAGTAGCGAAGAGGACGACGACGACGAAGAGGAGGAGCAGGAAGAAGATGCGAGCCGCGAAGAGGAGGAGGTAGGTCAAGAAGCGAGTTGCATGCTCTTATCGCTACAAACTCTGAGGAAAATGATGCTCAAACTAGTCTTGTTTCCTGTCTGCAGGAGGAAGTGGAACCGTTCCCAGAGGAGAGGGAGAATTTTCTACAGCAGCTGTACAAGTTCATGGAGGACAGAGGTGAGTCTGCATCCAGTTCAGTGCTGGTTCTCTTCAAAACAAGCCTGGTTTTTCTTTTCTTTTCCAGGTCGGGTCTCATTCTCACATTCCCCACCTCCTTTACTCATTTATCACTCAGCGCTGCAGACTTTAATGCTGTCCCTAAACATCCATTTTTCTAGTTTAAATATTCAAAGATTGCTCATTTCTATCCATAACTTTTATGACCTTTTCACAAGTATATGCTTTGTGGCTACTATTTGATTCATTTTGGTTATTAAATGTTCTGAAAACCAGTGGTGAAATGAAATGAAGTACATTTACTCAAATACTGCTCTTCTGTCAGAGGTATTTGTACTTTACCTGAGTCATACTACTTTTTATTGCACTTTATTTATTTGACAGCTTGCAAAATGTGACAAGCTTATAATATATGATGTACTGTTACAGATTTAACAACCCAACAGTATGTAAAGTAGTTAAAATTAGTCGTATTAACTACAACAGTAAAATGCTGCTCAATAAAGAATGCATCAATATCAACAATCCCTAAGAAACATTTATGAGGGCGTGAACTTTTAGTTAAGGTACATTTTAAATGGAGTGCATTTATTTTACAGTGTTACTACTTTTCCTAAAGTAAATGATCTGAATACTTCCTCCACCACGGCTTTAGCTTTATAAAATGTGTTTATAAAAAGGTTTACAGCAGATTTCTAACTGTAACTGCATCCTTGTGTCCGTCATCTCATCTGATCTCCTCTTCAGGTACTCCCATCAACAAGCGGCCTGTTCTGGGCTACAGGAACCTCAACCTGTTCAAGCTCTACAGGCTGGTGCACAAACTGGGAGGCTTTGACAACGTGAGTGCCACTTTGACAGCCATTTCCTCGTCTCGTAGTTTGATTTTTGGTCACGGTTGAATGTTGACTGACTTTGGATCTGTCTCCCTTTGTGTCCACGTCGGAGCAGATTGAAAGCGGCGCCATCTGGAAGCAAGTCTATCAGGATCTGGGGATCCCCGTACTCAATTCAGCCGCTGGCTACAATGTCAAATGTGCTTACCGCAAGTAAGTACAGACCCTGCTTCCACAACTACTGAAAGCTTTTAACACTGACATCCACTCTGTAGTTTTTCATCAACACTGACATGCAGCTTGTAGTGGGTTTTTTTTTTTTTAGCAAACTCCTCACACTTTTTTCAGTGCTGGTGCGAAGAAGAGGAGAGGAGCAATAAAATGTTTTGTGCTTTCATGCAGGTACTTGTATGGATTTGAGGAATACTGCACCTCCACCGCCATCACTTTCAGGATGGACCTCCCTTTGAAGCAGGGTCCCAAGGGGGAGGTGAAGTCTGAGGGCGAGGCAGGAGCCACAGCTCCCATATTGTCCAGCTCAGAAGAACCAAAAGCGCAGGCAGAAGGAGAACCTAGCAGTGCGCCGTCCGTCGTCTGCAAGGTGCGTTCTCCCAAAAAATAGTTTTTGATTAAAGTATTTATCCAAACATTGTTTTTACTCTCCAGACAATATACGTCTTTATATTAAAAGCATCCCTCTCTCTCTCTCTCTCGCTCTCTCTCCCTCTCAGGAGGAGAAACCCGATTTGACGCGAAACAAAACGGAGCCCGAATCATCAAAAGTCGAGGCAAAAGACAGCGCAAACGACGAGGACGAAGACGACGAAGAAGAAGAGGAAGAGGACGGCCCCCACAAGGGAGACACGGACGAGGGCTCTTCGACGTCTCGCGTCGGAGCCGAAAACGTGAAGCAGGAATGTGACGAAGAGCAGGAGAGCAAGGACAACTCTGGGTAGGTGGTCTGAAGGGACGGTGCCTCCACCAGGACGGTAAAAAAAACAAAAAACTTAAAAACACAAGCCCCCTGCGGGGTTCCTGCTTGGAGAAACTGTCACTTATTCAATCTGACCTCCAATATTTCAAAGTTTCTCCAGACACAGTAGCACCATGATGCTGAAAAAAGCCCCTGAGGCTTTAACTTTCCTCGGTGGCAGTAAAAACCTAAGAGGCCGTAAGCAGATGAGGAGCAGTGACCCTTCTGACCTTAACGACACTAATACCCAGTATACCCACAATCCACCTCTACCTGCTAACCAGCGAACAGAGAGAGGAAAGCTCCACTCTCTCCTCTAACTAAGCTCTTACCCACTGCCCTATGTGCTATTATTATTTCTCGTGGCTTAGTCGGCATCAGCTGGCAGAGACATCTTAGAGCACCAAAGCCTGACTGCTACCCTTCACCTGGCATGTCATGCTGTGCTCTCTCTCTCTCTCTCTCTCTCTCTCTCTCTTTCTCTCTCTCCCTCTCTCTTTGTCTATCACTCTCTCTCTGTGTCTCTGTCTATCACTCTGGCTGGGACTGTGTGACCGTGGCCAGCCTCTCACTCACTCAGTGCACACAAACATGGCTGAGCTCTTCTTGATTTCTGCTCTGTTCTAATCTTTACCAAAAAAAACAAAAAAAACAAACAAACAGCTATCTGTCCTCTCTCCTTTCCTCTCTGACTCTGTCTTCTCTCATTTTCTTTATTTTTTGGCTTTTGGTGTTCAGCTTTATTAAATGTTCCATGTGTGTGAGTGTTGTCATTGATGCATTAGATCACTAGACGCAAGGTAATGCTTCAGATGCAAGTAACTTCCTGTGTTGACGAGTAGTTCCTCTTGGTAGTTGAGCGTTTTTGCTATAGCGAGCGGCCTTTTTTCTCATATTGTTTCCTGTCCAGAGCGTCTGAATCAGTGCTCAGTGTCTAGTTTAGACCTCAGCCTGTGTTTGTTCACCCTGCACTTTGACACTTGTATTGAGGCTGTTGGATAAATGTGAAGGATCACTGGGGACTGACGAGGAACCACTGCCACATAAAACAATTAACCTCTAAGTTTACAACCTCATTGAATTGCTGTTTTTGGTGTGACTGGTTGAAGAGACTGAAAAATTCCTTTAAGTTGCTGTTGCTCTGAGTAGCACTCTTTGTAGTTTTTATAACTCGCTGTTTATCATGTATGGGTTTTTTTGACAATTGGGAGGTACCTGATCCTTTAGTCTTTGTCAGGATCAGCAGTCCTCACAGATTAGGTGGCGGCGTGAGAGTTTACAGACTCACAGAGCGGGCGACCCACAGGCTGATCTGATCTGAGCTTTCCTGATGATATCACATCTGTTTGATGTTTACAGGCTGTAATCTACACAGGACATGCAGCATGTTGGATCACATTTTCATTCCAGCAGCATAGGCTGCTTGTAGCCAATGAGCGCTAGTTTACAGTGAGCTAAGCTTTAATTTATATTAATGACTGTATGATGGAGAGAAACTTAACTTACTGCTGTTGTACCCGGTTCTTTGCCTGATGAGGTGTACTCAGCTGTAGTGATAAGCGTACAGCCCACTGCAGCCTGTCGATTCAAGCTATTTTGGGGGAAATTAGATGTCTTGATACAAGTGATGCATTTAACTTTTTGTTGAAGGCTGCAACCAATAATTATTTTCATTATTGATTAATCTGAGTATATTTTCTCATAGATTGAAAATAGTGAAATATGCACATTACAATATCCTGCAGAGGTGATGTCATCTAAACACTAAAGTTTGAATTTTCTGTAATTTAAGACGAAAAGAATCCATATTTAATAGCCATAAACCATTAAATGATTGGTGCTTTTGTACTGATAGATCATCACCATAGTTGCAAGTAAATTTTAAGTAAATTTATATCTCAGTATTTGATGGTATATATTTATTTGTTTTTTTTGACCATAATTATCACTGAGAGGTGGAATAAGTTGATGCAGTGTTAGTGTGTGTTTTTTTTTTTTTTTTATCAGTTGGTGTTCCCATTGTGTCGTCAAGCTCGGAGTGTTAAGTTCAGTTGTCGCAGCCGTCCTGCTGCACAAACTGGTACATCTTCATAATTGTGGCTTGTTGAAAACGAGCTCTCGGCAGCAGAAAGCAGGTACCGAGCAGTGTGCGTGAGAGGCATTGTGAGTCACACCGTTTTGTAGTCGCCGTTCTCTGTGGCAGCGGACCAAATTGGATATTGCGGCCGTGCGCTTCCTCTTAACGCTGTAGTCTCGCTTTAAGTTGCTGCGCTGCCTGCCAAGTCGTGCTTTGCCGTGCTAACCTGCCCCCTGTGGCCCCTGCGCCTAAACCACTTACTGGCACTCCTGCACTCCGCCCGTGTTACCCTCCAGCTTCGACATCTCCTGACTGTTTCCCACTAGCTCCTCCTTGTGGCTGTTTGTGTTTCTTACTTTGTGAGTGTGTGTGTGTGTGAGAGAGAGAGAGAGAGAGACAGAGAGAGAGAGAGAGAAAGAGAGAGAGAATGTGTGAGTGTGTGAGTAAGAATCCCAAGTATGTTGTGTGTGGATGTAGGGCTAGATAGCCTAACAGTAGTGTTATTTCCCATGCAAGATGACTGATTTTGCCATGAAAGAATGATGTTTTAATTGCTGAAACACTCCATGTACTGTTCTGTGAAAGGCTTACTGTAAATGATTCAGTTGTTTATACTGCAGTTTGCTGTAGGTTACACTGGACTAGAGTTTAGGGGAAGTTTATGAGATCAGCTTACTGGACAAATTTTGAGATGGGAAACCTGTCTTTGTAGTTACGGGCTTATTTTTTTTTGTAATGAGACAGGGCAGGTAAGGGTGTGGAGAAATATATCAGTAAAACTTGGCTTGTTAGCAGCAGGCAGTGAGGTGGGCGGGTGTGAGGGTTTGGGGCTCTGTGGTGTTCAATTGGGGCAGCCTAGGGCCAGGAAGTGCTGAACTGTTTTTCTTGCAGGGATGACAGCAGTCAGGAGGGGGAGGAAGGGGAGGAGTTTGAGTGTTACCCCCCGGGGATGAAGGTGCAGGTGAGGTATGGGCGAGGCCGCAATCTGAAGACGTACGAGGCCACTGTGAAAGAGGCAGACGTGGAGGGGGGAGAGGTGCTCTACCTGGTGCACTACTGTGGCTGGAACGTCAGGTAAGACAGGACCTGGGGAGAATCACCTAACGTCTATATTCACCCTAAAAAAAAAAAAAAAAGACAAAAAAAACAACCAAAAATAAACATCTTTTTAACCTTCAATTCAGCTCAGGGGATCACCACTACATGGGTATCCCCTGCAGCCGTAACAGATACATCCCTTTCCTCACAATTCTGCTTCATCTTCTCCAGTCCCATGGTCAGTACTCTGATTATGGAGAACACTGGGCCATCTAGTGGCAGAAACAGAATTGGGTATTGGGTTGACGTGGATCAGTCCTCAGCTTCCCTTACTCAGTTTTGACTGAATCCCCCGTCTGTCTGTCCCCCAGCTGTCTGTCTCTCAACAAAAATCCACAGACAGGCTGATTTCTTTAAATCAACTTTACTCTAGTAATTTCCAAGCAGTGGTTTTGGTGTTTGTTTTTTATTTAACAAATCTTCTTAGATCCTTCAATATCGATGCATTCATGTGAGCTACCCTGATCTCTGAAAGGCCAACTAAAGTGCTGCTACACTCACCTCTACCTCTCAACCCTCTCCCCCCTCCCCAGCGGGTCAGGGTTAACGCAGTGTTACGTAGAGTGTTAGGGTACCATGACACAGAGGTTCTAACTAGTGCAATCAGCATTTCATTGTCTCAATGTTGTTGTGTGGTCCTCTAGCACTCTATAAAAGACAGCGGGATGTTCTCTGCATTGTGTCTTGTCGTGTGTGATGTCGTGAAACTTTTCATTTTCTCCTCATACGACCCAAGTAGCACCCTTGGTACTGTCGGAACTCTGTTGAATATGATTTGTGTGGTGGTCGGTGTTAACATTGTTTCTTTCTTCATCGTAAAGGTTTGTCTTTTCCACATAAACACCATGGGATCTCTTCCTTTGCTGTTGAGGCTTATTGTGTCACAGCAACATGTTGGGGTCAGACAGTAGAGGTGTCTGTGTGATGGGTGGTGTGAGAGAATATTATATTTGGAGCTCCTCTCTGAGATCTGAATGATGAAATTGTCTTTTGTCTCTGTACTTGATTTTTTTTTTTTTAGATATGATGAATGGATCAAAGCAGACAAGATTGTTCGCCCCGCCAATAAGAATGTACCAAAAATAAAGCACCGCAAAAAAATAAAGGTACGGGTTTTGGGTTGGAGTTGCAACTTTTTTAGCCTAAACCTGGTTTGATGTGACGACGTGAATGACTGACTGATTGTGTTCAATTTTGACAGAACAAAGCCGAGAGGGAGCGAGACAGGCTGGAGAGGCTCAATGACAGAGAAGTCCTCGGCCCTTCGCCCAACACTAACCGCATCCCACGCACCAAGTGTGGCCTGAGTCAGGATGTCTTTTCCAAGATGGACGAGGGTGAGGACAAAGGGACTCAGCAGCAGTCTCCAGTCAAGTCTATAGAAATTACCTCTATCCTCAATGGCCTGCAAGGTAGCAACACTCATAAGCCTGTAGTCCTCATTAACACTTACAGCAGATTAGGACTGTTTCACTCTGACTTGGCTGATTGTTTATGTTTCTCGTTGTGTCCCTGCTGAAGCTAACACTTGTGTCTTGTTTGCCTCAGCCTCTGAGCTATCCACAGACGAAAGCGAGCATGAAGATGAGGGGGAGCATAATGAAGAGGACCGTCCTGGTTGCAGAGACAGGAAGGGCCCGCCAGAACCACCGCAAACATCGGAGCGCTGGGAGAGCGGGACCCCTCCTGAAGCATCCAAACCTTCTCCAGTCTCAGGGAAGAACCAGGATTTAGTCAGCGCAGAGAGCACAGACGTGGGGAAGCGCAGAAACCAGACAGAGTTAGAGGGAGAAGCGAGCACCAGGAAGAGGAAGTCTGACAGTGCAGCAGAGAGGATACCTAAAGGCCAATCCAAAGCTAAGACCAGGAACACGAGGAGTGCAGACTGGTTGCCTGGGAGCTCTCCCAGGAAGTTGGAGGAGAGGGGTGCTGGTCCTGTGGAGGAGAGGGGGGCCTCGTCTAGCAGCAGTTCAGATGATGAGGGGGCAGCACTTGCCGAATCCCTGCCAGAGGAGAGTGAACGAAGCCGCCCCAAAACCAAAGGTTCCCCTTCTAAGAAGTACAACGGGATGAAGGAGAAGAACAAAAGCAGCAGACAAGCTGCATTTTGGGAAATCCCTGAAAAGAGACCCAAGACATCTGGGAATGCAGAGGAAAGGCCTGCTGTCCGCTCTAAAGGCCAGAAGGATGTGTGGTCCAGTATCCAGGCACAGTGGCCCAAGAAGACTCTCAAAGAGTTATTCTCTGACTCAGACACAGAAGCTGCCAATTCTCCTCCTCCACCTGTGCCCTCCTGCCTGGAGGAGCAGAGTGTGGAACAGGATGCTGGACCTGAGGACGAAGCCTCAGAGGAGCAGATGGAAAACGACAAACAGGAGTTTCCCAGCAGTGGCAGTAACTCTGTACTCAATACACCGCCTACTACACCAGAGTCCCCCTTAGGTGGAGGCAGTACAGCAGAAGACTCTGGCCAGCCTCAGCCTTCCTCCCCGCCACCGTCCATACCCCCTGCCTTGCCTTCAGAGCCAGTTTCTGCCGCCCTTCCACCAGGACCCATACAGGAGGAAGTGACAGGTGGGCGCAGTGAGACAGACAGCAGCACGGTGGAGGTGGAGAGTCTGGGTGGGGAGCTGCAGGACCTTCCTCAGGATGAAGGGGAGGGTTCCCCCTCAAAGGTGTTCGACGCCACTCTCTCCTGCAACAGCAGCAGCAACTGCAGCCTAGAGCTGAGCAGCAGCAGCCAGCAGGAAAGTGAGCAGAAGTCCAAAGGTACAAAAAGTAGATATACTTTCTCAGGTGAAGAAATACAAGCTGACAACTTATTTTACAGTCTGCCTGTTGCCTCACCATCTCCTCACATTTTCTTTGTAGCATCTGTGAGTCAGAAGCGGCAGAAGGAATCACAGACAGGTGGAGCCTCAAAGAAACACAAGCCAAACCGCAAGAGCCTAGGTGTGCCTCCCAAAAAGAATAGGAAAACAGGTGAGGAGAGCTGAGGATGGAATTGCTACTATTCTGCTGGCCTGTAGGGTTACTGTTTTATATCAACTCATTTCCTGACATTATGTTACAGAACGCAGGTGAGAGGGGACGAAAGATTTTGCCTGATCACTGTCCACTTCTTTTATTTTTATCACTGTCTGCTTCTCTCCTACAGCCAACAGCAGTGACAGTGAGGACCAGTCTGTTGTTGAGGGCACTGCCAAATCAACCGCCTCTAAGAACAACGCATCTGACGTGAAAGCTGCCAGCTCGCCCAAGTGTCGCGGACGATCTCCCCCTTCGAGCCATAAATACCACAAGCAGGGTGACGGCGACCATGCCCAGCACCGAGAAAGCCACGGTAGATCACCACGTGTCTATAAGTGGAGCTTCCAGATGTGTAAGTGTATAGATATAGATAATGTGACTTTTAAAAGCCTTTCAAATTAATGAACTTTTTTTCAACTTTTTTCTGATTTGGGTGAACTTATCTTTTAATTTTGCAACTCTTTTTATTCTATTGTTGCAGAATCTTTTGTTACATCTAAACTTTATGTGTGTTTATGTCAACAATATGTGTATCTATACCCTTGTCTAAACTTGTTGTCATGTCCCAGCTGACCTGGAGAAGATGAGCAGTCTGGAGAGGATCTCGTTTCTTCAGGAGAAGCTGCAGGACATCAGGAACCACTACCTCTCCCTCAAGTCTGAGGTGGCCTCTATTGACAGACGACGGAAACGCATGAAGAAGAAAGAACGAGAAAGTGAGTCAAACCGTGATCTCAGCTGCACTGATTTGTCTCCACCTACTTGCTTTCAAACTAACTTTAACCAAACTGCTGTTTCTGTTCCACAGGCACAGTGGCTGCTTCCTCCTCCTCCTCGTCCTCCTCCTCACCGTCCTCAAGCTCACTGACAGCAGCAGTCATGCTGACACTGGCTGACCCGCCTGTGTCATCCTCATCCTCCTCTTCACAGAACTCTGGGGTATCAGTGGAGTGCAGGTGACAGGACATACCAGCGAGGAAGCACCGCACTAAGCACTTAACCAGCACCCTGGGGTCGCCGGCCCCATTCCCTTTCAACAGGACGGACAAGTCAACCTTCATACTGTAACTACTGGGGCACAAAAACCAGACCAGAGACAAAAATACAACAAGAAACAAGCACTATTTTCTATTGACAACTGTTTCCTTGGCAAGCTAATGGCACTTAAGTGCACTTTTATGAAGATTGTGTACGGGGGTGAAATTTGTCCAAAAAAAAGGAAAAAAATACAAAATTGTCTTATGCGCTCTCCTTAATTGAACATTTATAAGAATTGTTTTTGCAAGCAATAATTGTTTCCATTTGATAAAATTGTATCGGAAAGGGATGATTTCCAGCGAAGACCCCTCTCTGCTCTGTCCTCGTAGCTCAACATGGTGCAGCCTGTGCTGGCCATTTTATTATGGGGAACTCAGAGGAACACTGCCACATTGGCATTAAGGGCGTACTAAATGTATAACTCTGCCACGTTCTCTGTCCACTATCATTAAAAAGGCCTTTGTGTGGCTCAACCATATGTGGTTGCCAAGGCTCCCTGCACATATTTGCATTGAGTCATGTACAGACGGGTGACAAATTAAAGCAAAAAAAAACCTGAATAAATGAGTGGAGAAACCTAACGAATGCAGATGCTCCCACACAGGTGCACTGGATGGTACAATTAAGCAATTAAGCAATTAACACAATTAACAATCAAGCTCTGATTAGACTGTGTCAAGAACAGTCCATCAACATTTAGATAGAGAGGAATGTTACAGTGGGTTGCAATGTGGGGGGAAAAAACTAAATGGTGTTCAGAGACTTGTAAGAGACTTCATGTTTGTTTTTCCTCTAAATTTGTCACCTGTCCTAGGTGGAGATGGATAGGGTTTCAGACCATCATAGCTCCACTGTCAGACACAGTGGATAAATATGGAATGATACTGTAGTGCCTTTTTGTTCTTTTCCATGGGGCACTTTGAGAAAGGACAGCAATTTTTTCCTGATCCTCTTCTCAAATCAGAGAGTCGCCTGGAATAATGTGTCCCTTACAAAAGACTGAAGAATGCTATACGAATGAGCAGGCAGTGAAGGGCTGTGTATGACAGATAATGATAGTTTTTATCAGCAAATGGTAATATTTAAGGATTGTAAATGATAAAGCAGAACTCCTATACTGGATCACCTGTAATCTACTACTGAATACTCATCCAGCTTGGACTTGAACTGTTAAGTTTGGCAGTATAAAATGTGCAATGATGGTGAATGCAATGGTCACATTACTTCAGTTCATCAGCCTTTTAAAAGCCCATCTGCTTTTTTTTTTTTTTTTTTCCATTGCTCACAAACCCCCCCCCCCCCCCCCCCCCCCCCCTCCTCCCCGGTCCTATCGTCTTCACTGAAGATTTGACGACGCACATCTGAAACTGGATTAAGTTCACTTGAAAGCAGCCATAGGAGGTATTTGCAGCACGTACTCTGTACTGCATAACTTAAGAATGAAGCTGAATCCCACATTTGCAGTGTTTCAAACAACATGAAGTTATTTAATTAAGTACACTTTGCTTTCATTGAGTAAAGCTTACATGTTTGGCATCCTTCTCATTTTACGTACGATCAATAATGACATGCCAGCTTTTTCATCTTCTGTTTTAAACAGTCTTCCTCTTATTCTCATCCTTACCAAAAAATGTTTGGTTCTGTCTCATGTACTATGGCCAGAATAAAGGTAAAGATATTGTAAATGTGCATTTATATCATAAAGTGACGTATGTGTATACATTTCTGAAGACATCTCCAGTGTTTCCTTTGTATAGACCCCCTACTGTATGATAACCTGAAGTTATGTTTTTGTTTGGCACTTGTATGTAATTGTATGCTTTTGTTATACATTTGTATATTGAGAAGTGTTTTGAGTCAAGCTATTTAATATCTTGCACTGTTAATAACATGTACTTTTCTGTACAGACAGTTTTACGGTTTTAACTGTAGTTTGAGTGTAAATACTGAGGGTTACAGCATGTTTGTTCTCCCGCCTTTGTCCTCATTCTTGTTCTCTTATAGGAACAGACTTACTTGGGTTCATTTATTTTCTGTTCTGCCTCTTTCATAAGTTTCACTAGTTAATTTGTCCCTTTCTCCTTTTTTAATTTCATGTTTTGCTTTAGTTTGTATTCTGTTTTGTTTTCTATAGCTTGTGCTTTTAAGAGAAGAATGGTGGTTTTGGATGCGGCTGAACTATTTTCCAACTTGTACATGGCCTGAAACTAAAGCTGTGTGAACCTGTATATGGAAAATGGTCTGGATTATAGATTAACAGAAAGTAATGGAGCTTATTGAAAAATGCTCAATAGTATTTATTAGGCTCATCTGATGATGGTCATTGTGTAATTTATTGTAAAAATGTAAGCAAAGCAGAAGCCTCTGTTTGAAATAAATGCCATAGTTTGTGAAGTAACCAGTGTGTCTGCTGCCATCAGTGTTGAAAGTAACAACTCAAGTACAGTTCTGAGTTATTTCTATGTTACTTGAGTGATATTAGTTTATTATACTCTACACTTATACTTAATTTTCATTGTTTTGTATTTTTAGTCCAGGTAAATATTGCACTCCACTACTTGTATTCAACAACAATAGTTACTGTGAAGTAAAGAAGCCATATTTATTGTATATATTAAATCATCAGCAGCTGAGCTTACTTTAACTTACTGTATTTAGCTTTTAGCTCATGTTGAAGTTCTTTGAGGAGAGTGGAGGGTACTTTCAAGAATATTGTCATTTTCTCATCAACAAAAATAATAATTTTACTATTATTTACCTATTTCAGCAGCTTGTAACATTTGTTGTTAGTTTTCTTTCTCCTCCAACTTTATTGGCTAAATATTAAAATAAAAAACACACTTCCTCTGTACACAAATTGAGGAAAATATCACACAAAACAAACAAATCCATAAAGGACATAGAACAATATGAAAGGCACAGGATTAAAAAAAACAAAACAAAGGATAGAATAAAAATAGAAGCAGTAGCTTGTTAGTTGTCACCCTGCTGTTGTTTATATCACGAAAAAGTGAGAAACAAACAAATCTGGTTCTACTACCTACCATCCTAAAGCAAAGCTGGAGACTGCTGACAGGCTGCCACTGAGATGCTGTTACCCGACTCTACCACTAGGGGCCCCCCTCATGAGTGGTTGGTGGACATGAAGGACAAATTGCAAAACTCGCGATATTTTATTACTAATCGGGTCTTTAGCCTCGCGAGAGTTCAGCCATCCGGTTTATCCAACCCTAGCGTGAGCATCCGCAGTCATGATGAGCGGTAAGACGAGTGCGATAGTCGCCGGGGTGTGCGGGGCCCTTTTCGTCGCATACTGTATTTATTTTGACAGAAAACGACGAAGTGACCCTAACTTCAAGAAAAAGCTACTTGAACGTAAGTGTGTGAGCTCCGGGGAGCAGAGGAAGCTGAATTATGAGAGCACTGGGGGCATGTTAGCTTAGCTTTCATGTGGCTAATAGTTGGATAACTTACCATTTTAAGCTGTGCTGTGGCTTTTCATCTAATTGTAACGTCAAATTACACTGAGCGTGGTTAGTGGTAACATTTACTTCAACTTCCGTTTTTATTCATGTCGCTGTTGCGCAGGATATATAAGCAGAAGACGCATGTTGTAGCTGCCAGCTAACTGTTAGCTGCCACACGTGTGTCTACTGCGTTATTAGCTAACTTTACATTACAGCAGTTTAAAGTCAGCTTTGTCTCACAGGTAGGAGAAAGCAAAACGTTTCTAATTCGAGGTCTGGACTGGCAAGGGTAGGACACATGGGACACTTGAATTACAGTTCATTTGTTTCTATCGGGGACCTAAGTGTGCGTTTCTGAACCTTTTCTGTGTTCATTTTAAGCTCCCTGACTTGAAAGATGCGGAAGCTGTTCAGAAATTCTTCCTGGAGGAAATCCAGCTGGGCGAGGAGCTGCTGGCACAAGGTATGTTACAAGTCTATTCAATCAGGAACAGAAGTTCTCCTGTTTTAGTGCTGGAAACACTTAACAGTACACGAGAAGCTGAGGCTGCAGCCACTAACAAGTACTCATAACAATCATACAGGGAAACAAACTGTACTTTACTGTTTGTCACTGTGTACTAAATGACTTTAATCAAATCCTCCATTTTGGCTTTTTTGTCAGTATTGTGGCAAAAATGCTTTTTTTTTTTCTTTTTTTACTGTACAGAACGCTGAACACCTTTATTACTCCAGTGCTAATTTTAAAATGTATAATCTGAACATGAGAACCTTGGACCCAGTTATATAGATATAAAATGTTATACTTCATAAATACACTTTCACCTCAACATTATCAACAAACAATTGTTCCGAAGTAGCCTGTTAATCAGAAAAGTTGTGGATATACAGCAAAATTGTTAGCTCTTGCTAATATTGTGTTGATTGCATTGTGTAAATTATTGCAATTGCTAAATTGCAATTTCCTGCAGGAACTGTTAGATGCAACATTGTACTTTGCAGTTGACAAGTCACACTGTAGTAATTTACAACTAATGTACTGTATGGTTCAATTCTAGATATTATTTTTCAGTCTGACTTGTACTGACTTTCTTCTGTAATCCTAACAGGTGAGTTTGAGAAGGGCGTGGACCACCTGACCAACGCAATTGCAGTGTGCGGTCAACCTCAACAGCTGCTTCAAGTACTCCAGCAGACGCTGCCGCCTCCAGTCTTCCAGATGTTGCTCACCAAACTGCCCACCATCAGCCAGGTGAGGATTTTCAGCATCTCTCATCAGCACATGAGTGTCTGGTTTTTATTTCTCAGCATCTTTAATAAACCCCCCAGTTGCATTTGTGGTCTCTGGGACAAGAAAGGATGCAAGATCAATCTTAGAATCCAAAGCTGAGAGTCATGCGTCAGTTGCTCTTAGTTATTTCACCTCTAAGACAGAAATACTGTTATAATGATAAATGGTTGTTGCTACTGTAATTGTGTTTAAGATGTGGTGTGACTTATGAGAAGTTTATTCTTTTTTTTTTACAGCGAATCATCAGTTCTCAGTCTCTAACAGAAGATGATGTTGAATGAACACGTGTGAGCTGAAAACCTGCTGTTATGATTTTGTAAAGAGATTTCAGAAACTGATCTTTGTGCACTGTTTAGTAAGCATGACTGCAGTAGTGAGTGAAGGACTGTGTGAACGCAAATATTTGGACGCCAGATGACAACGATCCTCCACTGTAACAGCATGCTGGGCCTAAAGAAATTCCTTTTTTACATTATGTTTTTGGGAAATGTCAAACTCATTCCATATTTCTAATCCTGTCAACACCAGAGTTCATGTTTTCTAGCTGTTTTTTTTCCTTTTCTATTTATTTCCCTAAAACATCATCATGTGTTATGTTTTGGGGTCTTTGCTGATAAGTGTACTTAATTAAAGAAAGCTGTGTAGTGTAGCTGATTTAATACTTATTGCTGCACAGTTGTGAAATGTGTGGGTGTCTACACAAAGAGAACACTTGTTATTGCAAAATTGTCATTATGTCTTCTGAAATTGTTTAAATGTTATTTTTATATTCCAGTCTTGCATATCTGGACATGTTTTTGTGCAGAAATTTCAACAATAAAACATTTAAAGTCACACTGAAGCGCCTGAGTTTCCATTTGCCTGTAGATGGCAGTAGCAATGCACAGGAAAATATGAATCATGTAATGTTTTGAAATATGGAGCCTGGGCTGTTTTTCTCTTAAACTGGAATAATTGTGCTGAAATCAAGGAAATATTGCTCAGCTTCTTTTTTTTTTTCTTTTTCTTTAATAATGCTACCTGAAAAATGTTGGACATAGAGAATATTGTAAACCATTATCTAAGGGCTCAGTCACAAGCACCCTTAAGTCTATGCATGTTACATTTAACTGAAAAAAACATTTATATTGACCTTCAGCATGTTAGTGAATCCTTGACACCATTTAAGAAAATACAAGCAAGGCCAGAACAAGGTTTAATTGCCATCTTGAGAGAACAGTATTCCTGTTTCCACCCAGCGTGGTGAAACATATGAGCCTGTGTGAGCACATTGAGCCGCAGTGTCTTTATTGTGAATGGCTTTATTGTGTGTGCAGGGGAGCGAAAGTGGAGCAGCTCGTGGGGAAGGGAGTAGGTCTGCTTGAAAGTGTGTCTTTTGGAAGACAAATAGAGCTGTAATTATTTTTATCCCTGTCTGCAGCTGTTTTTCTAAGGGGCTCTGGCCAGAGCAGCCTAGGCCTTGAGGTTGCCAGGAAATGAGAGCAGGGGAAAATAGTTTTTCTACATTAGGAATGAAAAATGAAAATTGAACGGCAGCCCAGAAATGTCGAGTGAAGACTAAATGGTAGACAGTGTTCCATTTTCCATGAACTCATGCACTCGCTCTGCAGTCTTTTCTTCAGCACTCCTGCTATTTTGCCATTTGGTGGACTGGAGAGGGCTGTCAGGGGCCTGCAGAGTCGTCTGGCGGTGTGTGTGCACGATGAAGAAGTGACTCGTTGTTAATCTGTCCTTTGGGGAGGCAGAAGAGAAAAATAACAGACTGTGTTGGAGGTCAAGCTGAAGCTGTGGTAAGAACAGGTTCAGATTCCTCCACATGGTGCACTTACTGGCCTGCTCCTCCTGTAAATAAACACTCAGCTGCTGGCCACGTACTCTGTCCCCTGCAGGCTGGAAAGAGCTGAGGGGTCACTGAAGGATACCAGACCAATGCTGCCTGCCTGAAAGCATGCCATCATAAAGTAAACCAATGAGAAACAGGCCTTGACATGAGGGCAAACACTGTTTGATTTCAGGATGACGCAGCAAGTGTGCTGTTTTGCTTATATGAAAGGCTAGCCCTGCTCTGTGTGCCCATTAATCCAGAGTTAAATAATCAGAAAGTTAGCAGTGAGGTGATTGTGTAACTCTTTTAATTTAACATCATTATTTTAATTGTGTCCCTGCTCTATTTGAGTCTGTATGAATGGGTTATGAGTCAGCTTTTCATATCTGATGAAGCAAGTCAGTGGAACAAAAAAAAAGGAAGTGATGAAACGTCCTGTTCCTGTGCAGTAGGGGGCACTGTTGCTCCAGGCTGCCTTCAGACTTCTCTGGTGTTTCACTGAAGGACAAGTGAATGGAGAGAGCTGAGAGCACAACAGTTTCAGTTGACAGCAATAACAATGGCTGTGCCTGCAGCACAGAGACCATGTGCTTGGGAGGGGTGATTTTTTAACAGTTTGTAATCCTTTTTCTTTTTTTCCCCTAATGTGCTCACAATGACAGATGCACCCTGTTCCTTCATTACAGGTGCAGGAAATAATCTGTTACTGAAGGCAACATTAAAATCCCAGGATAAACAGCCAGCTCCCGGACCAAAGCAGTCTGACTGCCTTTGTGATTTGCTCACATGGATTCTAATCATATGTCAAACGTTGTATTGGGAATATTGTAATCAGTTGAGTTCTGCAACTCATTACTGGAAATCCTGTCAACAAATTACCCACAGCAGTAATTACCTTTGCTGTGTTATTACAGTTTGTGAGTTTGAATGTCAAAGCTTGATTACTGCTCTGTGTACTGAATGCCATACATACACAGATTGGATATCTGACCGGTGGAGATGTCTGGTTATGTAGGAGCAGCTGTGTTTGGGAGTTTAAGGCAGCCAGAAATAACTCTGTTGTATGTGGTTGCTATGGCAGCTTCACGTCTCTCTGCAAAGCAGCAGACTCTGCTGCACCGCTCTACATTTGAGATCCTCTGTGTGTTCCCTCTGAGCTGTAACCTCTCAGGGAGATATTTGCTGCCTGTAGCTTGCTGATCACTGACTGTTAGGTGGAGGCATCCACAGAGGCCTCCGGTCCTCCTGCGTCTGTGTTTTGGAACATATTATCCCACTGCCTGATGCTCAGAGTCACACTGTCTGAACCCTGTTGCTGATGTCATGGCTGTGGTGCCAGAGTGTGCAGCCCACTATACGTTGTCATGGAGAGGGCAGGCTGGGGAGAAATATGAGACACGTCCAAGCTGTGCCAGCAGCTATAATGCAGACTGCTGCTCTCTTCTGCACCACCACTTGTGTGCACAGCAGCAGCACAGTATATTAATTACCCAGCGCCTCTCTGTGTCATTCACCAGTAAGGGGAAAGAAGAAGAAAAATTTCCAAGGCACGTCCTAAAAATAAAGCAGCACTGTACGTGCTCAGAGTATTAACTTCCACACAGATGACCCATTTTTCCATCTCAAAGGGTCTGAGGATGGGTGGAAAAAAATAGGGGGGGGGGGGGGGGGGGGGGGGGGGGTTGAAAAGGGAAGGGAGGCAGCAGTGGAGCCAATCACGTGAATCTAAAGCAGGCTACAAATCCTGGCGGATTTCTCTTCCTCTGTGGGGCAATGCCTTACTGTCATCTGTTTTTCCATTTCTCTGCTCCTCTCGCTGTGGTAATTGAACTTATTCTGCCTCTCTTCCTCCTCTGTGTGTACGCCTAGCTCGTCTATTCAGCTCTTTTGTTTACATTCCGCGTGAGTGTGAGCTGCAGGGTGTGGACCCACCCTCCCCCCCCAGCACCAACCACCCTGACTGTCTCTCTCTAATGTCATCCTGCCCCCCCCCCCCCCCCCCCACCCCAACCCCTGCCTCCACCTATCTCCTCATCACTAGATCCCTGATAAGGTTGAAATTCGATAGCTACTACTCCGCCTGAGTAAGTGCGTCACATGACCTGCAAATTCCTGTTTGGTGGGGGGGGGCGGGGGGTTTTGTATTTTGGTCTGGTAACAAGCCCGTCTCTGAGGCCTCTCTGGATTTGTCATGAAGGGAGACAAAAGAATATAACAACAGCTGAGCCAAACGAGAGGGAAAAAATACATAAACCGCTCAGCATCAGTTCCCCTCCTGTCATCTGTCATCAGCATTATCTGTGCAATGTGAAACAAAAACAGGGAAGTGACACGTACACTGAGCAGGAGTGTGAGGAAAGGGTTAACTTAGCAGACTGTGTGTGTGTGTGCAGTTATTTCTCTCTCTCTCTCTCTCTCTCTCTCTCTCTCTCTCGCTCTGATCTGCCTTTCCTGTCTCACAGGCAGTGCAGTGCAGTGGCTTTGAAAATCATGAGCGAGAGTCAGACAGGCTTGTTTTGCATACTGTAGGTCTCCTGCATTGACTTGTAGCAAATCCCTGCCCTCGGGAGGCATGTCAGAGGGGATTAATGGGAGGGCCGGGGCCTCACAGAGTTTCCCATTGTCGCAGCCCAGCCCTGCACTGTATTTTCATCCCACAGAGTGAAAAAAGAGCGAGCAGGTGGGGTGATGGTGGTGGTGGTGGTGGTGGTGGTGGTGGAGAACGGGGGAGGGTTCAGCTTGTGTGTGCAATGTGTGTGTGCATGTCAGTACCAGTGGGGGCAGGAGGAGAGAGAGGAGGGTGGAGGGGGGTCAGAGGTTATACAGTGGTGTTATTTCGCTCTGCCCTGATTCTTTTGAGCTGAGCTGAAGGGAGGAGAGGAGAGTGTAAATAATGTATTTGGAGCGGCGGGGTGGAGGGAGCTGGAGCTTGACCGAGCTCAGAGGATGGAAGGGAAGGGAAGGGAAAAGGTTTGAGCGGCCATGCTGCTGCACAGGAAGCTGGGGAGAAGAGGATGAGGGGAGGGGGCGCAAAGGGGGGGCGCAGGGATGCAGGGGAGGGACTACACAAGCTACAACAACCCTGCTGTGGTGCTCTGGGGAATGTGGGGCCTCCGCAAGAATGTAGCAATCCTCTACTTCCGCTCAGTTCTCTCTGTTTTCACCAAGACAAATAGTTTGCCTGCTGCCGAGTTCCATTAATAATGCAGTATTAATAATAATAATGCCGTAATGTGCCACGCTTTCTTGCAACAGGCCAGGATCTGGTGGGGTTGCAAATGGTTTCCCAGCAGAAGCACATCTCGGAAAACTGGAAATCATTTGGAGAACAGGACAGCAGCCATCTAAAACTATGTTCCACACTGTAATGGGATGAAATGTTCTTTTTTTTTTTTCAGGCTTTATTTCGCCCCCTTGCTCAACGCTCCTCTGTTCAAGTGTGATGAAACCGCATCACTTGTATTGTTATACCATCACCGTTCTATTTCTCTCTGTGTCGTTCTCTTCCCTGCTCTCCCTCGACGTCCCAGCTCTTTTCCTTTCTTCCACACCTGCTATGTTTTATGGGAATGATAAAGGGGACCTTAACCTTGAAACATGAGAGAGCAACCCCAACTCCCACGACTACAAAAATCAGGAAAAAAAAGGATCATTTCAGCTCTCCTTTGCACACGATGTAACCTTGGTGTAACTTCTGTATTTCATCGTCTTTTCTTTGGCTTGTAGAACTCTGTTGCCGTATCGCCCTGTGCAGCTCGGCAGCTACAACCCACTCGTTCACCCGAGAACTACAAAGTGGGTTTGACGCCTTGCATCTTGTGTAACCGCGGTCTTTGAAGACTTTGGCTTTGAGCTCTGTGTCTCATCAATTCCCTACGCAAAAGCTAAATTTGAATCTAAGGCGAGCACATAAGGGGGGTAGCTTATCTGCCCCACTCGTTTAATGTTATTCATTCATGCACACTATTTTTATGACAGGTTGTGCATGCAAAATTATTCTACATTTCTGTTGTTTATGTAACCATCTTCTGCATTTGGATGTGCGTGTGTGTGTGTTTTTCTATGTGTGTGCTTAGACTTGACAGTACAGTAACTTGACACGGACATGAGGGCCATTGGTTGCCTTTGTAGCCAGCATGAAAAGTGATAGTCCGCCTTCTTCGTACATTAAAAAGGCATAGTTTGTAATGTTCGGCATTAAAGTTAAAAACTGTCATAGAAGTAGAAGAAGAAGACAGAAAGCAATCTGGTCATGTGTCCGACCGGTCGTGGGTGTTTCTAGGTCGCGCTTTGATGGAAATTCATGTCTCGGCACGTGCAAAGCGCAGAAAGTAGAGTGAAATAGAAATCCCCCGTCACTAGTCTTGGGAGGAAGCCGCACCATGAAGTGAGTGGTACTTATCACCACAAATTCTTGACTTATTTGTCATCTGGGGCCCTGGATTTGTCAAATCAAATCTGCTTTTCTCAATGAACTGGGGAGGGAGATTACAGGCTCACAGTCACTGAGATAATAACAGCAAGTCGGGCTTTGACTCTCAAATGAAAGTCCTCAAGAGGATGATGTGGAGAATAGAGCCACGTCGGACGCAACATCTGATTCTCATGCTGCGACCCAAGCATTTTTTTCTCCCTCTCTCTCTCTCTCTTCTGACTCTCTGGAAATATGATTTTCTTCTGCCCCCAATCCGTTTGAAATACCGGTCAGCCTTGCAATTGTTCGGTGAACCTAAGCTGCAGAGCCACGCCACTCTTTCCTATCCATCAAGCCCTGTTTTTCACTAAACACCAAATCCCCCCTGCAAGGCCAAGCTGATCCACCATGAATACATTATCAATATAAGATGAGTGCGACGGCTGATGAAATCAGTTGTTAGTCTGTCATCTGTTTTGTTTCTTACAAGGAATTGGCTGGTCTGATTTCGTCTCTCACATTTCAGCCCTTCAATTCGTATTATTTTTGTCCTCACTGTTGATTTCTTTTCACCGGTGTCATGTGAGCTCACAGTAACATTCCCCTGTCTTGCTTAGAGACTCAACAGAGCTGTGATGGAGCAACATAAATATCCTCCATCTGACCTATTTTACACCAAAGCCTTGATCTCCCTCCATGTTTGTTTGGAGTCTATTTGCAGCAACTGTGAAGATTTGATAGTATTGCTTAAAATATGACTGACTTGTTATGTTTGCTTTCAAACCACAGCACTACTTTCATTTGCATATAAAAGGCTTTCAAAAAAATATATCCTTAGTTCAAGGTGTTTCTCTGCATAAATTATTTCACAGGGAGGGGGAGTCAGACAGATAAGTTCTTTACCATTTAGTTTCACCCAGAAAGCTCGCATTCCTGGGCTTGATTTTTAATTTAATGGACTTGTAGATGATTAATGAATCAATTATTGGAGCCTGCATCTGATCTCCGGGCGGCTGCAGCGGCGACGACACTGACAGCTATTCAAATTGAAAGAAGCACAATCGTTGCAGAGACTCACCCGCTGCCAACTCGATGTGCTCCTGTAATTATAAATGCATGAAATAATTAACAAACATCTCTGTAGTGAGGAGGTCGTTACACGTCGGGTCATTTAGGGTCATCAGCAAAGGACTGGTAGAAAAGTGGCGCTCTCTGATGGTTGCACTTTGACTCAACACAGATTGAGTTAATCTTATAGCAAGAAATGCACCGTGGGCTTTTAGTCCAGATGATGCTCAGCATGAGGCCTCTCTCTCTCTGTCTCTCTCATATAGCTCAGTCAAAAGCTCAGTGAAAGCACCACCACCCTCCTCCCTGCTCCATTTTTCCAGAGGGACGGCTTGTTGACATCCATTAGGAGGTTTCCCAGCATTGAGCAAGGCCAGGAAAGAGGTCTAATGATGTAATTCCCTGAGAGATGACACTAAAATGTCAAAGTGCCGTAGCTGACATCACCCATTTAGCACACATTTTCCAATAATATACAATTGTCTTCCTTTTTCCTTCCTTCAGCTTTCCTTACTAGGAGCTCCACACCCATCTCAGTGCCTCTGGGCTCTACTTAGGTGTGCAGCCACACGACAGAGAAGTGGAATGAGGGGGGATATCATCAAAGCGTGTCTTCCCCTGCAGCTATAAATGCCCTGAAAGCAGTGTTTTGAACAGGCTATATGTGTCGCGTTACATTTATTCTCCTTGTTTTTAAGCTTCAGCTGATGTTAATTCATCTTGTCTGTACAACAAAGACCCTCACGCCCTCATTCCTCCACCCCTTTTACAATTCCCACCACATGTGGGAATCACATTTGTTACTTATCTGTATTTATCCTCCTTTTTAAAAAAAAGTGATTTCTCAGTAGATGTGCGGCACAAAGAAGAGAACATCTTGTACAATTTCTCCCCACCTCGCGCTGCAGTCCTGTGTCTTTCACACAGGTCAACAAACACGCTGTTGAGAAAATGTACAATCTGAATTATATTTCTATGAGGGAAGCTTGACAGCTCTCTATTCTTCAGCCCAGTGAGTGGGCAGGCTTAGACGTCAATAATAGATGCTTGAAGGCAGAGTAAGTAGACGTGAACTGGAAGCAGAGAAGGGGGCTGCGCCTCACTCAATAATGAATCAATTGATCCCCCTGCAGATGATGGATCAGGTTGCTATGACGACAGATGCAGTGTTACCCAGAGCATGGAGAAGAGGCTTGTTTCCCAGAACCATACAGTCGAGGCTGCGAGTAGAGCTTGGCTTTGGATTTATGTGGATACAGGATGTGATTAATAAAAGAGGTGAAAACAGAAAATATTAAGACGTAGCGTAATGCAGCCAGATGGATGTTCTCCAGTGAGGATTTACTGTGCAAAATCAGCAATCCATCACATCATGTTGCACAATTGTTCAGCATTTCCAATCTATTTTTTTTCTATTTTTAACATGAAAACAGATGTAAAGATGCCGCAGGTGCCTGAAATTATGTTGGCAATCATTCCCTCTTCTATTATTCTGGGCGTTGCTCTTTGATGGATGTTGCAGCAACGAGCCAGAGCTGAATACACATGTGGGTTTTATATGCATGTAGCACTGGCTTCTAAAAAACCAACATGTTTACCGTGTCTGCATGTGTGCGTTCTGTTGCCGTGGCAACGCGGCTGATGCTGGTCCAGCTGGGACCATGTTGCCAAGTAACAGCTGAGTTATGAGAGTGGAGGAGAAGAGCGTAGGCGTCGGGAGGGGGAGTGGGTGGAGGGAGGAGGGAGCGTCGAAGATACGAGGACTTCTACAAAGACGGCGAGCAACAAAGACTGCGAGTATGAGGGGGAATATATCTCCGAGGGTGAAAAAAAAGTGTTTATTTAGGTTAGGGCTCTGGATTGAGAATTAAGATGTCTTTCATCTTTCTCTGAGCCTTATTAATACTTAAGGTCCTGGGTTTGAATTCTGATCGTCCCAGGTCCTTTTTGTGTGAAGTTTGCATGTTCTCCCAATGTTCTCTCAGGGTGCTCCAGTTTCACCATCAAAGACATGTCTGTAAGGGTTAATACTTAATACTAGCAAAAAAGAACTTGAATTGGTTCCCACTGCAGCTCCCTACTGCTTCTAGTGAATAAGATGGGTCAAATGTAGAGAAGAAATATCGTTTTAGTGTATGTGAATGTTGAGAAATGACAACAACAATAAAGAAACCTTAATCTTAAAGCATCTTTAGTCTCTAACCAGGAGTAGGGTTGCAGACAAATTGCTTCACATTGCATCTCTGATAATTCCTTTCATGAGGAGAAAATTGGAGTAATGAGTATGTGTGTGTGCAAAGGCCTGGCTGCACTGACCATGCCTCTATAACACGAGTGCAGAGAGGGCACGGAGCCTGTAATGACTCACAAGCAGGCAAGAGAAATATCGGAAATAGTTCAGCTTCAAAGCCCTCAGCTGTAAATGATTGTGTGTCCTTGTAGCCCGGGAGGCTCAGGCGTGGAGCAACAGCGAACGGCCAGTTTGTTGAGTCAGCACTGGTTTAGCATACAGACAGGGAAGGTTACGCTGAACACGCTCCTGAGCTCGGTTTCATGGTCGTATGGTGCGGAAATGTGGCCTGTAATCCATTAAGTTATATGAGTTAATGGTTTGTGATAACAGCAGCTGGTCATGTTTTTCACTTTCCATTAGGGTTCTTTCAAAGACAGGTTACACCCACAAAAGCCCATCTGTGTGTCAGATGATTAATAACAAAGGATGACGGTATGTTTTTACAATCCTTTGACCTCCTCATTCACACAGATACTCTCATGAATCATCTCGACCCAACCTTAAATCCGCCTCGGACCCCTTCCTCCTCACAACATGATTATGTCATATCAGTATTGTCTCAGGCTTCTGGCTCTAACGCTTTTGTTCATGCTCATTAAGAACACATTTTTCTGTCTTCCACCGGCTGAGCAGTATGATTTGTTGTCATGGAAACAGATCGTGAAGTGCCTCTGTGCTTCATTTGGGACTAATTGTCATCCTCAAACATACACGCATGCTCTTAGACTCACACTCGCCTGCTGAAATCACAGCATTGTGCCGCCTGTCTTTGTTATAATATTCTCATGCTCCAGTACTTCTCAACAATAAAACCCTGACACAAATCCCTCTCCGAAATCCAGCGCGAAAGTGAGTGAAATAGCTGAAAACAACAAACTCCACAAAACAAAACAGCTATTGAAGCTCCTGGAACCGTTCCCCAACTGCTTGATCCAAATACGCTTGATACATTTTCCACCAAACCGGCCTGGGAAATGTGAAATTTGACACTAGATGCGTGACTGACACATTCAGTTCTCAGTTAAAGGTTGCGTTAAGTGGCATGTCAAAGATCAAAAGACATCATGCCTGTCCAGATTTCTGCAGTTCAGGAATTGCAGGTGGAGACAAGGCGAACCAGAAAAACAAAAACAATAGAGGGAGTGAATGTGGGCCTGTGCTTTATATAACAGAGCTTGCCTGTGGCGATTGTGCAATGCGGTGCAGTTGTCTGGGCTGATGTAAACAGAGCCTTAGTGCCTCTGGAGGCTCAGCCATGTGCCTTGATGCAGCAGTTATGGGCACATGCCCTACTTTCATAAATCAGAGCTGGAAAAAAAAAAAAAAAAGGAAACAGCGTGAGGAGGGGCGGTTGAGAGGGGATGCCGAGTGAGCAGGAGAGGGAGGGAGTTTGAGAGGGAAGGAGGAAGGGGTGGGTGGGGGGGGCTGAACAAGGCTCATATTGATGTTCCAAACACAGCTGCAGGCGTCAGCTGACTAGCTGGCCTGGAAGCAGCCCCAAGCTCTGCCTTCTGCCTTTATCAGCTTACACTGTGACCTTTCTCTCTCTACTGGAATAGATCCCCCCTCTAAACCTACCCTCCCTCCCACCCCCCATATCTGACCCTTTACCACGCACTGTCCATAGCCCCCGATGAGTCCGGATCTTGTCCTCTCTGACATCTGACATCTGATTTCTGCAAGGTTTTTTCTTTTCGTATCTGCATACCTCCAGAAACATTGGCTCTCTTTTCAGTGCATCAGCACTTTCGTTTGTCTCAGATGGCTCAGTTTTCAAGCCTCGCCCCACGCTCTTACACAACTCACCATGAAGTCACTGTTACTTCTCACGTCCGCACCCAATGGTGGCAGATAAAGTGAAAGTGATGATGAGGAGCTCAGTTACTTTGCTGGTACATACACGTCAGTTGGGCCGGATTGTTAGGCAGCAAACGCCATCCTTGAAGGATTTGGAATGCCGTGCTTAAGATGACAACTCAGGTTTGGACATATTTAGTGAACCTGAAGTTAGCAACAGTTCGGGGTGAGTTTGAAGCAGCAGCTGTCGTCAGGGGTCTGTCCCTGAGGGGCAGTAATCAGCAGAGGTAACTGTCAATCACAGGTCTGCAGGCCTCATGGGCTTATTCTCAGAAAGACGCCCGCTTCCATGTACACACACACACACACACACACACAACACACCTCCCCTTGATGACGCTCTTCAAGTGTTACTGGATAGTGTTTCTATGGAAGCTGTCCACCCACACACACAGCAGCGCCTCCCTCCCCTCCCAACTGTTTGCAGGAAACACTCATCCTTCTCTGGAGATGTCGCCCGCGGCGGCTCATGCACTCATAAATCCTGGACTCCTTTCTGGGAAATGAAGGGCTTGAAAGATACATACATACACACACTGCAAAAAGAGGGGTAGAGGTTTGGGGTGGGGTGTGGGGGGGTTGAACGCAAAACACTGCTTGCCAAGTATATCTCCACCGCCTTTTTGACAGTGAAGAGGTTGGATTGAGTGTCTGCCTTCTGTGGTAGGCAAATAAGGAGCATATTCTTGTGCTTCCCCCATTACCGAGTGAGAATTCGAGACACTGCGGTATCTAGGCAGACCTCAGCGATACCCAAAACATTACAGGAATGAGAAGTGTTTGGCAGTGGAGGACAAAGAGGGACGGATGGAGGGAGCAAATAAGAGGGAAGGCGAGAGAAAGAATAGAAGCGTTCGCCGGCTTCGAATGTCAGTCAACTCCATGTCAGACAATGGGACGCAGCTGTTGCTAAGCTTTGAACTGCAGCTGTCTATCTTTTGTTGGCATTATTTGTGAATACATGTGGTCACGGGTTGTATTTGAACATGCGACTGCTATAAAGTATTATAGGAAGATTAGTGCGTACGATATTCGAATGTAAGAGGGTGGATCGAGGTCACAGGGAGTTGCGGAGAGACACATGAGTAGGTGGCGAGTATGTCAGATGTTCCCGATTTAGAAACCCTCAAGCAAGGAGCAGAGATGAGTAGGGGTGGGGTGGCAAAGCGGCTGCAGTGCTCAGTCTGGAGTGGGCTATAATGGTTTTGGGGTTGAGGGGTCAAAGAAGGGGAGGGGGGGAATGAAGGACGTAGCCACGAAAGGACATAGAAAAATCCTTGTTTGATTGAGGGTTGAGAAGCGAAACTGGAAATGAAATTCGATCGCCTCTCTCGGCAAAATGTTCATGACTGAAATGGCCGCGGTGTCCGTCACGCCTGAAAACTCCTTCAAGTGCCTCATTATCAGCGTCATCTGCGGATCGTAGGAGAACGTCTCATCCTCATCTCGGCTGCTTTTTGATCATCCTCGAGACAATGCACCATTAGGCCTGGGCTGATTTTCCAAAGCACAGCTCAATTACTCAAGGGGAGACTCATTATCATATCAGAAAGCACAGGCGTGACTCTGCAAATAAAGGAACACATTAAACCCCCCCACAATATGTTTTAATAATTCATATAATGTAAGAGCGAGCAGACCGACTCGATTTACATTCAGTCGGGAAAATTTCAATTCTTTTGAGCTCTCACTCAAACATATCAACTTATATTTTTGGAAGTTCTACTAAAGCCGGTGGTGTGAGTGCGTTCGCCTCGTCTGTCTGGCTGCTCGCCTGCTATGTCGCACGCAGGCGATTAAGTAGCCTGACAATACGCCTCAGCGTCAATATGCCTTAAATGTCACTTTTCATGCTACACCATTTTGTCAAAGTAGTAAAGAGTGCCGCCCTGGATGCCTAGTCAGCGCCTGCTCGACTACACGAGGCAGGGCTCCTCAATTACGTCCATTATTACTCCTCAAGAGGGAAAACACACACATGTGGTCTCACTTTACATGTGTGTGTGTATGTGTGTGAGAGAGAGCGAGAGAGAAAGAAAGGAAGAGAGGCCATAACAACCCCTCCTCTAAACTGGAGACAGATGATAGCATTCCCCACAAATGATGCTTCTTGTTCTGGCATTTTAGCGAAACAGGGGTGATGAAACAGCACACTGCTTAACAATGAAAATGTCAGTCAGCACCATTCATCCTAAAAATGCCATCAACAGCCATCACCATGCAGCCCAATGATAAATGAAGTCACCTCAGCCTGTGTGGATCAGATGAGTCAGCACCATGCTACAGGAATTTGGAGCAGGGAAAGTAGCCAGAATATCAGCTCTCCTGTTTTTTAGCGTTGCATGCAGAGAGGATAGAAGATGAGGCGTTGTAACCTTCAGCTGGAGCAGAGAGGGAATTTCCCTGAATAATATATCAGCCCTTTGATTCATCCCCTACCTTACTATTTTTTTGCATGCATGAGTAAATTCCTATGCGTGCTTGTCTGAGCGACTGCCTGCTGCAGTGCGGGGCTATGCGTCGCTGCTGTTGTCGTACATAAAGAATGTGTGAATATGTGTGTGTGTGTTAGTGTGTATGTGTGCGTCAGCCACTGACTTTGTGTTCATTCCACAGTAAATTGATCTGGCTGCTCACTAGACTGGATGGAAAAGGGCCCGGGGCGAGAAGTGCACACTGCATCAGCAGATGGGAGAGCCCACTGTGTTGCCATCACACGGCATTCCTCCTCACTGGGCATGCTCAGTGGGGCCACACCCCGCACTCCCCCTTCCTCCCGGGGCCTGTTTGAACCAGTCAGTCTGAGGTGGCAGCAGTGGTGGAGGGGTCGCTGTGCTTTCTCTTGTTTCTCATCTGACCTTCAAAGCCAGGCATGGGGACAGTAGGTTGACAGGGGAGGAAGGGAGGAGGGGTGTTTTTCTAAAAGCTCTTTGGGTAGCAGGGGCTGATATGTCACTCATTATTTCCACTCTGTGCTTTTGCCCTGTCACAGCCCTCTGAGAAGCATGCAACAGCCCAGTGCCTTTGCACGCTGAGCTACAGCAGAGAGGCTTCACAACTGGTTAGTCATTGGCGAGGATAACAGAATCTATGATTATCTTGGCTGTGTGATCACCTTAAATATGTACATCTTCTTGACATGATTAAAACAAGACTAGGTTAACGCTCCAGTATATGGCTGGGCTGTCTATGAAACACTACAGGGCTTTTAAGGTGAATGATGAAGGCTGACCAATGGTGTAAATGCATCACTCAGTGACAGACATTTCTGTTTATGGGGCTGGTCCCTGCGGTTGAGCCAAAAAACATAAATATACAATATGCAGGTGTCAAAAAAGGAACTTGTACAGTATTTACCAAAATGGTGAATTATAGGGAAGTGAAATCATTTTAGTCACTGTGTTTCACTTACGTAATAAATTGTGCAACTATAAAAACATAAAAACAGGAATTAATTTAAATCACTTTAACTGAAGTCTCACACCCTTGAAACAGATGTGACCCTCCTCTGTAAGACAATCCAACTGAAAGGTGAAAATAAATGCAGCAGTTTCTAATTTCACAGCTGCAGGTTGATATCTCAGGTTGCTCCTAAGATGTCTTTCACACTATCACAGTTAAACAAATTGGATACAAAGGTAAAGTTAAAAAAAAAAAAAGTCTAGTTTATGTTTGACTAAATGATGTGTAAACATAGGAAGATATAAAACCCCTGCAGGGACAGAGTGAATATTATCAGCATTGTGATGTTGTGATTACAGTTTACGAGTGTCATAATTTTGTGGTCTCCTGGCCTACTGTTACCAATGAAAACACACCATACTTTACACATCATCACCATTATCACTGCACACTGCCTGCTGACAACGCAGAGAACTGAATCACAGGCTGAATTCCTCCATGAGTCACATGGCACGCTACAAACAGAAAGACCTTTTTTTTCTCTCACTCTCAAACCTAAATCCCTCAGGCTTTTACACATTCTCTCTTTGTCTTGCTACCGCATTCTACATGTCTCTTGTCCTTCCGTCTTTGTTTACTCCCCTCTCTGACTTGCACGGCCGGCTTCCTGTTTATGTCAGACGAGCATCAAGCCAATCAGCTGTGAAGGCTGTGATCCTCCTCGTAGCTATTTACTACCCTGTGGTCTGTTTAAAAAAAGACTGAAAGCGAGCTAAGCTCAGCGCAGGCTGCTGAGTAAACAGACACGCAAAGCTCCAGAGTCCACAACTGACCTATATACATCTCGACCCCTTCTGCTGTTGAACATGTGTGAATCTGTCTGTGTATTTTTTTTTTATTTGTCTGAAATGGGTGGCTCACTAGGTGAGGCATTCATTTATTTGCTTATCTGTGTTTCTCACAGCGCAGCAGGATCTGCACGCTGACATTTTTTGTTGCCGCTGAGGGCTGGAATGTGCTGGTTTGCAAGTTTTGAAGATAACAAAGCAGCATGAGGCGGCTGAGTGTAAACTTTGGATGAGGTCACGGTCCGCCAACACAGCACGCTGTGACATGAGAGGGGATTTTGTTCTGGATTCTCCCTTGGTGGTGTCATACCTTTGCTCTGTTTCTGCTGTCGCCCTGTTTGCTCTGTGAGCATTTTAGATTACAATTGCAGGTTATCAAAACTGCAAGCCTCTGCTAAAGTCTGTTATTATATGGTTGGAGAAAAGTGCAGACTGCATTTGAAAACAACAAGAATAGACTGTGTAGAGCGTGTAGAGGCCTGTTCATGAGTCCAGACAGTGCCAGCTTTCTCTTGGGAGTTCACAATGTACTATAAATCTGTTAGACAGGGAGAAAATATAAGCAGGGCTTTGCAGGGGCATTTGAGTCCACTGCAGGCATTACATGAGTACTAATGCCTGATTCAACACTGGCTCTGGCAAACATGCCTGACATTCAATGTTTACACCCCTCAATGAAAGCTGCTAATCAGGCAGTCTGATAGCTGGGCCTGGAATTAGATTCAGGAAGTCATGAGATTTCCAGGTGGCTCGGCTTTCCTAGAATTGTTAAGTAGGGATTTTTCAAAGTGTTGCCAACACACATTAAACTGAAGACACCCTTCTGTAAAGAATTACACCGATACGTTTCCCGTGCACATGGCAACATCTTAATACAAGAAACAAATACTGAGCACTTGTTTAAAAGCCAGCCAAATCCTGTGTGCACATAAATAAATACGCCTCCTCTCAAATTCTGGCCCTGTTCACACTTGGCAATAAAATGCTTCTTAGGTGATCCAATAACAAGTGGACAGCTCTAAGTACAGGTGTGAATACAACATAGATGGGCCACATTGAAACCTACTCAATTGACATCCTCTACATAAGCGGAAGTACGTACTCATTCATGCGCCAACAGCATCATATTAAAATGCGAAATATGAAAAAGAAGCCACATCAGGCAAAATGGATTCTCGTGGACGGCGTACACATGAAACATGCTGCCTGGTTTCCATTTGGGCTGAAGCGTTTTGAATTTGCCTATTTCCAGCTAGTCTTTAATTTCCAGCTAGTCTTAAATTTCTTTCTTTAATTTCCAGCTAGTCTGACTCAGTAGATGTAGGCTGGCTCTTTCAGTCAGCATTGACTTCCTCTTTCGTTGTCTACATATTTTCGAAATCCCCATTTCTACGTGAAACAACAACCACCTCCGAACTTGCAACCTACATGGTGAAAATGAAGGTTTTTTTTATCAGTAAAAGTCGTATGACATAGTCAACATATGTCTATGAATGTTTTAATGTGGTGTTTTATTTTGCGGGGAATTAGCTATTTAAATGTCACGACTCAAACAAGTTCCCGCCTGACACAGTTTTGCAAGGACACTGTCACTGCATAATGGGTTTAGCATTGCCCAAGACAATTGTGATTGAGTTAAAGAAATACAAACAAGCCACTGCATTTTTTTCCCCTTCAAGAGAATTGATAGTTGGTGCAGCCAGACCTTTGTCCAGTGCTGGCACAGTGCTGTGAAGATAGGTCTGGCTATCCAAGACTATTTTCCGACAGACTTGGCACGGGAAGTGTATTGCTGCCTCCCGCCGCTTACAAACAACACATTTGGTTTTTGCACACAGAAATACTGTACGTGTTTATTTGCTTATAGGGCGGGGAAGTGAGATCCGATCACAAATGGTCACTCGAGACGCATGTGAAGACACCTTCTCATGCCAGGTGTGAACTGACGTACTTAGCTGTCCCTTTGTGATCGGATCACCAAAGACTTGTATTAATGCCAAGTGTGAACAAGGCCTCTCTTATTCCACATTGAAAGAAGAAAGTGGAGTGAAAATATAGGGAGAACTTGCAAGCATTTGAACCTTTTCTGAGAAAAAATGCTCCCCGGTGCCATCATTTGGTACAGAGAGATGTATGAATAATGAATTTGCACTGAACTCCTGCTGAACTCTCTGCACCAGCACTGAGCCAGAGATCAGCACCACATGACATCCAACACACACACACGCACCCAGTGACCTCTGCAGAGCTCCAAACATGCGAGGCAATCTGTTGTGGAGTATTGTGTCTGTCTGCTGTGTGAATCATTACACTGTGCTGCACCTGGCAGCAGTGGACTGTCCTTTGATAAACCTGACAACTGTTGGGAGGCGTTGAGCACACAGCCAAGCAAAATGGAAAGATAAATACAAAACTGACGACCAACCGGTGCTGCAGTGGTTAAAGCTCCCGCCCTTTTGGCAGCTGAAGTGTGTGTGTGAGCAGTTCAATGTTTAACCCTTGTGTCAACAGCGCGCATGTGTCACAACAGCATTCCTGTGAGGCGTTTGTCTTGTGACAGAGCGATTTCATAATGGGAGAACTGCTCTCTGAATGCCCGCATACATTGTTTTCTGGCAGGAGGAAGGAACTTTGTCTTGGTGTAGGATGACTTGTAGCCTGACAAGTTTCATGTTTCTGCATGCTGTGTGTTAATAAGCAGAGAGGTTGGATCATGAATGGCTGGGTTAACTAGTTCAAACAGCAAACACAGTGTCCTGTTTACCCAGAATAAGCCTCTCTCTCATCTCCCCCTCAACTGTAAATGGTTAACTCAGAAAGGATCATGCAAGAGCTGGAATTTTTTTTTTTTTTTTTTTTTTTTTGCAGTTACATGGGAGGTGAACTTTGCTCGCCTTGTTGTTAGGCAACAGCATTTTTTTTTATCAGAGTGATTTTATCATGTGAGGAGAGAAACAGAGAGCATGTTACACAGCCCCAGGAAGGAAGACAGAAATGAGTTCTCTGCAGAGATGTTTCTTGATGAGTAAAGTAGAAACGTACATGTGAAAATAAAAGTGTAGAGTTGGGGGAGGGCGGTGTGTTGTCCTTCAGGGTAACCCTGGGAGTAGCCAGACTTGTCAGTCAGTGTGAAACCATTTCCTCTTCAAGGCTGTCTGACTCCTCCCTCCCATTGTGTGGCAACGCGGTGTAGGTGAACTTTATCCCTCTTTGTTGAGAGAGAGAGAGCTTTCAAATGATTTGCATTGAACAAGGTCAAGTTACACATCTGTGAGCCTGCTGAACAATGTGAATCCCATCACTTAACAGAAGGAGGGGGGGAGTAATTACAACCTTTCATATGTTAAAACAGTTTGAAAACGGCCTCTACTCAAACCTGTACGTCCACTGTGTAAAAGAACTCTGATAGCATTACATGACCACCACAAACTGAAATCGCATAGATAACATTCACCACACCCAGCTCAACGTGCCCTTTGGACAGGCAGGTTTTTTGCAAACACATGGTGTAAGACGACTCTCTATCAGCAGCATGCTTGTAGTCGTTACAAATTTGCACAATACAAACACAGAGGTTCATATCACCTTGGGCTTATCAGGATCCTTCAAGGGCACTGAACTTTCCCACAGCGCTCCCTCCACTCTGGCCTTTTGTATCCCTTTGGGACTTTACTGTTGCGTCAAGGCTCTCCTATTCACCCCATGTGCTTCCCACAGTATTACTCTACCACTTTAGCTGAGCTTGCTGCAGTGGCTATGACTAAACTATCCACTTCATGCCTGTAAGGAATAATGACTGTATGTACTGTATGACAACATCTGTCGTTGCCTTTGTTGCAAAACTAGTTTGTCAAAGATGAAGTTCACAGTGTGAAGTAATGTGACCTTAAGTTCCTGCATAAGGAGGATGATCACTTTCGCTTCACTTCAGTGATAAAATAAGAGCTTTCATACATGTCTTAAAGAACATTTGTTTTTTGCAACTAATTGAATTTTATTGTGGTGGAATTGTTCTTCCCTAATAATCAGACCAAATTGCCATTTGGTTTCACTTGTTTCATCAAACCCGAATTCATATTAATGTTAGCCAAAAATCTGTTCGTGTGGATGTCTTGTTTTCTTTGGCCCTAAGGAACCAGTACCAACCAGTACAACTGACTGCTATTATCGTTTTTAGTTGACACGGAAGCTACATTAGCGGTAGGATTAAACAAAGAGGTATTGCAAAATATGGCAACGTTACAGAACAGTTTGACATTTGGGGAAATAAACTGATTTGCTTTCTTGCCAAGAGTTACGTGAGAAGATTAATAACACTCTTTTGTCAGCTAAATATAAGACTACACCCTGCAGGGAGTTAGCTTATCTTAGCATTAAGACAAGAAACAAGAGGAAACAGCTAGCTTGGCTTTGTATAAAAGAAACAGCCTGCAGCACCTCTAAATAAATATCACTAATAAACACGTTATAACTTGTTTAATCTGTTCAAAAATCAAGTCAAAGTTTTAAAATGTTGTAGTGTTTCTGTTTTTTGGACACAGTGACTTGAGTTACTTGGTGAGCTTCATGGTGCTAGTAGGAGAATATTGTGACTTTTGGCTGGAGCCAATTTAGCTGTAACTAACCTAATCTAAGCTAACTGGCTAATGGCCAAAGTTTCATATATCCAACAGATATGAGATTGATATTAAGTGTGTTATTCCCAAAATAGAATTTCTTAGCTATTGAATTAGAACAACCTCTACATTTGCATTTATCTTAACCATACTTGTCACCATCTTGTCTTTAGTTTTAATTAATGTTGCCTGGTATTTAGTTAGCTACGCAGGAAGATGTTTTGAATCCTACCTGCTAAGCTCTGACCAGTCAGTTGTTTCTTTAACTGGAGGAAACAGACAGTCAGTGGAGACCATACTAGGTCTGTTTGAATCACAAAACAAATCTGAGAAGAGGGCGACAATTTAGAGGTCATGAACCAGGCTAGTTTTTACCATTATCCATATTGGTCATAATAACATCTTACCCACCAACTGCTTATTTAAAAGAAGTAAGAATGGGCTACAAATACAAGCAGCCAGACACACAGGCAGGTTAACTAATTTGGAAGAGAAAATAAATGCAGTTGGTAAAATTATGTTAATCAATCACAATTTGTTTTAACCACCAAAGAGGTTTAGATAATCTGGTTGCCGTCGGTCAGACCTTGTTTCAGTGATGTCACTGTTTCCAGAGTCAGAAATTACTTTGTTGTGTCCAATTTCATGACAGCCGATAAAACTGATGGCCAAAAATAATGAAACTAGGGCCTGAGTTGTAACAAACTGTGATTGCCTTGTAACTTATGCTGACTGTCCTTGAATTCACATACACACGGTTGTGCTTGTCATTGCAGCTCTATTTTCTATTTCAGCTCTTCACAGCGAGCTGTTTCCTGAGACAGGGCTTTGAAGTGGATGAGGGAGGTGGGGGAGCGTGTGCCCAGATGCCCAGACACTGTGGTTGAGGGGGCTTTATCACACAGACAGGGAACAGCACTCATCTCCTGCCCTCCCATCTTTCACCGCGACGGGAGGCTGAATGTGACAACCAATGCTCCCCAGCTGCTCAGGGGCCAGGTCCGCAAAACCACAGGCGGATAATGAATGCCACACCATCGTGACAACTTGCACTTTTATGGAGAAGGGGAGGAAGGACATCTCTGGCACGGACGCTCGCAGTGTACGATGAAACATCCTCCATAAACCAGACAATCAAAGTGAGGGCAGTGAAGCATCTGTGGAATCTGTGACAAGAACCTCAACTGATTTATGATCACTACCAAAGAAGGGCTGTTTCCAAATTAATGTGTTTAGAGCTTAATTGCAGGAAAATGGAAGAAATATTCACTTTCCAAATGTAACCACAACATCTGTAAGCGATGCATTACAGCTGCATTTATCCATGATCTTTCCTACTTTCATGATTTGAATAAGCCATGTGTTATTTATGAACAATTTCCCCCACAGTCCTGAGATTTAAGGTTTTTCCAAATTAGGTCAGCGTTTGCTTTTGTTGATTTTCCCTTTTCACGGTTATGTTATTATATATTCTATATATCACAGACTATTCTCCCTATATTCCATTTGCTTTCAAGGCAAATGTTACTAGAAAAAGAGCAACTTTGATCTCCCTCCAACCGAAACCCTGAAATATCTTCTAAATAAAAGCCTTATACATATGCATGTTCACGCATATTTTTATGTATTATTTACCAGGGTTTTATGCAACCATTCACACAAATGAATATATGCAAAGTGAGTGAATACAAATCACTTTGGTGCTCTCCCTAATGACATAAAAGGACAGCAGAAATGAGAAAGTAAAAATGCTGAGAATAAATGATATCCTCTGCACCTGGAGACTGAGCCAGAGTGCAGAGTTAACTGCTTCACCGAGGATGTCAGAGTCCATTTTCTAGGGAAGCAGCTCAAAAATAGACAGGAGCTCTGGTAATAAATAAGCCTACTTTGGGAAAGTTTTATTTTGGCTCAGAGCAAGGGGTTACATAACACATGAAATACTCCTCATTCTTTTTGGTTCAGCTTGAAAAAACAAGAAGTTTAACGTCTGATACTGGAAAAAATGCCTTGTGTCCAAATATAAATGTCCCTCAATCACATTTACACACATTACAACTCCTACTGTACACACATATTCATACTATGTGCTGCAGATAACTTGAGGATGAAACTGGATGTGTCAAATCCTGCAGAAGTTTGCACGAGGATGACTCAAGGTATAAGGAGTGGCTGTTGACAATATTGTACTAATTATAAATGTGTGTTTCTGTGTGTGTGTGCCTGTGTGTGTGTTGCATATGAATGTGTGGGAGTGTTCAGCAGAATGACATTTTGGACATTTTGTCTGACTCCCCACTGCTGTCACAACGCTGGAACAGTTACACAGTTCAATATGCTTAACATAACAACTATGAGTCAGCCATGAAACTGCCTTTTAAGGGCAATAAACAGGGAACTATTTATAAGTGCAGGTAATATTACTCATTCCAGTAGCAGCTTATGAATTGGGTCGCCTAACGCCAACCGCAGAATTGCAAAAAGGTGCATTTTGACAACGGATTCTGTGACTTCAGACCATGTGGTGATGTCTGATTGTGCTATGAGAGGCCAGGGGCAGGTTGTTTACATGTGCGTCTAGAGCTGTAACTGAAAATATATGGGGGTTTCCACTGGACAGGAAGTGATGTCGACAGCTCACAAAGCATGCAGGCTTACTTAAGCGCAGCATTACAGAAGCAAAGTTCAGGTCTTTCTGTTCCTGGCTGCCAAAATTGCATCTGTACTGCGAGCCACAGAAAGTAACTTCTGTACAAAAATGGATGTGAAAACAATGCTGTTCGTTTACATTTTTCTGCGGGGATTTTTTCCTTCCACTTTCCCCTCTCAAGCCCTCTGCTGTTTACTAAATCGCCTGTCTCCTGACAAGCTGGGCAGATTAAGGGGATATGTTACCGTCTTGTTTTTTTTCTAAATGGATACACATGTGGCACATCTGGGTCCAAGCCTGACTCATTACTCACTTTTTTATGTTCCATTCTCTGCAGCCATGGCAACTGCTGCATGTTTGGCAGAAAGCTTTTGAAGGCAGTGGAAAAAGAGAGAGAGAGCCTAGGGAGGGAGCATAAAGGGAGAGCTGGAGAGGGAGGGAGGGAGAGCGAGCAAGCTCTCAGTAGTTGGCCTACATCCAGTGTAATCATGCCATGGAGCCGAAATGAGGCCTTTGGCAGCACACCAGGTTTCTGAGAACAAAGATGTGAGCTTCTAATGTTGGCGGTGGGGCCTGCTTGGCATCCTTTGCCATTTCCCAGCAGCCCTTGCCTTGGCCGACTGCCAGCCCCCCACCCCCCCTCCCCTGCTGGGACTGCAAAGAGGATCAGAATAAAGAGAGAGACTTGTTTTTCACTCGCCTCTTGCTCTGGCCCAATGACATCACCTCTGCAGCCTCCAGCCCCCAGATTCCAGTCGCCCGGCACATTTTTCCCTTTCGCCGTGGACCCTCCATTTTATTTGAATTCCTCCATTTTCTACCGATATCCAAGTCGGCTCCTTAAAATGCCTAACGTACGTTTTTATTTGTGTTTTTGTGTGTGTGCTGCAGTGTATTTCCCAGTATGTAACCACGCCACTGAATTAACAGAATCCATTCAGAAAATTAATAAACATATTCCTCGTAATGTTTCATTTAAAAAAACAGGAATGCAGCTAATATGACAGATGGATGCTTTGATATTATCTTTCAGTGCTCCCCCAAAAATGTGTCTGTATTCTAATCCTTGCTGTACAAATCTGTAGCTAAAAATAGCACCGTAAACAGGATATATATGGAAGACGGGGTGCTGTGATAATCTCCATGGTTACCTCTCCCTGTTACATATACAGGAACAGTACAAACCTTTCACATTAGTCCTTACATTTGTGGACATTTCCAGCCTCTGCCACTCTGTGTAGCTATTAATCCACGAGGCAGGTCACGGCAACAGCTGCCTAACTTCAGTAATATGTCGTCACACTGTCCTGTTATAACCTCCTTTTAAGTCTGTGCAACATGTTACAGTTGGTGCTCACCTCAGCAGCTGAAAGGGTTATATAACATAAGTGTTGGTGGGGAGAAAGACTCAGAAAACATCCAGTGTTGTGCTTTGCTTAGGCAGAAAACTTCATAGAGAATTTGTAATGATCTGTTCACATGAATAAAAGATGGCCAATATAAAATTCAACGGGCTCAGAAGGCAATAGAACAAAAATAACGTCATCTCATCAGGCCTGTGATGGTGTCACATGCTGGGTATTCCCCTGGCCATCACCTACCTCTCACTCTTTATTTAGCTGCTGCATGTCTCAATTTACATACTGCTAAAAAAAAAAAAAAAAAAAGTTCAGAACAGCACTTTACAGCTACTACATCTGGTTAAGTAGCTACACTGAAATTAGACAGCCATCAGCTGGGTCACACTGTGGTGATTTTACTGTATACATGGCTCATATTGCCAATCAGAGCCATCTGTGCATGTCTGGCTCCCTCTCAGACCTTTATCGCCTCTGTTCAGTACTATTCTGCCTTTGCTCCGCAGCCACTGCAGCACTCGTTTTTTTTTTAATCAATGGATCATTCCTATTATAGAATCAGGTCATTTAGGATTTAATTGAATCTCGGCATGCCTCCGTCTTGCATAATAGTGTGTAGCTATTTGCTTGCACAAACATTTACTGATTGGAAAGTGAGGGATCAAAGTGTTAGGCAATTGTTTCCCACCAATCTTAAGGAAAGAACTGTTTATTTTGCCCCTCGCAAGAGTCATTTCCTAACTGTGTCATAAAGCCTAACAACACTTCCTAGTGTTGTTCACCCGACAAGGGCTGAGATTGAGAGAAAGCAGGGACGGGAAACAATGTGTTAATACAGTAGTTTACAGTCAGAGTAACACTGAGGGCACTAAAAGCTTGTGACGTCTGTGAATGTTTTTGTTCCTTGACCTGAAGGGAATATTATTGTGTAGCACTGATAGGTGTGTTCATTCATTGATTGGCAGCTTCTCAAGAACAATCATATAAAATCACATGGCAACTGCACTGCAATTATATGTGCTCGGTGGCAGCGAATCAGCAACACAACTGCCTCTTTTTGTATGTGGATACGCTCTGAAGAAAGCCTCATGCCACAGTGCGTGATCGCGTCCGCAGGCGGGGAGCCAAAGTGGCCTGATGTCCCTTAGATGGGTGAGGCGGATGAGGGTACGTGACTAAACATCTTGCTTCCTCTTTCCAACGTCACATGGACTTGCACAAACATATCCTGCTTTGTGTCTGCAGGTTTCAGACGCATTGCCTCACCCAAAGCCCCAGGCTAAAAGCTGCAATGAGTTGGAATGAGACCAGATGAGAGGGAGGAATCTGAAATACTGAGACACTCCTCCTGCTCAAATCTACACTTTTACTTCAGGGGATTTTGGCTAGGTTTTTTGTAGTCCCCCCTCCCCTCCCTTCCCTTCCATCATGTAAAACATACACAACATAATAATAGTAGTAGTCATTAATCTTGATAAAGCCCTCATAGCTCTTTTATCTTTTGAGTTGTTTGATGGTTAACTTACTGAGAAAAAAAAAAAGAAATGCCTGAATGGCTGATTCATCCCAGTGTAATTTCATTTAGTGGTGGCAGATTTGGATGACTGACTGTTCAGTGCACTAGAATAAAAAATGTGGGCAGAGCTATATTCATGCTGTAACCCCGATCCATTCAAGTTTACAACGCACTGGGCTGGAAATCCCCACCTCATGACAGAGCTTCCTGGTTACTGGCTAATGGAGGCGCCTTTTTCTAGCTGCCCTTTATACTAATACGGGGAGGGAAAATACTGTCTAACCGACGCTAAAACCCAGGTCAGCACATGTTGAAATCATGACACAAAAAAATGAGCAGGGAGAAGGGGAAATGAGGGCAGTAAAAAAAACCCTCTATAATAATCCTAATATAGCTCCTATAAATTAATGCCTGCTGTTTCCACTATAGCTGCAAGACATTTTCCATATATATATAGGCTATATGACACATCTTTCTAAAAATTGCCATTGCATTACAGTAGCCTACTTGTTGTTTTCTTTTTTTTTTCTTCTTAGGGTCGACCCACCTCATTCATTGCACAGCAGTAGTAGTAGCTCAGCTCATGGCGTCGAGGCGCTGTGCATTGAGAAAAACAAGCTGCAGCGAGCGTTTTTCAGCCTGAACCGGATAACGCTCTGAATTTAGGACAAAGCAGCAGTCAACTGGAGGAGCTGGAAAGTCGCCTTTTTTTATTATTATTATTAGTAGTAGTATTATTATCCCCTGGTGGTCTACTGCTTACCTACAGCAGCATGTTTCTTTAAAAAAAAAAAAAAAAAAAAAAATCATTGCAGACAGGCTGGTATCGGCGGATCCGGTGTTGTATTTTTATTTTGCAGGCTTGGTGGTCATAATAATAATAATAAATAAATAAATAAATAAATAATAATAAAAAGCTGCGGGTTATTCCCTTGAGTCGCAAGCGGCGGTGGCGGCGGAGGAGGAGAAGAAGAAGAAGCTGAACTGGGTGCAGTTTGGGCAGAGGTTCAAGTGATTTAAATTAAAAAATAAAAAAGCAGTGAGTGACAGAGGCTGCAGTAAGCTGGAGAGGTGGAGGGGAGGTGGAGGTGGAGGGGTGGTGGTGGTGGTGCTGGTGGTGGTGGGGAGGGGGGGGGGTCTGTCGAAGAAATCAAGTCAATAGAAACTGAAGTGGAAGCAGGCGTTTAGAGGTCCGTGGTGACGTCACTGCTCCACATTGAGGCTGTAGTAGAGTCAGTGGAGATAGAGAGAGGAGCGCCGTAGTAAAGTACACACCGACATGAACTTCTCCCTGTGAAACTTCACCGTTGTTACTGCGAAAGTCGGGAGAGGACGAGTTTACACTATTTTTTCTCCCCCACCTTTCTCTCCACGAACGGAAATTGCTCTTTATTCGTTTTTTTTTTTTTTAAAGGGAGATCGGACGACAAAAACAGGACAAGAAGACACATTTTTTCTTCTTTGGGTTTCTTTTCTTAGGGGGGTTGACGACTAGCGCTATGTCGTCCGCGGCGGTCGCTGCTTCTTCCAGGAGGCAATCGTGTTATTTATGCGACTTGCCCCGCATGCCGTGGGCTATGATCTGGGATTTTACCGAGCCCGTCTGCAGGGGATGTGTCAACTATGAAGGAGCAGACCGCATTGAGTTTGTCATCGAGACGGCAAGGCAGCTCAAGAGGGCTCACGGGTTTCAGGAGGGCAGATCTCCCGGGCCGGGGAAGTCGCAGCTCTCCGGGAAAGAGATCCAGGCTATCAACCACGCAGCGGCGGGAGACCCCGGTTCCCGACCGCCACAGCCGCTGGATCGCTACCCGCTCTCCTCCGATCGCCCTCCCAGGCTGGGTCCAGAGTATCAGTCTGGCAGGCAGGCGAACGGCATCCCCGTCCCCAATGGATTTCCTAAGCCCGACGAGCCGCCAGAGCTGAACCGCCAGAGCCCCAACCCGCGCAGGAATAGCACGGTCCCCCCGAATCTAGTGCCTTTGGTTAACGGGAGCATGCCCCCGGTGCACGCCGTCAACGGGAGACCGGGCCAGATGGGGCTTCCCTCCGCACTGGCGGGCGGTAGTCCCGCCGACCTGGGCAAGAGACCAGCCTCGGTCTCGAGCACCGAGCACGACAGAGAGGTGAAGGAGAAGCACAGACCGGACAGTCTCACGCCGGAGATCTCCGAGAGCCACAAAAACAGAGCAGACCCAGACTGGATGAGCAAGGGTAAAACGGTGAGGGACCTGATGGCTCTGCACACTTTCGACAACAGGTTCAAGAAGGACCATGCGGCCATGCAACAAAGGGTTATGGGATATGAGGCCAGCGCCACGGCTTCCAAGTCAGGTAAGCATCCAGATGTGTTTTAATGTCAAGTATGTAATGTTGATTTTGTGCTGTGGTCATAATTATGTTAACTCATCTTGGCTCAGGAGTGGGTTAATAATGAACAAGTGATAATTATTGTGTCATGGTTGCAAAATTCCTCTTGTGTAAATGAAAACGTGCCACATTTGTTGTGTTTGTTATTATTGTTCTGTTGCCTGTGGTGCAGCCTGGAACAGCAAAAAAATGCATGACTGCCTTCCAGTGTAATTGTTGATCCTTGTCTGAGCTGTGCAACTCAACTATTTTGTTTAACCCTTTCCCACCTCCAGACAGAGGAAAACACCCCCGGAGCATGAAGAGAAAAGCGTCTCCTGAACCAGAGGGAGAGGGGACAGCTGCCAAGCTCAATGGAGAAGGACAGCAGTGGTTACCACCACCTACTGACGGACTCAAAATGCCACCAGTTCCCCCGCCAAGCTTCGCCTCTCCCCCTTCCACAATATCCCCCCACTCCCGCACCACCCCACCTGAAGCAGCCCAGAATGGCCAGTCCCCTATGGCGGCACTCATCATGGCGGCAGACAATGCAGGTGGGAACAGCTCTCCCAAGGACGCCACCAACCAAGTCCACTCTACCACCCGGAGGAACAGCAGCAGCCCCCTGTCGCCGTCCTCCATGAATCAGAGGAGGCTCGCACAGAGAGATGCATCTGGTGCAGGCACCCCCCACGTGCCAGGCATGGACCAAGTGCACCCCCAAAGCATTCCGGACTCCTCGGTACCTGGCAGCATACCCCTGTGCTGCACGCTGTGCCACGAGCGTTTGGAGGACACACACTTTGTTCAGTGCCCGTCTGTGCCCTCTCACAAGTTCTGCTTCCCGTGCTCGAGGGAAAGCATAAAGCAGCAAGGTGCTACGGGTGAAGTGTACTGTCCAAGTGGAGAGAAATGTCCCCTGGTTGGCTCGAACGTACCGTGGGCTTTCATGCAAGGAGAAATCGCCACCATCCTTGCAGGAGATGTCAAAGTAAAAAAGGAGAGGGACCCTTGATTTTATTGAAAACTTCTTTGGGGAGGGGAAGCAAAAATATGAGTATAAATATATAAATATCACATACATACCATTCAAACAAACTAACGGACTTGTACATATTGGACCCAAGGGAAGAGTATACTTCGTAAACATGGTTGTAAAATTTTTGATTTTTGAATACATTGTGTTTCTATATTTTTGAAGATAAAGGTATGTACTCATTATAATGGACTACGTTCCTCTTTGTTGATGTTTAACAAAATTCTTGATGTACTTCTAGGTCTGGTGGCAGTTCCTGTTTAACGTAGAATGTGACTAATGCTACTCTACGAGCACTTGGCAAAACTGAAAATGCTTTTAGCTGTACTTGTATGCACTTGTTTAAAAATTGCCAAATACAATTTCTGATCTTGTATGAACATATTGTCTGAGCTTGCTTCATTTGAGTGATTAAGTTACACAGGGTCTCTGTGTGGGCAGATCATGAGAAAGGGCTCTCTGCTCTGATACGCAGGCTTGTTGTGACGGCTCAGGAGACTTGATTTACGCTGCACAACATAAGTAGGCTACTGTTTCGAGCTGCACAGGAGCACCTTTTCTGCACACATGCCTTTCGTGGATGCAAAATTGTGGGTAGGAGGGGGTAAAAACAGACACATTGTCCCTTATGTGCTACAGTTTGTGCATCCCTGTAAAGTGATTGCAGCCTACAGAAATAGGTGCCAAGTCATGTTCAGTCAGCTGGAATCTGTTGAGTCAGTAATGTGAGAAAGTGCACGATTGTCAACATGATACCATAGTGTAACCACGTTGTGCAACCACAAATTAGGACTTTTGCTGAAATGAACCACTCGGAATAATAATAATATTCTTAGATTTCAATACTGTCACTACATATTTTCCAGTTTATGTGCATACTGTGTCTGACATCGTAAAGGTGTTTTTTATTTTAGATAAATCTTTTGTTTTTTTTCAGAGAACGCGATGTTTGATTCTCCAAGAACTTGACAAATCAAATTATGAATAAAAATCATCATTTACAAACTTTCTTCAAGCATAAATTAGGTGCATTAACAGTGCAGCAATACACCCTTTAAAAAAAAAAAAAAAAAAAAAAATTCGCTCTCATTTTTCTGCAGTTTGTGTGGTACATTGTGTCACACTGATATTTACTTTCCCTGATATTGCTACATTCTTTCACTGGGTCACATGCTCAGAGCAGATTTCTGCCTCAGTATGCAACGTGTGTTCTTTCAGAGTAAACAATAATGCTGCTACTGCCTTACAAACCAACTTCGGCCTGCACCTCTTCAAATGCAAATTTAATTGTTGCAGATTCATGAAGGCACATCCATTAAAAAAAAAACAGCAATTCTGTCTCTGTAATGGCAAGAAGGCAGCCAGACTCATCTCCACAAGCCATGAGCGGCTTATGGGGTCGTCAAGTGACAAACTGCAGTTACTGTGGCTGCGGGAGAGAGAGAGGGAAGCAATCTTGAGACTGTTTTTGTGCCTTCAGACAAAGAGCTCACTCTCACTCCGATGTAGCTGACGCTGCACCAAACGGACACTGGCATGTAAGATCATTTCTGTTGGAGAAGGGGGTGGGGTGGGGGGTGGGGGGGGGGGGGCTTTGGCGGAGCGGGCAGTTGCATAATTATTTGAGACACAATCTGCTTCCTGCTCGTGTTTTATCGGGCTGTCAGTGCAGACTCTGAAATTCAGCAACAGCACGCATTTAAAAGAAGACTGTTTTTGGTTTTTTTGGGGGGGATGGTTTTTGTTCATTAAAGGCCCACAGACAGTTTAGCTCCCTTTTTGTCTATGAATCTGGTTAGTTAAACAAAGGTGATATTTTGATAAGCTACCTCCAATCGTACCCACTTTCTAATAAGCTGCATGGTGTCCTGATAAATAGATTGATTCATGATGTTGAATGAAAACATAGCCTTTGCACCTTACTGTTTAGCCAACTCAGAAGGGCTCAGATAATTATTATCCCCTATTTGAGAAGACTAAAGGGAAATGATTGATAATACAATACACTTAAGAGCAAATATCAAAGCTTCCGCAATGTGATTTGAAGCTCAATAGCCTTACATGTTTTTCATGGAGTCTGCATTTCTGAGACAGCTGTTTGTTTATAATGTTTTTTTGTTCTATGGAAAGTTATCAGTTACTTATCAGTTGGACTTTAAAACCACAAACGCTGCCCAGTTTGATAAAGGGTAACACCTTACTAGCTAAATGGCTTTGAATGTGTTCATCAACAACACACCCACTCCATGATCCATCTTACATACCGCTCTTAGAGATTTTTTTTCTTTATCAGGCGGCACTTTGACCTACTTGTTCTTCCTGACAGTGTACTGGGAGCCAAACAGAAATTGCCACATCCGAGAATATCGGAGATGAGAGCCAGGTTTTCGTAACCTGGCATGAAATATGATGCAACGAGACACAAAGGAACATTTCTCTCTCTCTCTCTCACTCACTCTCTTTCTCTCTCACCGTCAAGATTCATCACAGCAGAACCAATACTGGTTTGTCCAGTGCTCACTTGAAATAGCTTGCACCCGTATCTAATACAGTGATAATGTGTCCCTGGAAGTGGCTCTGTCATAACACAATGCTCTGGTGTTGCATAGTTACCGGGGGAATCGGTGCATAGCAGATGCTCGGGTGCAGCCTGTCGATTCATATGCAGGAACATTGTGTAGAGACAATGCAAACAAGCACCATGTGAAGACAAGGTCACATGGAGTTGATGGAAATCAGTTCAGCTTGAATTTTTATGATGATTTCTTTTTTTTTTTTTTTTTTGTGGTGCTGTTTATACCACTGCTTAGTAGTGAAGCATCTCCTCTGTTTTCAGTATAATCATGCAGAAGCCATTTGTGGTTAATGAGTCATCGGTTTTCATTGTGTTTACCTATAAGAACCTTAAGGGATTTTTAATGTTTAAGCTCCTGCTTATGAGACAGACATTGTTTGACTTTGATGTGTTCTCATTCTGAAACTACTTTATGGAAAACCTAACAAGATGTGTCATCTGAGGCTGAGCCAGGTGTAGTCCTGGTGGGCAAAGATTAATTTGGTTTCCTCCTCCCTCCTTCCGCTGCTTTATGATAGTAGCTTTTGTCTAAAGCTAGAGTACAGTTTAGCTCACGGTCATGTAGTTTTGCAGGATTAGATCCAAGTATTTGATGTACCAGCTGTGAAATATCTCTCCAACCCAGACGGTCGCATTCTTAATCAAATTGCTGCAACATATAGCTAAATCAATGGTCATAAAATCCCTCATTGACTGTGTGATTGATTTACTTGACAGGCTTCTGTTAATCAAGCTAAGTAAAAGGCAATAACAGATAGGTGAAGAAGAGAGATTGTTGCCTCACTGCCTCTCTTTTTAATGGTTAACTAAACTGTAGGTCGGCACGTAGTGTTACACAAAGATGTTAGTGTGATAGTAAAGCCATAACTGGGTTGGTCAAAGTTCATATTTGTTGTCTTTGGAGAATGCAGTCAATTTTTTATTTCCTGCTCAGATAAGCATGTGTTTGATGTTTCCCTTCTGTCCTTAATATTTGAGGAAATTCCCCCCTAAATTCAACAAAATACTGCCTTTAAATGATAATCACATTTGTAGACATTCACTCTGTCAGAAACAGCAGTTAACCGTAACACTAATGCTGACATCTAAAAAGAAGAACATTATAAATTCTAATCCCTAGACGTTTTCATTTTGCATTAAAAAGTTGAATCTGGTCCAGTGGGTGGGTGGAGGGAGGGAAGGCCTGTGTGGGAGACAGTGAAGCGCTAGATGTAGCCAGCTGTTTCACTAACGAATCTATGTTTAGCACAATAAATCAAAAGGCATGCTCGTGCTGCTGTAATCCCCTGAAAGCGAGCGGAGACAGGGACGCGCCAAAAGGAGAATCTGGTCCACATTTCTGCGCTCCCAGTATAACTGATCCACTCGGTTAATTTTAGTTCTGTCAGGGAAAACAAGGTCACACAGCAAATGTTGTATCGAGGACACACTCTGATCTGCCTCTTTTTTCTTCTTTTCATCAATCAAAGTTTCCCTTTGGAGTTGGGCTCGGGCTCCTGTGAGACTAGTAATGACGGTTTCTCTTCTCAGCACCGGGGGGAGAGGTTGGAGCTCCAACCAGCAATTAGGAGGAGCACGGCTGAATCCGCAGGATGTGTAAAATTTCCCTTCTGATTCTTGGCTCGGTCTACAGAGGGGGGTTTACATCTGCCTGGTTTGGCCTGTTTACCATGAAGGCCTACAAAGTTAAGATGATTACAATGCTGAGAGCCAAATTTGTTTTCTCTCAGACTGGTATGAGACCCAATTACTGCAAGGCCTACAAATAGTTTGTTTTCTGTGCTTGAGTTCAGTGAGTTTAGATCCTTTTTGTATTGCTGTGTTTCAATTTTCCATCAGTCAGAAACTAATACAATGTCTCAGAGGTCACACAAACCAAATGCATATTTTCACTTTGTTTTAAAGATATTGTGATGCCAGTTTTTCCTCCTTTTTCACTCACTTTGTCCTTCATGTTTGCCTCTCTGCATTTCTTAGACACAGACCGTCATAATACTTTGTGAACCTAAATTTGTTTTTTTCCCCCTTGTGTTCTTAGATATGTCTGCCTTATCTTTCCATCCTTCCTTTTCTCTCTGACTGGCAGTTATGCTCACACTTTCGATATTCCTGTATTCCTCCTTTCTGCTGTGGTGTTGCTGTGAATCAAGTCTGTGAAATGGAAATGAGGACTCTCTCGCTCTTTCTCACTCTTAGCCTCCCTCTCTTTCCAGACATCAAAACGAGGCTATGCCTCCAATGTTTTTCTCAGATCTTGGAGTGCTGCCAAATCTTGTAAGTGGAGCAGAGAGAGAGAGAGAGAGAGAGAAAGAGGTGGAGGAAGAGAGTGAGCAGAATGCAGAGGAAGGAGAGGGGGTGCAGGACAAAAAGATGAAAGGAGAGAGAATGAAAAATGAACAAGGGAAAGAGGCAATGTGAGAGATGAGGACAAAGCATGGGACTGATCCAAGAGCATTTGGGTTTTTTCTCATATTATAGCCGAGCCCAGCACAATCCCTCCTTTTTCTGCTGAGCAACTACTCCTGGCTTCTGGCTCAGGATCAGCTGATAAGATGGCATGTTGCTACTATGCCAAATGAAAAATAGAAGGCGAGAGAGGGGAGTGTTATCTACTGCAATCGAGAATATTCGGTACATAACAATATGGCTGTAGAATATAGCCCACAAGGAGATCTAAATTTACTCCATTTGTGAAAATTGTAATGTAAAAATACTCCTGCTGATTCTAACAGCTATAGTTATCCCATTGTGTTAAATAAAAGTCATGACTTCCCTTTATCTCTGGCTGAACTCTATCTTCCAGGCATATATTTTGGGCTTCTGGGAGGGGCATGCCAGTCACAGTAGTAAGATACTTGTTGCCACCTCTGACATGCCAGGCTAAAGTTAGATTTAGCTGTCAATGTGAGCTGCGCTAAAAGTAAACATGTGAGCAGCAAGCACAGCTTTCCTCTAAAAGGATCCTCAGCCAGCTGCTCCGCGATAGTCTTTCAGTGCTTTGGCAAATCACAAACGAACTACAGTTCATCAGAATGTAGCGTGTGTCCTGCCAGTCAGTCAGCCAGACCTTTTCAAAAACACTGATTCAATCACAGTGATTGACTGTCTGCTGGTTTGTTGCTCAATAATGTGTGTTTTTTTCGTCTGGATGGCCAGTGAAAAAGGCTTGTGGCTGCTTTGTGGTGGTTGTGGTGTGTGTAGCATGTGTGTAAAGGCATGAGGGGGCGCAGCAGGTGACTGTCCCTCTGCACCACTGAGGTGCCTGTTTAGTCAGCTGAAAGCTGGGATTCAAATGAATGCAATGGCTCTTGAGGGCCATCTGTGCACAGCCTTGTAAGCTGAACGACACAAAGCCCATGTAGGGGAGAATGTGCCTGAAGTCACGCTATGGAGGTTAAGCAGATCAAATAATGTTTTGGTACAGAGATTCATGTTAACATGAAAAGGAAACACAACAGCTACAGTGATTTGATGTCGTAAAATGCTTTAGCTGACCATCTGAATGCAAACTGCCTTTGCTTTGGTTTGCTGGTCTGCATCTGTGAACAGCCTGATGAGGGGACAGGCTGGTGGGCTGATGAATGGCTCAGTTTCTGGGGTGTGTCAGCAGATCTGTGGTGATGTATTACGGGATGCTCATAGCAGCTCATTTCCTCCTGTCCCTGTCTGTTCTTCGCTCGCTCCTCCGTAAGGCCTCAGCCACGGACAATTATTTCCAGTTCAAGTTGGGACACAGTGCTCAGTGTCTGCATGCAATGAGATCAGCTGCCTCAACCACAACCGCACAATTAAACTTTCACCATCACTTTGCCAAACAACAAAGCGCCACAAAAAATGTAGACAACTTTTTTCATGTGCTGCATAAATACAGGATTCCTGAGAGAATCTCAGTGTGTTGTACATCGCCTTTCATCTCCTTTACAGCGTACAGTTGTCAGAAGATAAGAACAACACTCTTGGATATTCTGTCACTTTTGTTTTTATCTGGGAATACGTTATGTGTGTATGCCCACACACACAGCAGCAGCACATGCACACTAATACCCATCCACAACCTCACTGTAGTTTCTTTGTATGTTACATAACTGTGAGTGGGAGCTATTTCTCCTCTGAGTGCTAATGTTGTTGTCAATCAAGGCTTTATAGTGGCAGCCACTGCACAATCTCTGCAGAGGCAGAATAAAGCTTTTATTGCCTTTGTTCGCTCTCCCTTGCCAGTCAAAAATGTTCTATTCTCTTGCTTTTACTTCGCCCTCACCCTTCCTGCCTCTCTTTGTGTCTGTGTTTGTTGGAAATAATTTTCTGAAAAGAGTTTGCGTTGTCTCTTAGCCATGGAACATTTGAGTTGAAGTTAAGGGGCGAGAGGGGGTCAGGCCAACAGAGAGAACAAGCAGGGCCTGTGTTTGACAGGTGTGTTCTATTAATGGAGCCGGTGACTTCGAGTGTATTACACAACTGTGTCGCTCGGACAGGTTTATTTAGACCGCGAGCGGAGCCTTGCCTGAGTATCTGATAACTCGGGTAGAGCATTTCACAACAGGTGTCTGGGGATAATGGTACAGTAAATAAGAGAAGGGTTTTTTATAGCTCAAGGTTGATCGCAAATTTGGAGTGCCCCGGAGAAAGCATTCCCAAATTTAATCTGCGGCACTGGCACAAAGTCGATCCAGTTGGTTGGATCCAACAAAAGCGCACTTGTATTTAGCCATCATCAAATAAAGTATGCTAATGACAGGTTGTGCTTGATATACTGTATACATGTCTGCTGCTCTGTAATGATATAATCACAGAGCAGAAACAGCAGCCGCTCCCCTCCCTTGTCCTCCTCTTTGGCTGGAATGTGCAGGGGGAGAAAAATGATCCAATGTCATCCGGAGTGATGGAAGCTTCTCTGTTGAGCCAGAGAGATATGTTTAGGGGAGGGAGGGGGGAGAGCGGATATTTCTGGTTGAGTGTGAGTTTGAGTAAGTCCGGGCACTAAGCCAAGCATGCCGATGGAGGCGAAGGGAGGGGTGGGGTGAGGTTGTGGAGAGAGAAAGGAGAGAGATAGAAACCCTTTTGGGCTGGCGCTCTGTCAGCTTCACTAGCACACAGCTGCTTCTGGAAAATTCTGCACCCTGCCCTACTAAACCACCAGGCATGACATGAATAACAAGAATGGCCTAGCCGTCAACAGCGGATACTTTTTCTTTTGACGTGGGCCTAACAGACTGGTACAAATGCCCTGGCCTTGCACATAGTGGAAAAATCAACAATGAAGGGGACACCAGGGCACAATGTGGAAATGAAATCCAGGGTTTAGAAGGCTTTGTCTGGACAAGGACGCAGTTGACACAGACCCTGAGGGCTTTGGAAAAGGCCATGTAACAAAATGCCAACTGATGTGTTTTGATGGGGTTACTTGTTCACCAGCCAGTCACTAATTGGAGAGTAAGAACCCACTAAATTGCTTTTAGTCAGTATGGAGCTTTTGCAAATTTCCTCTCCGAGCTGCGTGTGTCATTTATGTCCTCGTGCTAAGCAAAACAAAGCCGGCGCTTGAAAAGGCATGTAGCTGGTATGCGTTGCTATGTTTCTAACATGACCAGTCAACACTTGCCTCAGGAATAAGATGAGATAATGCTAGGCCTTCTCCATCTATGACTTTGTAAGCCATGCGCAACCCTCCCTGGTGTTGACATTTCCCTGCCCAACCTGTCTGAACACATAGGGCCATGGAGACTCCTCTCTAGCTGTCTGTATCCAAGTCTGATAAAGAGGTGAGTCACCCACTCATCTATCCTGCTCTCCTCCTCTTCTGTCTGGCAATACTCTTACCCTTAACCCCTGCCATCCTCGTTCACAAGGCCTTATGTGTACATCCAGCACATGGTGGATTGTATAAATAGCAGCGACCGCGTGGCTCGCCGCTGACACCTGACATTTTCATGCCCCAGCAAGCCGCTGATACATTTGGCGCTTGGCATGCATTCTTCACCCGGGTTTATCCATCTGTTGATGTAGAGCCCAACCCCCCAGCCACTACTATGTTCTTGTAACATAACACGAGGCTCGCCTTTCCCTCTATTCATCTTAACATGCGAGCACTGCATGGCACAGACTTCGCCCCTCCCTCCTCCATGTTTTTCTCTGGCTCTTACTCGCTCTCCCTCCCTGCCTTTCTGTCTTTCCATCGCTCTCTCTTTCCACCTCCCCAACAAACACACACACCACACAATCCACCCAAGTCATTAGCCTTCAGATTGACGTTCAGCTGGTCTCAGAAACATACCAAGATGGAGAACAAAAAAGTGAAATGGGAATTGCGTGAAGCTGGAGCAATGCTGGCAAAAGACAGAATGTGAGATTGTGTGCAGGCAGGGTGCTTCCTGGCTCCCTGCCAACTTCCAGCAGCTGCACTGCAGCATGTCAATATGTCCGTTGCCAGGGAAACAGGGAGAGCACACACAGCAACATAGTCTATAGAACACCTTCTTGTTACACTTTTCCCCCTTTTCTTCACAGTTTGAAATGTTCAATAAAATTGTACTGCTTTCCTGTCAGAGAGTCACCCGGGGGGTATAATGCATACAGAGGTTAACACTAAAACACAGATCCCAACCCCCTCCACAGGTGCCTTTACCAATCAGTAGGAGTCGCTGGTAGTGCAAACACAAGGACACAATCCCTCAACAACTTCCCACCAAATCACATGGCCAAATGTATTTGTTGAAGTAGTCATGTGGAAGTAAGTGTTGGTAGTCAGGGTTGAATTTGGGCTCTGTGGAAGGTTTTTGCCTCCTGTGTGTACCCCTTCTTGTTATGCATTTCCACTGTCCCTTGATTTTAAAAAAAGGACAAAACCAGGAACTGTAGCGATGCTATGCTTCCTGTTGAATTGCAGCTAGTGATGGAGACACTCATACACCCATAAAATGTGTTTTTTATCAGTAAATATCAGTTTTAAATTAAAATCCAAACATGTCTCTGAGAAAAGAATGGTGTCTTTTTATGATCAGACCATGATGTCCTTGATGGTGTTTGCAGGGTGTGAATCTCGGTGTCCTCACTGCACATGTTATCAGGTTGGCGATTGTACCCTGCAGCAAACAGCTTGGCTGTGAGTTATTACTGGCAGGTCTATACTCTTCCATCAGGCGTTGTGAAAGAATGACCTCAGATACATCAGGCAGTGCAGTGGCTGTGTTGCAAAGTCACAACTTGCAACATAAGTCATGTGTTTGAGTCTGTTGAGCCACAAAATACCACAGCAAACTAATCAGTCTCACGCTGTGACCTTGATCAAAGACGCCTTCTTGTCTCTTTGCTGACAGTATAATACTTTTTTCATTTAATCGGGATAAAGTTGAAAGAAATCTGTTTCCTTTGTGCTGTGACAAAATTTGTCATCTGGAACAGCATGTATTGGCCTTTGTTTAAAGCATACACTTTGTAACATAAGCAGTCTAAAATGACCCCAGCAAGAAACTGCAACACATTTATCTCTCTGCTTGTTCTCAGTTCAGTCTGCTCTGTGCTGTTTATTGATAGGCTATGCTTTACAGATGAATGAATGAATACAAAATGAATTTAACCATGTATCTTGTGGGCGTCAAATGTGCGAACATAAGCTCTTAAATGCAACTTGTACTGATTAGCTAACAATCTGATGACCTGATAATAGCCTGATTACAATACAGTGAAGGAAGATTGTCATATGTACATATTACAGTGTCTTTTCCATTTGGGTGAGTATTTGAGTAGCTGAAGGACAGCTAAAGGACAACCCTGTCAGCCACACCTAGCCTGGCACTCTTATCCAAGTCTGGCTCCGTCTGTGCTCGTATCACTGGAGGGGAAAGGGGGTGTGCCAACTATAGCGCCTTAGTACTTTTCAGAACTCTATCTGTGCCTGTGAGTGGTCTAACAGCTGCTGCAGCAGTGTCTGAGCTTGCTCGAGGATGCAGATGAAAGTGCTGATGTGTCCTGTTATTTTGGGTTGTGTGGTGCCCTGGGGGCCAAAGAATTTTTGGAGGAGACCAGGCAAGATTGTTGGGGGGGTGGAGGGAGGGGGTGGGGTTGCGGCCAGCGGGGATCTTAGCTGAGAGATTCTCCCAGAATGCAATGTGACCCTCATTGCCACATGGCGCTGTGGGAATCCTGAGGGGGAGTGGAATTGCTGACAGTACCAGGCTGAGCGATGGGCACAGACATGAGCACACAGACTGGATGTGCTCTCTGTCTCAGATGATTGTCAGTATTTCTGCCTGTCTTTTCTACTTGAAGGGAGGACTGTTGATGGCCTGTCAGGCTCTTAAGTTTTACACATAGTTTAGTCCAAACTACACTTGACACGAGTTTCAAAGTCTTGAACTTATAAACAGAAGATGACAAGATCTCATCACAAGATCCATTTAATAGCTGCTCTGTAGCTTTTGATCATACCACATAACCTTCCTGTAGGAGTTTGAACTTTAAAGCTAAAATTTTTAAGATGTCAGAGGCTCAGAAAAAAATGGAAATTTGGACATCTACATCTCCATTACAACCAGGAAAACTTGCAGCTTACGTAGACTATGCAATATGATCAAAAGCTCCAGAACAGCTACTAAATGGACCTTAAGAAAAGATATTTTGTCAGCTACATTCAACATTATTTTTGGTAAACATACATTAGTTATTCTATTCAGTTTCAAGTAGTCAATATATTCTATTTATAAGGCATATAATTATATAATACAATTATATTATGCCTTCATAGTATATGGAAGACTAGTAGAGGCCTTTGCAACCTGCCAATAGTTCACAAGTATTGGTATTAATATGACATAATATTAAATATTAATATTTTAATTAATATAATTATCATTGTGATCATCAGATTCAGAGGAGCTTTATTCTCTGACAGCAAAATTGCAATTGAATATCCATTATATTTTATATAATAGAATAAATGGTACAATTTACAATAAATATCAGAAATAGTACTGCCAGTATTAATAGATAAGATGAAACTTAATTACCCATTTCATTACAAAAGAAACAAAAAAAAACAACAACTGCAGATCTCTTAATTGTATCTTAAACCCTGGGAGTCAGATTAGTCAGTACTATCATAATTTCTAGAATAACTATTCATTTTCTTTTCTTCAGGTATGTTACAGAAGGTAACTGGGCCACTTCTCCTTATCAGTTTTCATTTTAAACTAAAATCCTGTATGCAGATTTTCTGACCTGTTGTGTTGTGTGTTATTGACAGCCTCCACTGGCTCCTCAGCTTGTAGGCTGTCATTCTCTCCTTCCATGTCTTGATGACTGATGATATACAAATATTTTACGAGTGTGTACATTTTTTTGGAAGGCTATTATTGACTTGTAATGTTGGTGATAAATGAATTTCAACTTACTCTACTTAATTAAGTCTAATCTAAGTAACTCTCCATCTGTTGGAGACCATTCTATATAACGGCAGCTGCTGTATGCCTGAAATCTTAATGTCAAACATCATGCTACCATTAACACTGTCTCCCGGCTGTATATGTTATCATAGATCTTTGCACAGACATAACGCTCCCATTTCCATTCAAATCACATGTGGTGATAATATTACACTGGCATGTGAGAGAAAGATGCCATGTCATTTACTTAATTAAACACCCCCCACCCTCCCCTCCCCTCCCCTCCCCACGGCTCACACCTTGAAAACTACGTGATTTATTTGGTTGCCACTTACTGAAAGTTGCCCAGGATTCCCAGTGTCTTCTTATTCTGTACTTCATCAGTGAAACCTCTTCCATGTACAATATGACACTATATTAATTAAGAGGGATACTCGCAGATTGCTTCATAAATCATTTTTGCTCACATTTTCATGCTTGGTCTAACATCGCAATTTGCATCTTGTTCCCCTCATAACAGTGTACACCTCAGTGAAGAGGAAGAAGACAGAAGACTTCTGAAAGCAACAGCTTCATTGTCATGTTAACCCCAGAGGAATTTGACTATAACCTTAGAAAGATGGATAACTGTGCTGACTCACTGATGTTGTTATCCTCGGCATCTGGGACATTAAAGAGGCAGCTATGCCAGGTTGAAAATGAAAGTCATCATGGAAATTTCAGCCTCTAACTAAATTCCGAAAAGTCACCTGACATTATCTTCACAGCAGGCCTGGACATGATGCATTGATACACGATATAATTCAATTTTTTAAGGAATGAAAAGCAGTTAATGATTCACATAGAATTGTTTTAGACCAGTGATTCCCAACCAGGAGTAACATTACCATCTCTAGAAAATAATTTATGATTTGATTAAAAGAATATGCTGAGTCAGCTATAACACCTGAACATCAAATGAAGAGCGCATTAAAAACTAGTTAGCAAGCGAGCCGAGAAGTTGAAACAGTTAGCTCAAAGTAAAGAATAAACATTAGAAATAGTTAGCCCAAAGTAATATATAAACAGTTGTATTTGATTAATGGATGAAGTAGAAATGGCTTGAACGAAAAAAGCTCAACAGATGAAATAGTTAGCTTGAAGTAAAGGATAAACATTTGAAATAGTTAGCTAAAAGAGAAGGATAAACATTTGAAATAGTTAGCTAAAAGAGAAGGATAAACATTTGAAATAGTTAGCTAAAAGAGAAGGATAAACATTTGAAATAGTTAGCTAAAAGAGAAGGATAAACATTTGAAATAGTTAGCTAAAAGAAAAGGATAAACATTTGAAATAGTTAGCTAAAAGAAAAGGATAAACATTTGAAATAGTTAGCTAAAAGAGAAGGATAAACAGTTTAAATAGCATAAAGTAATGAACAAAATAGTACAAATGGCTTGAACGAAAAATTCTGAACAGCCGAAATAGTTAGCTTACATTAATTAATCAACAACTCAAAAATCGTTAGCTCAAAGTAATGGATAAACCGTTGAAATAGCTTAGAGTATTGTAACATTTCTAACAGATAACTAAAAGTAATGGTTGAAAAGATTGATCATATGAATGAATACACTGTTGAAAGAGTCTCCTTGAGATTATAGAATGTGTGTTTGTGTGTCTACTGAGCGTATTATGCATGTGATTTCAACACACCACACTGGGAGTACATTTTTACGCCGCTATGGATAAATAAATTAAATGTTTGAACCTTTGAGCCTAATTTTCTCTTTCTATCACATGACAAAGCTTTCATTGCTGGGTCCCTTGTTACTATGTTGCTTATTATATTATGAGTCAAGGTTGGTTTAACACTGTGGATATCTGAATCACGTGATTGTATGTAGACAAAAGCCTGAATCAGACTGCTTTGTTATTTTAGCCGCTCATGTGATCAGCACTCAACACCAAAGGGCCACTCTCAGCCTCAGCCCCCCACCCCCCCACCCCCCCAACCCTCTGCAGACCAACACAGAGAGACTCTGTTACCAGAGAAACAAAGGTCAGTGTACTGTGTCGTCACATTTTCAACTCACAGGACAAATCTTGAAAAAGAAAAAAGGGTCACAAACAAATATCCTTTGTTTTGGCTAAAACAAGACGCCATTTGTTGTTGCACTCTTGGCTGTGATGTCATTGTCATGGTTCATCCTCTCCGTGACCTCTGGGCTGATGATTCTCAAATAGCTTCATCAGGAGTTGTGCACCAATTAGAGCCTTGATTTTGTGGCGTCGTAACACCCACACATCCTCCCACTCAGACAAACACAATCATGCATGTATTCATATCACAAAAATAGATCAGTGAGTTCACTGTTCTCTGAATCCGGTCTTTTTTCTCCCAGTGGGAGGCTGTGCTACATGGGCTCTGCCCTTGCTGGAGGTGCACAAACTCTATGATCTGTGCTATACTGTCTGAGTGCCGTCATTATCTGAAGCAGAAGAGAAACCGAGAGACATAAAACTGATTATACTGCAGGAAAGCACTCTGACATTTACAGTTAATTCTTAAAAAAGTAGCATGCCTAAAGACTATACCAGCGCTTTCACACAGGAAGCTGAACTCCTAATGCAGGCGACCTTTGATGGTTTAAGTGATGTAATCCACCTGATAGATGTGTCAGACTTTGGCCTTGGGCTTCTCTGAATGTTTTACTCCCTGAAGGCCTCGCAGGCTAAACGGGCCAAAGCAGCCCCCATCAATACACAACCAAGCAGTGCTCTGGATCACCTCAATCGGTGCAATTTATCTTGGCCTTGTAACAAGATGACAGGCCTTTAATCGAAACAACAAACAAAAGACGCACTTTACCGCCTAATTGCAATGGCGGGGCCAGATGTTAATTTGGCTATGGTTCTGCCGTTATCATCCTAATAAGCGAGGTTGCACACCGCCTTTACCTGAGATTAAAAATTCAAACGCAGTATGATCAAAGTGGGATTACTCTGCTAAGCCTGATGTAACAAAGGAAGAGGTGGAATATGAATGTTCGAAAAATGATGTTTTTTCACCCTCTTTTGCAGTGCTTGGTAATGTGATTTATGCAGTAAAAGATGTTGTTTTTTTAGTCGACCTTATTACTATGGTCGTCATGTTTAATTTACATCAAACATGTGGTGAAAGCTGCCAGAAGAATGGTTGTAGCATCCCATTTATAGTATAAAGCTGACACATATATTTTTTTAAACCTTTATTTTGGGATTTTTAATATAAAACAAACACTCAGTACAGCTCCAAGATCTGAAAAATGTTTGAATCTTTTTCTTACTAGACAACCTTAATCTTTCCAAGTATCATCAGCTCTCTTTTCCACATATCATAGTTTTTCTTGGTACAACCATAATAAATGAAATGGCCTGAGTTCTGTATGTATTTGCCATTAGGTAACACACTAATGGCACCTGAGACAGCTCAAAGGTTTTAGAGAAACATTCAAATACATGCTCCCAAAAAGTAAACAACACATGACATGACCAAAGAGAATATGTCAATGACCTATCACTTGTATAATCTGTGTAGAGAAAAGCTTGTGTAATCTGTTTTTGGAGTAAATTAGTTGATATACTGTTTAGAATTGTATCAGACTGTATTCAGAGTTTATGCACACTTTCAAAGCTTTCCTCCCAAGTGTCATTATCGATCACTTCACCCAGCTCAGTCTCCCAATTCAGCTTGAGCTCACTTGTGTTAACATCAGTATGTCTTAGGTCAAGAAAAGCAAAAGTCTGCCCCTTTGCTACCTGTAGTGAAGTTGTTGATATTCTCTGATATGTATTTTCTTAAAGAATGGTCAGACATTTGGGGAAAAATATGCTTATTTGTTTTCTTGCTGGGAGTTACATGAGGTTATCATTACTACTTTAATGCTAATCTGTCCATTAAACATGAAGCTACAACCAGGAGATAGTCAGATTAGCATAAAGACTGAAAAAAGCAGGGAAACGCTAGCCTGGTTCTGTAAAAATAAAGCAAAGAAACTGCCTGCTAGCTCTGTAGTACATAGCATACAAAAGTTACCTTGGCCTTCTCATCCAACTCTCAGAAATAAGTATTATAACATGTTTTACCTGAATGGGTCAAATGCTGCTCATGAGGAATGGCGAGTTGAGCCCAAGAACTCTATGGATGATAGTGGCAGTTATGTCTGATATGTCCTAAAATATAGTAACTTTACTTCAGTGTGTTTGGGAAAGTCGAACCACGTCAGATGAAGGATTTTCATGACATTTAAAAGTCACATCTATTCAAACAGGCTGTGCTATTTAAGTAGCTCTTCCAGTTTTATGTAAATCAGATTTTTAAATGAGCTCTCACAATGAGCTGCCGTCTGACTGGAGCATGGTCCATAACCTGCTTTGAATATAATACACAATTCATTGCAAGGGAGGATAAGAATTACATAATTGTGCATTGTTTCCTAGAATCATATGTTTTGAACTCATTAAAATGTGATTTGCTGTAATGGGTGCCAGCCACGTATAGCACATAATCAGCTGAGTACACCATGATTCAAGAGATTGCATAAGCTTTATATTTCATGAGATGTCTTTGGTGTTGCCTCATACTTGCATGCATGTTTGCAGAGGGAGCGTATGAGGAATGCTGCTGTGAGTCAGCACTGAGGAATGGCAGGCGAAAGTCACTATGAAGCTGAGGTTGCAACTAATGAATGGTTGATTACGCAGAGCGATGTTTGAAAGAGTTAACATCATCTGTCCGGTATGTTCTAAGAAACTTTTAATGGTTAAGTCTTGTCACTTTTTATTGTGACTGAAACTTTTCACGGGGGCCTGCATACTTCCATTATGAGTCTCTGTTCTCCTGTCATGAATATAAACATGATTGATAAATGGATCCATGTCTGTTGTTAATAAATCATAAAAAGGCAAGAAATAATAGCTGTCATACTAATAGACCAGTTTGAATGGTTGATTATATGCACAGTTGTTCTGTAGCTCTTACAGCTTCATCACGACTTTGAACAGCTAGAGTACTAAGATGATGTCAACAGACCTCGTTTCCATGACAACAACACAAACTGCGCCACTGACCTTGTGATGTTTTGAATAAAAGTAATGAATTATGACATCCAGTTACATACACAATACATTTTTATTTTATTTTATTATTATTATTATTATTGTTATTATTATTATTAAAAAAATGTTGGTCTTTTATTTATGCTATTTCATTTTTTTGCCTCTTACTTAAATCTTTTGTACTATACTTACACCTATACTACTTATATACACATATACAGTATATGTGTATATAGCTACACACTACACATAGATGTAGTATATGATATACTACATCTATGTGTAGTGTGTAGCTTGTTGTTGTTGGGCTGTCATTAAAATGTATGCATAGGCTTTATGTTGTACTTATACTCTAAACAGAGGGAGCCCATAACTATGTATCTGTCATATTGTTTTTTCATTTCTCCAGAATAAATAAATACTCTGTATCAATTTTCAGTTTCATATTTAATCAATTTTAATTAATTTTTATAGTGAAACTGAAGTTGACAATAAACTACAGGACATACATGCAGGACAAATGGAAAGAAAGTCTCCTTTGAGACTGTAACCACCAGGCCCACAAACAGAAAGCTTACTGTCAACTTACTGCCCTGAACACGACAAAATAGTGTTATGTCAGCGAGCAGAGAAATAGCAGTAAATTGGGAAGCTGAGAGGTACAAAGAGGTGTGGATGGAGGGTTGGAGGGAGGTGAGGAGGAGGAGGTGGTGGAGGAGAGGGGGCTCTAAGATTCAGGCTGTACCTGAGGCATGGTAGGGTACATCATTATTCAGAGCAGCGCTTTGATGTTGAGGCTGGGTGGATCTCAGGGAGCAGGCAAGAAGCAGTTCTAATTAAAACAGTAACAATGCAGCCCGAGTTGCCCTGAAGAAACAGGGGCTTTGAAGAGTCACTGAATGCCCCATTTAGAGCTGGCTGCCCACAGATAACAGCAGATATTACATTGACGGACTCTGAGGCCTCTGTCGCAAAATGTGTATTTTTTACCACAATTCATAAAGCATTTCTCTTAGTGTGTGTGTGTGTGCATGCGTGTGCGTGTGTGTGAGTGTGTGTGCGTGTGTGCAATGAGTTCTCGGTGTCCTACTTTCTGGGTTCTTTGGTGGCGTTGTGGGCCTGACAGGAGTGACAGATTGAGATGGGCTGCTGGTACTCAGAGGCCAGGCGAAGACAGGAAAGCCTGGGGGATGTTGGCATGACAGGTAGACAGAGGAGGGACAGAACTTCATTATATCTGCGGCAGAGAGAAGCTTTGAATACGAAATTAACCTCCCTAATCAACACAAGAAAAACTTGCGTGCTTTCATATTTTTAATTCGGATTCATTTTACCTATGAGAAAAAACCCAAAAGAATCCAAAATTTCTCTCATCACGTTGATAGTGCACCTAGAATTGTATAACGTAGATTCTCCCCTTGTCCGCCAAGCGTGTTTATGTCTTTCCTCATATCTACTGAGGCATATTGCACTGAAAGGCACAAGTGGGCTGCAGAGAGAGCTAAGTGATGCTCTGAGACAGTAGCAGTTCAAAGAGACTGTCTGCATAGAGAGAAGGGTCTAATTTTAACTTAGAGACAGAGGGGCTCATGAAACAGCTCCCCGCCTGACTACAGCTCAATTATTCATCAACACAAGAAGTCTCTCAACTAAAAAGCCTGACACGTTATTCATTCCCCCTTCTTCTCCCATGCTGTTTCATTCAGACACAAACTAACCACCCACACACAGACCAAAGCTACCCAGCCTACCCTTGTCTTGAACTGTACCGTGCCCTCCAGAAATGCAGGCATGCTTTGGCAAAGATGAGTCAAAAAACACACATAATGAGGTGTGTACCATGTGGAGGAATTTTACAAAATCATTAAAATAAAATGCAAAAACAGCAGTTCTGAGAAGTGAACTTCCACTCTGGAAATAAATCATTTTTTGTTTTGATTTTAGAAAAAAGCTTTAATTGAAGTTAGCAGGCAAATAAATATTTTGAATCAATCTTATTTCCTCAACTTTAATCGTTCAGAACTCATAATTTTAGCCTGTTTTATTCATTCAATATAGCTTTGAATTAGGTTTGTTTATTACTTACTTCATTGTGGACTTGTATATGATTGTAGTGGTTAAACCCTTAAAAGAGTCACTCAGCATTAACACAATCAACTTCTTAATTTCTATGTTGTCGTTTTTTCTTATCAGCTCAAAGTATGCTTTGTCATTTTCACAAGATATCAAACCAAACCCACAGTTAAGGAGTTTTATGAGGCGTGGATGCCTTGTCTGATGACTCAGTTTCTGTTTTGAACAAGTTGCAGCAAGCGTCATCTCTAACAAATGACCAGTCATGTGACACTGAGCTGACTCCACCGTGGCTGGTCATGAAATCTGAGGAATTATAAAATGAAGCCCAGTTTGTTTCATTTCCAGTCATTCAGTTATATTTTTCCAGATTCCCGAGTACGCAAGCTTGCCATAAATCTTCTTTTGCTACTGGAATACTGACTCTGGAGGATACAGCTGATCACCAGAGAGGCCACAAAACATTTCATTTATAAATTTTTACTCTGTACTTTTACTCTGTATTTTTACTCTGTGCAGCTTTAAAAATCCCACCGGGCTTCACTTCAAAACATGTGATTCCTTGTTACTTGTTGAGATTTCTTAACTCACAGGAAATGCTGCAGAGCTAATTATGGCTATTCAAAATGTAGGTTAAAAGCATCTACTACTCTGGGTCATATGACTGCACATAATCTCTGTGTGACTGAGTTGTGTAACCTGTTGACCTTAACAGGAACTGCTACAGATTCCTGGTCAGCCCTAGCAACAGCTTGTCCCTCTCTAAGCCCTCTGACTGATATGCAGATGCAGCAGTCCAAACCTGTTGAATGTTTGTAATAAGTTTATGACTTTGGAAGTCACTGGGTGGCCTTAGGTAAGCAGTGCAACCTCAGGCAATCTGGGAGGGGATTTGCGCCCGCTGTGATAATGACACCGTTTTAAGACCCATCCGGACAAGCTGACAAATTGGTGCTGAGGCTGTGTTTTTATGTTGACTGGAGACTGTAAGGCAAATACAGATAACCACATAGATCATCCTGTGTGATGGACAGTGGCAGTATGATGATGTGTGTGAATTTATGGTTCATTTTAAGAGCTAATATCAAACCTGCTGAGAACTAAAGAGGCTCTGTGGAAACATTTTACTATTCCAGACACATTTTATTTGTTCTCAGGAACAGATAACAAATCACAGTGTAGGTGCATAAATCTGCAGGATCAATGGAGAAAATAAATAAAGCATCTTCAGTATTATTGCTCTGCAATAAGCACTTCCCTGAACATTTTTCATTATGAAAACTGAGATTCATCATCGATTGCCCTGCCACATCATATAAAGCTGCTGAACTTTGTGGTTGTGTTTGCGTTAATGTGGACAACCCAGCTGGATTTAGTATCTGAGTCTATCTGTGACATGCAGCAGGTGCTGTAGATCATGTAGAGAGGAAGATAGGTCTGTCTAAAGACAATCAGGTGTGGTGCTGCTTGTAGATAAGAGGCTAAGTTTAGCATCTGACTTGAGAAAAGCTACGATGGTTGTTGCTCTGAAGAGATGGAAGTGGTAAATCTGCCGCTGATATTGTTGTAAACTCCATATGAGCCATGCAGGAACAGGAATCGTTGCATGCGTAGCAACAGTTGCTAAGGAGGCTTAGTGAATGGTCCGTTGTAGCATTTCCAATACCATCAGGGAGGTTGAGGTCATGGATAATGTTCCTTCTTATCTTGCCACTGTAAGATGGTGTGTGTGTGAATAATGTTTTGTTTTCCACAGTTGGAGGAGATAGACTGCAGGACATAGTGACAGGGATGGACCACAGGACACTCTAGAGTTTCCTGGCAGCATGGAAACAACAGGGCACCCCCGCTCTTCTCAGCCCAGCACTGCTATCTGCTGTCTGTCTAGTGGGCCGGATAAACACGTGTCATGGCATGGAAAGCTGTGCCAAACTCCCTTCAGCCTCACAGCCACCTCCACCTATTAAAACTGTGTGTTCTCCTGACAAGAAAATGTCATCACACATGCTAATGACATGTTTATGCCTGAGAGATATTGGTGTTTTTGCTCATCTTAAAAAAAATTTGCTTTGATGTCTCCCTTCAGTTTTCAGCGTTATAGGAGTTCATCCGGAGTTTCGTTTCTGCACAAGTTTGTTTTTCCTGTGTCGAATCTTATGTGATGGTTTGGCAAAAAAAGCTCTCTGGGCAATGCATCATCCCTTTAGAAGCTGAACGCAGTGCCAGGCAAGCTAAGTATTTGGCCGCAGGCGATGAAGGCAAGAAACTTCTTTTTTGCTTAGTGAAATAAGCAAACCCAAAAGACACAACATTAATTATTCACCCTCCCTGTACCGGTCTCACATTCTGATTATGACTGGAGGTGGTTACAGGGTATCAGTAAGGTTGCAGAGTAGGCATGACAGGGGTTCAAACTCTAATATGTTTGCTGCCAAGAAATATGGGCCTCTGTGATGTGTAAGCTGCCTGCAGGGCATCAGAATGAATGGTAATAATTCATCTAGAGTGAATGCAGCCTATTTCATGAGCCACTCCCCTGGAAGGAAAGACAAGGAAATTACTAGTCTCATTATTTTGTGAAGGACATTGATGGTCATTTTGTTTCCCTACTTAAAATAGGCAGCATAGGACTAATTATTGGGTAAAGCTGGAAATGGTTTGCACTATCCGTATACTTATGTAACAAACAGACAGACGTACAGAGAAGGAGAGACAGAGACTGTTAATCTGATGCTTGAGAAGAGGGTGTTGGCCTTTCTCATTTGATTACAGGTGAGCAGGTTTGTCATTGTCTGCCAAAATGTTGTTTCTGTGCCAAAACAAGCAGCCATGAACTCTTGAGGGTTTGGCTTGGGAAGCTACCAGTGACTGAGCACACTTCATGGAATTATGCTATTGGGGATTTTAGGTCAATCCAACACAATCATCTTTGTTTTGTTGGTGCACAGCATAAAAATACCATCGTATGCTAGTCACGCTGCTGCTGCGGTCTTTGCGTAACATCAAAATATGATGTGGTGCAACAGCTCTGACACAGTCGGTGGAGAGCAGAGAGTTGACTCACAGTGCAGACAAGGTGGAGTTGATTGAATTATAAAAGCCATTTACAGCCCCCAATGACAAAAACAACCTCAGGCAACTAATGAGCTTATCTACCGTCCCACTGGTGCACCAGAAGTTTCTTTCTTCAAGACTGGGCAAGAAAAAAAAAATCTACTTCCTCATGGTAAAATATTGCAGCAATACTTCCAGCAGCAACAGTATAAGCCTTTTCTGAAGTTGAACTGTAGTGTGGGTCGTTTTGGCAGGCCTGCACAGAGTGGAGCGCACTGTGAAAACTGGCATGTTGACGCTTTCATGCCACTGTCACGCTGTTCACAAGGTGCCCCGGAGGAGTGTCACAACGCATTCTTCTCACTTAGTAGAGCATGTCCCTGTCCATAGTCAGACGGCATTCCCCTCCTGCCATCTGTCCCGGGTATTATAGTCGCATGTGATAGTTATTCAAGTCACCTAGGTTCAAACTACTCTGTAAGATGGCTACATGCTCTACTTTGTTATGCTGATGCCACAAAAACAACACCAATCTTCTTGTATGATCTTGAATGAGTATAACCAGATTATTATTTGGGGCGGAGGTACTGGACATGTGTCCAAAATATCTTTGGTTTGAACTGAATCCACTAAACATCCTGATGTGGTTATGATTAAAAAAGGCCAGCTGGAAGTCATAATAGGAAACACATACAAGCTACAGCAGCTGACAACCAACTTCACAACAATATGAATGTGATCAATTCTTTTCTATTGTTGCTCTATTGAATTGTTTTATTATTATGATTGGACCAGTAGTAACCCAGGCTACTTATCATGTTTCCCAGTTAAAATACTAGAGTACACAAAAGGGGAAGTCCTTAGTTGTTTATGTGTCAAACAAGCACCACACACTAAGTGAGTCTTCCCCGCCTGGCACTTGCTGGTGTGACAGTGTTATTAGTACAACATTTGTCATGTTGCGGTTTCCTAACCAATGTGCTTCTACCCCATCAACCCCCCTTGCAACAGTCTGAAAAGCTGTTGAGGAGGCACCACATGGTGAGCTGCGTGCAGCACATGGTTTCGGTTACTACCAGGCTGTACCAATAGTTTTTGGAGCAGCAGTGTGCACACAGTTTCTTTAAGGCCACATAATAAGCATGAGTGGCGTGAAAGGTATGAAAATCCTGTCTATGTGATGCCAATTTTGCATGCGGTCACATGGATGCTGTTTCCATTTGCAAATACTTGGTTGTATTTAATGATGTGTCTGTTCATGTGACCATGGGTATGTGAGTCACAGGAAGTGGGTAAAAGGTTAGATTCCGTGTCAGTAACATTGCTAAGAATTTAATTACCACAGAAGTATTAATATTTTCTTTATTTTTTAAGAACTCCACTGCAGCAATAAAAAAACGAAACTGAAACTACTCTAGTCAAGCCATGCAAACCTACATCATTACATTTCAAATGTAAACAATGAAGATTATAAATATACCACAAGACCAATTAAGGGCAACTTTCATTTCTCGTATAGTGCAAACAGAAGGAGCTATTTTTACATGCAGTGTGTTGTGATCCCTTGCTGCTCATAAGCCTCCTATTTTGTTGGTCTGTCACGACAGCTGCAGCAGAACATTGGTTATATACACCAGAGATGAAAGCGAGGCATATATATACAGAATCTAATTGCAATCAGGAGTTAAAAGGCTGCAGCTGGGTGGAGATGGCAGAATATATGATGTGATGAGTGCATAAATCAGAGATACAGAAAAAGTATTATGCAGAGTTCAGATAAGATGGACATCATTTGTCTCCTTCCATTTGGAGTCCAGGCACTCAAGGCAATTTGACTGCAGTGTTTCTTTTCAGAGGGGATCCATTAATTATTGGCAGAGCTAGCTCAGGACCAATAAAACACATTGACTTCCACCTTTGCATCCCATTTCCTCTCCTGTCCGAGCCCCTCTCATGGCTCGTGCTCAGAGAGGAGGAATACATGAGGGTTGCTTGTCTTTAAAGTGAATATGAACCACATCTGGGACTATGGTTAAAGTGTTCATGAGTGGCTATTGGATGGTAAAAAAAGAATAATTTGATGTGTCACCTTGGAGATGGCAGTTGACAGCTGTTCCACGCACAAGCTGGGCTTAATTGGCGGGGAAATTAGCCTGACCTTGACTGTGGCGGCGCAGCCGACGTGCGTCGCTGCCTGCCACTTGAAATGACATTGTTGTAATTTTCGACAGCAGCAAGCAAACACTCTGAGCATTAATTATATGGTGGAATGTGCCTTGGTGCAACAGACGCACACAGTGAATACTTATGTAAGCTGTCGCTCCAGTCTCCATAGTAACCCGCAGCATTCTAACACATGCCTCCTCCGATCTACCTCCCCTGAAGTGGGCTGTTTCCATGGGAACCAGGCAGCTGCCTTTGATGATGGCTCTCATGAAATGACACCCGCTGATAACGCTGGCTCCTCCAAGTCTCCGAGAGGGAGGATGGATGGATGGGTGGGTGGGTGGGTGGCTGGGTGGTGTTGGTGGGGAAATTATGGAGAAAGAGAAAGTGAAGGACAATTAGTTCTTGCAGAAACTGAGTCACGTACACCACCACACTGCTCGCCTCTCTTTCCCAGCTGGAGTATTTTACCTGGCACCAAGGCAGACAGCGACAGGAACAGCGTGCACCAGATGAGGTGGAGAAGGCTCTCAGTCACATCAGGGCAGGCATGATTCACATACTTCATGTTGATTCATGTGACATAAAAAAAAAATAAAAAAAAGGTGTCATCAAATGTTTGTGCCTTGGCTGCTCGGGTAAGAGAAATGTATCAAGAGAGGTTTGTGCATCACCATCTGCTGTGCTCTTTTATCTCCTTCTTCAAACAGATAAGTGTGAATGTGTCAGAATACTTTCCCCCTTCTCCTTTGCATTCAGGCTGCTCACTCTACAATCATTTGGCGGTAGCAACACAACACATAGTTTCCAGTGCAACTCTCTGTGTCAGCATCTGAGTGCAACTCTTTGACCTTCCTTTCATATCAGCACCTATCATGTGTGAGAGATCTTGTTGCATCAGGAGCAAACAGTTTGTGGTTAGAAGTGACTGTTATTCATCACTGTTGTGCAACATCCTCTTATAACCAGATACCGTTCTTGGCAATCCTAACTGAAATTGGCTCTGAATCGACTCCGCCTCCTGTTAGCTGTAAACCATGCAACGTGGGCTTTGTAGGTACAGTCTGGGTGTCAGTGGGCAGATGAAACTCTAACCTGAATTTCTGTCTCTTGCCTGTGGGCTAATGCAGCCTGCATGCTGCTCGATGGGTGGAGAAAATAGCTTTGGCAGCGACAAGCAGATCAAAGTGATCAGACAAGTAATCCCCCATGAGTCAGAAGGGAACCAGCTGGAGGGAGGGGAGGTGTGTGCATGTTTGCATGTGTGTGTGTGTGCGTGTGGGTTGGGGTGAGGGTGGGGAGGGAGCTTTATGCTTGTTATTTAATCACTTTCCCTTATTCTACAAGACATGCGTGTGTTTCTGTTTACATCTATATAAGTGTTCAGACACATGAAGTCCTCCCACAGTGTTTCATTCTCATCTTCCTGTAAGGTTACTTTGAAGTTAAAGGGTATTTTCACTTTGACTGAATCAGAAAATCACCCACTGAACACTGTAATTTCCCCTTGTGAGGAGAGCCAGCTGTGTCACTGCATGTCTCACCCAGAGCCGGGGCATATTTAGCAATTGCTCACTCAAATGACACAGACAGTTTGGTAATGTGTCATGGTGGAGATGGAATGTACAGCCCCGAGAGAGAATGAAAGGAAAAGAAAGAAGAACCAGCGCATTAACTCACTGAGACAATGATGTGACTGAGTTTTAAACTTTGCTGAATATCTTCATCACACAATCTGACTTTCATTAACACTGTCTGGTAGAAAGCAGCACTCCACTCTGCCCTCCCAACTGTTATGTCGCAGATATTTAGGAGGTCTGGCTGAGATGATTGTAAACTTGTGAAGTTTTAATGGTGAGGCCGAGACACTTTATAATAATTAAAAAAGGTTCCTGAGAGTCCACTTTTGAGCCTTTGTGTCTGGATTAGCTGGTAATAGAGAAATGTGATTAGATAAACGACTCACTGGGAATTTCACAGTATAATATATGTGTGTGTGTGTGTGTGTGTGTGTGTTTATATATATGTGTGTGTGTGTGTGTGTGTATGTCATCATTTTGAAGGAAGTGTTTTGATGCTCTCAGTATGACTCACATTCCTCTCAATATATTGTGCTTTTCCTCAGTAACAACTAGTCAGACGCTGAGGGCAGTATAAAGCGCAGGTGCAAGTGAAAGTATCACCCAGATAGAGGCAGAGTCAGAGTCAGTCAGGGTAGCATGATGTTTGCTGGGGCGTTGTGCCAAACAGGAAGTGTTTCTGTTCTCAGAGGCATGGTTGTGAAAATACAGCACACTCACACAGATGGCGGCAATGAGTCACGTCACACGACTTCCTCCTTTCTGCTGGATAATCCTCATCAATTAGCTCTATTGTCAGCTGGCTTTTCACACTAGTGAAATTGATGCCTGAATGTTCAGCGGCGGAGAATGTAGACCCCCTTTTCCTTTGAATGGTGACTCACTCGCCGGTGAAGAAAAATCTTTTATTGTTGAAGGTTTTCTCTCCAGTGAGTTTAGATGATTTATTTACAAAGCCGCAGGCATTTGCAGTTAAACCCTCCCACCGTGTACTGTCATGAATAAAGACTCAGTTGCATCACAGTGTTTTTCATCAGTTAACACCAAAGGCACACCCAAAGGGGTATAAAAACTGCACTTGTGGGAAAGACGATGAACAAGCTCTTACCTGTCCTTGTCCTGCTTTTAGTGTTTGAATGAGGTTTTGTTATCGCTGCCATTGCTTTCATTGTATCAATGATGGGAACTGGATACAGACACATGAGATTTACTGAGGCAGATGTGCTATTGGAAACTTATCCCTACTTCCAACACATACAAGGACACAAACAGTGGTTCACACACAATAGGAATGTCAGCACTCAATGAAAAAAAAGTACTCAATGGTTGGACAGTGGGCTATATCACTTCCTGTGCTAAACCTGACCTCTGATCCTAATGTGCAGTGATACTAAAGACAGGTGTGGTACCAAAAGGGAAGAATAAAAAAGCAATTAGACACGGTTTCAGGACTGAAAGCTGTTTTCATAAGATGTCTTACACCTGACCCCATTTCCTTGTGCTGGAGAGATAAAAGAAGTGTTCCTAAGTATGTTTTGATATCACATTTTCTTTCTCCTCTCATCTGTCACCTATATGGCAAAGTTTTTAAATCATTATTTTTATATCAACAATGGGTCCATTGTGTAATGTGAAAGTGTAGCAGTAACAAACAGTAACAGACCCACAGATAATCATCTCCTGACTCTGCAGAGCATTGTCGTGTATTTCAGCTAACTGTCTCACCACTGTCATCAGTGTTGTTTCCTGACACAGCAGCCAGCTGTTGCCAACAAAAAAAGGTCTGATACATTTGCTATAAGCTACCAGCAAACAGAGAAAACAATTACCCGGGGAACATAGTGGAGCATTTAGCTGCTAAAGAGCCAGTTACTTCTCTTAGGGTTTGGTTGTGATGGAAAAAGACCTAAATGGAGAGTGACTATTGGACTACAACTCCAAATTACTTTTAATATTGCTCTTTGTCTGCTGGATGTCTAAATCTGCAACTGAAATATAACAAAAACTATGAGCTGATCATTTGTTAAAAATAAATAAAAACACTAAAAAGAAAATAATAATGAGCAAGTCATAAATAATGGCAACTTGTCATACGAGTAAGGTATGACAGGAGCCTGGAGTGAGGTCTGGGAGGGTGAGGCCAAATTCCTTCATCTTTGTTTACAGTCACAATGTACAGTATTTTTAACTCAGAAGGAGTTGTGTAATCCTGTGTGACTTCTATTCTGTCTCTGTGAGATGCTGTAATGGAATCTGTGAATGGTACAAACGCATGTGTTGTTGTGGTGTGAACAACACTTACATCATGATGTAGGTGTGTGACAGAAAAGCGCTTCACTGTACAAGAAATGAGGACACTGCATCTGTTCACTGCTGAAAGTGGGGCAGGTTCAATAACTTACTGCATGCAGGATATCAGTCCGTGGTTTTTTCCTCAGGCAGTACACAAATTTTGTTTTGGGTGCAAACTTTTCATTTGCTACACTTCTTACAGAAGCCTTGGAAATAATTTGCAGAGCATGGGCACAATGTTGTATTTCTGAGGGCTGTTTCTGTTGATTCAGGGGAAAATTCATTTTACAGCATGTGCAGCCAGCCAAGTGTCCAATTAGTGCAGTAAAAAAAAAAAAAACTTCATCGAGGCAGAATTGGAATTACATTCTGTGAATTCTGGAGTCGTCCTTGCCAAGGTCTGACACGAGGGAATCAATGACTTCACTGAAATATCAAACTGTGTCATAAATTATAGTGCTTCATTGCCTACAACCTTGATCCGCCGGAGTGAGGCAATTTCACCGTCTTTGCTGTTGAAGATGAGCCGCAGCACTCCAGCTGCACTCCTGCGGATATTCAAATAATTGCCCTCCGCTCTGTGTGAGAGAGAGAGAATGAATTTGAATAATGTATTGCAATGGGAGTGAGGCCACAAGGCCTCAGAGGTCGTAAATTCTGCTGCTACATCAGCTCAGCCCACGGGAACGGGAAGCACACAGGGTTGTTTATAAAATGCCCTTGGAAAAATGAGTCTAATCCCCAGCCAAACCGTAAGCCATGGGGAGAGCATTAGATAACCCACAAGCTGCAGAGTAATGAGAGTAATGAGGGAGATGGAGAATCAGAGCCAGGACAGAGAGAATGCATCCATTTATTGGCTGTATGCTCTGATTGCCCAGACCATTTGAGACAAACTGGAGCCTGACACAGTGCTGGAGTCCATTTCGTCTGATCAGCAGCAATAAGCGCTTTCCACAGCCAGTGAGTGCTCTAGGCTGACCACAGCTATACATCATGCACATTATATAAACCACTCATATTATGTCTGTTTATCTAGCATCAACATCAGTGATCCATTGTGACTGTAAATGAACACATGCAGACTTTCAAACGTGATCCATAAATATTGCATTCCACCCAGAAATGTAACACTGAAGGTTACAACAGTGTTGAAATCATGTTTTATTTGTCACCAATAGAAACATCTTGTATCTAGGAAAATATCAATTACTGCCTGTTGCCCAAAGTGTGCCTCCTGTCACCACCCTCCTCTGTTTTCATGCCGCTAACAACTCTATCACCTCTCTAGGTGAGCCTAGCTGCGATGCAAATGTTGCTGTGATAACTTACACATCTGATGGTGTGAGAGATGTGATCAGATGCTGAGGGTGATTATGCACGGAAGTTCAGCTGCAGACAACTTTTCTGTACAAACAGATTTCTCTGGGTATACAATATGAATGCACGCTCAGCATATTATTTATTACGTTGTGCTTGTGGTGTAAACCACAGCACTACTCCATCACAAGGAAGTACAGAAAAGCAAACAAAGACTTTCTATTCACATGCACATGCACACACACACACACACACACACACACACACACACACACACACACACACACACAAAGCATGACAGACCGGCCTACCAGACCAGCCTGTACAAAGCGAACCCAGATTCCCCAGCTCCCCTTGATGTCTCATTAGCAGCAAAAGCAGGCTTCCTCCTGTTTAGCCAAAAAATGAGAGGGGTGGGGGATATGTGTGTGTATGTGTGATTTGTGTGCGTGATTCCTGAGTGCAGAATGCAGGTGAGCCACGGGGCTGGCTGGCTGACTGCAGTGTTATTGCCTCCAGAAGGGTTCCTGTAAATGAGGGCTGCCTGCCTGCCTGCCACTGCATCCCCCCAGCCTTCTTCTGGCAGCCCACCCCATAAAGCCTGGGTGACGGAGCAGGTAATAAGGGGCCTGAACGCAATGAGTCAGCACTTTAGCCTCCATTTAATTTCATCTGAATGCAGCGCTGACCCCCCACCCCCCCAACACACACACACGGTCTCCCTGCCTGCCCCCACCCCTACCCCTTCTGTTTCCCCATACCTCCACTCCTCTCCCTCTTCTCTCTCTCTGCAGTAGACTTAACCCATTCCTGCCTCCTCTTCCAGGCTTAAATGACTGCATAGCAGTGCTTTCAAACCTGCAGGGCAACTGTTCGCTTTTTTTTTGTTTTTGTTTTGTAAACCGTGTCCTTGTCAACCCAACCTGAAAATGCCAGTAAGTCAGCACCGTGTGCTTCCAGTGTTTCCGTCCTTTGTTGTTTTTGGTATGCAGCCTCTTAAACTTTGCTGTGCTGACAGTGAGTGTTAGTGCTGGAGAAGCGGAGGCGGGGGCTTGAGAGGGAATGTAGGCCACACATTCCTTTCCTAGGAGCTGTCTGAGCACAAGCAAACACGACTGCACAATCAGACCAGGATTTCCGCCATTTCACAGCGTGGGCCAGGCTCTTCGAGTTTTCCTCTCACTTTGCACGAACCCTCGGCTCTGATCCCCGCTGATGCTAGCAGCTCCCAGCCTTGCATGACGCGTGACTTTCCATCCCTAAAACTAATCCATCTCCTTCCATTAAAATGATTGCCTAGATGTTGTTCTTTGTTGTGCATCTGAATGATAAATCTTTCCAGACCAGATGTTATTCAAAATGTGTCATGCCTAAATATGCACACTTGCAGTGTTTGTTTTTACCTCGAACATCCTGCACCCATAGCCTCCAGATACTTTCACAATGTGGGTTTGATCCAGTTCCAGTTTTAACTCGATGCACTCGCATGGCCCCTTCATCATCCAGTTCCTAAGTATGGCTTGTCCCTGCTCTGCTCCCTTTTTTACTTATTGTTTGTACCGTTTCCTGGGAAGGAAGGATGACATTGTCCAGACCTCCTTTCTCCCTTCCCTCTTCCCGCTTCTCCCCCTCCCACGATAACTCTCTCTTTCTCCTTCTGTCTCTTTCTCTTCTTCCTCCTCCCTATTTCCAACTCTCTGCTTTTGTGTCTCTTGCAGCTGCAGTACAATAACAGTGTTTGAGTGCAATAGTCCAGACAGGACTTTGGTTTAAATAAGCACCCCTGGGGCCATGTAATAACCCAGCAACCCCCTGTCCCAGTCTCCCAGTCAGTCCCTCAGGGCTGGGGCCCGCTCCATAACACATTCCTCCTCATGCGCCCTGCCAGCCGCTCAGCCAGCCAGCCAGCCAGGCAGCCAAACCACCATAGGAAAAATACAGAGCATGGAACTGTGATTCACAGCCCTGATATAGAATATCACCTCCTCCCTTCTCCTCAGTCCAACAGCTGGTTTCCTGGAAGCAGACTTGTGCGGTGGGAGTTCGAGCCGGGGAGGGAAGGCGGTGGAATTGAGGAGGCCCCAACTCTGCTCCTTCAAAGGCCTCTCTGTTCACATCTGCAATTCTGCGCCGCAGTGTTGCAATATCTTCATGAGTAGCCTGTGTTTATGTGAAGGGAAAACATGCATTGTAGAAAAACAGGGTTTGACGTAATGCAGGTTATCTCATAATGACATCAGTTAAGGTCTCGGTTTTCACTGGATGAAGGTCCCTCTGTGGTTGGAGGTGAAAAGGTGAAGCAGAGGAAGGAGGGTTTCTTTCTCCAGCTGTCAGAGATAGATGACTTGTTCCTCAGAGAGATGCACACTTTAGGTTGCCTCTATTGTTGGCGATCTGGGAATTATTAGCTTATTACTGAATAAAACCATCAACTAAATGTCTAAACTGCCAATGTAATTGTTAACGTTTGACCATGACAATATATCCCTCTGTGACAATAAACCCTAATTTATCTGAACCCTTCAGGATTTAGTGTCACCATGACAATATAAGAATCGTTTGGCTTAACATGCCACAGCGTCATTTTTCGGTTTAAATAGTGTTCCTCTTTTTTCTTTCATTTGCAAGTAGAGTGCCCTTAACCTACTTTAGAGAGCATGTCAAGTCATATGTCTCTGTAGCCTTTCCTGTCTACACAATAACCCTCGAGTAGAGGAGAAGAATAGGAGCAGGACTCACTTCCCTCCTGTGCATGAACAGCCTAATTTAGGAAAGCGTGTCAGTGTGAACCTTTGTCACATTGCCGGGCTCAGAATACCCATTGTTCCCTTGATAGAGTCATTCCACTTAGAAAAGGCTGTTAAGAGAGTGGAGAATATCTGCATCCTCCACCCGTACAGACACATCTGCATTTGTATGCATGTACCCGCAGAATTATTGCACACATACTTGCGGGACTATTCACTTACACACGTGCATGATATAGAGAGGTTAAGAATGGAAGTAGGCTAGCATGAGATCATGTGTGCTCTGGCTCATTAGGTACATTTAATATAGTCTGCCTGGAAAGCCATCTGTTCCAGGCGGATGGTGCCAGATATGATGTGATGCTGGCAGCCATGGTTGTTCCTGTTTACCATTTTGAAAGATGGTTGTTATGTGCTAAGGCTAAACTATAGTCTTAAAAATCCTCTCATAAAAAGGTTTAATAAGCTCCCCTTAAAAAAAGAAAAAAATGCCACAAATACGGTTTCATATTAGGTTTGTATAGAAAATAATCATTTATCTTTAAGGGGTTAATAGAAAGAACATAACAGCACTGTGCCTAGGTAGTCTAGAGTGACCCTTTGACTAGCCGTAATTGGTAGCATTCTTGTATTTGTCTTGCATTTTAACCATCTGTTTTTTTTAGCATGAGCATTTTAACATGTGAAGTTCACTGGTACTGGTAGGTTTGAACCCAAAAGCAAGACAAGGAGACCGACAAAGTTGCAAAGAGAGCCCCCCTTACTTAGCTGCAAGGAGGTTGCAGCAGACTCTCATTAACCAGTTTGAACTTGTAGACATGGAAGGTAGGATGAACTCTACAGCAGATGGAGATGGACAGCCACATGAATGGAGGTCCTACTCTGACAGTAAGGTGTGCTACCCAAGGTGTAGCGGGGTGCAGGGATGTGGCATTGGTTGTTGATAATGGTCAGAATACCATAGGAGGTTGGATCAGGCAGTTAACCAATAAACTGACACTGTCGTATGAACGTCTGGACTGAGGGGACATTGGCCTCATGTTCCCAGGTATCTGTGTTGATGATGCATGTTGGAGTAAGGATAGTTTCAGAATGTGGAGAAGCACTTTCTGGGTATAACTGATGCCCACAAAGCATTGAAGCATTGAATCCCTGGCAGAACAGAGCTGGTTCTACAGGAGCATCTGGATGACTTATGACATATGTTCCTGTTTGGACTTGGAAAAAATAAGTATGTTATCCATATACACAAACACAAACACTGAGTACATCCCAGAGGATATCATTGGTAAGACCAAAAGGCACACTCAAACTGTTCACCAGGAGTATGAAAGGCAGACATTGTCCAAATTTGTCCCTCCCTGATCTTCACCAGATGATAAGCATACCGCAGTTTGAGTTTAGAGAGGACATTAACTCCTTGTAGAAGTTTGGTCTGCTATAGTCAATGCAAGGGTGTAGGGATTTGTCCTTTTTTACCCCACAAAGATAGGGAACGGGTTTGTAATGAACCTTGGCCTTGTTGAGTTTACCAGTGCTGTTGTTCTACTGTGGAGAGATGGGTCCAGCTGAGATGCATGGGCTCTGGAAAGTCACTGGAGGCATCAGAGACCAGTTCAGGAGAGAACCCTAGAGAATAGGATGACTGTTGAAGCGGAGCCTGCAGAACAATTGACAGGACACTCGCTTTCCTATATTGCTGGACACCGCTGTCAATACAGATGGCAAGAGCAACAAGCACATCAGGGTCAGCTAGGAGATCTCAGCCTGCCAGTTTGTCCTAGATGCAGTCAGGGATAGAAGGTGTCAAAGAGTGAATGAACATTCCAGTTACTCTCCACCACAGTTGTCAGACACAAACCTTCCTCCCTGTGAATAAACCCCGAGCTGAAATGACAGGATTTAATGAGAAAAAAAAACGTGAAAATATCTCAAATTTAGCGCAATTCATGCTAATGTGTATGAATTACACTCTACTGTGTCAGTTAGCTAAAATTCAGTTAAGGCTAGCTGGCCAAATAGTTAATACTTCTGATTAACTGTAATGATCTTCCTCTAATGTTGTATGTATTTTAAGTATGACTTTAATGAAGTGGTTTGGTCCATAAGCAATGTAACAATGTAGTAACCAGGAGCTTGCCTTATTTCAGTTTTGATAAAAGTTATTATATTTCAAGAAAGTAGGTTCAGTAACACTGATTAAAGAAAGCATGAGTCATACCAATATGTAGGACATTCCGTCTTTTTTCCTTATTAAAACAAGTTGAGAAAATTAAAAGTGTATTTAGGTAATGCTGCTTAAAAACATTCAACATGAAATGATTGGACACAGGATGCAAATGTGTAAACAACAGCTATATATAGATTATATAGGTTTTACAAAGGTAACACTAGATTTTTATTCTACAGTTTTAATACGACATTGGGTGGGTGTGTCAGTAGGTGTTTTGTACACATCTCTATCAGTGTGAGTGTCATCTGTACTGTATGTTCCTGTCTGTAATTTTGCGGCTGTAAGCGTGTCACTGCAGCAGGATGTGTGTGTGTGTGTGTGTGTGTGTGTGTGTGTGTATGTGTATGTGTGTGTATGCGTGTGTGTGTGTTTGTGTCTGTGTGTCTGTGTGTCTGTGTGTGTGAATCCACAGAGACAGAGAGCCCCCGTGCCTCTTTGCAGTTGCCAGCAGCCCACCCCCCTCCTCATCTCTGGCTGGGAGGGTCTTGGGGATTAACTTTCCACTTCTCTGATCCACTTTTTACAGAGCCAATAGCTATGCAGGTCTGGAAATGTGTTATGTGGCTGGGTGAGACAAAAATCAAGGCCAATTCCAAAATAATTTATGACCCCCGTCACAAGGTTACTTCTGTTCTTTACCTTTGCTGCCTATTAATTTGGATGACCTCATCTTCTGCAGTACACTGACACTATTTAACATTTAAAAGAAGACATTATTATTTTACAGAAAACGTCAGAATGTATTTCCTCCTGTTTCCTACAATAAAATTAATCTCTTATTTATTACATAAACTTGTTTTGCATATTTCCATTAGGTTTTTTGTGTTCGCGCTTCATTCCAAATCACAGTAATTGCTTCCTCCTCGTGCCTGTTTGAGTTTGAAGAGATTATGCTCTGCAGCTGCAAATGATTTTGTATTACAATTGGATGGGGAATCCAAAATTAGGATGGGTGACTTTGTGGTGACAAAACTGAAGTTTTATACTATGATTTCACCTCCAGCTACCACAGCTCTTAATGCACTGCGGTTTATTAGCACAGTATATCTCGGATTTCAGGGAACACTTTAAGATTTCAGCAGAGCGTCATTCAAACCGCAGGGTAGAGATATAAAATGGGTGAGTCCTTCAGGAGACGCGATTGAAAGCCTCCATCAAGGCAGCCAGGGAGGAGGGAGCTGAGGTATTCCTTTGAAGTGGGTGGCTCAGATATTAAATAATTGAGTTGTAGGAGATTAAAGTTTCAGAAGCTAATTTGGCTCCCTCCACGGCCTGTCACTCTGGGGCTAGAGGAGTCTGCAGCCTGCAGACGACTGGTGAATAAAGTGTGACTCACTTCCTGTGTGTGGCTAGGCTGGAGAAACCCTATATCTGTGGCAGACTGAAACAGGAAGTTCATCCAGGGCACACTCTGTGTCTCTGACTCAGTGAGAGGGTGACGCCATTTTTGCTGTCCGAGTTTTCAGGAATCCAATCCTCCATGTGCTCTATAGCAACAAAGAGGCACTGAGAGGTTTCACTTCCCCTCCTCTTTTTCCTTATAAACACTCTCTATAGTTGCTGACAGCTGAACTGTTATGTGGAAAAAGTTCATTTGCTGATGCAAGAGGAACACGTTGCTTGTGTAAGCCTGGATTTCACTGTTATTTAGATGGGAGGGTTTCAGTTTCAGTCACTGCATGCTGACGGGGAAGCTGAATAGCCCGGAGGTGAAAGCGCTGTTATTTTGGGCTGGAATGTGCCTCTCAGCTGACATTGAAACCTAATTTTCAAGCACCTTGAGGATGACACTGCCCAAGTCGTAAAGTAATTGATATGTATGAGGGCATATAAACACAAGCACATTGTCTTTGAGGACAAACAACAGACCCTGTTGAAGGAGGTGTAAGGACATGGTGGTGAATTACCTATCCTGCTTTCTTTTCTATCTCTGTGTGACTTATGCTGGCACAGTGGCGCCACAGTGGGCCAAAAGTCTTCCACAATGACTCAAACCCCTGCAGCGATGATGAAAAAGAACAACTCAATCTTCCTGCAGCTATAGATTGGCTGGATAATGCCCGGGTGTTAGGGGGCTGTAGATTTGTTTTGTTGAGTCTTTAACCTTGCAAAGATGTCAAGATGAAACAGACTTACAGTAGATGTGGCCCAGCTGAGGCCTGCACCGTCTCCAAGGCTTTGAAATATGAGACTCAAACGTCTGGTTCTGCAGCTTTCTTCATGGCTCTGAGCTCACACTCTGAGCCCTTGTTTACAATTTCTCTTTGTAATTTTTTTTAACAAAGCAAATATGTGCTATCTCCTCATCTTGTGTATTGAAATCTGTTAGTTCAGCAGCTGGTCTGAACACTTACAGCATCCTTCCCCCTCGAGTATTTGTACTGCTTTGTGTAAAGCTCCTGTCACCTGGGCCAATAATATGTTTTGACTGTCAAGGGTCAGAGTAAGCTCTGGGCGGTGTTGCTATGTTGCGGGGGAAAAACAGGCCTCCCGTTGTCATGTGGGCCAGAGGGCTGCTGGGATGGAGAGCCAAAGCCCTGCGGTGAGATCAGTTTATGGAGGAGGACTATGTTTAAGAATGAGCCCCTGTGGGCTGTTTACGCCAAGCTGAACCAGCAATACTCTCATCTAGCTTGAGGAAAAACAAATAAAGCTTATAAACCGAAACTAAAAAAACACATTATTACTGCTGTCCTGCTGTATTATTACTGACTTGCTGTCCGTTGCATCATATACTAAACAAACTACATGCCACTTTGTGTTAAGTGTCTCCAATCTGGGAGGACAGGGTAGGCATGTAGGTATTTTATTGAGTGCATGCAATACAAAACCTTTTTAAGATTATTGTAGAGGTTTTGGCAGGTGAATAAAAGTTTATATCTGAATTTGGCAGTCTTTTGTGTTTAGTGCTGTATTACTCCGTTGCCACTTCCTCAATATTTACCTAATGATTGAAAAACTGACTGAATGACTTTTGCAATGGTGTTGAAGTTCTACTGATTTTTAAGGTTTAAATTGATCTAATATTGGCGTTACAGATGTGTGTCTGTGTGTGAGATGATGAATATGATTTTAAAAGCTTTCATTGAAAAAAACCTGGAAACACACAAGAAATTGGCAAAGTCCCAAACATTTATTCATTTTATGACCAAACTATTACAAAAGCCACTGATGAAACAACAGTGGTCTGATATGAATCACCAAGGGAAAGACAGCATCATCTCCAGATAAACACACAGTATTATGACTATAACAACAACCCCAACAACTAACACAGGGGTTGCCTTGAGCTGGGAGCCACGGCCCCTCACCTGTACCCCCCTTCTGTTCATCTTAATCCAACCTGAAAACTTTACTGTGCCTCACAGAAAAAACAGCCAAAGGGCCTTGATGGTGTTTTCAGCAAGGCACTTAAAACTACCTCTGTCACTTTACCTCTCGCTTTTACTCCACTGAGATAATGTCTTCACTGCCTCGAGGGATGATCTCTAGGATGAACCCTACAGATGAAAGAGAGCAGTGTGACGACAGGTGAAAAAAAGAAGAGCAAACACAACCTGGCAGGGAGTTTTTAGTGGTGGCAGCTAAACAAAAGGCCCAGAGCAATGTAGATCCCTCCCTCCTCTGGTATGGTGGTCAGGCATGCTGGAGCTCTGTCTGCGTCTGTGCTCCTGTGCAGACTAGCTCCACTTTAGCTGCAGGCTTGGGGGGAGGAACGGTGGGCAGGGTGTGTCTGCTTACCATGAAAGCAGGTGGGCAGATTGCATTCAGAAGTGAAAAAGGGAGGGAGGCAGAGCAGGTGGCGTCATGCCACTGGCTCACCCCTAGAAGCCAGGGAGCGCCGGGTTGATGTGACGCACTGCTGCTGATGAAATCATGCAGACATGTAGTGTAGCCAGTCACCTTTTCAGTAGGAGAGACAAAGGCATTCTACATTAATGTGGAAGACTGACATTGTCCAAATTTGTCCTTTCAGAGCTACTCTGAATATAACCACCAGCTCCTCTGGGTTACAGGATACAATATTTTTCTCTTTTGAGTATTTCTCAGAAACACATATGTAACATTTGTGCAGTCATCTGTACCCTTACCTTTAAAACTCATATGTGTTCTTGCAGATTTACAAACATGTACTGTATATTTTTTCAGAGAAAGCGCATTCCCCATGGTCACTTTTACCAGACATTATTTTTTTCCGGAGGTTGTCCCAGATATCTGGCAATGTTTGATCTAGGCCAGCTCCACAGCAGGGTAGCCAAGGGGAAACCAAGGAGCCAAGTTAACTAGTTCATGTCACTCATCAATTTATTTTAACAGATATAGGCTGCATATAGAGTGAAAAAAGAAAACAAGGCAGCTTCTTCTTGTAAGAGTTTCTAGTTAAAAACATTTCTTGACCTGTTTTTGCATGACACATTCTCACATCCCAGAACGATTTTTCTGACACTAAGCAGCTTATATTAATTTACATTCACTTTTCCATCGCGTTTGCCAGGTCAAGAAAAAAAAAAGATAGTGAAGTTCAGGCTGGGGCTAAACAAAGCAGCCGCTGTCATAAGCCATCAGATTCTAATAAGGCATAACCTAGTCCTGGGTGGGCGAGGGAAGCCGCTGTTTTTCTGCTATTTCCATTTATAGACTGCACCAACGAGCCCCCTGGGAGATTGCTTGCCATGACTCATGTCTCCAGTGCTTCTGGTCCAGACTGCACCCCCACCCCCCCACCACCCCTTAATCATCCCTGCAGCACCACTGCTGTTTTCTACCCTGTTACTCGCTCCATATTTATCTCACCGTCTTCCTGCTATTTATTATTTTCTCTGCATTTCTGTGCCCGCGCTTTCATTCATGCAAGATAAAGCTTTGTGAGGATCAACAGAGAGCTTGGAAGAAAGAGGAAGAGAGGAGGGAATCAATGGGAGAGGTGAAGCGCGAGGGGTCAGACCAGCCACAGCAGCTGATGATGAAAGCGATAAGCGGGGCTGAATCAGTCCCATGTAAATAGTAGCTACAGTACAGACGGCGGCCATTTCCCAGAACTGTTGTTGTGGTGAAACGGCAGCGTCAATATGGGGGGATGTCTCTGTCTGCCTTTCCCAGCACAGCAGCCTGCAGGCTTTTCACCATCACGTGGTGTACTTGTCCTTTCCCTCCCCTCCTCCTCCTCCTCTTCATCCTCTCCTCTCCCCTTCCTCCCCCCTCTCTCTTTGGTTATATTCCAGTCACGGCAACACCCCCCTACCATCACCACCCCTCTCTCTCTCTCTCTCTCTCTCTCTCTCTCTCTCCCCACCAACCCCACCCCACCCCACCCCGCCCCTCTGTGCTCTGTCAGGTCACCCGCCTTGTTTGTTCAGATGGAACAGAAGAGGAAATGAAAGCTCCAAGTCCACTGTTAACCCATTCCTGGGACTGTGCTCCACTATTGTGTGCATTCCTGCTGTTTTTCACCGCGTTGTTTCCTGGCTTTGATGATGATTTGTTTCTATATCAGGAAGCATGTTAGTTCTTTTCTAGCTTGGTTTGAAAAAAAAAAACCTGCACAGAAGATTCAGCTAAAAATACAGCCTGCTCCAAATACTATACACACTGAAAGCGCCTCACCACAGTTGATGATAATAACTGGTGGTCTAGTTAATGTGCAGCTTGGGATATTCATGCATGTATGACTTCATTGGGAAAATGCTGTGTCAGTGTCTTGCTGGCACTAATGCTAGAATTCATATCCCTCCCTTATTCTGTATCCGTAAAGATTCACACTTTCTCAAATGAATATGTGACCTGCCATGTTTATACACTCCTCGTGCTCATGCTCATGTTTATCCCCTACTAGTCTGCCACGTTCTTGCTTGGTTTCCATGCAACCAGGTCAGAACAACATGGACACCACAGTAGCTGAATGGCCATTTTGGGTAAAAGCTCTCTGCAATAATAAACAGCTTCTGGCACTGAGAAGTTGTTTTCCAGCTGCGGATCCGTGCCAAAATACAGAATTAACTGCAATACCATTTACTGCTGTGGAAAAACATCAGCCGTCCAAACCCACATACCTTCAGAGGCTTTGAACAGCTTGTAATCCTTCAGCAGCTAGATGGCTTTTAAAGGTAGAGTCAGTGATTCTGGAGAAAGATGTTTTAATTTTATTTTTTAATACACTTTTAGCCAAATTTAACAAATATGTCCTCATGCTCCTTTAGCTGTCCGTTCTGTGTGTAGCCTTAAAAAATAATCTGGCGTCCATACATTGCACTGGCTCTGTAGATTGGAACAAACTAATTGGCTCGTACCGAGACACAGAGACAGACAGACAGAGAGACAGAGACCCCCCACAGTTTTTTAAATTCTGAGTCTGTTTCTGTTGCAGTACTTTAAATCACACAAATATCCAGCTGTATATGGGTTTTCAACTTGTTAACCATATCTGACAGTAGACGGCTGCTTCTGTGCACAGGAATCCTGATTGCAGGTCAAGTGAGAGGTGGGGAGGCCACAGAGAGGTGGAGAATGTGGATGGACTGTTGCGCTCATATGAGACCATTTTTGTCCCATTTATGATAAAGAGTGAGAGGAACAGATGTGACTACAGCTGATGCATCACTCTTGATTCATATTCCTTTTTTGGTCTTGTCAATGCACATCCATGAATTTGGGGAGCGAAAATTCTGAAGGGACATGAAGAGAGGAGTGTATTTGTTTGGATGTTTAGTTCAAATATCAACCATCTTCCTCCAGAATGACTGATTCTAACTTTAAGATTGCAAATTTGTTTCTCGAATTAGATCTTTAAGACAGACTGTCTGCACTGTTATTTGCAGATCGGTTTTGTGTGTCTAGTCATCACAAACCTATCTGCATGGGTTGTGGCGGTAATGACATAGGAGTCAGTAACTACATATGCTGGTGACGCAGCTTTCCAATTTGGTAACATGAGAAATGGAGATCCATCATTCCCATGGATGTGACAGTGACAGAGGCAAGGCCCTGTTCATTCCTTTGAAAGTTGCTCAGTGGCAAATGAAGCCAAAAAAGACACTTCCCGCTGTAAAGAAATTACCCAGATGAAAACATACTGTGCTCACGAGAGCAGACAGCTAACTTCTGGTTTAGCCCCCAGCTAACTTCAATGGGGATAAACCATTAAATTGTGCGGGCCTTCTGGACTTTCCAAATGTGATTAGCCCGAATGGATCAAATTCTGATTTGGAAATGAGATTCAACTTGATTGTGTGCAGGAAAAATGCTTTTTTGGCCCCTTTTGGACCCGGAAGTTGCCATTCCACGGTTTGGCCACTATGTCAAATTGGCTTTAAAGCCTGGCACTGTTGCCGGGGGCTTGATCATCCCCCCAAAGTATCAGCAGATAAGTTGTTTCAGTGTCTGTCCATGGACTGTTGTTCTCTTTGTTTTCCTCCACACGCTCTGCATCATGCATTCTGCTCAGTTGTACAGATGTACTTCTGTCACTCTGGATTTGACATTATCATTGTGTCAAATTGCAAGCGATGGAAAAGACACTGAAATCTGATTTGAGTGGTCAGAGAGTCTGTACTGAGACAAGTCTGTAGAAATCCGTTTGGAATCACATTTCGAACCACCTCCAAATGTGGTTTGGATCAGTTTTGCAAAAATCACGTTTCATGTGGTTTTTTGCTGTCCAGACTTTCTAAAATCAATCTGGATACAATCTGCATATGCCAAAAAACAGATTTGGGCTGGCAGTCTGAACAAGGCCATAGAAACACGCCAGCTCAGGCTACTGCCAAAGAAATTACAGCACAGTTATGGTGTTGCATCCATATAAACTAAAGTGTTCTCTTCACACTCTGTTGGAGAGTTTTTCAGGGGACAGAAAAGTAATTGCGTGAGCTCAAATTGCTGCTCTTTTTTTATCTCAACTTGGCCACAGCTGGCTATTGTGTTCGCTGGGAGCCCGGAGATGTCTTTACATGGGGAAGATAAGCCTTAGAAGCACAAAACAGCTGCCTTGGATTTTTACAATGTTGGAGCGGGAATGCTTCATGCTTATTTTGAAGAGGCTCCAAAGATATTTGGAGCGATTTGAGGGGAGATCAACTGAACTTTACCCTCTCTCAGAGGAAGGGAAGAGAAACAGAGACGCTGCTGCTGCCAGAATCTGTGAGGCTCAAATGACTTTAGAATTAGACAAAGTGAGGCTGTACGGTCAAACATTACCGTCCTGCGGGTCGCTCATTTATTCACATGTTTCATCTTAATCCACCACTTCTATTTGGCCAATTATCTCTTATTGACTGAGCCAGTGAAAGCACATGTGCGTACAGCTTGTGCAAACTGTCAAGGCTATGGTTTCTGCTGAGTTGTGACTATAAGGGCCGTGCTGTGTTAGCCTTGCGCTGACATGTCATCATCATGGCCTCCATGACCACTATGCCAGTTTTCTTGGAATTGCTGGGAACATGACTATTTTCCCTGGCGGTGAGCCACTTTAAACAGATCACTCACAGAGTGTGTTTTGTAATTGAATCAAATAAACAGGATAAGCCTGCCAGTAAACAGTGGAAGGAGGGCAGGGCATCGCAGGAGATTTCAGGCGTCTCAGGTGCTGCTCCACCCACGCTGTCGAGGCACAAAGTTTGTGTAGGTCAGCCTCCCTGCTGCCTGCTCTCCCGTGCACATGTACTGTAATGTACACAAGCTGAACAAGCAGCACAGTGTTACACTTTCATACATGCACATGCTGATTTCAGCAGAAGTGAAATACTTGGAAATACAGTACATGTTATGTAAAAAGAATAGCACAATTCTGATTATGTATATTTAAATATCTGTGGTGACTACATCAATATGAATGTGTAAGAGAAGAATGTGTAAACCTAATATAAATTTCCCTGACTTTAACTTTTTCCCTATTTTCTCACGTCTGTGCTTTGAATTATGTCAACAGATTTTTTTATGACATAAGCCCTGTTTACACTGAGCATACACATGCATCTTGGGTGATCTGATCACAAGTGGACAGCTCTGAGTATGTCACCTGGCATCTCCACATGAATTTAGAGTGAACACTGAAGATATGCAAATAAACAAATACTCAAATACAAATACTCAGGAGAGGGTCAGAAGGTAGACATTTCTCCATTAGTAGCAGCTGAGACTGTCACTAAAATGAGAATAGCTGGTTCACCTTAAAGGTCAGTCCACCTTCAGTGAGCCTGATCAGGTTAGGCTAATCAATTGTCGCTAACTTCGGGGCTAACCCAATTCACTTTAATCAGCAGTTGGCAAGCAAGACACAGGAAGTTGGCTTGTTTCTTGATTTGAGTTGTAGCATTTATTCACTGACAAACAGCCTAAACTGTGCATACGCTGTACTACAACGTTCACAGGTACACTGCTAGCTTCATGCGGACACCAGTTGAGGAGGTGGTCCTTCAGTGTGGCCTAGGACACGTTTACATACACACTGCTAAAAGAATGTGTCCGTATGTGGCCCAGACCACCTCGCAATGTGGTCTGAGTATCTTGGGTGCATTCACACCTTGCACAATCCAGTTGGATCACCCAAGACACATTTCAGTGACAACTGTGAATAGGTCTAAAGTCAACCTGTATTTTGCACTTTTCCATGTGAATATACAGTAACAATTTGCAATGGCAGTAGAGTAATTATAGACTTGGGCATCTGAGGCTAATGTTTTCTGAATAGCCCTGGATCTCAGTTTTTTATTTATTTTATTACAACAACAAGATTACACATTACTTATCATGAGCACATTTTGTGTGAGCGCGCAAGAGAGAAGCAGAAAAAGAGACCGGTTACAGAGCTGGTCATTGTCAACTTCTGGTGGCAGATAGCTAGCTAGCTTGTGACTTGGCTATCTTATGGCGTTTTTCCACTATACAGTTCTAGCACTACTCGGCTCGACTCCACTCGTTTTTTTTTGCGTTTCCATTAGGGAAAGTACCTGGTACCCGGTTTAGTACCTGCACTGCCGAGGTTCCAAGCGAGCTGAGCCGATACTAAATGTGACGTCAACATACTGCCGACCATTGATTGATCAGAGAGTCTTCACTGGAAGAGTCTTGAGCCGTCCCACACAAGAATCAAACCTGGCATTTTTAAATACTTTGTGTGTGACAAAAAGCCACATACAGCAGCAAGTACACCATCGCCTCCATATCCTTCTGGTCTAGCTTGCCTGAACTCGTTTTGATATTAATGTGGAACAACGGCTAAACATAGAAAGAAAGTAAAACACCCTTACTTGTATTGATTAATGTGTTAAAATAATTGTTTAAGTCTACATATAAAATAAATTGATAAATAACATATTTATGTGCTAATCATCACATCAAAAAAACAAGATATTTGGTTAGATTTTGTTGGTTGACATATGCTCATTGCATCCTTTTTATGACCAGAGCAGGAGAAAGGACAGATGAGAAGTGCGACAGACTGATCAGCTACTGGAAGCTATTGGAAAGGTGAAGGAGAGGAGAGTATCTGTTAGACCTTACCTGTCTATCTGATAGATACTCAGAGTTAACACAGTTTGTCACAGTTCAAACGGAGTCCTCGTCACACAATAGAAGCAGAAGCAATGAGACCAGCCTAGGCCATTTCCAAAACTGAACAAAGCATCAGCGTCATACAGTCTGACTGTTTTGTTTTTCCTCCTGGGTTTTACTCCTGCTGCTGAAAATAAAAATAACGAGGTCGAATGAGAACTCATTTCGTTTATTTTGGTTTCGTGTTGTGAAAGCCAGCCTACGCATTTGATCGGAACCTTTTGGTCGAGCACACATATTATATTTATTTTACTCTGAAATAACCTCAAAATGATGCAATTATTGGGTGTGAATCTACAAATTTCTGAGCTATCCTAACAATGCCTCTCGTTTACAGTAGGTGCTAGTGCTTATACTGTAGTTTAGTTTGGCTCATTTCAGCTGCTTAAAAATAGTATCATGTCATCATTAGCTGCCCATTTTCAGATTCCTATTTACAGTTTACCCCCATAAACAACTTTTAAAAGGACTGTCAAGGTGGATTTTGAGCTCCACTTGAGTTAATTACAGTATATTCTGCTCCAAACTGCAGACACTTCTTTGAAATGAATGGTGAATATTTCAAATGCGAGTCAAGTCTAATCCCTGTTAGACTTGAATGTAGAGCTCCTCACTGATTGTTTCTGAGGTGCCAGCTGCTGAAGAGTACTGAATAAGAGGTTGCAGAAGTAAAGAAAAATAAAAATCCTGTGATCCTACTGGACATGAATGGAAGGGGTCAAAGGACATGATCCAGCCTTAGGGCACAGAGGAGGTCACCTTTGTGATTTGTGGATAAATACATGATGCCATTGTGCCCTGGGCTTTATCCAGGCAGGACTTCAATCTCCAGCCGACCCCCCCCCCCCCCCCCCCCCCCTGTGATCTCTCTGTTGTGACTGGACCAGTCTGACAGATAGACCACGATGAGAGTCAAGGCTGAAAGCCAGGCTCTGTGACTGCAGGGCCAGGCCAGGCCAGGGATGACGCAGGCTCAGGAAAATAGAGAGCACTGTGGACAGCCTTGGCCCTGGCCCTGGGGGCCCCACCAGCCCCTCCTGTGCCTCTGAGCACTTCCTGCCTCTGTCATTCTACCAGCAAATCCAATCCCTGATCAAAGGCCAAGGAGAAAAAAGGGAAAGAGAAGAGAGAGGAGACAGAGAAGTGAAAAGGGCGAGGGAGATTGACGTGCGTGTTGGGGGGAAAGGGGAAAAAACAACAAACCGCTCTTTATCTGACAAGGGAGGCAGCTGCTTGGGCCGGGGCACCTGTGTGCCTGCTGCCTCCCAGGCCTACGCCAAGCTCCGCCCGAGTGCCCACTGGTGCCAGACCCATGAAAGGTTGCTGTGGTAACACCCCCAGCCCATAGTCTGAAATAAACAACCTTTCAACCTCATCTGAGGAGGGTAACCTTTAGATAATCTGTGGCCAGGCTGAGGGTGCTCTGGCACCGTCGACATGACTAATTACCCCCTCTGCCAGGTTCACATTGTACCGGTTTTATGTGTAAATACCTGTTTGTGGAAAGTGGATTTCATCAAATTAGAAGTGCACAAATTCAGAAAGTAAAGGAGTAAACCCACCTGTTCCTGTGCCTGCCCAAGGCAACGCAGAAATCCTACAGGACTGAGACTGGACCATTGTTTCAGGGCAATTACCCAGGCCAGATTAAAAATCAACTATCATTGAGCAGATGGCTCCTGGCTCTTTTTCTCAGCACGAGGGCAAAATCTTATTACATCTCACCAGGCTTAGTAAGGACAGTGGAACCCTTTTCTTAGGATTGGATATGTCCTCTCTGTTTAGAGTCTACACTCACACTCACACACAGGCTCACCGGTGTAGACCACAAGCCTTGTGGTTCTAAGCAGAAGTGACATCCCATTCATTTGAGCTGGTCAGGGTCTGATGTCCCCCATCTTATCTTACAAGGCTTAGTGCTGTGAAATGACATTGGCACAGCTCCAGTAAAGACCACTGCAGTGGCTAGCATCATGAAGCTGGCTCACACCGCACTGCACACACACACACAAACATACACACAAACACACACACACACACACACACACACACACACACACACACACACACACACAGTGACGCTGGACTGTCTGCAGTTTAATTCTGTGTTATGGTTAAACGCTGCCATTCAGTATCATTTCACAGCTGTTAATGTTCCGAAGCGGTCACTGTCTGTCATTGCTAAAAATATCCCTGACAAGAGCTCACTAATTGATGTCAAATGTGAAGCTGAACTTGTCAAGTAATATGAGCTGCTTCATAGTTTGGTGTTATGAAATTGGACAAGTTCACTTCAGTTGTAAACTTGATAAGGTCTGCCCCTTGTAAAAAATTAAAAAAATAAAAAGAATATTGAGCTATCTTGGGTGTTTTTCTTTCTTCCTAATTAACCTGAATCAAATTTGCATGAAAACGTTCTCTGGTTTGTTTTCTCAGCTTTTGTTATTAGTGGACACTTGCCGGCAATGATGCAGCAGGATCAGGAGACGGTTGCCATGGTAAACAACCTCGCAGGAGTAAGAATGCAGGACTTGTGACATAATTGCCTTCATTAATTTCCTTGTTTGGGACAATAAAAGATGTGCAAATATAAACAAAGCGGCACATAGTCATAAACACACAGTATATGAGCATGATGTATACCAGGGGCGATTTTAGACCTCATCTCAGCAAGCATGAATAAATTATTATTGTATTATATGTCAAATTCTCATTAGGAGCTGAGCCCCCTAAAGGTCTGATCTTACATTCACCTCTGATGTATACACTTACTGCATGTATATGGGCTATACACTACATCCACTGCTTGTTTCTGGACCAGCTGGGTGACTGTGACGCAAAGAATGACCAAAACAAGCAAGAACAGATGACATTTTAACAATATGTTGTGTGTTCAATCATAACCGCTATCACACTCTGCTCTTTGAGTGAAGGTAACAAATGAAATCCTGTCAGCATGGCCGTACTTTAGCCCGCTATCCCTGTCAGTAGTGTCATTCGGCCGACTTGTCCGCGTCTTTTCTTTTGAAGGTTTTACTCTTTCATCTCCCTTCATTTAATCTCGCCCGTCATGACAGCAGTGCTCCTGTCCCTGTGTTTCAATGCAGGGCAGGTTCACAGGAACGAGTGGAGTGTGGGAGGCTGGATGATTGATACCGGCGGGCCAACGGCTCTGCTACAGTGTGGAGCAGTGAGCATGCAGGCGCCGTGAGATGATAGAGGTGGCATATGATAAACGAACAGGTGATGAAACGAGGCCTTTGAAGGGAAACTATTTCTGTTCCCTACCTCAAGGGTTCATTATTTCGTTTTTCATGTTTCCATTGAGGGCAAAAACATTCTTCAAATGGTAGAGAAGCCACAGGGTCAAGTGGGTTTTCTCATTTGTATCTTTTCCTACAAATTTAAAGTAAAATCTCCATAAAGAGATGCTCAAATAAAAACACCAAACCCAGTTTTACTAGTTTGAACATCACTGACAACACTGCTTGACTTTATTCGCATTCACTCGTTGCTTCATCACATCCTCTTGATTGCTGAATAAATCTGCCTGGGCATTGCTTGTGCTCTGCTCTGCGTAGTCCATTAATATTCCAATCATCTCCTGTTTCAGATAAAGGGGGAGAGACAGACTCCTCTTCATCTCTCAAAACACCAGCTGTGCAGAGCCGTGAGACATCCACACACGCACACAGAGCTGTAAACAGAGCACTGCAGACACATTAATAGATTCATGCATGCAGGCAAACTTATATAATTGAGGAGTCTTACAGGCAGCGGCATCAATTTTGCATGCTGTTCATCCTGCATGATTCACAACGTGCAAAGTGTCTTGTTCTTTCCTTAGAGGGGCTCGACAATTTCAAATCGAGGCACCTGCACACTATTGGAAAAGAGGAAAAAAGTGGGGAGGAAGTGAACGCCTACACGGGAAGATATCACCTCCTGCAGTCAGGTGGGTGTTGATATGCTGCTGGCACCCCCAACAGTCCCTTCTTTCATATCCTACTCATCTCCCCCATCTTCCTGCCAACCCTTCATTTCTCAGAGCCTTTCTGTCACTCATGCTCCACACTACCCTTGTATTTTCCCCCTCAAACGCGAGGACTGCAGTGAAGCAGTAGTTTTGCCCCGTGCCCCTGGGCTTTTCTGGTTCCCCACTCCTCTAAAGCGATTAGTCACTCAGGCATCAAGTGGACCAAGAGTCTGGAAGCTTCTGATAGAGGACCGCTCGCAGCCTGGGTGACAGACTCAAGGACGTTTTAATGTTTTTGTTGCTGTTTGTTGCAGTTGTTTATGTGGAGGGCTGCGTGAGAGTGTCCAGCTCCTGGGGGCCGAGCCGAGGCAGCGAGCCATGGTAATTACATGCCACTTGTCACAGTGCCTTCTCTCTCTGCCCTGACCATCGCCAGCAAAAAGCTAACAGCTTGTGTGTTATCTTTGTCGTGATTCACCCATCAGTTCACATGGACGCAGCACTCTCCTGTCTCCCTGCACACAAACACTCACACAGTGCTCTTGCCTGAATTCACCCACTGCACAGCTACATTTAAATTCAGGGATGTGGCCTTGTCAGTCTCACAAATGTTGGGCTACATTATCTGAACTCCAATGCCTCATTTAGTTATATTTAGGATCAGCTAGATAGATCTGAAATATAGACCCATCAGCATGCATCTTAACACACTCCGGGTAAATTGGCAAGGTTGCTGAGCAATACAGTGGGTTACCTTGTTTCCCAGGAAACAACAAAATCCAATTAATGGAGCCCATGAACCATAGCAACATGTGGTAAACACAGCATGGCACCACCGCAAGGTTGTTATTCAATCATCAGAAGTAAAACAAACAATTACTGCTGAATGACCCTAATGTCGGAAAAAATGAGAATTTATGCATGAAGAAGCGTGGGTTGGGACTGGAAGTGATTCATCCCTCATACACGTCAGCAAGAGACTGCTCGAGCTCCTTATTCACAAGAATAATGATAATACTGATGAGACAAGCATTGTAGGGAATTCATTATTTTGCTGTCTAAATGTCTTTCATGTTCAGGACAAAGCATTTCCAGTGGTTTTGCATTTCAAAGAGAATCTGCAGTATTGTTGTTATTAGGATTGATGGAGGTATGTTACCAATGCTAATTAACCAACGCTAATTGTGTGATTGAATAAATTAAAATCAGAAGGGTGGCTTCTTAAAGTTGATTAATCTTTCATATTGCCTAATCTATTTCTACTCTGATTTTATTTTATATGTTAAGGAGAAGGTAACATCTGGGGAAGGACCGCTGGCTGTACTGTAGGTGGATGGCAGATGCTCCAGTGGTGACTGAGTAAAATATAAAGATGGATAATTAGCTGAAGGAATTCAAACATCCCTACCTCTTATATTACACCCTCAATATAGATCATGTGTATGGACGTATTTGTATTCTCGTCACACGCTGTGCTGGCGACACGGAATCCATATGAATAGGATTCATTGTGATTTTATGGAGGAGTCGCATTTCAAAGCTGGCTCACTCTCTCAGTTGCCATGGCAACAATCTAACAGAGTTGGAGTTAGATGAATGGATGGGTAGGCGGACAGACTAATGCACAGGAAACATTTATCTATAGTGCAGATGATGGCATCACTTTGTTTTGACCCACTATATTTAACATTTACAAGCAGTATATAAGAACTCAGTAAATGATTAATTATTAACACATTATAATATAATGTAATTGTAAGCAAATATGAGACATTTTAAAATGAATAATAATAAGATTTAGTATTTATCATGAAGCATCAAATTGATTGTTAGGGGTTATAGGTGATTAATGATTTTTTTAAGGGTTTTATGCATTCTAGTTGAATTAGCTAGATAAGAAAATATGCAGGTGCAGTCGGCAATCGGGAGAAAAAAATTAAACAGGGAAAGATCAAGAAGGTTAAATATCATTGAACCAAAGCTGAAAATCACATGGAACTGCTGCACACTCATCACGTCATGACGCCTTTTACATATTTTCTCTTTTTTGGCAGATAGCATCGTTAGTGAGTTAGCAGCCAGATGGCCTGTGTACATCTACAGCTGACTCACAGTAGGTAGCAGAGGCTTTGCTCTCCACTACAGGCTGTTAATCATGCTATTCTGAGCAGCAGTCAGGCGTTTCTCCCTTTCCCCTGATTTACAGCGTTTAGCAGAGTGGCAGTGAGATGATTAAATCTGGTGTTGCAGAAATGTGCACAGAGAGAAAGAGGTTGCCTGTGTGCAGCTGATGCACGTGTGATTGAGTCGTCCTTGTGATTGGGACCCAGCCTCCCCTACACTCGATGCCCCCCTCTCCACCACTCGTCATGAGCACGATTGTGGCTTGTAACCATGGCAACAGCTGGTCTTGTTACCTGCTTAGAGGGGGAAGGACTGGAGCTCGTGACTTCGAGCTTGGGTTACTAGCCACGTCGGATGAGGGGAGTTTGCAATGGGGGGGGAGGGGGCTTCACACAAAGACTTTACTGTTCTCCCCACATCCATTCACTGCTAAAGCAGCCAGTAAGGGAAACAAGATCAATAGCATGAAGTAGTTGATTAGAGTAACTCAATATTACGACTTAAGTTTCCAGAGATGCTTTTAGAGCAGGGCCTCTCTGTCTGTCTCTCATGTGAAAATACACACGCATACTGAATCATTGCTAAGCTCCACACATTATGAATGAACTCTGCAGGAATCCTAATGACACATATTTACCTTATCTTCATGCCACAATCACATAGCTCACACTGAAAGAGAGCAACAGAGTTTAATGTGCTCCCCCCACAGCAAGTCCCATTAATTGTACACACAGAAATTATGGTGTGTCATGGCAGTCAAAAATCTTGCTTTGGCATAGGATTTCTCTCATTAGACTTAATAATTTGTCACTCATCCCTCTGCAGATCTGCAGTATGTACCTCACCCCGGCTAGTCTGACTTCAAGGCCCCCTTCAGTCTTTATTTACACATTGACTTATTATTGAGAGACTGCTTTACACAGAGAAGTAATTAATTTTTGACTAATGATGTGCCAGTTGCTTGACAACAGCAATTACATCTTAATGAGTGAAAGTGTCAAATGATTGAGATGCAGCTGGATTGGTGCTAAATAGATTTTAAGCCTTTAGAAAAGCCAATTCTAAAACATGTGATGGCTTATATACAATTTTATCTTCAAACATGATCTTGTAGGGTGTGATTTATGTGGAGCCTGTGCTCAGTGAGTTATGCATTTTATGAATAATTGAAGAGCAATATTTAAAATCTGAAGCCTGTAGGAGAACAGGCAGAGTAAAATCTTTAAAGATACACTTTTCAGTAGTTTTTAAATGTGCCAGCTGTAAGACTGTCAGAGGTTCACCTTTGTGTTTTCTCTGTGGTTTACTCTCAGCAGAGCGCAGTGGAGTCAACACTGAAACTGTACATTCACTCGGCGCCTAGCAGCTGCGAAAATGGCCTCAGGTTTTCCCTAGAAACAGGCCAACGCATTCCAGAGATGCATCAATGGGATTTGTTGTTATGATGGAGAGAGGCTGGCAGTGGCCAGATTTGGAAGGACTGTTGCCATGGAGACCACTCGAAGGGCCAAAAGCAGCTGTAGACAGTCAGCTGATGCCCTTTGGGTAAATCCTTTCAAACATGATTTGCTTACTTCTTTATTTATTTATTTCTCTCTCTCCTCATGAAAGCCCCTCACGACACAAAGACAAATTGCCTCCGCCATTTTGTATCCAGTGAGGGCATGCAGGTGGACAGCTACATGCCCTCACTAGTGAGTAATATAGATAAATGTACAGTATCAACATTTAAAATGACGGAACATCACTACAGAGGTGAAACTACATTAAAACTAAACACCAAATTAGTCTATTAATCAATTAGTCAACCAATCAGCAAGCATCTTTTTCGAGCAAAAAGTCCAAACATTAGTTGGTGCTAGCTTTATAAGGATGAGTATTTAAATTGTTACTGTTTTATATCATTGTAAAATTGATATCCTTGGGTTTTGCAGTGTGCTGAAATAAAACTCTGCCAAACTACGATGGGCATGTTCACAATTTCCCAACATTTTATAGACACATCAATAATGAAAACAATCAGCGGGCTTCTTCTTGCTCCTGGAAAAAGAGGCCTTCTGTTTCCCAGCTGACTTCCTTGTGTTACACTCCATGTTAATGTATTCAGCATGTCACCGCGTGAGTCACATGTTGCATGTGTTTTTACGTGCCGTCTCCGGAACAGGCCGAGGTCTGTGTGAGGGGTGGTGAATTGGGCCTGTTTGAACAGATAATGCAGCCCAGCATGTCAAAGAGGACAATGTGATCTTTTCTGGTCCGGAAGCAGCGTGTGTAACACTATCTGCAGCTTAAATGGAGCGAGACAAAGAGTCAGGGGATCGTCATGTATCACTACTGCCACTATCCTGCAGGAGACAACAGTGGGTGGGTGTCTTCCCTCAGTTTCCAGTTGCTGTTTTGTGCAAGTCATCATGAATGATATTGTTACGGCATATGAGCCGGAGCTCGCTTGATTATCATTCAATATCACACTACAACTGAGATAAGACCGATGTTATGTAGCCTTAGTATTTCATTTATAGACTTGTCAGTAATAGCTAGAATACCTTTCAGCCTTCTTTCAGCACTTGCATCATTACTGCAGGTGATTCTACGAGACAAAATCTTGTTGAGCTTGTTTGAACGTTGACTCAGATAATCCTCACATGTTTATAGTTGGTGTAATTCAGGTCAGTGAAGGTGATAGACATCATCTGCCAGCACAACTGTGTACTCTTTAAACAGCCGGGGGAGTAGGTGTGTCTGTGTGAGACTTCAGTTGTGGGTTATTATGTCGTTTAGATTGAAATAAAGGTTAATGTTGTCTGCATGGTTTGAGCGACGTTTCATTTCCTGATGAAATATCCCAAAACTCCAAGTGTATGGTTACTGCATGGCCTGAAAATGACAATCTGAAGGTCTGACATTCAAACCTGACAATAGTGAAAGGTTGAGGTGGGTGTGGGTTTGTGTGTGCACGATGGCGTTTGTTTGCACTGCAACTTATCCGGCTTGCCTTACCTCGCTCTACCAGTAATCGTGGGAAAGAATGTGGCTCCTCTACTGTACTTATTTTCCTTTGTGTCAGAGGTGTGGCCGGCTCATTATGTGTAGAGCTGCCACTGCTTCTCATGACAGTCATGCCTCCCAGGTGTCACCTTTCCAGATGATCATGTTGATACTGTAATGGGGAAAGACTGCAAACAAACTGGAGCTTCAGTGACCTCATTTGCCTCGGGAGGTTCACAGCATACAACCAAGTTTCACTTTACATTCATCGTAGTTCTCTCGAAACGATAATTAGTGTGAAAGATGACTCAAGCGCAACCGGTCCAGCTTCTTTCTCGTTAACAGGAACTATTAGGATTTTATTGCTAAAACATTATCACAAGACATTATTTAATGATTTAGTTTATTACACCGTGCTCAACATGAAACAATCAAAGTTGAAATTGATGCATGTCTGCCGCACTTTTACAGCCGTTTCCTGCATTTCAGTTGCTGCTTATATAAATATGTCACAAAGAACAAATAGCTAAACATACCATTTGAGAAGCTTCACCATGAAATTCAAATTATGCTTTCGCAACTTGCTCTGCAGTTCTCCTCTGTACACATCAGCAAAAGGCCTCAGCAGAGTAAAATGCTGACCACTTGGCTGAGGTTTGGTAGGGCTCCACCACATTTGGGCCCATTTAAAGCAATGTTTCCCAGCCGTCAGCAGCTGCTTTCCATCTAGTGGCATTTTCCTTGTCTACCCCCTCTACCACCACCACCACTATCCTCTCTTTCTTCACGTCAAACTTGGCAGGCAAGTTTACACTCTGATTTTCAAAGCCGCCCTGTTCTCTGTCAAATGTTGCGTGGCAACATCAAACGCTCTGCCGGACAGAGCCTTCCTGGGATTCCAGCGTGGTGGGCGGATAATTGGAGGCAGGCCTCAGCGAATCTGGCAGATGTGTGATGAGTTTTTACTGGAGCGTTGTTTTTTGTAGAGGGGGGGGGGGGTGTATGTGTATGTGTGTGTTGGGGGGTGAGAGATGGGTTTTAGAGGGAAAACATAAGGGTTTTCTTTGTTGTCGTCCCATGCTCCCTCCCTAAAGCTGGCCACAGGGGCGTCTTGTTGGCCCCGTGGCCAAGTAAGGACTGAGTGTGGCAGTAAACATCGCATACAGACACGATATCTGAACCCAGCATGTGGAATTTGATGTCTTAGGTTTGACTCACAAAGCCCTTAAGCCTCCAAACATTTCCACATGTCCTGTCCTTCTTTTTCAATGTTTCACTTTTTTTCTGGAAGCTGCCTTTTTTTCTGTTACTTTTGCAAGAAACACCCAGATAATTACTGAGCACTCTTGTCTGGGGGTTGACCACAAGTTTGGATGAAGGTCAGTACAGTTACTGTCAAACATATAGTGATTACAAAGACGCTCAGGAATTCCCCCTTTTCCCTCCACCCGCTCACCCCACTGTAAAAGCAGGAATGCTGGACTTGGATTCTTAGTTTTCCTGTCCATCCATCATTGAGCAAGCATAACAGGGACCTAGACCAGTTCCTCCCAAGCTAAGGGTGGGCTTCTACTGAGAGTGCAAGAGGCCAGGGCTCAGTGGAAGAGGGAAGAGAGGACGGGGGGGTTGTTGGGCTCGGGAAATTGTTAGACAGAGAGGGAAATGGACAAAGGAAAAAAAAGACAGGCAGACAGAGTTCCAAGAAAAAAAAAGAATGAAACACAGCCCTCCCATGTTTTTGTTAAGTCCCTTGGGCTCATGCAGACAGTATTAAGTTTAATTTTTTTTTCTTTTTACACAGGAAGGCAGTGCAGATGTTCCTGAGAGCAGCCCTGCGGTTTCCCTGTTTTCCTTTTGCTAGTCTGTTCCCGGCTCTCCAGCGTTGCCAAGGCGCTCCCTTACTCGGTGCTGGCGTTTTTGTTTTTCCTGAGAGTGGGGCTCCAACAGGAGGGTCATCTCCAGGCCAGCTCCAAATGAGAAATAGTTGGCCGGCTGCCCTGGCGGCCGCTCAAATCCGCCCTTTTGAAAAGATTACTGTGCTGCTGCTGCCGCCGCCTCCTGTGGGGCATGCCAGATCTGCTGAGGGGAGAGGAATGTGCAGGAGGGCTGAAGGAGGGAGGGAGCACCGGGGGGGCCACATTTCATTCGACCTCTTTCAGAAAGTTTTTCTCATTACTTTTCTTCTCCCTCTTCTCCTCAAATGTTTCAATTTCTGCTGCACAGAACAGGCTGTGGACTGTTCCCAAATAAAACCTGACAGGGTTTTTCCACCCAGCCAAGAGCTGTGTGACACAGTCCAGTTCAGCCGCCTCCCTCCCATGGTTGTCTTTTGGCTGCTTGTTTTTGTTTCTTAGGGACTAGTGATGAATGATCGATTGATAGCGTTAAAGCCCACTGTGGGATTGCCGCAGGCTATCTCTTGCTAAGCTGCTTTGCCTGATAGGCTGCTGACTGTGGAGACTCCAAAGCCAGAGCAATAAAAGTTGATTTGTGGGGGCATTGTGAGAAGCCCCAGACACTTAAGAGAGGTGTGCATGTCTCCTCTGGCCTGTCACAATCAATACAACCCCACCACCGCTGGGCCTCTCCGTCTCCACCGTGTTTACTCTTAAATCATGTATCACATTTTCACACAAATACCACTAACACTTCATAATAAGGGTACACATCATATACTTAACATTTACATACTTAATTAATGCATGAAACATGATGATTAAATGCATAAATTAATCTAGGATGTATCATTAATTCCTCTTGCTCACCAAATGATCAAATGATCAGGCACCACAACTTTATGTGATTAGTTCACATTTAATAGATCATCAGTTAAGGACTGTTAACTCAGCAGTTACTTCATACATGCTTCATACAATTATCCGTTTATTGGGCAGGTTTATAACATTTCTTTTGAGATCATGTGTTCATTGGTAGCTGCTAGATGGTTGTTGTCTTCATGCATTTTTCTCTACCGTGTTACACTCCACTGCTTTCAACAACAACACAAATATAATTTAAAAAAACAACTCATGTTCCACCCACTATGTTGTACATTTGTCCAAAATACCATTTGTCTATTCTCAGAGAAAAATGAAGCTTTTTTCATCACAGAGGCTGTGAAAATGCATGTTCCTCAAATAAATTTCATGTAAGAGGAATCCAACTAATTTGGTCACATATCAATTCATGTACAGTATGAAGTAACTGTGAATAAACAATTTTCAACTGATGATCTATTAAGTGTGAACTAATCACATGAAGACAAGATTTGTTAATGGTGAGCAACAGGAAGTCATGACACATCCTGCAGAGTCATCCATCAGTAAAGCGTTACTTAAGTATATGATTTGTGTGGTTTATTTGTAAGTGTTACTTAAATACCTGCTATTCACACTATGGATGGAGACCATTATCCATGTTCATGTGGAACAATGAAATACAGCCTCTGCATCCTCTTTCTTTTGATAGCACATAGAGCATTTTCTCCCTCTTGAGTGCTTCTGCGAGGCATAATTTTAGTGCTGCCTGACCTAATTGAACAACCTCAACATCCAATCTTTTCAGGCTCAGATTACACACCCGTCTAGTTTCAGCTCGGATTAACCTCTGAAAAGAACTCTATAACAATTAGTGGAACAATGAAGATAAAAGGCCTTGCCTGAGCTAGGTTGTCTGAACCTGACATATTTTGCCCCTCTTAACAGTATACCCTCAGGGGGTACATGCTTCCATGTTGTACTTATGAAAACGCTTAACATAGTATATAAAATAGTATGTTAACAAGGCGTCGAGCAAGAGGAAACATTTCTGATCTATCATATATTGCTGTTTAGAGATTGTGTTACTGGAGACTTTGATAAATGCTGAGTAATTACATCACTGCCTCGCTATAAGAATGTTGGAGCCTCCCTGAGGATCATTAACTGCTGACGGATTTGGAGTGATGAGGCCTTGGTGGGTGGTCCTTATCTGAGAGTCAGGAAACAGGGCCAGACCCATAAACACCAAGCTCACCACAGAGGAAGCCCCTGTGTTTGGAGACCACACCCTAAGTTGCTGTAAACCTTGTATTTGCCCAAAATAAAAGAAAAAGAGATCACTTAAAGCTACGTCCAAATCTCAGATTCACATGGGAGCAGCTGAGGTAGAGACGGCCAAAACAGCAGAGAAAACAACAACCCGGCCTGGTTTCATTTGCGAGACTGGTCTGTTCCAGTAAACATCAGCGCCCATGCAGGCAGAGTATTGCTATCAGTGTGTCTGCTCCACGCCGACACTATAAGAATAGCAGTGTGTGTTCCTGACTCACATCATCTGCTTAGCAACACGCACGCTGGCAAGAGCAGGACAGAGCGACGTGATTGGGAGAGACCAGGACCCTCAGGACACAGAGCGCTAATTGCAAAGCTGTTTTTCTCCTCCGTTTTTAACAGATGCAATACGCCAGCCACAGAAAAGGGGTTGCATAACAGGATTTTACAGCAGATACCCCTCCTCCTCTGTGGCTCTCCCTCCATTTCCATCCTTTTATGCACTCCCCCCCCTCCCACCCTCTTCCTAGCAACTCCATCTCTTCCTCTCCACCCTCTCATAACAGCTGGAACAGAGCCAGATGGTTCTGATGCTATTTTAAAGATTACATGCAGAGAAAAGAGAGTGAAAGAGTCTGGTATTTTTAGATGTTTTCACTGCAGAAAAAATAGAAAACCAGGGTAGAAAATGCATGCTTATATGTGTGTATTTGGGGCACAAAAGAAAAATCCTTTGTTAATTGCTTCAGAGGCAGTGTTGTTGACCTGACTTGGTCTTTGGCAGTCATGACAAAGACCTCAGTGTGGCCAGTCTTTGTGCAGCAGAGCTGGAAGAGCGGTTTCCATATTGGGACAATATGTGCTGTGACCTCTGACCCTGCTCAGAGGGGGTGGATAGAGAGCACTCGCAGATTCGCTATTCAGAAAAGCATTCCAGGCTCAGGCACATCTACAAATAAGAAAAACAAAAAACATGTTGGCACAAGTAGACGACGCACACATGCAGACCAACTGTTACTTTTTCATTCGTCAACCCTGCGGGCCAAAAATTACACATGCAAGCATTTTGCTGTCAGACGGGGGCAGGGCAGACTTGGCTGGGGGAGCTGAGAATATTTGCAACACATACACACACAGACTGGTGATCTCACTCTGTAAGAGTAGGCGAACATGAAGTATTTGTTGCCACGGGGCCAAATGAGTGTGTGTGGGACATCAGCATGAGGGGGTGGGATTTGTTGTGCTTTGTGGGAGATGGGAATTAGAATTAGACATAGCTGTTGTATGACTTTTTTTGTTTAGTACAGTTTCCACATCAGTCCCGGGTAAAACAAAGAAGAATTACGCAATATTAATGTTACTCAATCCTGATTACGGTTTTTCATGTGAACAACAGGGAATGGGATTGGACTCTGTGCCTGGGTGTGTATGCGTGTATTTCCACTGAATACACAAAATATAAAAGACATCTGCTTTTGCACACATACACAAAAAATCTGCTTCTCTAAATTGTTATTGCTATGGGAAAAAATCACCTCATGAAAAGCAAGTTTTGTGCTTTCACTTTGTGCATGCATGCATGTTCATGCGAGAGTGCATGTCCCTTATCGCAGGAACACACTCTTATGCACTCTTTACATGTTTGGATGACTACATCTGCCATCCATAATAACCCTCGGAGTGATGTCCAATGTGCTGAGTATGTTCTGATGTTTGTGTGTGCCTGGTTAGCGAGGGTGAGGGGAGGATACTCCAGAAATAGAAATGTTTCATGGAAACATCAGAATGGAGAATCATTTCACTGTAAAGGCTATTTTCACAATCGCCCTGAAGGAGCCGAGGCTTGTCTGTTCCATTTGAGCTCCCTTTTTGCCCTAATTCACTTCTGCAACTCGAATGTATTTAACCCAATGTCAGCTCTGACTATCCCCCCTTTCATTTCTAAGCCTTTTCTCCTGTCAGGTCATGTTTGTTACGAAAGAGTTGAGTGCTGTTGTTTGTTTTTTTTTGGTCTGGGAAGTGTTGTTAACACCAGAGATATGATGATGACTGAGTTACAGTATGTGAGGCAGCAATCATTGTCTCTCTGAATGCTGGTCAGGAGATGAGAGCACAGCCATGAGTAAATAAGGTGTGGCTCCCTGGAGATGACTTAGAGAGGAAATTCATTTCCTTGACCAATCAGTGTATGAATCATTCTGTTTTAGAGGATTCTACCAGGATTTGTACCTATGTGGTGCTGAGAGCAGCCCAGTCTTGGCAGCTTTTTCTGGCAGCATCCTCTGAAATAGACTTGTCAGGACTCAGGAAACTACAGAGAATGTTTATATAAGTGGTCAAAAGCAAGCAGCACATTTTGTCATGTTTAACATTAGTCATGGGTTCACCAACTCTGAAGCACAGCATCATGCAGCTATTCATTTATTTACTGAACAACAAAACAAGGCATAGCAGGGCTTGAAGCTAAATGCATAAACATACTCCCAATTGACAATGCTGGATTGCTGATGTTTCATAGGTAGTCTATAACATATACAATGCTTACCATCATCTTATAAGAGCATGTTTGTATGCTAACGCTTTCTAATTAGTACTTCAAAGAAAGTACAGCAGAGTCTGATAGGCATGTTAGTATTGCAAGTATTTATTCATAAGTGAGTGAGTAGAAACCTGATAAAGACATGAATTAAGACGTGTGAAAATACTCTGCATGGAACAAAGAAGAAATATAATTACCACTTTGAATCCTTAAAATTACTTCTCCTCTTTCACCCTCATTAAAAATTCAGAATCTATAAATATGCAAATATATTTCATTTCAGAAGTTTAACTGCAGGACACAAGAGGTCTCCTACTTCACTGTAAAATCCATTTTCAGTGTTGGTGCACTGGAGGCTTCAAGTTTCACACTTCTGTAAGTTGAAAACTGGGCGAGGATTGGCTCCAAATTACTTGTGATGTCACAAATCCTGCTCGTAGGTACACAACACTCAGATTTTCAATGAGTGTGGAGACATTTTCTACTCTCAGTAGATGAATGTGAAAACAGCCTTCTAGTGTCAAAGTCTGGACATACACCATTCTCCACCGTAAAGCTCAAACATCGAAGTAAACTAATAATAAACAAGACACATTTTTGAGTGGGGGACTTTAAGGTCCACCCTGATGGGTAAGTGTGCATGCATGAAAGTTAATGGCAGTCGAGCCAATAGTTGTTAACTCATTTCAGTCAGGTTCAAAGTGGCAGACCGAACAAACAGCCAACAGAGATCACCATTCATATAAAGCCATAAGCAAGTAAATCAGGGCATGTACTCATGCAATCAGGAAAATGTTCACACTGCAATGTTGCAACACCAGTACAAGGCCACCATTTCATATATAATGTCCCATGTGATTTATTAAACATTATGGCACATACTGTGGCAAGTCAAGCGCAAAATTGAATCACATACAGTATTTCATAACATGAATGAACAGCAGTTTCTGACATACGCAGCATTTCACACGCCGCTATATTATGGTTGGGCCAGCCAGTAAATTCCACATGGGGGTCTCTGCTGACCTAACATAATGCCCTTTACATCATATACATATATTGAATATGTAAACTGTCCACCATATACCATCTTCAGTAATGTGAAAGCTATACACTGTGAGTTGTTAACCACTGGGATGTTCTCACTTTGTTACAGATAGACAGGTACAATGACACAAATGACACATAAAGGCACTGTCTGTGACGTTAAGCAGTTTTATGGCCAAAAGGGTCCATGTTTTCTTGTTCCAAGCTAGCAAAGACTAAAGCTGAGCTAATTCTGATGTCACATCTGTGCTTTGTTCCCTAGAAATACCCGTAATAGCATTTTGAAAAAAATGAGAGGCCTGATTGTTAAGTGGCAAATTCAGGCCTGTCTCCTCCCACCATTTACCCACAAAACCTTCTAACCCGGACCAGCTCCAGCCTGAACACTTGATCAATGCATTTCCAGATCAATAGTCTTATTAGAGCTGCAGCTGAGTGGTGAACAAAGCCGATTAGCTGCGTCTCCACAGCATGTCCCCTCAGGTTGAAGAGGAGCACAGAAAAGGTCACTAGTCACAAGGTCACTGAGTCCTGTGGAGCTGCTGGTTGTACATACTGAGGCGGCCCTCAGCACATATGATTAATAGAATTAGACATTGATCAGCACTCTCTGTGCTCACTCTGATCCATGCAGAAATCCCATTGATTTTTAATCATGTTTAGCTCCCATTTGGAACAATGCTTGCACTGCTGCTAATGCAAATGTTTGAGGAAACCACTTGAACCCTCTTGCAATTTGTAGTTATAAAGACGTGCTCAAAAAGACATTCACATCTTTCTTTCTTTTAGAAATTTCCTGCCAGTGCTTTAAAGGTCAATGAGTGCAAAAAGCCTTCATTTGAGACTATTTCTGTGGATGCCTGAAGCCGAGCAGTGAGGTGCGAGTTGATGGCGAGTCTGACAGTCAAAGAAGGTAATGTTCTCCAGTCAAAGGCGACGACATGAATGGAGTCACAGCTGGGGTAATTTTTGTTACGTTTTTACCCAAGACCTTGTCTGAAAACATGCCAAAAGACACTCAGGACTTTGTGAGTTCTACCTCTTCAGGTAACACTGCATACATGGATGGAGTGAAAGAGATGTATTCATGCCTTCAGGGTAATTTTGTGATCATGGGTACCTGGGGCCATATAAATCTTTTCAGCAACTAATGGGCTTTCAATGATTAACATGGCCATTCAGTGGTGTGTACACAGCATTATCTAACAGTTTGCTTTCTTTCATTCAAGCATTCTCATTGATAAGACTGCATTAGGTATAAGTTGAATGAAACAAAAGCTTTATAAATTGTTTGCAAAGTGGTTAAAAGTTGGTGAACATTTGAAAAAAAAAGACAAGATAAACACTGCGGGTTTCATGTGAAAACAGAGATAACTGTGTTTTCTTGGAAAAGCAACTTTCCCAAGACCTTCACATGTGTGACTACCATCCTTAGACTGAAGATGAATGGGCTGCTCTCTCCCCATTTCCACAGAGATATAGGCCTTGTATTACAATCCCCAAGTTGTGAATAGAAGGCTCTCTGCACTATACTCTGTATCCTGAAACCCAGTACTAATAGGGGGAGTAGCACTGTCCTGGGTAGCTCTGACCCCCCCACACAAAGGCCACCTTTGACTGGGAGGCCTGTAATGAGTTGGAGGCGGGAGGGGAGCAGAGGCCAGGGGAATATCTGATGACTAAGAGGCTGCGAACGCCACTGTACGGGACTGTGTGATTAATGAATGCAGCATCATCACAGATTGGCCTTCACCCAATGCTGTGAGATCATCACCCCCTCACCCTCTTATGTTACAGTGTGGCGCATCATGGATTAATCTTAATAGGAAACATATACTTTAACATATGGATTATTTCCTTCCATTCAGACAAACTTGCCCGTCATTAGGGTAGTTTTTATAAAGTCAGAGAGGTGCGCTGTAGACTGTGGATATTGATCTGGAGCCTTATGTCTTGTGTGCTGGCTCAGGGTTTATTTGCAGCTGCGGTTACTGGAAATGGATCCCTGGAGCGATCTGGATTCAGCTGATCCAATTAAACGCTGTGAATAATTGATCTGACAGTGAAACCGAGCCCTGTCACATGGGAGCGGTGACATCATCTTTTAAGGGTGAAACTGTACTCCTGTGCAGACTGCCCCGGGTCGTTTGTTCCACAATCAGTCCACTGTATCTGATTACCGCCTGTGAAGGACACAAAGCAGACCATGAGGACAGACGGGGAGGTTACACTGGCATTATCACGCTCAGCAAGACTGTACAAAGACAACGGACTCACTGATAGCCAGGACCGGGAAACTCATGAGATTGTCACATGTTGGAGTCTGCCAACCTGAACCCGCTACGCTGAGAGGAATAAAGTTCTGATTTCATCTGGTTACAATGCTGAAGCTGAAGTTACTTTTTTTTATAAAGGAAAACAAATCTTTCTTTGTTTCCATTCTCACAGTCCTTATTTGCCTCTCATTTAGAGTTCTGTGCTGCATTGCGTGCTACAAAGGCCATTCCTAAACAAGACCTCCATGTGAACCAGATGGACTCTGTGTGGGTCGATTATCTTCCTGGCCATGAAATAAGGTGCAAATAGGAGCCATCTTTGACCCTGGCCTTGGAGGAAGCTTAGATTGTAATATCTAATGAAACCCCTCCAGAGAGGTCTGCTCCTGCCGCTCACCACCTTTTCATCTAGATCTGCACCACAAATGAGAAGGAGGCTGTTGAACATCCAACATCTTGTCTGAATTAGACTCGAACCCTTGGGCAGGAACAGGGGGAGGCCTGCTCTCCATGTCTCCCCTCGGTTTCTCACGGAGGGAGGAAAGGGTGTGGGGTCCTACTTTCAGCTGACTCTCATTCTGCAAACATTTTGCTGGGTCGGCACTTCTAATCTGGTCATAATGAACTCATGGGCCTGATGAAATCACCTAGAGACATTCCCACCACGTGGCCGCACAGTCATCATGCATCATTGTATAATGTCCAGGTTTCTGAAGTGGCATTATTGCTCTCTGACCGTGGAAAGTCTACAGACTCATCAATTGAGCCTGACTCAGAGAAAAATGACACAGAAACACAGGTGTTTGGTGGAAAGCATAACTGAGAGCAAAGGGAACAATCTGCCTAGCTAAACAAAAATCCTACCAGTAACTCTATAGCTCAGTTAACACATTGTATCTAATTTATTTTGTCCACCAAACAGAAATGTAGAAATACTCATTTATAGTTGCATGTTCTAACTATTTTCACAGTTTATAGATCCACCTAGTATTTCTGTGCTGCGTTTTTGCTAGCTTGCTTACAACAAGACGCCAGGAAGTTACCATGCCTGGCTGTTGTTAGTCAAGTGTGTTGTCAAATATACATTTCTGTATTTCTGTGTCTGTATGGATTAAATAATCAGGATAGCATCTTTAATAGTGCACTTGAGGGGTACTGGCAGTTATTCTCTGTTTATTATGAAGCTAGGGCAATTAACAGCTCAGTAGAGACTAGAAGTGTAGCTAGCTTTGCGCTATCCAAACTTGAAAAATATGCCTTTGGGCACTGCTAAAGCATGCTAATTAACACAATATATGTTTAATCCATACACAAGGAGAAATGTAGCTATTCACCCCCACTTCCAGTCTTCATGCTACTAAGCTAAGTTCATCGCATCCTGGCTCCAGCTTTACGCATAGACATCAGTTGTCTCAGTCTTCTTATCCAATGCTCTGAAAGACAGTGAATTAGTGTTGTGTCAAAATTTGTGTCCCCAATGATTTGTGCTGTCCTTTATCTCAAACTTGAATCAAACTATAGCCCTAACCCTGATCAGTTCTCTTGACACATACCATAACCTAACACTGACCTAAACTAAGCTGTAACACCGCGGGCAACACATCAGGCAACACTTTAAAGGTGTAACAAACTTAAACACAAAAACATTTTCAGTTTCTTAAATGAATAAACCTTTCATGCCTCTAACATTCATTATATGCAAATTAATAGCAACAGCCGCAACTAAAAAGCTACTAAAACTAATGGTTTGCTTTCAATATTTGTCTGGCCCACCCCTCTCCAATATTAACTGCCAATCTATCTCAAAACTCGATTCAAGTGTGCTTCTTTTTTTCCTTCGAGGAGAAGGTTGGCATAAGCAAATATGGCCGTGCCCACACATTTCTCCATGGATTGGGTCAAAGCAACTTTATGCAGGCAATGAGGGGACCCTGTCAGTTAATTAGTGGAGGGTGGTGACGGCTCCATCCATCACCTTACGTTTTCTTTCACCCTGAGATCAAGTCCAGTTGGAGTATTTCCCTCATCCGTCAAACCCAGGGAACATTTCCAACAGCAAAGACCACAGATGAGTGGAGAGCTGAGCCTTTTAAGAGGAATGAAATCTTTCGAGCAACACAGTGACATGAGCTCGACCTCCCAGAAAAGGTCATGCGTTACCATGGCAACAGGGAACACCACCGGTATGTTAAAAAGGTAGCCAGGAGGGCTATGGGGGTTGGTAGGGGGTGTCGAAACTGAATCCATGGCTGCGGAATTCAGTGGGTGGGTGTGGATGCATGGTGAATATTAAAATATTCTCTCTAAATGAAGTCGGAGTAGCCGTGCCTCTATTCATTACACCACTCTGATGTTCCATAACCATTAACATCTGTTAAAGCCCAGTACGCACCACGACACATCCAGCTCTCTGGACAAGGAGGGTATTTTTAGACATGTACTCATTAGTGCTGAGAGATCATTTGTAACAAAGGACGAGGGGAGAAGAAGGCCAATAACACTGTGAAAGATGGTATCCATATTCAAATACCTGAGGAGCGAGTGGGTTTAACTGGTAGCAAGACGAGCGAGGTGAGATGTGAGGGGCAGGCCAATCAAAGATTTTGAGGAGAACGATGCAATAAAATAGTCAGAGCAAGGTCATAGAAATTATACACCACATTATACATTATCTGAATGCTTCTCGCTCTGCTTCTAAAACATAGACAATGTGATCTATAACTAATTACATGCTTATAAAACTGGTATGTTCCCTGGACCAGGATCAGACCTATTGTTCTTGCTGGGGATCAACATTCCTCCGATAATTCAGCCATAATTCAAATGAGCTTGTCAGTTCTATTAGCAGAGCGGCTATCATTCAGAACCGCGCATGGTATCGATTAATGGACTCTCCTCATTGAGACCCGTTCAATTACTCCACTCTGAAATGATATATATCCTACAGTCAACATGTGCCATATTTCCTGTTTTGATCAAACAGTGGTGGTATTGAACTGTGGGAGTGTTATCTGTTTTTCTATAATGGGATTCTGATTTAATTTGCTTCAAGAGGGAAAGTGCCGTGCAATCTGTCTCTCTCTCTCCAGGTAGAGGTTAGATTGGATAAGAATATAGTGCCATTGTCTTACAAAGTGAGGACACAAACACAGATAGGGTGGTAGACAATCCTGCTACTTCCCTCCTTCTTCAGCACTTCAGCGTAATGTAGCCTGATACAACAGTGCCCCCTGGAGGACACTTTGTGGTGAGTCAAAGTAAACAAAAAACAACCAGGGGCCAATCCAGGTGTTTTTATAGACTGATGTTCAGAATATGTTCATTTGTCTAATTACGAGATGTTTAGAGAATGCTAAATGTGTCAAAGTGGCATATAACAAAGCCAAAAAAGAGAGAAAATTTACACAAAAGAGTTGGAAAAGCCATGAAATCTAAATATGTTTTTGCATGCCCCTGCCATGTCCCATCCGGCTGGCACTGTCACTGGCAAAAAGGGAAAACACAATAGAGTGATGGAAGGACTCTTTCACCAGTGTGGCCTTTGCTGCCACACAATTAGCAGCAGAACAGTGGGTACACTAAATATCCAAGTGCCACTCCACAGGAAGGCCAACTTGGCCTGTGGCCCCTAATGGAGTTAGCCAATTTGGCTGGCGACTTCACTGGCGTGCAAGGCCAGTCATTGTCTTCCCAGCCAGCCGGCAGATGGGAGAGAAACACGGCCAGGTGCTGAGAAGGACAGTCAGTGATGGAGTGATAATATCATAATATCAGTATTAGTATTTATTCATGACTGTAAATTATAACATCTGATGAAATCCAGCTGCAACATTGTTGCTGTGCGGTGGGCCAGGCCATGAATGTGTCATGTCTTTGTGATGGTATGTTTCATGCTATTTTTGCAGTTTTGCAACAATTTTGTAAATAAGGGTCCAGTTACATTACAAAAAAAAAAGACTAATAAATGGAATCTGATAAACACTTACATCTTCAACTAGCCCAGGCTTTGCTGTAAAACGTTTGTGATCTTCAAACACCAATTATATCACCAGGATGATTTTCTTAGACTGTACCATATTCTAAACAAGTATAGATTTTTTTGATTTTTTTTGTTCAGCCAATACGTATATTATCATGCAATAATGAGTATTTTATGAACAGAAATGCCAAAAATATATTTGCTTACTGGCATGTTTGTCTTTGAACATACTGTATCTTGGACACTTTATACTACTTGATAACATAACAAATGCAGTATGTTTTCTTATGTTATGTGTTTATGTTAAAAAAATGTATATCAAATATCATTATCAGATTTTCTTGAAACTCTCAAAAGCTGGTAACCATATCAACTTCATAAATATAGTATGGATCATCTGAAGTGAAATTAAACAATGTATGCCACTATCAAAAGGAGCGAAGCATTCATTTTCCACAGATTCAGCCACCTAATGTACATCTACCACCCACACCATAAGAGCCTTCAGATTTTATAATGCACAGTGCTGTTATAAAAAGGGAAAACAAGGATGCTGAGCTGACATACTAAAAGATACACTGGTTCTTAGTAGGCTGCCATTGATTATAGCATCTCCCAGCCTTGAAAGACAGTGCATGCATTTCCTCTTTGTACTGTCATTCACTGGAAATAATGTACAGCGTGGAGAAAGCTCTTAGGAGTGGCATTATCTGTAATGTTCTCTGCAGAATGACATACCTGTAATGACAAAGCACAGCATGTGTTCAAAGGGGAAAAACTGTTTTGCTAGTGGTTACAGACTGTGATTGGAAAAAAAAGACGACAGAGAATGCAGACGACAGGATGGCGAGTGTGATTCAGACCACAGGGTGTCGATTTCTGGGAAAGTGGCTCAGGAGGCTGGAAATTCAAAGACAGAAGGCCACATGGTGCAACGATTCCCCTATGAGGCTTCACACACAACAAGAAATCTATTTACGAGATAGCTCTCTGAGTGTAATGCCACTAATTTGGGTCTGATGAAGAGCACAGCAGCCGAGTGCCAGCAACGGGGACTTTCAACCATCCCTAAAAGGATTTTTGAGAGTCCAGATGTGCCGTGCATTGAATTTGATTCAGCTCTGTTCATGCCTGCAGGGCTTTTGAAAAGCTGCCTTATCAGGTTATATACAATATATAGAGTTTTATAAACAAGATGTTTGCAGTGCACAGTCTTAGTGGAGCAACAGCATGAATACAAGCTTTGAGGACAGCAAAATATTCATTTCACGTACAAAAAACATATAAAGTATATCACTAATGTCTAACTGAATCACAAGCAATATATTAACAATGGCAATGTGCAATACGATATCTGATCTGTTAATGTTATAAAGGATTCACTGATTTTGACCAGTATTGATTTTTTTTGGAGGAACCAGACAAAGTAGACTTCTTTCCAATACGAATCAATACAGGTGTCTAGGACAGCATCTTCTGTGAATGAGCTATGGTCAGTCCCCAACCTCAGACTTATTCACAGATATTTTGAATTTATGAGAAAAATTCGCGAAATTAAACATCAACCTTATTGCTGAGGATGAAAAAAAGATCTTTATGACAAAAAAAGGAGTAGGTGACTGTATGATGGTTTTGCATTCTCCATCCTCCACTTAATCTCACCTTTTGTGGTTGTCTTATTCATTGATGAATGCATAACATGTTGAAGCAAAGCAAAGCACAATTGCTTTTCTTAACTTTCACAGAATTATTTGATACCCCCCTTTCCATGAAAAACAAAAACCCAGCTGAATAGATGAAAATGTAAGAATTAAAATATCTATTAAATTTGACTTCAAAAAGAACAACCTGCATGGATTGACCTTTCACTTAACGCGAACAAACCCACTCAGGCAGAAAAGAGGTTTAACAGCTCTCAAACACAAGACAGGCGGGCTGATTGCGGAGAAGGAGGCAGAGTGTGTCTGCTTTTAGAGGCTGTGTTGGCTCGAGTGAAGCCAAACTGGACACAAATCATCTGGAGCACCATCCAGAGGGGTGGGCGTGTGGGTGGGTGGGAAGGCAGAGCAGATAAAACGAATCCTAAAAAGCTCCTGGCAGCTGAATAAAACAGCCCCAAAGGCTGTCTGTCATGGCATGGTGTTCAAGCATTGGCCCCCTCTCTCTGTATCTGGCTTTGCTCGTGTCCTGGTTTCACAGCGCTTTCATCTCCCTCCCTGCTTCTCCCATAGGTGCCTGCGTAATTACTACTGACACAAAGAGGAAGAGGCAACCATGAATCTGCAAACATTACAAAAGTAATTAAATTGCTGTCGATTCACTCTATCTTTCAATTCATCTGCCAGTCTGTGGAGTTGGACTGTTTCTGTCTTATTTCTTTGCATTATTCCTTTGGGCTGCATTAATCAGCACTGCCAGTGGAGCCTCAATTTACCCTCACTTATCATTTGAATTGTGCTCTGAAGTCACCTTACTTGACTCTGCCAATGTCTAATATTCTAATTTCTAGACTTCAAATATGTCAATATATGGCTTTGAATAGCACATGGTGTTTGAATCATATCTCATAGAGTCTGCAGGTGCAGGTGTAGAAGGACACACCTCCTTCTGAATGATTTAAGAGCAAATAAAATCCTTAATTTCCAGTCTGTTACAGAAATGCCTGTTGCCTGGTATTTACCACGGTTATAATATATTTATGACAGCAATGAGGAGGATGTTAAGATGCCTCTGCCCTTGATTTGGAAGGATCAGTCTAGCAGTAAACAACATTAGCGTTGGTGGTTGCAGTGAGTACATACCTTTACCTTTAGGTCCAATACCTGGCACAGATAAAGACTCAAACTTTGACACAAAGTGTGCAGTTTATATTTCTTCAAAGAAAACCCTTTTTGTGTCTTTCTTCTGTATTTCCCTTTTTTTAAACCTCCTGAGAAATCCACACTAACATCATGATTGCATCACCTCACACATGTCTTTCCTCTGGGCATGAAATCAGCACAACAGCTGGGCTGTCAGAAGGTGTCATTTTTGCACAAGAAAACAGGGGAGTAACTGGCTGCAGGAGCTTTCAGAGGATCCTCCTGACACACTGCCGCCTCCCCTGCTGCTGTGCTATGAACTTCTGAACTCCAGATGGGGCTGGCTCTTTGACTTATTAAAGATTTACCAGGTGAGACTGCTGGCATGCCCTTGACCTTCAGATCTGCGAGGTGGGGCTGCAACTGTATGAAGACAGTGGGCGTGTGGGGATTTGAGGGCGCAGGAAATTGACAAACGACTTTGCCAGTCAACAGCGTTGGCAGGCTGTCAGCGGAGAGAATGCAATATCATTTGTAATAAATTACAAGCCCACACAAAGTGACACAAGACTTCGTAAGTCAAGTTGCTCTGACAGCTCCTTCAGTTGTCATATAGAGCACACATCTGCCAAGAAAATTGCACACAAACTCAAACATGTACCACGCTGTTACCCACATGTGCCTATGCAACCATAACACACGCAGCAACATGGTCAGATGAATTTTACATAAACTGCATCGGAAGTCCCTCGACTACATAATAAAATACTGTTTGTTCAGGAAAAAAGTGGAGCTTCAGGTTCAATGTGACAGAATATTTATTTCTGAAATAATGGCTGGGCAACTGAATTTAGACATTTGAACATTTTATTTAATAAAGTGAAAACCTTTTGGGCTGTGAATGTTTCATGTCTTGAATCAGATGTGCAGCAGCTGGAGCATCTTCTTTGTTTTGAAGAAAATTACATTAGAATTTAAGATACATGAGCGTAACCATACTTGACTATATAGTGGCAAATTTGTCCATTATGCACACGCTTGAAGGACTAGTAGATGAATTAGATCAACAAAACAAACCAGGACGGTAGTCTTATAAGAAAAAGATGCAGAGATGCAGCCATTGTCACAGTCTACCCGGCATTGCTAAACAACAACTGATAACCAAAGAAATACTGTGATATCAAAATATTATTTCTTGTATCTGACAGGCTTCCTTTCATGGGGTGGCAGGGTGGTATTTCTTGAGGGAAAAATATAAGAAGTGAAGAGAATGAATGATATCTACACTGAATATTTTGTGGAGCAGTGACTGCCTGTTTGTCTCTGATTTACAGTTTATTTAAGGTAAAGCAGTTGGAAGTTCTCATATGAAATGAGTTTTATGTAACTAGAGTACAAGAGTTTGGGGGAGGGTGTACAGTAGGTGTTGTGGAGATGCTCTGATCTCCTCTGCTGACTGGAGCTGTAGCAGGTAGATCAGAGTGAAAACAAGGTGTTTTTCTCAAAAATGGGAGATGCTGTTACAAAGGTCGAACTTGATCGTCACGGCTTGAAAGGAAATGTGAGAGCGGATCTATTTGTGTTGCATTGGACATAATCTCCGGGGGAAGAAAATACAAACTGAAACAGGTGAAAGATTCCCCTGTTTAACCCAAAATAGAATTTTGAATATATTGAGTCTAAAAAATATTTGAATCACGCCAAAATAGTCCCCATACCTCTCAAACCTCTAAATTCCTAAAACAAATACAGAGGATTTGACCTCAGACCTCAGCTATGTTCCTAGTGTAAAATGGTTTGTATTGTAACTTTAAAGGAACAGGCACTTTTTTCAATCCATTAACATGTCATACGTTCCTTAGATTTTAAAATTTCCTGAAACAAATGTGTGATTTTGGTCAATACTGTTTGAATAAAACTGATGCAACAAGCTGTTAACACAAAACTGACTATAAATTAGCTAATATTTAGACATCAGACATTAGAACAGAGCAACACTGCATATATTTTGTGTTGTGCTTCTGTCCACTTGACATGCAAGTCCAATATTACTCGCCTTCCAGATATGTTTTTTTCTCTGCCAACCCTGAGAAAAATGTCTGGCTCGCTAGCTGCTAAATGTTCCACTAAACACTCATCTGTTTCTCTGTCAGTTTGGTGGAAGGAAGGTAGCGTACAGTGAGTTTTTGGAACTTTTACACAGAAATCAGCCGCATGCCATGACTGAAAAGATCAGTAGAGTTGTGGACAGCAAAACCAAAACAAACCAAAAGATGCTCCACAAAGCTGGGGGGTTCTATGTAGATAGTCATTCAATCTATTGTTAATTTAAAATATCTTTTAATCTTAGTGTCTTGTCTGATAGAAATTACATTTATATTCTACTAATATGCTTTGACAGCTGCAAATTAGCGGTATATTAAAGTAAACTTTGAGCAATACTGGCAGTGCTCCTGAAGTGGAGTGGATGGTGGCAGGATGCGGTTCTTGAGAGGTGGAAAGTCCAGAGTAAAAGCCAAGTGGGGCCTCTGGTGAGGCACAACATGTGGTCATGCTCAAGTTAACCAAGTTCACAAGAGGTTAAGTGGGTTCTAACTTTACAACAAAAACTTCTGGAATATACTGTATGTACAGACAGGAAAGATGACAACACTATCTGACAGCTCATGTGTGTCCTCAGCTGTCATACTGATTTTTATGTCTGCTGGTGGGCGATAGTTTTGTCTTTGCAGCAAAAGCTGATTCCTAAAACACACAGAGGAGAGCAAACCCTGCTTGCTGCCTCTGCAATGAGGCTATGCGCAGAATAATCGTTTGCTCTGACCTCTGGGACTTCGGGGAGACACTCAGTTTCTGTGCTCCCGACTGGTGAGTCCATTTTACCCCCGGCTACATGGTCCAGGCCACTGACTAGAGCACTGCTTCAGTGCCCACACCACTCTCAGAGGAAGTGACCTCAATACATCCAATAACCCTGCTCACACAAGCGCGACAGCTGTAGAAGATTGGAAACGTACTGGGTTTCTTATCTTAGATACTGCTAAAATGAGAGAGTACATTGATTTGGTGGTGTAAATGTCAAATCAAGAATTATTCCAAGTTTTCTCATGCAGCTGGTATCTAAATGATATCTATAAATGAGAAAAAGCTGGTAACTCTATTGGTAATTATTGTGGAAGTGAAATGTATTTAATCATAATAAATTGAATTTTGAGTTCTTGACGCATAAATATTGCAACAAAAATTACTTATTCGCTGAGCTAGTCTTGTATTTGCACTGGACATTTTGGACACTAGATGGAATAACTATTGCGGTTCTAACTATGCTAATTTAAAGCTGCTCTAATCAATACTTTATATTAACAATGTATCAAATAACTATGTGTAGAGTGAACGGTGTCATCATTAATGAACGAACCCACAGATCTATGCAGTTCCTGACTCTATGGATTTTAACTTCTTCAAAGTCATTGCTTCGATTTTACAGGCCACCATTTTTATAGATTCACTTTCACTGTTCTCACCAGCATCGTTTCCAGCAGCTGTTTTCATCTAAAACCTGTGATGAAGTGACTGAAGGTAGCTGTTTGGATCCTCCTGTAAAACCAGCTATTGAGGATTTAATAACTAAGGAGCCAGATTTTTAGGATTTCTTGAATATGTGACATACATTCATTAGGTGGAAAAAAACATGACTAAAAATAAATGTGAAAAAAGTGTATATTATATGTATATTATACCTTTATAATATGTTTCCCAATGCATTTCTGGTGTGTAAATAAGCAACCGTTTGCTAACATGCCAGACTGCTATATTGGCCAGGTGATAATAGTTGTGCTGTTACCAAAGTGGGCTAATTAGTTAATGCAGGTTTTAAATAATGTTGTGTTTTATTCAAAATATGATTGCATGATTGCACACATAACATCCTGAGTTCTCTACTTTGCTTCACAACAGGGAGGATCATGGATTTACCATTTTTTGTCAGCAGAATTTTCCCGCACATTATAGCTTTTATTCTTGGCAGATGTTTACAGTCTATGACGGAGGGCCCTGGCTGATAACAAACAGAAATGAACGTAGTTATTTAATCTACATGAATCGATTCACCTATGGTACCCATTCACAGGCACTGGGCAAATGTGGGGCGCTTTGCAGTCTGGTGATTGTTGAGTTAACATACTGAGCCACAGGAGCTGATTTGTGCTGATTAGCCCGGCCTATGTGACTGTGTGCTCCATGGCCAGGTGATTGTGTGGGATCCTGCATTTGGCACTTGTTACTGTTGTTTTCCACAGAGATGCTAATCATCCAGCATGCGCCGGAGGCATGATTAAATGTCACACCGCTCCCTCGGTTTTGGCCCTCTCACTGTGAATAAACCTTTCTCACCCACAGGCTGAGGAAGAGTCTGCAGCCACACTCTGAACAGTCTGAGCTGCACAGAGCCACAGCTCCCCCTGCAGGCCACTCTACAAAAGACAACAACAATCAGACTAGTGGGCCAGTTGTTTCACATCATCCGAAACTGAGCTATTATAGGCCTACACAGAAGAATTAAAAAATAAGAAGGCAAGCATGGATGTCTTGCACATGAGAAAACTGCCAGTGTTGTAGTCCAACTTTTGAGTTTCTTGGTAGTTTAAGTTAAAATATGTACATTTTCACCTGCACATCTTTGCTGTGTATGCCTTGTATTTAATGACCTTTATTACAACCATGATTATGTAACTTGTGGATTTAACTCTCACTGTTACACTTTTTATTGTACAGGGTATTTAAGTGTAAGGCTACCACCCCTCTAAAAATAACACTTAAGCTTAGACCAATTACCCAGTATCCTAAATGTCCTGCATCGACTTCAAACTTCAGTTTCTCTCTGTTTCTACTCTACCAGCACTTCGTAAATCTTCATCCACCCATATCCAATTAGATAATCCTCAGTCTCTGAAGAGTTAGTGAAATCAAGGAAGTAGGACTGAGTGAAGGCCCCACAGCTCCCCATGGTGTCACTGATAGAGAAAAAGCTTTACCCATAACAAATATAATACCATCATTTGCTTACAAGTTATCTTAGCATAGTTGAACTGTAGTATAGTATATTACATGTGGGCATATGGATGTGAATATTGATGTGCATTCACTCCTTCATTCTTTCCATGACTGAGATATAATAACCACTGGTACCTATTTATTTTGATGGTAAATTGTCACTCTACATCTCATCCTTGCAGCTCTGGCACTGTGGCCCATACTTACTCCAGTGATTGGTTGATACTGGTATAAACTACTTTTTCTGTTCTACTCTGCACCTTGTATTTTATCAGTTTTATTTGTTGACGTTATCGGTTCTTGTTATTTTGTTTCTATTAGTGTACTTAGCTGTGAACGACGGTTACTGTATGCTGAGCCAACCCTCCCTGTACAAATAAAGGTTGAATGACAGCCTTAGTGGACATGGGACAGGCCATTTTAAGCCATACAATTTCAAAAGACCATACCATGTTCCATTTACTTTAGGTGAAAATATTAGAAAATGTCCCCACAGCTCCTCATTACTGCTGTAATGTGAGCGTGTGTCAGAGCCAAACTGTTATTCATATTGCATGCATGTATATGTGTGTAAATAAATAAATATATAAATATATATATATAGATGTGTCTTTGATTTACAAAATCAAAGACACATCAATACAGACAACCAATTTTGAGGGTTTTAAAATATCTCTACCATATAGAGGCTATTATGTTGCTTGCACAACTCAAGTAGCATACTACAACTAACCTTTTTCAAGAAAATGCAGGTTATCTCTATTATATTCCTATAAAATACATGATCTGGCTTTGGTCCTTGTTGATCCCTCTGCAGTTTAAATGTCATGTTGCATTTTGCAGTATTTATAAAGATAACAAATCACCCACTCTCATGATTACAGGCTCGTCAGAGCCACTAATCATCAGTTAATCATGTTATTTACATACATACAATCAGAATCAGAATCCCTTTATTTGTCTTTATTTGTCTTTGTATAGGTAAAAACAACACAAGAGTGTGACTCTTGTGACATCCTCCATACATTCATTCAGGCAGCATAGCCAACCCACATTTGTTAGAATAAAATCGTGTGTCAGGTAAAAACAATCAAACCATGGACATAATGAGACAGCCTGTACTGATGAGGCTCAGAGTTTATATTATGAACACCAGGAACCACTGGAAGGTAGGAAGGCTTCCTGGGCAAGGAAGCCTCCCCACAATGCAAGGCCCATAGTGACAGAAAGTGAAAATGCAGAGGTTAAATGGAGAAGCTAAATGACTAAGGAAATTAGTGTTTAGTGTATATAATAAAGGAAAAGCAACAAGGAAATAAAAACGCAAATAGAAAGGGAATTGCCCTTTTAAATGCCTGATTAAAAGCAGTTTTTTCATAATTCCTCTTTTAAAATTGTACAGTAGTGATTAATTAATGAAATACTCTTTATGTGACCATCTTCACAACAATGTGCAAAATGTAATATACTCATACCATGCATGAGTGAGATATGGTATGAAAAAGATGACCATTATATTTGATGATTATGATCATCAGACTGTCCTGCTGCCACGACGCATGATTTCTGTTCTGTTGAGTCTGTGAATGAGCTCTTCCAGGTCTTCCTTCAGTTTACTTGCTTCGGGACGGTCCTCTGGATTCACACACAGCATTGACTTGATTATGTCACGCTGCAACAGAACAAAAACAACAGCTACTGAGATCCATCTTAGATCTAAGGAATGCTACACAACAGTTTTGGACTAATAATAAAAAAGGTAAATCATTTAAAGCCTCAGATTCTCATGTATTCTGTTGGATATTACATCTTAATATTCACACATCAACTGTTTTGTCTTGGCTCCTAATCAATGCAAACACCAAGTTGTCAACATTGTGAGAAAACTGGCATTATGTGAAAAAAATGCTGATTCATAGAATAAATTTAAAAAAATGTTGATGTACCTCTTGGGGAAAACTGTGATGAAACCCGTGGGGAAGATTCTGCTTTCTGGCATTGCCCAAAATCTGTAATTCAATGATAACAGAAGAAGTAACATTTTATTGGCCTGACACACCTAATGAATTACACTGTAATGTTCCGTTGAACTTTATTTTAAAAAAGGTATGTGATACAAATATCTGGTACTTTGACATAACCTTAAAATATATATATTTTTTAAAAACAGGTTTTTAAATATTAATGACATAAGCATCATTTTCAATTGTGACTGAACACCTCACCGCTTCTCTTTCATGAACAGTGCCAATTCTCCAAAGCAGTTCCAAGATTATCAGTCCAAGAGGAAATATGTCGACCTTTCTGTCATAAGACTGCTCTCTTTTCTGTTATGACACAAGACAGCATTAACAAAAACTATAAGGCATAAGTATATTCAACATAACCAGCTGTTCTAAAAAAAAAAGTCACTGTATGCAATTTAAAAAAAACCTTTTAAAACAAAACTGCATTAGAATCTAACCTGCTCAGGAGCCATGTACAATGGGGTTCCTCTGTACAATGTTCTGTCAATGCGGTTTTCAGCAGCGTCATCATTCTCAGCAGTGACCAGACCAAAGTCTCCAATCTTAATTTTTTCATCCTGCCCAAACATGATGTTGGTAGGCTAACCAGAGGAAAGAAACAAAATGTAACATGCGACTGCATTACAGATGTGCATTGATAAATGCTAACCTTGTCTGGTTCATCTCACCTTCAGGTCTCTGTGGATGAGTTTTTTGGAGTGAATGTACTCAACTCCACTGATAATCTGCAGTGCAAGAATTAAACTGTCTTCTCTTCTCTTGGAGTCGCGCAGAGATCTCTTCACATTCCGTGTATTCCTTTCATCTATCCACACTCTCAGTGTTTTGACACACAGCTCCATCTGAATATAGAGGAACTTTGTAGGTGGATTATCAGAAGACCTAGGAAGGGAGGAAAAGACAAACGGTGAAACCACACACCTCCAGTCAAATAAGGACTTGAGTAAAAGGATGAGACTTACAGGGATGTGCTGCAGCTGTCTTCTGTACCATCCCATGTGCAATCTGTATCCTCCACCCAACATGCGTAGTATCTAATAATGTTGTCGTGACTGAGGTCTGATAATGCCTCCACCTCTTTTTCAGCTCCTCTGATAAGAAAGGGATTTTTTTTGATCAATGTTGTCTTTTATTGCATCTCTTACTGATTGATTATTTCATGAAATATTAAAATATGAAAGATGATCAGATACTTCACTCACTTTTTGTTTGGGACTATCTTTATAGCATAAAGCCTCTTGGGAATCTTTTTTTCTGCCTTATAAACATGACCAAATGCTCCTTTGTCGAGGCACTCTATGGAGTCAAATTCTGCTGTGAACCTACTGTTGAGGCAAAAAGATTAGTTTTTTTTTTTTTTTATTGTATAGCAGTTATGAATCAGACACCAGACAAAATAAACACCATATAAATAGATACCAATATTGCACTTTCATAATTTATTCTTCCATACCTGATGATCCCTGACTGGACTGATGTTTTATCACTGGGACTGTGTCCAAAATCCTTTTCCTTGGGAATCAATTCATCCTTATTAAACCAAATAAATTATGATGATTTTTAAACTGTAGAACAAACAACTACATCATTGAAATGATTCAAATATTCTAAAGGATTACTTCACCTCACTGCTGTTTTGACCTTCCTTTTGGACATTTGTTGCAGTTCTAACAAGACAAGAATAATGATAATAAGCAATGATGTCAGGTTAAATAGTAGATATTATAGGTTCACAGTAGATTGCAAGAATAACTTACCCTCTTTTGGACTTCACATCAGTATTTTCATTTTATGAGAGACAAAGACCAAGAGACAAAAACAATTAAATTAGGGCCAGTTAATGTTCCTAAAAAACGTTACTGAAATGTGTTTGACACATTGAAGAAAAATCAAGGCGTTTAACCTTTGACAGAAAAATATAAATGTTTTTTTAACAAATCCATAGAATGAAAAAGTTTCAAAAACTCTACATTACAGCTCACGGTTTTTTGACTTGTCAGTCTAGGTCTCAATTTTGAACAGAACATGGATATGAACAGTTTTTGGACTCTGCCCTGTACTCGTCTAATCTTTGACTTAAGATTTGATAAGATGCTACTATCAGAGAGTGGCTGCTCAATTTCTATATCTAATAGACTGAAAAGTAGAAACACATTAACAGACCTGATCCTTCGATGAATCAGTGAAAACAACAAGGTCACTCGAAGTTGATGGAGTGTTTTTTGATTTTTCGTTAACGGTCTCCCTTGGAGTAGACAAAAAGTGACATTAGTAAAATGGTTTCATATCAAACCATACCAGCAGTCAGTGACTTACAGTCTGTTTGGTGGTTTGGACGATCCGGCTGGTGCACCATCATCAGGCACAGCTGATCCAATAGGTACCTGAAAGCACAATGCCATTAAATGCTATATTTGATCATCTTTTTATAGTGATTCTTAATTAATCCAGAGTTTCCTGGAAAAAGAAATAATAATAATAATAATAATAATAATACCTTATTTTGCATAATTTACAGAACAAATTTTTGTTTTAGCAGTTATGAGTAAATCTCTCTCTTCAGAAAGTGTCCAATTAGCACAAAAACAATGAAAACAATGGAAAATGTCCATTATCTTTTTCTTCCAATCTGACTCTTAGAGAGCAGACCAGGTCAGCTGACCTGCATGATTGTTAAATTCTGTCTGAGCATTTCTATTTTAACGGGTATGGCTTCTCGGTAAAAGTGGACGAGTACAGACCAGAGAACCCTCAATGTGGGTGGTGTCAAATGTTTGCAGCCACCCAGTAAAAAGGAATTTTTAATGTTTTTTCTAAAACCAAGCACTTTATTTAAAAAGCACAATCAAAAGCTTTCTGTAATGCACTTTATTTTAAAATTGCATCTTTATTTGATATAAGAAAAGAAAATGTATTTATTTTATTATTTATTTGAATCCCATAAGTTCAGTGTAAATAGCAATAAATATTGTCTTCATATTCTTGAATTCTACTGTTTTTTATTTGACAGTCTACAATCTAGCCACACAGATGCTGATGTAACTACCATTCTACTTCAAGGTACTGAAAAATAACAGACATTATGATGTTCCAGACCTTCACTTGAGGAAATTTTCACAAATTGGACCTCAGTGAATTTGAATTTAATACCTCTGTTCTAGGCTGTTCCTGATATGAAAGCCAGGCTTCTATCTCCTTAGTTTTCTTCCTTCTTTCACCAAAGGCAGCTTTGTGTTCATTATGACAAGCCACAAACCTGCAACAACAAATAACATTTTTTTTATTTATTTACTCCATTTCACAGGCTGGCTAAATAATTACAGATGAATTGGGATGCAGTTTGAAAACTTACAGAGCAGCACCGTTTTGTCTCAGATTAGTTGCCTTCACAGGCTTTAATGGGACCCTCTTCTGTTGACCAGAATCATTGCTTTCAAAGTTGAGTTTAGTGATACATTTCGGATGAACTGGTGCAGCAGGATCTTTTGTAGCATTTTTTGCCTGAAAGAAACAAAGAAACACTTTTTAGCCATCACCACCATCTATCTGGCAAAGTACAAATAAATGTGACATGCTCTGTCTGTACATACACACAATCCAACATGCACCATTTTAACAAAGATGAATAATAATCTTACGACTGGTCCTGGGTTTTCCTTATTGCTCAAAGCTCTCAGAGCATTTTTAGCTGCATTCTGCCTGGCAGCCTTTTTGTTCCTCCCCTCACCAATGGGAAAGGCTTCACCATCAACCACAGCCCTCTGGAAGAATCTGGGATGGGAAAATATATGTAAGGGTACAAAATATACATAAGGGTACATGTATATTAACACACATAATGTTGGATGGATGCAATCCCATGTGGATGCAATGTTCACAGGGTTAAATATGTGCCAGTACCCAACTCTTTATTGGTTTTTTAGTTTTTGTCCTGACAAAGTTCTTATCATTACTTTACTTTATTTACTTTCTATCATGGGATGACATGATGACATGAGATGTATGATGTGTAGTAATGTTGTATTATTTGGTGCTGTTCAGCAGCAGGAATGCAAGGCAAATATCCCTCTGGCACAGATATGTTTTATCTTAGAATGTAGGACCAAGGATATTCAAGGCCAAAACAGCAATAGATGCGCCTTAGTGAGTAGGATCATTTGACTCAGCTCACCAGAGACGGCTCTTTATTTTACCATTATACCTTTTATAATTCAAATGTAGCGCTGTTTTGACTTATGATTTGTATGTGTACTCATATATCTCTTAAAATATTCAACACATCCTCTGTACTGAAGTATTCAAAAGTAAAAATTAAATTTTCTAATATCAATAAATTGCTGTAGCCATTTGTTTTCATTGCATTTACAGGCCCATGTAACTCTCTGAAACGACCAATGAATGCACTGGCAGAAGGAGGTAGGCTAGCTTGCATTTTTGGAAGGAGGTAGGCTAGCTTGCATTTTTTCCCCCAACTGAACTGCCGGATGTACAGTTCTCATGTGTCTGTGAAGGTTGTTTGTTGACACTGCTCGATATGATAACTTCATTTTGCAAATTCTGCATTGTGCCTTTGCGTTTTCACTGCTGTTTGCTAAGTTTGCTGCTAAGCGAGCTAAGTTTGCTGCTAAGTGAGCTAAATTTGCTGCTAAGCGAGCTAAATTGGCTGCTAAGCGAGCTAAGTTTGCTGCTAAGCGAGCTAAATGACCTGTAAATGAAGCTTTGGCGCTAACCCTAACTAACGTTAACACCTATGAGATAAGCGAGAAAGTCGCTAAAAGAAGGAGAGGGGTGAAGGTGCTTGAGCAGAACTACGTTTACATGCACAGCAGATAATTATCCACAGTAACGAAGAATATAGCTAAATTCGCTGAGTTGAGAGCTGCAAAAACGTGGTCGGCATCCCCCTTCATGAGGAAGTTATTAGAAACTCCCCGGCAATACTTTCTCATACTTTTTGTCCGAGGCGCGTTTTAATCGAAAGAAATGTATAAAATATCAACTGTGTATTATCAGTCAAGCTCTATTCTGTGATGCACAACCAACGCATTTAACTGGATTGATGATCTCACTCAAACATCAAACGGTCTGCACTGCGCTACATAAACATATAGCTTCTTTTTTTATTTAGGAATAACAAGTTGGTACGCGAAGAACTTGGTTTTGAATAAATCATTTTATGTGCAAAGCTATCTGTGTAAATACAACCTGTAGCTTGTTATCATACTTTCACTTTCATTTCTTCTATACATTCTATGACTTTAACTCACCTTTCAGTGCGATCTGGTCCCTCATTGATAATGTCCTCATATTCAACCTCACACTGTGTTTTCGCTGCATGATCGTTCAGTTTAGAAGTGTAGTTCTTTTTCTTCCCCATTCCGAATCATAAAGCCATGCATGCTTTTAACAACAGTATGCACTAGACTAGTTATTGTGCTGCAATGCAAGTGAGTTTTAAATTACGCTCCCTTCAGAAAACACGCCCACCGGATGTTGTCATTCCTGTCAGCCTCTTCGAAAAAGTGACGTAAAGGCTGTGGGTAACGGGAATGTACAGATACTCACATCTTTTTTTTACCTCATGAGTAAAAGTATTTGTATCCCTTTTTATCGGACCAGGCATTTTAACATTGATGCATCATTTTATGAGCTGGATTTTTGTTGCACCCTAGTCTATTGCAGTATATTGCCCTTTACTTACACCTAAGGAGCTTTGTCTTCCAATTGCCAATGATTAGTAGTGCTGTTACATTAAACCAGGGGTGCTGTGTAATTTGAAATAACATCTGATGTAATAGATGGGGTCAATGGAATCTGCTAAAACAAAGGATTTAGTAATTGAATGTTAAAGATATAAATGGGTCATAAATTAAGCAATGTTGCCATTTGTTATCAGATTGTGTTTATGATAGCCTATATTTATGCATCAAATGATGCTAAAATATGGTGAGAACGTGTCTCATACTTCAAACCACTGAATGTTTATACAATACCAATTATTCAGGGGTCTTAGTCTTGTAATTCCTAATTGTAACTTATTTTTAGGGATGTTACAAATGATGTTATTACTACTATCAAAACATAATAAACTATTGTACATTACTATACTATGTAACAGTAAATACATTGTAATTACTGATATGACCAAATGTGGGCATGAAGGCTATTTTCACCTTAAGTGATAATGATCAGAGAAGTTTTTAGGTTTTAAGGTGATGTAAACCTTTCAGCCTCCGAGTGAGTCTCCCAGATTTCAGCCTGAACTGTCCCACATTAAGACAGGTACATGATCTGTGAGAATTTGGCACAAAGAACACTTTTATTTGCAGCTTCTTCCCCGTGTGGGATATTTAAATTCTCCTCTCTGATATGATTAGAAGACACCTTTGGGATTTCAGAATGGTACTGATATGTATACTATGAGTGTGGATACAAGATATTAGCTTCATATCAAAATGTCAGTCTGAAATGACATTAGCAGAAATTGTCCCACATACACCCTGCCTGATAGTATTTGGCAGTATAATCTTTAAAAAAAACTTAATTGCAAATACATTTCTATGTACCATTGAGTCCTAAAGCTCCATTTTTTTTTATAAAAAAAAAACACATATTTCTTTTTTGTGTGTGAAATACATCAAAATAAGGACTGACTAGCTGTCAAACAATTACAGGTGAATAAAACTACAATACTCCCTCTAGAAATACCAAGTAGCAAATGGAAAAAATAGAAAAGCTGACATTAACTAAAATTATGAATTCTAATCGTGGACCATGAAGTGCATGTCTGTGAGCCAATTCATATATCAAAAATCAACAGTAATCATGTTAAGTCTAGAAAACATTTTTTTTAAATGTATGCATAAAATGTGTGTTATTAGAAAGTAGTGCCCCAAACAAGAACTCAATTTTCCCCAAAGATTTAAGTAGCCTATTTTACTGAAACCTGATTCATACATTGAAATTATACTGTCACAGTATATTAGTGTTACCACTGTTAGACTCAATTTAAAGTAAAGAGTGATTGTTAATGTCTCTGTCAAACTCATTATTTTAAGTTTCAGGAAATTTTGAGTTTTCACCCTATCCCTATAACCAACCAATGGCTACTGTGAGTGAAATAATCAGGCTAAGCAGTGTAAAACTGGGCCATCAAACAGGTACCACTTACAGTACCAGCTATTCTAAATGTCAGAGCATCATCACAAACTACAAACCAGCCAATCCAATTAATGAGAAATATTTTTATTTCATGATTTCTCCTTGATTCTTTAAAAAAAAAAATGTGTTCAGTTGAGAAAAATGTTTGTCTACTTGGAGAACCATGGTCACATGTGCAACCATCTTATTCCTACAGAGGGAAATCTTAAAAGGTTAATGCATTTCCACCAAAAACCTAACTCTATAGTTCCAAATACTCTTTCCGCGTAGGCTCCAAAAGGCTTTTAAAGGAGGACAGCAGCTATTGTTAGCATAATTATAGCTACCATCAATTATAAAAGTGACCCGAAATACATTTATTCAAATTATTCAAATGTATTTACTACTTCTTCTTAGCTTGCTTGATTCCACTTCATCCAGAGGACAGCCATGACAGGTGCCAATCATCCCTGGATATTGCATACCTGCTCAGGTATCTCAGGAGCTCAGATAGTGCTTATACTAATTGCAGCTGCATGAGAGGGTTGCAGGGTTGTCCACATATAGACTGGAAATGAATGACCACATTACCCCAGATCACCAATGATTTATTAAAGGCAATGAATGTAATGTAACATCACTGTCCGTTTCCACTATAGAATAAAATGTCATATACTGTACCACAGAAAGTAACTGGTTCATGATAATTTGTGAGAAATTAGACAGATGAGAATACCCACATTTTTTAAATTCATGACATAACAATTTGACCTCCTAACAACACTTGACCTCCTGACACAAGGAGTCCTTGAGCAAAACACAGATCCCCATACTGAGATGATGAGATCCATTACCATAGGAGTGTGTGTGTGTGTGTGTGTGTGTGTGTGTGTGTGTGTGTGTGTGTGTGTGTGTGTGTGTTTGTGTTTGAATGTGAAACCTAGTGAAGCTCTTTGTATGGATCTCAAGTTAAATTACTATGTAAGTGCAGTTCATGATCATTTTCTTACATAGTCATAATTATAACAGCATATCAAATAATTTGATTAAATTTCAGAAATCTGAAAAGACAGATTCCCACACTCTCCTCTGACTTATCACAAGTCCTTGTGATGATCAGATGGTTTGGTTTTGCTGATGCATATTTTTTTGTGCATTAAGTATCTGAGCCCACTTCTCCAGCTCTGTCTTCAGTTTACTTGAGTCAGGTCGGTCCTCTGGCTTCTCACAGAGCATTGATGTAATTAGTTTACTCTGCGAAAAACAAACAAAAATCTCATCACTTATAATAATAATACATGCTGTCATAGTGCAACATTTCATTTAGGCAACTGTCTAATGAAAGTCTTTTGAAAGTGACATCATCTTCTCATAACCTCATCTGTACTGTATGGACATTATTCACATGCAAACAGTTGCAGAAGTGATTTTGCATCTTTATTCTTTGAGGCTTCACAGATGAAAAACAAAATAAAAACACTGCTTTGTGTACCAAATAAATCAGTTAGCATCATGCAAGAATAAGAATATATCAAAAGATTGGGGCAATTTACCTCTTGGGGAAAAGTCGGTGAAAACTCTGTGGGGAACTTCTGACTTCTGACTCCGCGCCAAATCTGGTATTCATGCAGTGACAAAAAGATGAAAGTACATGTTAGTTATCCTGAAAAAAACTCATAATTTGTATAATGTATACAGCATATGTTACATTCTGTCCATGAAAGACTCACCATTGATTTTTCAGAGATAGTAGACACTTTCCAAAGGAGTTCAAAGTATATCAACCCCAAAGCAAATATGTCCACCTTTCGGTCATAGTTCCCCCTCTTCTGTGATAGATATAAAAACACAATATTGATGAAAGGCACTTCAGCAACCCAATGCTTCCCCTCAATCACTTTAACTAGTTACGCTCATATAGTAAATGAAGCTCTTGTTTTTACTAGTTAAATGTGCAATTACATTTTAAAATAATGTTCTTTTGGCATAAAAGCTGTAACACATTGGCTCCAAACAACACTAAAATAATTACAAAAATAAAGAAGGTGGAAAAATATGTCACTACTGTTCAAAATGAGTTACATTATAAGCCAGCATATTTTACATGCTACTACCGCTGATTAGAAAATGCTCTTCTCTCCAGGGTATCTGATATTTTGTTGAATACTGTTTGATTTTACAGCTCTCACTGCTGACAGTAAAGGCAGGTGTGGCTGAGCTTCAGGATATCTGGTGGAATTGTTAGGTGTGGCAGCTGTACAGGTGTTCTACTGTAGTAACACAGTTAAAACAATTATACAGAAGAATGAAACTTTATTGTCATTAACAACCATCTCACTTGTTCAGGAGCCATGTAACTTGGAGTTCCTCTGTCCACTGTTCTCTCTACCATGTCATTATCATCATCTCTGGTGACCAGACCAAAGTCCCCAATCTTCCACCTATCCAGTGCAAACATGATGTTTGAAGGCTAACCATTGAGAAGGAAAAACAGACATGAAAACACATTAACAACTAGCTCCTTGTGTGGTGGGCAATAACAGAAGAGGTTGTAAAACTTTTAGTACTGTACAGCAAAAGTCTAAGCTGTATTGAACTATGATATGACTCCTGTATTGATTTTGTCTTAGTCATACACTGTAGTGTTGTATCTCACCTTAAGGTCCCTGTGGATGAGCTTATTGGAGTGAATGTATTCAACACCACTGACTATTTGCTGAGCAATGCTTAGACTTTCTTCTCTTCTCTTGGAGGCTTGCAGAGTGGTGTTTGTATTAATCCACTCCTCAAGTGTTTTGTCACATATTTCCATTTCAATGTAGAGGAACAAGGAATTACGGTTTCTAGAAAAACAACGAGAATGGGTTTTAATTACTTTCCTTTAACTTTTATAAAAAGTTAAGACATAAGGCAAGTAGATGCAGCTTACCCAACAGCTCTGTAACAGTCATCATCTTCATCCCATTTGTATCCAGACTTCTCCCTCCAACATGTGTAGAACCGAACAATATTTGGGTGATGGAGGACTGATAATTCTGCCACCTCTCGAAGAGATTTTCTGATCCAAAGAATAACAAGAAAGTCTACTGGTAAACAAAGTACTTGCACAAACATTGTTCATGTTACAATGTAGGCTGGAACTTCCACTGCATACTTACTCTTGCCATCGCACGACTTTTACAGCAAAATCCTTTTTCAGAAGTTTCTGCCTTGCTCTGAACACACAACCAAAGGCCCCATGGCCAATGCATTCTATGATATCATAGTCTTGTTCAAACCTGTTGAGATTAATGCAATTGTTTAGTTAAAATGTAACGACTGCACATATTGGGATACAAATATAGCATAGCAGTACAAAAAGACTGCACTACACACAATGTATTTTTTCATACTTTGGCTGGGTTGATGTCTCATTAACACCATTTTGGATGTTCTTGTCTTTGACAGCATCCTGTGAATAAGATAGGACAGAGATTTAAAATGCTGAAAACTATGATGATTACTATTGTGCATTCTTTAGGTTCTAAGATATATGTGTAGTCTGACACATCATGTAGTATATACTGTTTATATTGACAACCTCTGCAGCTCACTGGTATTGCATTTACAGAAAAATGCAGCTCTCTATGTTCATAGACAAGACAAACTGAATTTTCTTCATCTTATTATATTACTACTATTCTGCCACTAATCACATACAGAGCAAACAGAATATAAAAGGTGTATTTTTCTTTCAACAATCACAGTTTTTTAAGATTGTGAGAAAAACAACAGACCTGATCCTTGGAGAGGTTCCACGATTCACTGAACAGTGCTGAGTCACCTGTACCCGATGACATGCTTTGTGATGATGAAAATGATTCCCTAGGAGAATATAATAAGAGGCATGAGTCCAGCTTTTTCAGGATTGAATACTACAATCTGCTGTAACATTAATTTCATTAAGTGCCTTACAATGAAGTTGGTGTTGACAATTTACTTGATGCATTATCCTCAGATGTGGTTGACCTGAAGGACACCTAAAATGCAAAAAAAATAGATAAAAAAGTCAAATAAAAAATAATAGTAATAATACATGCAATAATGTTACAATGTAGCATGTTCTGAAAAAAATATGTGACCTTGTTGGCTGTCCCTCCCTGCAATGGTCAAAACTTTAGCCAAATAGTGCAGAATACAGTATGTCTATATGCAAGGACCGTTTTTATTGAAGAACAGCACCAATGATGAAAGAAACACTAATCCTGCAAAAGTTAAGTTCCTATAATTTCTTCATAGATAAATCCTCCAGCCAACTCCCTGGTGGAAAGCTTTTAATGTGAAGCAGCAGCAGGAATTGTTTGGTTTGCATCAGCAGTAACTTAACACGGCTGTGACACGACTGAACTGACTGAACACCAAACTACATCATGGCCTGGCTTGGTGCTATAGCTACGGCAGAGCAGTCGGGGCCCATGCAAGAACCCCACTGTGCACTCCTGACCAACTGCTGCAGAAAGCCGATGTGGCTGTCGGACTGTTGGTTTTGGAAATTCAAAACAATTTGGGAACACAGGCCCAAATGAAACTTTCTTGCTCTAACAATTCCACTAGTCTGTTGCACTCTTTAAACATTATTTCTTATGAGTGAGGATCTGTACTTTAACTACAACATATTTTTTATGATCATGAGAGAACAGACCTGAGCACTGTAAGGGTTTGATGAATCGCAGAATATTATTGAGTCACTTGTACTCACAGGGAAACGTTGTGATGGTGATTCCTGGGATTCCCTGGGTGAATATAATACAATACATGAGTATAGTTGTCTTAGTATTTAACCCTATGAGCTACTCTCCTACTAATTATGAGTGCCTTACGGTGCAGCTGATGAAATTGAAAACTCGTCTTCGGAACCTGTTGACTTGACAGACACCTACAATGCACAGAACAAAAATGTCTTTTCTCAATATGGTTGTTTCCAGAAAAAACAACAAAAACAAACAGAACCACACTGCCCAGAACAGAAAGGAGAAAATAAAATAAAATACCTTGCTTGAATATTCTATGGTTAGGACTATAGCAGGTAGACAGTGGTGAATATGGTCCCCGTGAGCAGTCAATTTTGAGGCAGACACATCTACAGTTAAACTATTCTTCTGAACTATGTTTGATGACATAAAGAGAGTAGAAAATATGAAATACCTTGCTGTCCCAGTCTGACTGTTCTTGAAGAGCAGACCAGGCCAGCTCAGCTGCCTTTTGTTTGGCTTCTTGGATAGTCTTACCCTCACCCACATCGTATTCCTTTCTGTCGATCATCAATTTGTAGAAAAATCTGAGTGAAGTTTTGAAAAGAAGGAAATTGTTTAAATTTAATATTGTTTACAAATTAATATCAATTGACAGTTAGCATCTGCTTTGTCTAGTCAGGTCACAAAGGTTCATTCATACTCACTGAGGGTCGTGAGCTGGGCCAGATCTCCTCTCCTCAATGAATGTACGGGAGCGATTTGTTTTCTGACAATAGTGGTTGACCAATCCTATGAAATTTGTCTCTGTAATGCTTTCATCTTCAGAGTTCACACACAGGCTTCTTGTCATATTACTGTAAGAAAAAAGTAACATTACACACTGATGAAAACAGCTAAATTAAACAATACATTGCTATTGTGATTCACTCACCACATGTCAATAAGACGTCGAATTGGTTCCGCCTTTTGTTGACCAGATGCAGAGTTGTAATTTGCATCTGCAGTCTTGAAAACAAAAAGTACAGTTTTGGGAGGGTTCAAATATTGTACTGTGGCCTGATGAGTAAATGACACTTTACAACACAATGCGTTTGAAGGTTAGCCAAAAGAAACTGCTGTGTATTACTACTTACCTCTACAGTTTTACTGCCACATACATCATCATATACAAGCTTGGCTGCTTTATCTTTAGCTTCCCTCGCTGTTTTCCCACAGGCATTTTGGTACTCTTTATCACCAACCACAAACCTACAGCATCTAATGTTAAAAAAATATTTGATTAATTCATGTTCAAAATAGCCGAGTATGAATTTAGATGCAGTGAAGAGGCTTACTGTGTCGTATTATCAGGTCCCAAGCTTGACACCGGCTTTATTGACACCCTGTTCTTCTGGCCATATTCATTGAGCCAACATATATAGTTGATGGCATTGACACTTCTGTGATCTGTTGCTGCAGAAGCTTCTGTCTGTCAAGATAACAACAAATATACATTAAGGAAACATATACCATAAATTGGTCTTTTACTTTTAAATACCTACAAATTAACATGCTTTGGTTAAGCAAAAAGGAACCTTAATCTTACTGATTCATCTGGGTCCTGTTTTTTGCTCAAGGATTTCAGGGCATTTTCAGCTGCATTTTGTTTGGCTTCCTTCTTGGTCTTCCCCACACCATTAGGACAGACCTTACCATTAAGGACTACCCTCAGGGTAAATCTGTGGAGGAACAGTAAAAACTTTGTTATATATAGGATAGTTAATTTGAGTTGGTAGTGGGGTGCATAAAATGACATAAATCTACACTATATTCAGCCTGTAGTAAGACATGAATAGTGGAATTTTGGAATAGTGATGATAGTCAAAGACACTATTTCAGTCTCTTTATTCACTGTACTTATATAATTTCGAGGTACTTCTCAAATTTGTGTAACTTCCAGTTCATTAAAAAAAAAATCACTTCTATTGATTGTAATAGTTCTGTTGTTCCACAAGGTGGAGCCATGTGGAATAAAGTCATAGGTAATATGTTGTATCTTCCAGCCTTGTGGTAGTTGTTTAATTATGAAAAATTAACAACAATCCAGCCCCCAATTTTTAAAAATAGTTTAAGCACTCCAAGCACAGACTACAATAAAACTCACAATCTGTTTATATTATTTGACTATCTGGGATTTTTTAGGGTGATTGTTTCACCATATCAAATAACAAATTGTTGAATTGGCATGCCAAGAGTGGCATGGATACACTGGGTTGAATATACTCTTAGATTTAGAAAAATACCATTCTGCTTCTGCCAACTACTGCTGCAGTTTAGTTACATCTCACTGAGGAGGAGGGGGAGGAGAAGGAGGAGGAAGAGGAGGAGAAGGGAGGGTGCATTAGTGTAGTGCAACTTCATTTAATGTAACTGGAAGCTGACTACACATTCCACACTTTCCAAGAAGCTTTCCCAACACAGCAATTAATATTGATACACTGATGGTGGAGATACAGAAATGTCACATTTTGAAACACCCAGGTTGCAGGTGGGCTTTGGCTACATAACTCTACATTACTCTGAGATATAATGTAACTCTGATCAACACCCGATGACCATAAAGAGGTGGATACATATCAGTTACCACAGTGTGATACTGGTAGTCGGTAGTTAGATTGTTGTCTCTAAACTACAAGTAGTAAGGTGGCATTGCTGATGTTTACTGATATAAAATAACATCATGATGACTTGCAGTTTTTCTGAGTGTTGATATAAAAAACACCACCAGTAACAGTATCCATTTCTGTCGAGCACGAATACGACACAAGTGACAATGTCATTCCCAGTGTTATTAGAAATGAATACAACTCACACTTTAGCATGTTCAAGGCCGACAGAGCCGAGGTCCTCATATCTCAGGGTAAAGCGTGCTTTCTGCGCATATTCGTTTAATTCAGCCACGTAGTTTCCAGACGCCATCGAAAAAGTCCCATCGGTCAGGATTTGGCATAAAAATATGATAAAAAATGAGTACAAAGTTTGCAGCGGTCCTGTCTTTTCCACCTCCAACCTCACTCTGCCGTGCTCCTTCTATTGCGCCGACTAATATCCGTAAGTTTCGACTTCCCCGTAAAGGCATCACGTCCGCGATGTTCAAGTACTCAGCAATCGAAACTGAAAGTAATATTAGTGTCCAGTAGTCATGGATACTAACTGCGTGCGACACATGGGTATAAATAACGTCGCTGGTTTGATTTCCGCATACGACTTTTGCTGCATAGCTTGCTTTCCACTACCTTATAAAAAAAAAAAAAAACAACCATAATCTTCAAATGAAACTGGACACTAACAGAGTCATCCTAGCTGACAACTACCAAGACTGAAACAATGTTCCTTTAAACAACAGCACTTTCATTCTAGTGCAGCAGAAAATGCTTACAGTATATCTACAAACATTACATTTTGCACCTTAATATGGTCATTTGGATATCCCTAAATGTAAAGATTCTGTTGAATGGCTTGCATTGATTAGGGCTAATTTTTGCTGTCAGGACACACCACAGTAGAACACCAATGTCCAATAAGACACAGACATATCCTGGGTAAATAGAGTTTTCAAGGCATCTTCTGCTCATCTCATACCACAAAACATATTCAACACCCTGACAGGTGCGACACTTACCTTTTGTTTCTCTCATAATCATTCCTTCAGATTTCTTTCTTAAAGAAGTCAATCCTTAAAGTTGAATTTCCTCTCAGGCTGTATTAACAAACTTTGTTTTTTCCCCTCTACACTAGAGTGCCAACAACATTGCCGGCATCTCCGCAGAGCACAAACCCACAAAATGTGACGTAGTTAAGCAAAATACCTATTGCTATCACTGTTAATATGGCAGGAACTGTGGTATCTGTGATAGTTTCTAAAAGTTATATTTACTAAACTGTTGCCAACCCACACAAGATTTGATTTTGCCTTCTTCTTAGGTCCTGCCATTCACATAAAACCTATGGGGCAGTCTTTCAATTTACCTGAATATTTACCCATAGTTAGTCATTAACTGTTTCTGGTCCTCAGAGTTGATAAAATTCCTCTACAGACTAATTTAAATGTAAAAACGAAGCAGATCACCTGTAGAGCACTCCAAAATATCCAGCTGCACTAAAAATACAACAATACATAAATGAACAGCACAGTAGTCGAATGATTACTACACACTAGTTGACAAATGTTTTAGTTTTTTAATTAAGCCTCTTCATTATGGGGCATCGCTTTGAATTCCTTGAACTATTTTCATCATAGAATACATAATTTCAATACCAGTTGAAGTAATTAACCACTATCTAATTATTCGTTAAAAATGTATAATGGTGCTTTCAGTGAAATATAATGAGTGAGGTATCTTTTTCATCATGATAGTGATAAATTATGTTATATCAGTTCATAAAAAACACAGTTAATAAAAAAGACACTCCAAGTACATGTCAAATGGAATATGATGCTCAACAGTCATGTATGTGATCTTTTGGGAGAATAGTTCCTTGTAATAATCACACAGTCCTGCTGTCACGAAGCATGTTTTTTAGCATCAAAGTTGTCTGAAGGTACTCCTCCAAATCAGTCTTTAATTTACTTGCTTCAGGTCGATCTTCTGGCTTCATGCACAGCATTGACCTTATAAATTGACTCTGCAACATAACAAAAAGAACAACCATTGGAGATCTCTGTAATATAAATAAGTGATGTCAATGCTTCTGCAGTCCTTCTCTACATTATTTTCCACATGCAGACTTACTTGTGCTACCTAACAGACTGAATATTTTCCACTGCCATCTGTTTCAATTGATTGAAATTGATATTTCTCTTTTTATTCACACCATCAACAGTTCTGTTTTGGCTACTTGTCCTTTTGGGGCTTCACGGATGAAGTATTCTAACAGTGCAAACCTTTGTACCTCAGCCTCACTAGCGCCCCTGTTGAAAATACTGTTTCATGTGTTTCAAGTGCATTGAGAAGAAGCTGATGTACCTCTTTGTGAAAATACTGTAAAAATCCTTGAGGAAAGTTCTGGTTTCTGGCATTATCCCAAATCTGGAATTCAAAAAGTGATGAAAGGGTGAAAAAACATGTAATTAGTATTATACAATTAAAAAGCTGCCCAATTGGCTTTTAGCATGGAATAATAAAAATAATGAGAAGAAGAAGAAGAAGAAGAATGTCTGAACTCACTGCTCTCCTGTCTTGGTCAGGAGGGAGGTTCCAGAGGAGTTCAAAATATATCAATCCCAGAGCAAATATGTCCACTTTTCGGTCGTAAGTCTTCCTGGTCTTCTGTAATAAATGAAGAACTTGATATTAACAGATGTCTCTTTTGCCTTACAGCATCACTAGTGGTTAAAATCTCCACAGGTTACCTTTTTAATGTCTTTCTTTAATAATCAATATTCAATACAGAAGCATCTGAACTTTATGTAAACAATAGATGATCTAACCTGCTCAGGAGCCATGTATGATGGGGTTCCTTTGTACACGGTCCTCTCCAGCAAGTTTTCAGCATCGTCGTCATTCTCGGCAGTGACCAGACCAAAGTCCCCAATCTTCACTGTTTTATCCCGCCCAAACATGATGTTGGCAGGCTAACCAGAGGAAAGAAACAAAAACATTTAACTCCATGAAAGACATGCAATAGTAACCTAAAACCTTGTCTAGTTGGTCTCACCTTCAGGTCTCTGTGGATGAGTTTACTGGAGTGAACATACTCAACTCCACTGATTATCTGCAGTGCAATAGCTAAACTGTCTTCTTTTCTCTTGGAGTCTCGCAGGGACTTCTTTACATTCTGTGTGTTCTTCTCATCTATCCACACTCTGAGTGTTTTGGGGTCACATAACTCCATCTGAATATAGAGGAACTTTGCAGGTGAATTACCAGTGGACCTTAGAAAATAAGAAAATAAAATGTCACAATGACACCTTAATGTTTTGTAAATGAGTACAGTTAAGTAAGAATTTTAGTAAATGGATGAGACTTACTGGGTGTTGCTGGAATTGTCAGCAGCAGTGTCCCACTGGTAACCTGATTCTTCCATCCAACATGTGTAGTATCGAACTATGTTAACGTGGTTAAGGTCTGATAACGCCCCCACCTCTCGTAAAGCTTTTCTGATCAAAAGAAGTTCACGAACATGAACAAATAAAAACTCTATGTAGAGCTCATTTTAAAAATACAACATCATTTAATAATTGACTTACTCTTTGCAGCGGACAATCTTTATTGCAAAATACTTTTCCAGTAGTTTTTGTTTCCCCTTGAAAACACGACCAAAAGCTCCTTTGCCGAGGCACTGTATGGAATCAAATTCTTCTGTGAATCTGTTAAAAGTATTTTGATGCAAAGAGTTGAAAAAAATCAACACATACTCGGGGTTGCACATATAAAATCGACACAAAATAAAGCTTGCAGAAGTACTTAAAACATGAAATTGTTGTAAATATATTCTCCATACCTTGAACTGACTGACGTGGTTGATGTTTTCTCACTCAGACTAGTTCTTATATTGTTTTCACTGAGATTAGCCGTTCTGTGCTTAATGAATAAAATAAAGTCATGATATTGAGATTAAAGATACACGTAAATGTAGAAAACAAAGTTACATGATTATTCAGTATCTTCAACAGCTTTACTTACCTCTTTGCTGTTTCTATGGACATTTTGGAAATTTGCTGCAATCCTAACAAGACAAGGAAAATAATAATGAGCAAAGACAAGTAAAATATTATGTACTGTAGCTTTATAGTGTATGTCAAAACATGGCTTACCTTATTTTGGGCTTCACATCAGGACTTTGATCCTTTGTAATGAAAAGTAGGAAAACATATTTCAACATACATACATACAAAGTCCCATACAAAGTTAATTATCAGTAATTTCTCTGGAAATAATGACAAACTCCTGCTCTTGTAATACTATTAATTTACTCCCTGAAACATGTACAAGCTACTATTATTACTAAAAAGCATTTTGATAATATAGTAAGTCACTTTCACATTCTGCAAGTGAGTAATCAAGGCCAGCAGAGTCATACTACTTTTACATACAAGATAAATTAAAGCAACTTGATACAACTTGCTGCAGTAGACTGAACATGACAAACTGAGAAACCATGACAGTATAAAAGGATTACATAGGAATAACAGACCTGAACTTTTGGAGGATTTGATGAAATTGCACATACAACGGAATCACCTTTAGTTGTTGGCAAGCTTTTTGATTTGGCATCACTGGACTTCCTTAAAGAATACAATGAGACAAATTAGGACAACATTCTCAACATCAAACTTTACCATCTCTTGTACTGTTGTTCTCTTAAGTCAATGCCTTACAGTGCGCTTGGTGGTGTTGACAGCTTGGCTAGAGCACCATCTTCAGACACAGCTACAGACAATAAAGATACCTGAAAGCACAAAGGAAGTTTTGCTCTTACACAGTAGCATGTTTTTTATTCATTGATGTGACTGTAGCCATGAAGGTAGAAATGTCTTTTTAAAAAGGTATAATATGCAAGATTTGTCAGTTGGTGTTTGTAAATACACAGCATTCAAAGTTGGCACCTCAAGTAACTAGGGAAAAATGGCTTTTCCACTATACAGTTCTAGTACTACTCGGCTCGACTTGACCCGTATTGGTACCAGGAACGACCTTTTCCATTACTTCATAGTACCTACTCAACGTGGCCAGGGTCGTCATAGCATGGCTGTGCGAAACTGTGGCTTTGTCACACACAAAGCAAGAGAAGAGAGCCGAATCACTGTAACTATTGTTGCCGGTATTTAAAAATGCTAAGTTTGATTCTTGTGTCGGACATCGTGCTCATGACTCTTCCAGTGACGACACTCTGACCAATCAGTGGCCGGCAGTCTGTTGACGTCACATTTTAGTGTCGGCTCGGCTCGCTTGGAACCTCTCCAGAGCAGGTACTAAAAGAGTACCAGGTACCAAGTACTATCCCTAATGGAAAAGCAAAATAAAATGAGTAGAGTGGAATCGAGTCGAGTCGAGCAGTGCTAGAACTGTATAGTGGAAACGCGCCAAAAGAGAGCTGTGGCAGTTGAGTGAGCTAGGCAGTGAATGCAGAGTCCACTGTGGCCTCTCTGTTCTGCGTTTGTGTAACTCAACCTAGCCCTCGGTGAAGAAGACACACAGACCTGCAGCTTTTTATACATCCATGACACAGAGACCGAGAGCAGATATGGGCAGACCTGGTCGCTACGCTACAAGTCACAACCTCACACTGTATGTGCTGTTACTGGCTGGGGCCTACAGACCTATTGCCCAAAGGTTGACACCCAGAAGCATCCTGAACACAGCAAAATAATAAGAAAATACAAACAAAGGGCAGAGTCTCTGCAGATAAATACATCACCACACACTTCTACTGGGTCATAAGTGATGACTGAGAGGAATTATTTTTGTATGAGTCTGTATGTTGTGTTTTTGTTTTTAGGGAAATCCTACATAGTACATCTTTACAACGTGGGCCTCAGCTTCTAGTTTTGACCATCATTTCTTTCACTTTATGTTGACATTTTACTTTCCAATTGTATTGTATAGAGCTGTAGTTCCTAAGCTTTTTAAAGACCACAGCACCCTTCATAATTTTCTCGGCCAACCAGGTTCTGTCGTCTGTCCCACCTTTCTTTTGAACTTTATATCAGCAAATCTATCCATCTCTTGTTCTGACAGTTGTGTTATACAACAACCTGCAATGGTGAGCTGTCATATCAATTTTAGCATGACCATTTAACACGGTTTTTTGCATTATCATTGCTTATTTATTCTGATATGTGAAATGTGATATAAAAATTGTTAATCCAAATGTCACCTTTTTTGTGGATCATTCAATCACTGGATAAAGATGAGGAGGTGACAAAACGTCTAGATACAGCGATACAACAGAGCGGCAGGCGCAACCACACACACACACAACCTTGTTTAAAAGCTGCTGTACATTTTAAAGTGCTGTCACTTCACCAGATCACAACAAGTATGCTGACATATGTGACACAAATTGTTAACATATTTTCAGCATGGTTTCACAGAAAGGAAAATATAGATTTTAGATGATTTATAACAACCATAAACAACAGAAAATAGTGAATACCTTACTGTCCCAGTCCGACTGTTCTTGAAGAGCAGACCAGGCCTGCTCAGCTGCCTTTTGTTTGGCTTCCTTGATAGTCTTCCCCTCACCTACAGGGTACTCCTTGTTGTCAATCACCAGTTTGTAGAAAAATCTGTGTAGGCAAGGAGGAAATATTTTAAATCATTAGTGTTAAAATTGCTCTCTCACATCTGTCATTCTTTTTCTATTCAGGTCACAGAGGTTCAGTCATACTCACTGACGGTTATGAGGTGGGCCGCATGCGCTCTCTTCAATGAATTTAGGGGAGCGGGATGTTTTCTGACAGTACTGGTTGATAATTCCAATGAAATTTGTCTCTACAAAGTTTCTGATCTCAGTCTTCACGCTCAGGTTCTTGGTCTTATCACTTTAACAATAAAGACAAAACAGATACTAATTAAAACCTTTAATAACCACACAGAGAAAAAACTAAATGTTAGTTCATGTTAGTTCATGCAGTGTTTGACATGAAGAATCAAATTGACAAGTTTGTGCTCACCAGATCTCAGACACATTTTGATTCAGATCCTCCTTTTGCTTGATTGGTGTGCTGCTGCTTTTCTCATCTCCAGTCTTGAAAACAAAACAGTATGATTTTATAATAGTAAAGGGATTGCAGTGTGACCTGGGGGACATTTGAAAAAACCCACTTGCACAGTTGTGACAATAGTATTACAACCAAGGTGAAGCATTTCAATTCCATCAAAGAATTTATGCTTTATTAGTTGGCCTTTAATTAGAGACAAACTCACCTCAGTAGTTTTACTACCACATATCTCATGATATACAAGCTTGGCTGCCTCCTCCTTAGCTTCCCTCTTTGTTTTCCCACAGGCAACTGGATACTCCTTATCGCCGACCACAAACCTACAATATCTAACACCACAAAAACTTTCATTTAATGTATTTTCAAATTGTGACAAAACAACTACACATAAATATCATAAATGGACTGTAATTATATAGTGCTTTTGTATTCTAGTCACATTCACCATTCACACACGCATTCATATACTGATCACACATCAGGAGCAATTTGGGGTTATGTATCTTGCCCGAGGACACATGGACATGTGGACTGGAGAAGCTGGGAACTGAACCATTGATCTTACGATCAGTGGACAACTACAGCCAAATATGGATGCATCTTTAAGACTTACTGCATAGCATCATTAGGTCCTAATTTTGTTGACTCCACCGGGTTTATCAGCAACCTGTTCTTCTGGCCATATTCATTGAGCCAACATATATAGTTGATATTAGTGATACTTGTCTGGAGATCTGGTGCTGCAGACACAACTGCTGAGGTTTCTGTCTGTCAAGATATCAACAAATACATATCAAAAAGACTGTTGTGCTTTAGGAATTTACATATTAATATAAAAATTCACACAGGCAGTAAATCAATAAAGCAGTGAAATAATCTTACAGGGTCAACCACTTCCTCCGACAAGCCGGTAAGGGCATTTTTTGCTGCATCTTGTTTGGCTTCTTTCTTGTTCTTCCCCACACCATCAGGATACGCCTTACCATTCACGATTGCTCTTACGTTAAATCTAAGGAAAAAATTATGAACAAACAATCAATACTGCAACTATGACATGGGACAAGTTTATGAGTTGAAGTTAAAATACATATGCACATCATGTAGGTGCAACGCTATTAATAACAGCATCAATCCAAGATCGGAGTCAGATCAAAACATTCAATCTGATTAACTTTAGTGGCTTGGATTACATGTGCAGGCATTTCTAATTTTTATCATTGATGGAACAAATTAAAGCCATACTCCTCAGCGTTTAGGATGGATTTAAAGTGAAAATAAATGATTCCCCTTTTTGCTGGAGACCCGGGCCCCACTTTGAGAACCACTAGGCTACAGTAGATGTCATACTTGTCAGACAAAAAACCCCCCAAAAAAACAGTCTGCTTCGATGACGGACGATGCGTTCCTGTGGAGGGGTTAGGGCACTCATCCCGTCCTTTACCCACATCTCTGAGTCTGAGCAGGGAAGTAGGCAACCCCCCTGATCCATGTATTGCGTCATCACGTAGCCTAGACGCCTTGTCATTTCCACTGTCAAACGGGTACTACCATTAAGTCCATTTCTGAATTCATAGTTGTTTGCACTGTGGACTGTTCTCATGCTGTAGAATAATAATCGTAAAATTCCTACGATTATTTTACAATAGTAATAATGTTACCGGAAATGAATGTGTGGTTTGAATGTAGTGACAAGCTGCATGACTGTGTAGAAAAAACACAATGAGAAAGTAAACATTCCTGGAGACAATGAATGACCTGAAGAAACACGCAGAAAACACCTATTGTCTCATTTTCTACAAATAAAAACGGTTTGCAATTTGGTAAATACACACTTAGGTGTGTAAGCTTAAGGTTAGCTTAAGGTTCCATGTGTGTGACAATGTGTTTGTGTGCTTCCATGGACATACCCCATCCTCCCATTTAATAAGGGCCTATGCTGTTAATACTCCAAAATGTGTTTAACTCCTATATAATAACACATAACTTAGCAGGTGTTAAGTCTCACCACAAACTGTATTCAACTCACGTTTTAATGTGATCAGGGCCAACAGATCCGACGTCCTCGAACATAAAAACCGAGCGCGTCTTCTGTGCATACTCGTTTAGTTTAGCTACGTAGTTTTCCGTTTCCATCATAAACTACACAGTAACCTCACATATAAATGAGAAAACAAAGTGCTAATCTCAATATAGTGTGAATGTCTATCTATGTAGTGCATCTTTTCCGTTTTCATCTAAAGTCTGCCTCCATGTCTTCGTAAGTTTCGTTTTCTCAGTAAACGTCACGGTTCAACATGGTGGTGCCTTCAGGTGATGTCGTAAATATGAAAACTGCCTCAGCAAAACATGAACCAGTTGATAACTGGGGGAAAAAATCATAGGAAAAAATGACACACCTGGGAAACCATGGACAAAGTCTCAGTGTAGGAGTGATATTGTTGTTTAGGCTATTATTGACACTATTGACATAATATGGATAATATTATGTCAATAGTGTCAATAATAACGTTTGCTTGAATTTCTTTAAAAGCAGCTGTAACTAATTTCCATCCGTGCCTAACTGTTTTTTTTTACCTAAACAAAAGTTATTTTGTTAATTTGTTTAATAAACTACAGTTCCTGTGAGGTTTTAATATCGCCTCTACAGCAAAGACTCATGGGAGCTGTAGTTGTTCAAAGCTAATAATCGTTAAGGAGGCACTCAAAGTGTTACTGTAAAGTGGCAGATATCCATGTTGGCCACTAGCAGTAGTAACTTAGCACATTTACTCAAGTACTGTTTATTTCAGCTGCTGTTAATTTTACAGTACTTATTCTTTAATTAGGTATTTTTTATGTTATGCTACTTTATACTATTCTACTTCACAACAATTCAGAGGGAAAAAAGGGAGGCTACTTGGTAGTATTTACTGCTACTGATTTATTTTTTGTAAGGCAAGGTTGTAATGTGACATCACTTTGAATACAATCAACTGTATATGTTCACTGTCCACCACAGAATAAAATGTCATTAACTGTTGATACAGAAATTATCAAGCACATGATCATGTATGATAAAAGCCATAGTATATAGTGACACTTCATAATTCCACCCCCCACCCCCCCTAAAAAAATAAATTCAACTTCTTCTTTATTCCCTGATTATCAAACACATAATCTTTGCTCCCTTTTTCCATCATGCACCACATACTGAGGCTGCCCAGTTGATGACTGGAACCCTGAGGGAGAATTTGGCCTCCTTTCTGTATGTTGAAGTGCCAAAGTATAAGCGCTCTGAGTGCAGTAGGTTACCATTTTCCTACATCATTATATTTATAAAAGTACATATAATAATTTAATTACAGACATCAGAAGAGACATATTTCAACGGACCCCTATAACATATCACAAGTCCTTGTGATGATCAGATGGTTTTGTTTTGTGATGCATATTATCTTGTGCATTGAATATCTGAGCCAATTCTTCCAGTTCTGTCTTTAATGTTCTTGCTTCAGGTCGGTCCTCTGGCTTCTCACAGAGCATCGACATAATTAGTTGATTCTGCAAAAAAAAAAAAAACAAAGACCGGATGATGAGAACTTTTGTAATACTAATAATAAATGCGGTCATGCTGCAAACATTTCTGAAGCTTTTAAAACTGACATTTCCATCTTGTCAAAACACTGTCATCCGTCCTACTTAATATTTGATCAACAATTGTGGAACCAGTGTAAACCCATGTACATCAAACTACCTACTGCCATGCCATGAAATACAGCTTCATGTGGCAAGTTAATCAGTTATAGTATCAGAAGAATGTGAAAATACCTCTTTGGGAAAATTCTGTGAAAATTCCTCAGGGAGCTTCTGACTTCTAGCATTGGTCAACAGCTGGTATTCATGCAGTGATAAAAGGAAGAAATAACATGTTAGTTTTCTTGGGGAAAAACAATCACATGCAATCTTATTTGCTATCTAAACTATACTTTTGTGGAAGACTTACCACTCCTCTTTCATGGCCAGTAGAAAGGTTCCAGAGGAGTTCAAAGTATATCAACCCCAAAGCAAATATATCCACTTTGCGGTCATACCATGTCTTGCTCCGCTGTAATTAAACAAAGACACACTATTAACTTCAGGAGCCTAATGGGTTTAATCAGTATGATAGATTAAATGAAATAGTTATGCTTATGGTTTAAATTAAGTGTGCCAGTTTTCACTGCATTTTTGGAGCATTTTAAAGCAACATTACAGAAAGTAAGAAGGATGGGGAATGACATACAACAAATACATGATGCAGGAATAAGTTAGGGGTTAAGATTCAGAAAGCTGTGAGCCTTCCTAAGAATGGTGGGAATACACGTAGTCTAACTAACTGTGCCCAATTAAGAACATGTATTTCAAAAATAATAATACAGAAGTTACAAAGGTACCCTCTAGAGTTTTTGACCACTTGTAGGACTGTGGAGAAAGATTTATATGAGTGTGTCCTGTTTTTTTCACATTTTGCCTTTGCTTTCATATTGCTCCACTGATCCGATTTGGTGGTTTGCTGTTTGGTGTTTTCTGATGAAGCAAATGCATGCAACATCAGAGAAAACTGGTTATATTGTCAACTGGAAAACACATATACCTGCAAGTCCATGTATACATACACCAGATTATTCATAACATTTCTCTTCTAACCCTAGCCTTATTTTGGAAGAATACCTTACTTGTTTTAACTGTATTAGTGATACAGGATGCTGGTTCCTTTTTTAAAAAATAATTGTTTTGTTGTGTGCAAGGTGACGGGGAGACAGGATCTCCACAACAGCACGAATGTTTCTCACTTTAATAGTCAAATGTTCTGTGTTGGAAACCAATTCATTTAGACTTCCACAGACTAGTTTGTGTTCAGTTTCAAAGTAAGTCATGTAACTCTCTCCTTTCATTATCCTGCTTTGTCACCTTCTGTCTGCTGCCTTTCGACATTAATGCATGTACTGTAGGAGAAATCTGACCCTGGAAATCAGCTTATAGGAGACAGGTGACTAGATTAATTAAAAAATGCCTGTTGACATTTTGCTGAAAAACACGTAATGTAAGAAAATTCCACAGGACATTATTAATGTCAACAGAGATCATCTTACTTGTTCAGGAGCCATGTAAGATGTGGTTCCTGTTTTGCCAGTTCTCTCTGTCTGGTTTTTGTCATCATCATCATCATCATCATTCTCAGGTGCAACCAGTCCAAAGTCTCCAATTTTCACCTCTCCACCCCGTCCAAACAGGATGTTGGGAGGCTAAACATTGAAAAGCAAAAACAGAAATTAAAAACTTAAAGAGAACACATTGTGCTCTCTGTGATTTTCTGTTACTTATATACCGAGCACTTCGTTTGCAACAGTTCTTGCTACCTCCCTGAAGAGCTGATATCAGCTTGTTGTTTCAGACTGAGGTATGGCTACTAAGTTAAGTTGGTACTAGTCAATTATCTTGCAAAAAACCCCACCAAAAGCCGTAGTAGTAGCTGCAGACTGCTATGTGCATGCGTACCTGCTGTTGTGAACTTGCCACTTTTCAAAGAAACCAATACCATAGGGAAAGGGGGTGTGTGACTTTTTGAGATATGATTTATGACATAATTAGAAGAATATGTTTGAGTCATAAATGATGATGATGCTGGGGCACATGATCATGATATGTAAATCCCTGGCTGCTGAATTATGTCAAATTTCCTGCTTGTATTGTATAGTGAAAGTAGAAAGAAAATAACATTCAACAAAATGTACCTGACTGGACCATGCTGCTGTTCATGTCAGTATGTAACCCCTAGACTACCTGGGCTTGGTAGTATATATTTTTTGCCAGTTTGAACACTGAGATAGAGAATCTTCATGGAGTATCCCTGAATGGCTATATAATTTAATCAGAGTGTGTCCAAAGTTTTGACTGGTACTGAATATATGTGTGTGTGTATATATACACGTGTACATGATTTTCTTTTATTTTCTTAAATACAATATATCATGAACATATGTCACAAAGATCTGTAGAAAAGACTACAGAGACAGAATGCCTCGGTGGGTTTACTGATAAAGAACACCTTTTTTGATACATTACAAAATGTAAAGGGCCAGTACTCTGTAACAGTGTGGTCTAGCCTTACCCACTAACTCACCTTAAGGTCTCTGTGGATGAAGTTCTTAGAGTGAATCAACTCAACTCCACTGACTATTTGCTGAGCAATGGGTAGGCTTTCTTCTCTTCTCCTGGAATCTTGCAGAGTTTCCTCATTCTTCTCATTTATCCAATCTTTGAGTGTTTTGTTGTCACACAACTCCATCTTAATGTAGAGGTACTGTGATGATGAATTACTGGTAGACCTAGAAAAGTAAGAAAATAAAAATAGTAAAATAATATACATTTGTATTTAGTAAATAAATTCAGTAAAGACATTAATAAGTGGATGGCACTTACTGTGTAGTGCTGTCATTGTCAGCTGTACTGTCCCATTGGTATTCTGAATCCTCTATCCAGCAATTGTAGTATCTAACAATATTACAGTGAAGGAGTTCTGATAGTGCCCCAACCTCTCGTAGAGCCTTTCTGAATGAAAAAAATGTCTCAATTAATAAAAGCAATTCTTAAGATACATTACATGTACAACAATGCTCCAATATACACTGAAAACTGAATACTTGACTTACTCTTTGCTGGGGACAATCTTTACTGCATAATAATTGTCCACCAGTTTTTCTCTTGCTTTAAAAACACGACCAAAGCCTCCTTTAGCAAGACTTTCTATGGAATCAAACTCCGAAGTAAACCTGTTCAGATTTAAAATACAAAATAAAGACCATAGAAGTATAAAAAGATATCATAAGATAAGATAAAATAACATTGCAATTAAATGTTTTGAGGTAAAGTTTTTCAGACCGTGACTGGGTTGATCCATCAGTTGGCCTGATTTCGCTATTTTTGTTTTTAGCAGCATCCTGAGAGAATGAAAGACATGATACAGTTCTTTAAGGCTAAATAAACTTGTATTTAATCATTAAAAAGCATTGAATTTCAATGGCTAATTGTCCATTAGATGACTATATAAAATGTGAACATATGCTCTTTGCATGTAGGCATACAATGCCAAAAGGTAGATACTTCTTAAGAGTGACTGTCCTCATACATAAAAGTATGAGGACAGTCTGCATCTTATTATTCTGTTGCTCTCTCCATGTACAGAAGCGAGTAATACACAAGGGGGGGATTTTTCTTCACAGTATTTCAAAGTAGTAATAGACAATGTGCAAAATAACACACCTTATCGCTTGAAGGGTTGGATGAATCTGTAAAGACTACAGAGTCACTTGTACCCGTTGCCATGCTTTGTGATGATGCTTCAAGAGACTCCCTTGGAGAGTACAATAAGAGACATTAGTGCAGTTTTCTCAGTATAAGGTCAACAATCTGCTTTCATAGTTGTGTCAGTCTGTGCCTTACAATGAAGATGGTGTTGACAACATGGATGGTGCACTGTCTACAGACACAGCTGACCTCATGGGCACCTAAAATGGACAAAATACCTTTTGACTTTCACAGTGTAGTGTGTTTCAAAGAAAATGATGTACCATGTTATGGCACTACTGAATATATAATTTGTTAATGTAATACTTTACGTAGGTGGAACTATTAATTTCTTATCATTGTCAACCACAGTTTAGCCAAAAGTAGCAACAAAATACAAAAATAAATAAATAAATAACAGACCTGAACAGGGTTCGATGCAACGGTCAGTATAACTGATTGACTTGTATTCCTTGTTATACTTTGTCGTGATGTCTTTTGAAATTGCCTTTAAATTACAAAGAGAGATATGAGAACAGTTTTATGAACATCACTTTTCTGTAATTACTAATTAGTAATGTCAATAAGTGCCTTACAGCATAGTTGGTGATGACAACAATGATGAGGTACTATCTTGTGATATAGATGACCTGTAGGACACCTAGAATGAACAAATTAGCATTAAGTTGAGGTTAAATTCACCTGTGTGAAAATATTCTGATAGTTCTACATTTTAATATATGCAAAAGTAGCTTGTGTCAAGATCTCCCACCACAAAACATGTAATCAACATTTTACTCAAGTGGTATAAAACCTACTGTATATCTGATGATGAAATGGGAATAGAACAACATATTATGCACATAAAAATCTAGTAAAGTGAAATATTAAAAGCATATTTTATGATATCAATACATAATATCAAATACCTTACTGTCCCAGTCTGATTGTTCTTGAAGACCAGACCAGGCCAGCTCAGCTGCCTTTTGTTTGGCTTCCTTGGCAGTTTTACCTTCGCCTATGGGGTAGTCTTTATCTTTGATCACCGCTTTGTAGAAAAATCTGTGTCAGAAAGGAGGAAATATTATGATTTTTATATCAAATTAAGAATTAGCATAGAGTTTTTAGTGTCTATACAGGTTACATATGTTCAGTCAAACTTACTGAAGGTTGTGACGTGGACCACATCTTTCCACCTCAATGAAATTCAGGATTCGGCCTGTTTTGTCACAGTAGTTAGTAACAATTCCAATGTAATTTGGCCCTCTCGCCTTTTGGTCTTCAGACTTAACACCCAAGCTCTGATAAGCAATCTTGGCTGCTTCCACCTTGGCTTCCTTCTTCGTTTTCCCAAAGGCAGGTGGATACTCTTTGTTATCAACCACAAAGCTACAGCGGTTACTGTAATACCACAAAAACCTTAATTAATTTTAAAATGGTAAGAAAAAAGACAAAATAAATAAATAATGTTGTTAATGTAGGGTGGTGGCTTACAGAGATGCAGTTTTTGGCTCCAGACTTACTGACTCCACAGCCTTTATAGGGATCTTTTTCTTCTCACAATATTCTTTGAGCAAGTTTACATAGTCATCAGAGACACTTGTCTGATAAACTAATGCAGTTGGGTTTGTAGTTGCATTTTCTGTCTGTCAAGAGAAACAACAATAACATTATCAGTGACACTTAAACATTAACATTTCGCTTCTGACAATCCAGTATGCTCTGATTTAACAAAGAGGGATTTTCTTACAGAGTCAATTGGGTTCTGTTGTTCCATCTCCAACAACCTCAAAGTATTATCAGCTGCGTTCTGTTGCTCCATCTCCAACAACCTCAAAGTATTTTCAGCTGCATTCTGTTTGGCCTCTTTCTTCGTCTTCCCCACACCATGGGCATAGGCTTTACCATTCAGAACTGCACTGATAGTAAATCTGATGAGGAATTGTAAGTCATTTGGTTATACAGGCAAGTTGACATGATGATGTTCAAATTGGTGAGATGGAAAGAATATGCGAGATTAATCTCCATGGAGAGAAAATTCAGAGAAATTGATTAATTCATTTTATAGGTTATTATTTTAATGTATGGATGCCTAAATGTTTTGAGTGTATATACTCACTCTTTGTGGATCATTTATTTTCTCATTACATTGACGTGTTATAGTTTATGGCACAAATGACTTCACAGATGTTGATCCACCTTAAGCAGTTGTCGGAATAATGAGTTACAGGTTGTTATGACCATAATTCATACTCTAGCTGCTAGTCGACTTCCTGCTAAAACGTAACTATTTACCTATATTTTATCTTGATATTCAACCAGGGGTGCCTTTACACCCTTTTTAGGAATGCTCTAGCCCCCTAAAATGAATAACTTACTATTGTATTTCACTTGCAGGGCACCTAATGTCAAATTCTCCGACCTAAAAGAGGTCTGATCCAACAATCGCCCCCGTATCAACCACCGTACACCAACACCAAGAATAAGTATAGTAGCTACTAGTATAGCATAAGAGCAACCAAAAGCATATTGAACTTACGTTTTATCATGGTCAGGCCCAACAGAGCTAATCTCATAGCTCAACACCCACTTTCTTTTCTGTGCGAACTCGTGTAATGTTGCAGCAGAGTCTCGACTCCGGTCCATCATTAATGACGCCGCGGCGGAAATTTAAGATAAAATTGCATTTAAAAAAGATGTCTCTAAAATAAAAACATATCTTAAAACTCACAACTACTGTCTTTATTTGGTTTCCATCTAAACTTTGCTCCTCGGCCAGTTTCGCCTCTTCTCTCTTCCTAGTCAGTGTAGGCCTATTCCCTAACTTTAGTTTCGATTTCTCTGTAAACTCATGCACGCGCTTTCCTTAATGTTGCAACGTTACCCGGAAATGACATGCACCAAAACCATAACAAGTGGAAACGACGCAGGCAAAGAATATTTAGCATTATCAAAAGGTATCAAGTGCCCTGGATGTCAGTTATTAGTTTTGCTGCATGTTTTCTTAATTCATATTTCTTGTTTTCTTCTTTGGAGCATTTTGTTAACAATGATCATCACGTTTAAAAAAAAAAACAACTATTAATTTCTTAAACGATTAGTTCACAATTATTTTAATTATTTTATTATTTTCCTCGCTGTAATCATTCCTCCTGTTCATACTGGTCATTTAAAAGCTCCCTTAAATGTGAGAACATGTATTTATATTTATCTGAAGCTTACACAAGGCTTCAGCAGTCTGGGTTTGGTGATTAGTGAAAAACAACTCCGGCAACACACTTCCCACAAACACGAATGCCACAAAAATAATTTAATAATATGACAAGTGTTTATTAGACCTAATTGCTCACATTGTGATAATACCAAAGTGATTTTGTGACACCCAGAAAAATATACAAAAACCCCCCCCAGTAAATCTAAAGACATGCAATCTCTTCCCTTGTAGATAGAATAAATTATTTCATTACCCATTAACACAGTAATAACCCCCAACATGATAATTTATCAAAAAGGAACAATGTTACAATTTCATTTCATGTTTCCTTCACTTATTCTAAAATGAATGAGGTGTGCATGTGCATATTTGGATTTTTCCATCAAACACCTCATATTCAGATTAATAATGTTACATCAGATCATGAAAGACAGTTATAAAAATACTGTTCTTTTAGCATTCAAAACATCCAAGTACATTGAAACAATTTTTTTTTCTCTTCTTGGTGTTTGAACATTACCTCGTATTACTCAGACAGAATTGTTGTTTCTGGGCATATTTTTTAGTGGGTAAAGTGCATGAGCCTGCTCTTTGAGCTCTGTCTTTAGTGTACTTGCTTCAGGTCGGTCTCCTGGCTTCACACACAGCATTGACTTGATGATTTGGCTCTGCAAAACAACAACAATACCTGCTTCAGATTTCCATAATATCAATAAATGCTGACACCATTTATAAAGCTTCAATCTACAGTATTTTCCAGTCTTAGAAATTTGGACAGGCATTGATATAAGGTAAATCTTTTGAAATGGAAAGTATCCCCTTCCCCAAAAACTATCAACTGCCCTGATTGAAATTTTAATTAACATACATACATCAACAGCCACTGTTTTGGCTCTTCATAGTTTGAGCCTCTATAGATGGACATTTGTTCTAACAATGCAAAAGCCCTGTGCCTCAGACTCAGTGCTTCTGTGCTGGGAAACTTTACAAGTGACCACCCCATAAATATTGTTTCACGTTGCATTTAAATTGAAAATTGACGAACCTCTTGGATAAAATGTTGTGAAAACCCTTGGGGAAATTTCTGGCCTCTGGCATCGTCCCAATGCTGTTATTTGATGGTAAAAGAGAGGAAGAACATGTCATTTTTCTCACACAAATTGAAATTTGCAATTTACTGAAGAATATTTAGCAATATAAACACTCAAATAGCATCTGGTATCTAATTAAATGTATTGTATTGTACTTACATTACACAAATTCAAAGCAATGACAAAAATAGCAAGTTATTGACATTTTCATTAAGATTTTGGTTGTGTCTTTGAAAGACTCACAGCTCTCCTTTCATGGCCAGTAGAGAAGGTCCAAAGGAGTTCAAAATATATCAAACCCAAAGCGAATATGTCCACTTTTCGGTCATAAGTGCTCTTATTCCTCTGTAATAAAATAAAAACACAGTATGGACAAAACACACTTAAAAGTTTAAAATTTTTTTTTTTTTTTTTTTTTTTAATTTTATTCAATAAAATTAAAAAATTAGCACAACCCTTTTTAAATGCTGTGAAACCTGTAAAAAAGCAGGTGTCACACATATACTGCAAAGGCAAATATGACATTTCTGATCAAAAGTCTCAACTTCATGCTCGTGCAACTGATGGAAAGCCAGGTATTACATTTCACATGTGCTGGACAAGAGGAATTAAATCAGTTTACCAAAATGTTGCCCTAAAGCACCACATTCTCAACTGGGTAGCTTAATGGTCTCCCTTTATTAACCACTGTTTGATAATATAGAAGAAACTTAAAGTTAATATTGGTTCTGACAATCTAACCTGCTCAGGAGCCATGTATGATGGGGTTCCTTTGCCCACTGTTCTATCCAGCAGCTTTTCAGCATCGTCGTCATTCTCAGCAGTGACCAGACCAAAGTCCCCAATCTTCACTTCTCCATCTCGCCCAAACATGATGTTGGCAGGCTAACCAGAGGAAAGAAACAAAATGTAACATGCAACTGCATTACAGATGTGCATTGATAAATGATAACCTTGTCTGGTTCGCCTCACCTTCAGGTCTCTGTGGATGAGTTTACTGGAGTGAACATACTCAACTCCACTGATTATCTGCAGTACAAGACTTAAACTGTCTTCTCTTCTCTTGGAGTCTTGCAGAGATTTCTTCACATTCTGTGTGTTCTTCTCATCTATCCACACTCTGAGTGTTTTGGAGTCACATAACTCCATCTGAATGTAGAGGAACTTTGTATGTGGATTATCGGTAGACCTAGGAAAGTAGGGAAAGACAAATGTTAGTATAGTATAGTTAATAAGAACTGTAGAGCAAAACTTTAAAAGTGGATGGGACTTACATGGAAGTGCTGTAACTGTCATCTGTACTGTCCCAACAGTATTCTGAATCCTCCATCCAACACGTGTAGTACCTAACAATGTTGTGGTGATGGAGGTCTGATAATGCCCCCACCTCTCGCAGAGCTTTTCTACTCAAAAGAAGTGAGAAAATGACTCAGTTAGTAAAAAATATATTTTACCTCATTTGGCACTGCAGTTGTAACTTTGATCAAATGCATTTATTTATTGCAATCAAAAAAAAGAGAACATAAACTAAAAGCCACCAGAGGCCTAACAAAACGGTAAGGAATGGATTCAACTGTGGTTGTATCTACTCCAGTGTAAAATGCAACTAGTAGCATGTCCGGTTTATTAGCTTAGCACATACCTAGTGTTACTTCCAAGCCCAGGGAGCACATCATAAACTAACATTAGCTTAGGGGTTTACAGGTTAAAACAGCATTCATGCTATCAGAGCTTACATTAACTGTCCTGCTCTTAACTGGATTTGGGGAACTACAATCCCATCCAAGTTTACATGAAAGATGGCGTTAGCGAACACATCAATTAGCCTCATCCTCAAAGTCTTACTGTTGAAAAATTAAAACCAACACACACTGTTTGATTAAATTAGATAAAATTAGAATTTAGATCTCCAAGTCAGCTGGAAAAAATAAAAACTCAGGTAGGGACTTTTCAACCAATTTACTGATAGTCACTTAGCTCCCTTATTAACTACAGCTGCTGGAAAAGTTGATGGTGGCTGGCTAGACACAAGAAACATGTCTGAACATGTCTGAAATCAAGGACCCTTGGTTTCAAAATGAGAATATTTGTAATGGTAAATATGCCACCACTATCAATGTAAACTGTACTGGAAGGTCTGACCAGTATAGAAGAAGACTCTTGTGACATACTGCATTTGTGACTGTTTATATTCATATGAAACATTATACTTAACTTACTCTTTACAGCGAACAATCTTTATGGCATAAGACTTGTGCAGCAGTTTGTCTTTTGCTTTGAAAACACAACCAAAGGCTCCACTGCCAAGGGGCTCTATGGAGTCAAAGTCTGATGTAAACCTGTTGAGAAAAACACAGTAACTGTTGAGACAAAAATATCACAAGTATTAAAAGCATTCTAACATCATAGTTAAATGTCTTAAGTTTACACACCTTGAGAGGCTTGATGGGGTTCCTTTACTCTTTTCTTTGAAATCACAGCTCTTGAATAAAACAAAGTCATAGTATAGAGATTGGAATGTTTAATAAAAATCTAATGAACAAATTAAATGATTAAACAAGTTCACAGTACCTCTGTTCTGTTCACATTTTGGAAATCTGTTGAAGTTGTTGTTTGCTTTCGCCAAACTCTGACAATAAAACTAACAAACTCTGAATAATAAAATCATCAGCCATAACCAGGTTCTCCAGTCGTAATGCAGATGTTTCCTTGGGCAAGATACTGAACCCCAAAGGCTGTACCTTTAGTGTGTCAATGTGCATGTGAATGATTAACTCCTCCTGATGAGCAGATTGGCACCTTCCATGGCAGCCTGCCATCAGCATGAGTGTGTGTGTGAAGGGGTGAATGTAGCTTGTAGTGTAAAAGTGCTTTGATGAAGTAAAAGTCTCAGGGAAAATGTGCCATGAGCATCTTAATAATCTGCTATATGGAATATTGAAAACTATATTTTACTAAATAAAAACAACGGAAAATAGTGAATACCTTACTATCCTGGTCTGACTGTTCTTGAAGAGCAGACCAGGCCAGCTCAGCTGCCTTTTTTCTGGCCTCCTTTTTATTCTTCCCCTCACCTACAGGGTACTCCTTGCCATTGATCATCAATTTGTAGGCAAATCTGTGTAGGCAAGGAGGAAATATTTTAAATCATTAGTGTTAAGATTGCTCTCTCACATCTGTCATTTTTGTCTATGTAGGTCACAGAGGTTCAGTCATACTCACGGATGGCCATAAAGTTGGCCAGATTCTTCAAGGAATTTAAAGGAACAGCCGTTTGTGTTACAGTACTCATTCACTGCTCCGATGAAATTTGTCTCTACAAAGCTTTTGACCTCAGTCTTCACACTCAGGTTCTTGGTCTTATCACTTTAACACCAAAGACAAAACAGACAAACTAATAGACAACTAATTAAAATCCTTAACAACCACACAGAAAATAACTAAATGTTAGTTCATGCAGTGTTTCACATGAAGAATCAAAATGACACAATGCCTTTCCAATAAGTTTGTGCTCACCAGATCTCAGACACATTTTGATTCAGATCCTCCTTTTGCTTGATTGGTGTGCTGCTGCTTTTCTCATCTCCAGTCTTGAAAACAAAACAGTATGATTTTATAATAGTAAAGGGATTGCAGTGTGACCTGGGGGACATTTGAAAAAACCCACTTGCACAGTTGTGACAATAGTATTACAACCAAGGTGAAGCATTTCAATTCCATCCAAGAATTTATGCTAATTAGTTGGCCTTTAATTAGAGACAAACTCACCTCAGTAGTTTTACTACCACATATCTCATGATATACAAGCTTGGCTGCCTCCTCCTTAGCTTCCCTCTTTGTTTTCCCACAGGCAAATGGGTACTCCTTATCGCCGACCACAAACCTACAATATCTAACACCACAAAAACTTTCATTTAATGTATTTTCAAATTGTGACAAAACAACTACACATAAATACCGATGCATTGTTAAGACTTACTGCATGGCATTATTAGGTCCCAATTTTATTGACTCCACCAGCTCCACGCTTTCCTGATGGACATACTCATTGAGCCAACATGTATAGTTGATGTTAGCGATACTTGGCTGATGATCTGCTGCAGCAGTTTCTGTCTGTCAAGATATCAACATGCATCATCATACGATACACATCAAAAAGACATACAGTGGATATAAAAAGTCTACACACCCTTGTTAAAACGCCAGGTTTTGTGATGTAAAAAATAAGACAAAGATGACTAATTTCAGAACTTTTTCCATCTTTAATGTGACCTATAGCCTGTACAATTCAACTGAAAACACACTTTTAGGTTGGGAATTAAAAATATAAAAAATAAAATGATGTGGTTGCATAAGTGTGCACACCCTCTTATAATGTGGGATGTAGGTCTGTTCAGAATTAATTGATGAAAAGACAAGTAAACTGGTCAGGGAGGCTGCCAAGAGGCCGTAACACTGAAGGAGCTGCAGAAATTTCTACATGTGACAGCAATCTCCTGTATTCTTCATATGTCTGAACTATGGGGTAGGGTCACAAGAAAGTTGAAGATGAGGAGGAATTTCACCTTTTAGCACAATGACCCAAAGCCTACATCCAAATCAACAAAAGAATGGCTTCAACAGAATTTTAAAAAAAGTTTTAGAATGGCCCAGTCAATATTGCCAAGTCAAGATGTGACATGCTGATAGACCCTACCCAAAAAGACTGAATGTTGTAATACAATCAAAATGCAATTCAACAAGGCATTAGTTTAAGGATGTGCATATTTATGCAACCAAGTTTTTTATTTTTTCCCCCTAAAAGATTTCAGTTTGTTTTTCAACTGAATTGTACAGGTTATAGGTCACATTAAAGGTGTCTCATTTTTTACATCACAAAAAGCTGGCATTTTAATAGGGGGGTGTAGACTTTTTAATATCCACTGTACAGTATAACATGAATTAGGAATGTACATATTCATATAAAAATGTATGCAGGCAGTAAATCAAGAAAGTGGTAAAACATTCTTACAGGGTCAACCACTTCCTCCAACAAGCCTTTTAGGGCATTTTTTGCTGCATCTTGTTTGGCTTCTTTCTTGTTCTTCCCCACACCATCAGGATATGCCTTACCATTCACGACTGCTCTCACGTTAAATCTAAGAAGAAAATATGAACGAACAAGACAATACTGCAACTGTAACATGAAACAAGTTTATGAGTTGAAGGAGAGTACATATGAACATCATGTAGGTACAACACTATTAAAAACAGCATCAATCAAAGATTGAACTCACATCAAAACATTCACATGATCAACAGGCATTTCTACCTTTTTTCATTGATGGAACAAATGAATGCCATATTCCTCAGCATTGTCCTACTGTTTTTTCCCCCCACACTATAAATACTTTTATTTATGAACTAAATCTAAACTGCAGTAGGCCTGTATAGACTATGGAACATATTAGGCTATTTCTTGCAGCTAAATAATTACTAACTTAAATGAAATAATTTGTATTTTAAAATGTTTAAAACTCTCTCTGTGATGTGATAGGCCAGCTATCAGCACTGAGTTTACAGGTTATGGTCAGAAATCTAGCTCAAACCAGTTACATACTTTTTACGAGCTGATCAAAAGTCAAACCAGCTTGAGTAAGGGAACTCAGCAGGTAAGTCACCAGCTAATGACCAGCTAAATTTAAAGTTGTCTCTAGCTGGATTTTTTGCAGGGAGAGGCAGCAGGTGTATATAGTCCAGAGGGGGATAAATCCCACCACCCCCCCAGCAAATATAACTCAATATAATTATTTCAGGCTATATTCATTTAATTTAATATTATAGGAAATGAATGAGTAAGTAAACATTCCTGGAGACAATGAATGACCTGAAGAAACATGCAGTAAACAGCTATTGTCTCATTTTCTACAAATAAAAACTGTTTGCAATTTGGTATACACACACATGGGAGCTTTAAGGTTCAATACGTGTGTGACAATGTGTTTGTGTGCATCTAAAATGGGAAGTCTGAACAGGCATCCATAGAAATACCCCATCCTCCCATTAATTCAGAACATGTGCTGTTAATACTCCCACTTAAGTGTGTTTAACTCCTATAATAATCACACATAACTTAGCAGGTGTTAAGTCTCACCACAAACTGTATTCAACTCACGTTTTAATGTGATCAAGGCCAACAGATCCGACGTCCTCGAAACTCACCACCAAACTCTTCCTATGTGCATACTCGTTTAGTTTAACAACGTAGTTTTCCATTTCCATCATAATCTACACAGCGACCTCACATCAACATGAAAAAAACATCTACACAGTACAAATCTCAATATAGTGCATATTTTCTGTTTCTATCTAAGCTCTCACTACATGTTACGTTCCAACATGGTGGTGCCTTCAAATCATGTCAGATATATGAAAACTGCCTCACCTGATAAGCGGAAGATAAAGATGTGACCATGTGACTCATGGATAACCACGTTGGCAACTAGGGCCACTCAGGGCCGTTTCAAGGAATTTGGGGGCCCCAAGCAAAATGGACTTGGAAAGGACCCAAAGAAGTTAAACTATCCAATATTTCACAAAAAATGCAAAGATTAAAGAAATGCTTTGAAAATGTAATCCACATATATATTGCTTACCATTCTTTGTTTGTATTTAATTTATCAGTCACTGCTGATGTTTTGCAAATCAAGTACTTTTTTTAGAATACTATTGGTTAATTTAATTACTTCTGTGCTCAAATGTAAGACTTTTACAAAAAGTAAGTTTTGTTTTTTTTTTTTTTTTTACATTTTGGAATTCATATCTTAGTAAAGGATCTCATTCTTCCACCACTGACCACTAGTTACCTCCATCACCAATTAAATACGTGACCCGATCTCTAAATACTGTGGGGGAGAGTCACAGTTTTAGGTAAGTTACATATTATGTGACCCTATCTAAAGTTGTTACCATTTGTGTAACTTTTGTCAAAATCTTATTGAGTCAATAATATATTAGTCTCTTCCAATCTTATAATTTTAAGACCTAGAAAGTCACAACTGAACTACAGTACAAACACACGAAGGCAAAATGGCTGTATCATATTTATATTACATTATTTACATTTGTTAGGTAAATCAAACCCAATTGCATTTAATGTAACATAAGGTAAAAACAAAAGATAATGTAGAATTCTAAAAACATTGAAAACACAGGTACACAATTACTCTTGAAAAATGCCCCAGACATCACTGTACATCTATTCAAAATATAAACAATACAACACATCCTAACTTTTCCACATCATTTCCAAATGAAAAGAAAAATGTAAGAACCAGAACATCCTCTAGCAAACAGCATAAACAGCAACGTCCTTCCAGAGCTGGAGATCATATTCAAATCTGATCAATGTACGTGATGATGATGTTGATGATGTTGATGTTTCACGTTGTAATATGCTGTCTGCACTCATTTAATATGTATAATGTTTCCATGGTCAAACACTTGTTACTGCCCTTTCCCTTTGAAGTACTTTTTTTTTTTTTGTTAATCAAGCTCATTCATGATCTGCTGCTGTGTCTCCAGGACAGTTAGAGCACAAGTCCTCTTCATCTGTCAAAAAAGAAAAAAGAAAACTGCATGTCAGCAAAGGCAATGAAACACAAGTAAGTAGCCATGTTGTTGTCCTTCTTACCATTATAGGTGGTCCCACACCATATGCAGTAAAAATGGACCCCACGTAAATAGGATGTCAAAATTTGCAGTTTGTCAAAGGACTGTAAGAGAAAGTACAAGTACATTGTGAGATCACTCTGGATTTTACACTTTAAGACCCTATGAGATGCATTTATTGCACCATATGCAAATATCATAACTACCACCATACAACAAAAGTGATATGTCTCATATAATAAGATGATATATTATATCTCTGAAAAACAAGCTCAACTTGATACTGACAGTTAATTCCACAATCTCCTCTTCCTCCTCTTCTTCTTCTTCCTCCTCCTCCTCCTTAGGCTCATCTTCCTCATCATCAGCCTCTTCTTTAGGCCAGTACCAGTCTTCCCTGGGGACTGCGATACCCTGAAATAAAAAGACATCTCAGCCAAAGGATTCACACTCTACACTGATGAGTAGTGAATGATCAAAATATGCTTTGTGATTTCTAATGAGCTTATGCTGTAGCCATAATTTCTCCAACCTTCTGACTGTCAAGCTGCTCACAGGATCGCTGACTCCTCCTAAGATCTCCTTCAATCTTACGCTCCTCTCTCTCTGTCCTTACTCTTGATCTGGAATGGAAAAAAAACATGAAAGTGAACAGACCATGAAACATTTGCATAATAATAATAATGATAATAATAATAATAATAATAATAATAATGAGTAGAAGAAGAAGAAAAGGCCTTTTTGAATTGGACGAGTTCTAGGCATTTAAAAAAAAATGTTTAGGGTTTATAGTATGGGACAATGCTCACACTTCACCTAAAATCTTCCAGAGATTTAGTCTCGTTCTGTTGTTTGGCTCGTACTTTCTGTCGATAATGTTCAAGCTCCTCCTCTGCTTTTCTCTTTTTCACCTCCTCCATTCCAATGCCTCCTCTGTCTGAATTACATAACAGAAAGAAAAGGTAAGCAACCAGCTGAATTCAAATGGTTGTTTCCAAATAGACTTTAAATTTGCTTACCGGTTTTGATATTTAATGGAATTGGATCAACTCTTCCTGCTCCTGCAGAAGTGATAAGAGATGATCATGAATACATGCTGTAAATACAACAACAGGTAAAAAAATCAATAAATGGAAGAGTAAAAGAAGAAAACTTGCCCTGTTTTCCGAGGCCTTGGCCAGCTTTGTAGCCCATTTTCTGCAGAAGTGCAAAGCCCTTGTTCTCATTGCTGATAGAGCTGTGTAAAGCTGCTTCTCGGCTCTCCTTCTCTTGCTCTTTGAAGGTCTTTTGACGATTCTTGATGTTGTTCTCCTTCTGTTGTGCCTCCTTCTTCATTGTTTCTTTTACTCGCCTCAACATGCTGACACCTGGTTTCACATCTTGCCTTGCGAGCAGAACAGCATAGAAAAAGTTGTTTTGGTATAAGAAAAACAATAATTAATGTGAATGAGATACGTGTTGATGCCACTACTACTTCATTTGTTATCAAAGACATGATAAATATGCTAGATTTAAACAAATGACTCATTTTTAACTATAGTCACGGAGTAGGGTAATGTTATACATTACAAAAGCATACAAAGCAGCATCAAGGCATTCTTTTGAATTGGTCTAAATTAGCTTTAACTTTATACAACACGCAAATGCACCAAAATGGTTCCCAACTCCGAGCTTGTAATACAAACACTAGCCACAAATAATGCTTACATTTTACTGAGAAATGCATCAGACATATAGTCCTCCTCCTCGTCAGACATTGTGACCGCGCAAAAGGGCAAAAATATATTAAAAAAGAGTTACACTGCTTTAAACCTATTGCTATTGCTCGCTTGCACCCGCTTTGCTAATGTTTGGTTCGTTCATTGATTCGTTCCGAGTAGCTACAACGAAAATAACATTTGTACAGTTCCGGAACTTTTGATAAATAAGTCAGAGGAAGGTGTTTATTTTTGCATACGTAGATACAACTGGGTAAAATTATACACACAATGTGGCACTTTTTTGTTGATTACTTTAAAGCTGTATTTTCTGCACGTTATTTCCTGTAGTTTTACATCGGACTCTCTTTAATGCGACACCGTCGACCCTCGTCGTCATTCATCCTCGGTTGTCGAAACACAGGTAGGATGAACAATTTGGTGACAAACAGCACTTGTATCAGGAATATGTTATCGCGGAGGTGTCCGTCAACAGCTGAAATTTAAATAAAGGCGACGATAGATAGCTAACGAGTTTCAGTTTGGGTGTGTACTCGGAGTTTGGCTTGTTCCACGTAGCTAGCTTACGTTGCTAAGTTAACCAGCTATCCTGTCAACAGCTGGATGCAGCTGTCAACACAAAACAGCAAAGTGTTATCGCTACACAGCTTTAAGATTTTACTTTGACCAGGTTTATATGATAAGTAAGCACGGATTTAAAAGGCGTTATAGCACTGACAGCTGATTGAACTTTGAATTACTGCTCATAAACCTAATGAAGTCATTGTAACACTTGGTAAAATGTTCACTCATTTTTGGTTCTAATATTATGAATGGATGAAAGGGCAGAAATATGAGAGGGAACATTTTCTGACAAAGTAACCCTTTTATTATTACACTTGCTGGGAGGCTTTAAACCTGCTTCCTGTGTAGCCTTGCTTCCATTGAGATTATTAGATTATATAGTATTTACTTATTTTTCACTTATTTTATTGTATTCATGCTGTAAAATTGTATTTATTATTATCATTATCATCATAATTATTTTTCCAAATATCAATTTTAGTTGCCTGTTTTGTTTTTATTTTTTTTAATCTAGTTTGTAATCAATTTCACTTCATTTTATGATGATAATAATAATAATAAGAGTTGTTATTCCTCTTATTATTATTATTATTATTATTATTATTATTATTGTAGTTTTAAAATCTATTTTATTTGACCACATTTTCTAGTTGCTTTCCTAAATTTTCTAAATATAACAAATAAATACATACACTGAATTGTTATTTGATAAAATAATGGTATCCAATACCATATTGGCCCATTTTCACCAATACCCAATTCAGATATTGAGTCATTATCAGACTGATAATCAATACCATTATCGGTATCAGAGATTCTCTAGTTTGCTATCTTTATTTATTCTCTCTTATTTTTGGCCTGTTACTTTGTATTGCACTAGCCTGAATGAAATGTGCTTTACAAATAAAGTTTGATTGATTGATTGCAGAGGCGAGGGCACAACTGTGACACAAACGTCCTCGCCATGGAGCTGGCTCACAGTCTGCTGCTCAATGAAGATGCTTTGGCCCAGATCACTGAAGCAAAGAGGCCTGTCTTTATCTTTGAATGGCTCCGCTTCTTGGATAAAGTGCTGGTGGCAGCAAATAAGGTGATCGTTTGCATTTTGACATTGCTTACACTGTCATTTTCAAGTAAATGCGGCACAGTTTGTGACTTTACTTTGTGCTTGAATGGCAGGTGGATGTGAAGGAGAAACAAAAGAAGCTGGTGGAACAGCTGACGGGACTGATTAGCAGCGCTCCTGGTCCACCAACAAGAAAACTGCTGGCCAAAAACCTTGCTACCCTCTACAGCATTGGCGACACCTTCACTGTTTTCAACACATTGGATAAATGCAACGAAATCATCAAAAGCAAAGATGACACCCCTGCGTACCTGCCAACTAAACTGTAAGACCCGATTTAATCACAGCAGTGTGTATTTTCATTAGGTATCATTAATGAATTAGAGATTATATACATTACCAGTCAAAAGTTTGGATACATCTTCCCACTTACTGAAATGAGAAAGTGTCCAAAATTTTGACTAGGACTGTATATATTTGCATTAAGATAGAAGCTGTTCAGCACTGCCTCCACATTTAAAGGTATTAACAGTTAAGCCAAAAGTTAATCTGCAGAATGATGTTTCATGTTTTACATTAGGGGATTAATTGTACATGAGCAGATATTATGCTATAATTCTTGCTGGTATTAATGGTCTCTAACTGTGGTTGTATACCATCTGGCATGCCCACTTGTCTTTATGCAGAGTGAGGTGTGGGGTATACACAGGGGTCTGGACTCTGGACCCCCCTGTTAATCACTGAGCCATTGTGTCACTCCTGCAGTGTTTTAGTATACATAATAATATGTTTAAAGCTTTGAGCTTAAATCTGTCTAAAGGCTCATCTGATGATTATATTGTAAGCATGGATCTATCGTGTATACTTTCCTTTTAACACACACACTCACTTATTTTTACAGTGCTGCAGTGGCATGTGTCGGAGCCTTTTATGAGAAGATGGGCAGGATGCTTGGAAGCTCCTTTCCAGACACCATTAATAATCTTTTGAAGGCATTAAAGAGTGCAGAGGTATGGCATGTAAAGTACGACACTAGATAATGACACAGATAGAAACTATAGTACAACTAGAGAGATGTATTATTCAGAATTGGTTGTGACATTTATTTCAGTTCCCCTATTCCAACTTTAATCCATCTGTCTCGCTGCTTGTGTAGTCCCAAGGTAGAGGAGAAATCCTCCTCAGCCTGCAGAAGGTGCTCAGTGGACTGGGTGGAGCCGCAGCTTCATGTCACAGAGACATCTACAAGAATGCCCGCTCTTTACTCACAGACAGGTCCATGGCTGTGCGCTGCGCAGTAGCAAAGGTACGTCCAGACACTGAAGCATGTGAATGAAATCAACAAGCACAAACCAGAAAAATACAGGACAAAAGTCACAATCAGAAAACCGAAGAAAAAAAATCATAAAATTCCAGTCTAGTCTACACTAATAAGGCTTCAGTTCAACATTAGAAGTCAAATAAAGAAACAACCCACTAACACATCTTTTTGCTGTGTCATGTTTGTGTTGACCAAACTCTGATCTGATGTGTTAACTTGTACAAATCGCCTCCCTATTGTGAAAGATGATTTCCTGTGTAAAACTCAAAAGAGCAATCAGCTGAACTGCATGTGGTACAAGTTGTGTGGCCTTTATATTTTGCTGATGATAGCTCTAAACTGAGCATCCATAGAGAAAATGGCTTCCTAACATAGGAAAACAAAACACAAGATATGTTTCCTGTTTGTGCTTAATGTAAATGTTACTAAAATGACACCATCTTGGTTCCTCTTGCCTGATCAGTGCCTGTTAGAGCTGCAGAATGAGGCGGTATTCATGTGGACCACAGAACTGGAGAACATGGCCACATTGTGTTTCAAGGCCCTGGAGGGATCAAACTATGGCGTTCGGGTAGCGGTGGCCAAACTGCTGGGAACAGTCATGGCTACTGCTCTGATGCCCAAACAAGCAGCAGGTAAGTTAATGAGTTAATTTGTATGGTTTATGGTTTGGATTTTAGTTCACCACTTTTATTCTCAGTGGTTTGAAATCTTTTTTTTTCCCCCTCAGTGATGCGTCAGAATGTGAAGCGGGCCACTCTGGAGGAGGTGCTGGAGCTCATGGCCACGGGCTTTCTGCGTGGTGGATCCGGCTTCCTGAAGAGCGGAGGGGAAATGTTGAAGGGGGGCGGCTCTGTCAGCAGGGAGGTGCGGGTGGGAGTCACACAGGTGAGCTGAACCCTCACACGTTAACATGAATTGGAGCCATGTTGTCTTATTAGCCAACTCTACATGTAATCCCTCTCCGTCTTCCTCAGGCCTATGTTGTGTTTGTGACTACGCTTGGCGGTCAGTGGCTGGAGCGCAACTTCGCCACGTTCCTGTCCCACGTTTTGGACTTAGTGTCTCACCCGCGGGCCACGCAGACTCACGTTGAGGCTGTGTACTCACGGCGCTGCGTCTCCTTCATGCTCCGCGCCACCCTGGGGGGCTTACTTGGCGAGAAAGCGCAAATCGCAGCCGGCAAAGAAATCTGCCAAGCCATCAGCAAGCAAATGAGGGCTGTGGGTAAGGAGGATGGGGGGGAAATATCACGGTTCAGAGCATTACAGAGTAAGTACTCATCCATTATTATCACTTTTTGTTTTTTTTTTACTTCACTACTCATTCAGTTTCTAAAAGTTCTGCATGGTTTGAGCATGTGCTGGATACAGAAATGGTTTTTCTTTTCTGTCTCGTGTTGTGTGCGGAGATGGCTTTCCCTAATTCTGCTTTCCCTCTTTCTCTCTGCCTTTGCTTCCTTTTGATTACTTTCCTCTCCCTTTAAATCTTTTTTTTTTTTTTTTTAACACAAGCAGCATCATAATATCAGTAACATTATCTATCGCCAACTCAGCATTAAATTTACTCATGCTTGCATTATTGCATACCCTCCATCACTGTTTGCCTGTGAATTCACATTCTGTTATTGCATTACAATCCCCGAGGAGCAGATAACATTACTCTTCTTCCTGACTGCTGACACCCGGCTTACACAAGCAGAAACGCGGCATGTGCCACTAAATTCACAGACTAGGAACAAGCCATTTCCCCCCACAGCACACAGCAACAAGACACAATATTTGCACGTTTGTACCATTGTTTAGTTTTATTGATTTCAGTTCCCTCCACGCGTTCATTTTTGTTTTCCGCTTCACGACAAACACATCGATCATTTTTTATAATCACCTTTTATCTCATTAAAAAAAAAGGATGATTCTTACTCTGATTTGCTTTGCAACCTTCAGACTTCTATGTCGAACTTTACATTGTTCTTATTGATGTTATAATAGACTTTGAAAAAGATGTTGATTGTTGATGTCTCTCAAGACTCTGCGCTCCTGGGCTCATCACTGTACTCGCTGCTTGTTGTGAGACTTCTTGAAATGAGACTTTGTGAAATATAGACACCAAAAAGTAAAGGTTCCTGGAACCACGTTTATCCTACAGTCCGTTCCCTGTATCTGCATTGAAAAACATAATTGCCACAGTTCAAGAAGCAGCTTTAAATCTATTCTATCTGTTATTGATATTTTCCATAAGTGTGACCTGTCTCTGCTTTCTTGTAACAGTTGCCTATTCAGAGCTCTGAGGATATAAGCTGTTATTCTCAGGCATTCAGATATAATGTTACTGTTTGTCTTGTTTTGTCATGTTTCTCCTTAAATACAACAATGACACTGTGCCTGTTTTTTTTTTGGTTTGAATGAAATCCTCAGAGCTCTGAGTTTGGCATGTAGCAGTGTGCTCTTCAGTATTTTGAAGGATTTTGGTGCTGTAGTTGCAAAACTGAGCCAATTTTATAATGTGTAACAGCAGAACATGGACTAATGTGACCAGCCAGTTAGGTTACTGCAACCTGTTGTTTTTGTAATTGTGACTGTGGACCATAATTAACCACAAAGTGCCTAGTCATTTTTTTAAAGAAAATCTTCAATCCAAGTTACAATTCAGTGCAGGACATCTTATCCATCAATGCTGCGCACATTAATATTAGTAGGATGTTATATTTTTACTGTGTGAAGTTTAGTAATAAATTATTGTGCTGCCAGACGTTATTACTCTGCTCAACTCGTACGTTTTTAGAGTTAAATCCTTCTTTTCCGTTCCTGTTTTTCTGCCATGTGTTTTTCCAGAGGCAGTCGTGAATGACATCAGCGGAGAGAACAAGGCGGGGGCAGCCGATGTCTCTGCCAGTCAGCATGTTATGGTCTGTGCCCTAAAAGAGCTGGGCAGTCTAGTCCAGAGCTTGAGTGCCACAGCTTCACCCCTCATCCAGGAGCCTTCAATAGGTGAGACACACACACGGCATATATATATATATATATATATATTGAAAAACATATGTGTGTGTTTTAGTCCACGTAATTTACAATAAACACAAGTGGTATTTTCGTTCTGAACATAACAGTGCCACTAACCAACTGAGCACTTCTACAGAATACCTCACAGCTACTTGTTACAGCTACTTCTTCTATTGAGTGTAAAAAAATAATAATAATAATACTAATAATAATATTAACTTCATTTGTATAGCACATTTCATACAGAAGTGCTTCACATCAAATTGACATTAGAATGTGTAGATCTACATCAGATGGAAAATTAAACCCACTCGATAATATTAAGGAACACAAGATAAAATAAAGTGAAAATACAATACATAGAATTCGTACTTCTGTTGTCTTGATTTGCGCCATTTGTATACAATCTATAATCCTACACCTTGGTCTCTGAATCCATGAGCATAACAGAACCTCCCTTCTCTCAACAGACACAGACTCACCAGTTTACCCCTATGCATCCTCTCACAAGTTTAACCTAACTGTGGGTCTTATCTGTGTCAGGCACGACCAGAAGCTGCCACAGAAAAAAAACATACTAAGTGCACTGTGGGGTTAAAAAACACACACATACAGTACAAACCACTGACCTCATGACCCATGAAACATAAAATGGAGATAAAACCCACTTGATCATATTAATAACATGAGGTGACTTAAAGTGAAAATAAAACACATAGAACATGTACTTCAGTGTACATGAACAAGCTCTTCTACTTTCAGAGGTTTAGTTTTAGAAGCTGGTTTAGTAGCTTAGTTTGATCACTGGACATGGACTTGGTGCATCAAATCTATGGGAATATACAGTCAGAGGAAATTAAGTTAGACTGAATTCTTTCACAAATTAAACTGTATTCCTTGTCCTCTTTCCCAGGACTCCTTGAAACAGTGACCTCAGTGCTGCTGCACCCAAGCATGGCGGCTCGTTTGGCCGCTGCATGGTGCCTGCGCTGTGTTGCTGTAGCGCTGCCATATCAGCTGACCCCACTGCTGGACCGCTGTGCAGAGAGAATCAACAACTTGAAGAGCTCACCGGAGGCTGTGAGCGGCTACAGCTTTGCGATGGCTGCACTACTAGGAGGCGTGCACCAGTGTCCGCTGGGTATTCCCCACTCCAAGGGCAAGGTGTGTGACGACACACAGATCAATCAATTATCTAGTCTTTCTGGTTCCTTCTGCCCCAGCCTAATTGATCCACCTATTTAGATGTAAAGATTGACATTTCAGTGTTCCTTCTCTGTAGTTGGTGGTGAGTATAGCTGAAGACCTCCTGCGGACAGCTGCTCAAAACAGTCGACTCTCGCTGCAGCGCACCCAGGCTGGATGGCTGCTGCTGGGGGCCCTCATGACTCTCGGTGAGACTATCAGATGCTGCTTATCTCTCGGGCGTGATTTGTCAGCAATCCCCTCTCCCTTTCACTGACAGTGTTGCCACCGTGTTGTGTTTGTGTGCACGTCCAGGTCCCTCTCTCGTGCGCTACCACCTTCCCAAGATGCTACTGCTGTGGAGGAACGTGTTTCCTCGCTCACAGAAAGAGCTGGAGGCAGAAAAGGCCAGAGGAGACGCCTTCACCTGGCAGGTCACCCTGGAGGGCCGAGCCGGAGCACTGTGTGGTAAAGAAACACACTCCTGTTACCCATACATGGTCTGTAATATCAACACTGTCAGTTTTGATCATAGTCCTGCTCCTTCCTTCTACAGCCATGCGTAGTTTTGTGGCCCACTGTCCTGACCTGCTGACAGAGGATGTAATCCGCAGGCTGATGACTCCCATTGAATGTGCCATGACTATGATGTCTCAGTGAGTATGATGTTTTAAGTGAGACAGTGTGTTTATTAGAGATATATAGTGAAGATTGGGATGTTTTTTGTCATTGTTGTGGGACTCCTCTGATTATCTGTCTAGTGATTGTGATGTTTTTTGTCATCAGTGTCCCTGCCATCATTAAAGTCCATGGTGCTCATCTGAAAGCAAGTGCAGCGATGGTGAGACTGAGGTTGTACGACATCCTGGCTCTATTGCCTCCCAAGACATATGAAGGTAAGACAGGCATTTCTTTATTAAGACGCAGGCAACAACGAGGGAAGGTGTTTTAAAACCTGTAATCTGCTTGTGTAGGCAGCTTCAACGCTCTCCTCAGGGAGCTGGTGGCAGAATTCACTTTGACTGACAACTCAGCCAACACCACCACCTCCTTGCTGCGCTCTCTATGTCATTATGACGACAGTGTGCTCATGGGCTCCTGGCTACAGGAGACTGACCACAAGTCCATAGAGGATCAGGTAAAATCAGCTGTGATATGGATAATCTAAAATACAATAATGCTGTGTAATAACTATAGATTTAATTGGTTAACAGCAACATTCTGCACTATATGATGTTTTCCCTGTACTATTGGTGTTAAAACTACTGTATGATTGTAAACAGTTACAGCCCAACAGTGCGTCTGGCAGCGGGGCTCTGGAGCATGATCCCTCTTCCATATACCTGCGTGTCCCTGTAGGCGAGGCTATCCCAGGGCCTCTACCTTTGGGTGTCTCAGTCATCGATGCTTCAGTGGCTCTGTTCGGTGTCGTCTTTCCCCATGTCTCCTTCAAACACAGGTGAGCAGTTAAGTGGTTGCCTTGGAAATTCTGAAGATATAATAAGGAATACTTGTTGTTGGTTTTTATGTGTACTTGTGTCCACTGTTCTTCTGTAAAACTGTTGGTTAACAGCATTCAACCTTATGCTGTATGTGATTCAGGCTGCAGATGTTAGACCACTTTGCAGAGTGTATAAAGCAGGCTAAAGGGGTTCGACAGCAGGCAGTCCAACTGAACATCTTCACTGCAGTGCTCAGTGCCCTCAAGGTGAGAAAACTTCCTTCCTACCTTCATAAGATAGGAATCTCACATTTCATTATTCATGTAATATGCTGTAAAAAAGGAATGTATCTAATCCTTCCTGTCTGACTGTAGGGCTTGGCTGAAAACAAGAGTACTCTGGGCCCTGAGGAGGTGCGGAAGTCGGCTCTGGCCCTGGTGATGGGAGCACTGGACAATCCCAATCCCATTTTGCGCTGTGCTGCTGGAGAAGCCCTCGGCAGGATGGCTCAGGTGGTGGGAGAGGCTACTTTCATTGCCAGAATGGCACAGACCAGCTTCGATAAGTAAGCTTTCTACATCTGTTTAAACTTTGCTGTGTTTGTGTGTTTCATTCCTCAGCGTCTATCTGTCCATCCCATTGTCTGAAATGCAATATCTCAGAAACGACATGAGGGAATTTCTTCAAATTTGGCACAAATATCTATTTTGGATTCAACTGATAAGAATTTGGTGGTCAAAGGTTAAGGATGTTTTTGGCCATAACTGAAGAATTCATGTACTTATTATGACAAAGTTTCACACAAATATCAAATTGAACAAAATAATGAAGTGATGAGATTTTATAAAGGTCAAAGGTCAGACTTCTCTATGATCTATCATAATGATCTGAAAAAACACTTAACTCCATAACTCAGGAATAGAAGGGCAGATTGTGACCATATTTAACATTGGTCAGATACTGAATTGGTGACACTTTGTAGCTTCTCTGCAGTGACATCCATATTCGATGCATCGTCATGGCTAGAACTTTGTGCTTTATCAGAATCAGCTTTATTGGCCAAGCATGTGAACACATACAAGGAAAATACATTTAATACCTTTTAGTCTTCACTACAAATATCATGAGACTGGACAGACATGGATGTAAACTGCAACTTCACTGGTTGGCAGACGCATTCAAGCGTAAGATGGTATTCTGTTCAATTCTGATATTTCTCCTGATTGAGGAAGACTTAGTCAACACATAAGCAGTATAATCACTTTTTACATTTTATAAGTCAAAGATATTTTCAGGTGTTCATAAGATAATAATATCAGTATTTGATTATCTTAAATCAATCTTCAACTGAATCCATCTTGCCTCCCCATTCTTGACTTTAATCAAGTCACCCATAACTTTCCTCCTCCTCCATTTCCAGGCTGAAGTCGGCCCGTGATGTAGTGTCAAGAACAGGCCACTCACTGGCTCTTGGCTGTCTGCATCGATATGTTGGAGGAATTGGCTCAGGCCAGCACTTAAAGACCAGTGTCAGCATCCTATTGGCTCTGGCCCAGGATGGATCCTCTCACGAGGTCCAGGTATGATGAATTACTCGGGAGGAATGGAGTTCCAAGAGGGTTGAGAGTGGTTGTCATTTCTCCTTCCATGACCCAGAGATCAGAAAATAATCACACAATATTCTATCTATCCAATTTTTTTCAGACGTGGGCTCTGCACTCCTTGGCTCTGATCGTGGACTCCAGTGGTCCCATGTACAGAGGCTATGTGGAGCCCACCCTGTCCTTGGTGCTGACACTGCTCCTCACGGTGCCCCCATCTCACACAGAGGTGCACCAGTGTTTGGGCCGCTGCCTTGGAGCCCTCATCACTACTGTCGGACCAGAATTACAGGGTAACTGGCAGAAACAACTTCAAAAACCACCTTGTGTCGAATTTGACTTTTAACTGTAATATACCCGCCTCATGCCAGCAGGTGGCAGTGTCATTGATTTGAATCCACTACAGGCCTCTAACACAGACCTGGAGACAGACAGTTATTGTACAAAAATACAATATCTTGTTGTCTTGTTCCCTAATCTATGATTATGGATTTGCTAGGAAACGGTGCCACTATCTCCACTATCCGCTCGTCCTGCCTGGTTGGTTGTGCCATAATGCAGGACCACTCTGACTCCCTCGTTCAGGCAGCTGCCATCTCATGTCTGCAGCAGCTGCACATGTTCGCTCCTCGTCACGTCAACCTGTCCAGCTTGGTGCCCTGTCTCTGTGTATGAGAATCTAAGATTTATTCATCACTTCAAGTGCATTTTATGTTTTTTTGTAGCTTATATGTGCAACAGAGTGTCAGACTAATAAATATAATTTTACTGTGTAATTGGAACCCTGCAGGTGCACTTATGCAGCTCTCACCTGTTGCTGCGTCGTGCTGCCGTGGCCTGCCTGAGACAGCTCGCTCAGAGAGAGGCTGCAGAGGTCTGTGAGTATGCCATGAGCCTGGCGAAGAGGGGCGGAGACAACAACACAATAAGTGAGTACAAACCATGAAGCTAACAAGAGCATTGTGTGCGGTCTGAGTGAGACACTGGCGCTTTAATTGTGTCGACATTGTCTCTGGTTCAGAGCTGAACATCACGGAGACGGGTCTGGAGGGGGTTCTGTTCGGCATGCTGGATCGGGAGACAGACAGGAAGCTGTGTGCCGATATTCATGACACATTGGGCCACATGCTGTCATCTCTTGCTGTGGAAAAGCTTTCTCATTGGTTGAAACTCTGCAAGGATGTCCTGGCAGCAACTACAGGTGAGTTTACAAAAAAAACAAAATATCACACATTAACATTTTCTGTCTCTAAGGAAATAAAGGTATCACGCAGCAAAGGTTAAGATAAGTCTAAATAAAAGTCAGTCCTGTCTAGTAAAAAAACAAAACAACCTTTTTGACACGGTGGGACAAATCTGCTGTTCTGTGTCCATCGCCTCTTTCAGACGTAGGAGGAGCGGTCACATTCGAAGTGGAAAAGGACGAGGAGGACTCTGAGAAAAAAGACGAGATGGACGATGACACCATGTTTACAGGTCTGGGCGAAGACGACAAGTCCAAGCCCTCTGTGGCGCCGCGCTGGGTGACACGGGTGTTTGCTGCGGACTGCTTATGCCGCATCATCCTGCTGTGTGAGAACGCAGACAAAACGCATTTTAACCTGGCAGCTGCCCGCTCCGCACAAGCCAAGAACCCAAAAGGTACAACACAGCACAGCACGGCCAAACAGAGTTGCTCATAGTTCACTTAAGGATCTGTGACTGATTTACAGCACCCATGATGTCAAATCCAATCACAAGGAATGAGGAGTGAGGGCTGAGGTTATAAAAAATTATACACTTCAAATTTAATTTTTTTAAGCTATATACCAATATTAAAACAGTTGATTACTTGGAGCATGAGGAGATGCCTTCTAACGTAGACTGCAGCTGTTTGGTTGGCACAGACTGCTGCATTTGCTCAAAATTTAAATTTGAGTTTATTTTTTTTGGCCGAGTTTATGCATTTTCCTCAATCTCTGGGTAGCTCTACTCTCAGCCACTGAAGAAGCTCATTCATGTGCTTTTATGTAAAGATGGAACAAAGCTAGAGATGAGTAAGCAAAAGTGGGAGGGATATTTTTTTTTTCACTGTGACAGATAGAGGAGCCAGTATTTATATAAGCTCCTCTGAAATAAGGGGCCATTCTACAGACTCCACAGTAAGAGCATAGTGTAGTGATTCTGCAGCTCTGGAAGCAGCTATGCCAAATTTAGTGACTTGGATTGAGTGGATGGTCGGACCGCAATGCTGGTGTGTCCAACTAATCCCTTGAAAGGTGCACTTCAGCTAAAACTCATTTAAATCTCAGCCTCAGGTCAATATCCAGTTCCTTTTTAGTTGCTGCAAGTACACACTGAAGCTCTAAAAACTGATGTGCCGTGTGTGTGTGTGTGTGTGTGTGTGTAATTTTCAATTCATTTTTACAATAAGAAGGTTTATTAAACAGCTAACACAGAGACCTTGATTGAGGCAATAATTGTGCCTTCCTGCTGGCATACATCATCAAAGCATTACTAAAGCAAATATTAAACAATTAATGGCAAAATGTTTAAATGGATAGATGTTTCTCGTAGATTCTGTTCATTTTCTGACTGATCAGCATGGGACACATTCCTTACAATGAGTACAAATGCATGTGGGCATTCCTCTCACAATCCCTCTTGATTTCCATCCCATGTCTCTCTGTCCAGGGGATCTGTTGGTGCTCCATTTGTCTGACCTCATCCGCATGGCCTTCATGGCGGCCACAGACCACAGTAACCAGCTGAGGATGGCTGGCCTTCAGGCCCTGGAGGATATCATTAAAAAGTTTGCGTCTGTACCAGAGCCTGAGTTCCCAGGGCATGTAATCCTGGAGCAATACCAGGCCAATGTGAGTCGTGATCTCATGGAATTTAATTATTCTGCATAAGTTGAAAAATTAACAATGATACTGCAAATGTAAAACAAATCGTTGAAGTGAACGTTGTGCCGATCATGACCTCATTTAGGTTGGAGCTGCCCTCAGACCTGCATTTTCACCCGATACACCGTCTGACATAACAGCAAAAGCATGCCAGGTAAGACTCCCTGCTGTATTCAGGATCCTCTAGAAGTAATGTTATTGTTCATTCAAAGGGCTTGTAGCCCAGTTTGAGGTGTGCACCGCAAAAATGGAGAGATGCTATGCTCTAAGCACCTAGCAACCAGCTCTGGTTGTACTCCATCATTCATCCTACTGAACAGCCCTTGCATATATTAAAATATTTTGATGATGTTAGAGCCCTTTATAGTATTGCTACTGCAATAGCAGTTAATTACCACTGCATAGTGAGTCATCATCCCCTTAAAACCCAGCAGTGTCAGATTTTCTGGCTTAATGCTCTTTGACTTATTTGACTGATGTGAAGAATGAGTGACAGTGGAAAATAACAAACATGCCCATCAGCATTATTATTAAAAAAAAACTCCCTCTCTTTGACATTCCCCTCTATGTCTTTGGCTGAGTGTTTTTGTCTGCAGAGACTATTTCTTTTTTCTCTGAAGGCCAAAAGCTTGATCTCAGGCGTTCTCTCTTCATTGGTAGTAAAAGGTTGTAAAAGCAAATATACTTATCTAACAGGGCGTTAAATACATATCTTCAGAATTGCATGGTCACATGACATGACCAAGAGAGAAATGTGATTGAAGTTTTGAATAAGCAAACAGGCAGCCAGGTGTCTTGTTAAGGTCATTTGCATGTAATAGATTTAATTTAAATTATGTTATTCACGTTCAGTTTTTCAATGCAATTATTCAAGTTAAACAATACCCAGTTAAATCATGTAAATTCAAATTCACTTTTTAAATGTAATTATCCAAGTTGAGCAATTCAAATTCAAATAGATATTACTCAAATTCAGTTTGTAGTGACACATAAATATGCATCTTCACACATTTCTGAAAACCACCTTAAATCCCTGCCATGGGGTGCCTAACATTTATATAATAATTCTCCTCCTCAGAAGGAAATAATCTTCGTAAGTATCTGTTCCACTGTTACAGCCCTAACACTGTTTAATAATAACTGTTTTATTTTCAATGGCTTGTCAACCTTGAACAGAATTAACAAAAGACTGTCAGTGCTGTAAATGGTCAACTAATGTTGTGATTCATGACCACAGGTGTGTAGTACATGGATTGGTAGTGGCGTAGTCAGTGACCTCAATGACCTGCGGCGAGTCCACAACCTGCTTGTGTCATCGCTGGACAAGGTGCAGGCTGGGAAGGGTTCATCCAGTCAGCTGTACAGTGAGAGTGCGACCACGATGGAGAAACTGGCTGTACTCAAAGCGTGGGCTGAGGTGAGACTGAAGACGCTGTGACTCTGACCGCAGCACTGCCCCATTATTTGTTATGCTGCAAATGATAAGAATAAATCTGACTACACTTTGGACTTTCTTGCTCAGGTGTATGTGGTGGCGATGAAGATCAAGAAAGAGGCTGAGTCTAAACCTGCCAAGCCAGTCCGCAGCGGAGACGAGGATGAGGATGAAGATGAGGAGGATCTGGGCGCAGATGTGCTTCCACCCGACAGCCTCATCACCTTGGTGCAGCCAGAACTGCCCTCCCTCAGCCGCCTGTGGTTAGCCATGCTCCGAGACTACGCTCTGCTCACTCTGCCTGCTGAGTTCTCCAGTCAGCTGCCCCCTGATGGTATAACACAGATTCTTGCCCACTGAATGCTGAACATAATCAAGAAATGTTTGATTTTCTTCTGCTTTTACCTCTTCATTTCCATACATACGTTCATAACTTAATTTAGATCCACAGTGTTTGAGATTTAGCCTAATTCAAGCTCTACTTTTTGAGCTCTTTGTTCTACTTTTGGTCCTCTAAAAGCTGTGATTTTATTCTCCAGAGAGCTCTTGGTGTTATAAAAAAATAACCTAATTTACTTCACTGTTTTTGATAAAATGTCAACAAAATTCATCTGCTACAGTACTGACAGATAGCTGTTTAGATGGGATTAGACATTCCACACACATTGTTAGAGTTGTCTTGGGGAACTTTTGTCTTTTGTTTTCGAGTGGGTGAAATACAATAAACATCTCAAGTGGTCTAAAAATAAATATATTATGTTGGATACTCTGTGAGTCTAGTTTAATATAGTACATTTTTTCTTTTATCTGTTTTCAGGTGGAGCGTTTTATACGCCAGAGACTATAGACACAGCACGGCTCCATTACCGCAGCTCCTGGGCCCCCGTCCTGCACGCTGTGGCCCTGTGGCTGAACAGCACTGGGTTTGGAGTTGGTGAAGAGAAAGAAGAGGTTCCTTCAGCTCTCTCCAAGACTCCTGGTATCCCTCCAGGAGCCTCCTCTACCACTAAGACCTTTGAGGAGTCACTCAAAGACAGAATGCATCTAATGTTGGGTAAAGAGACAGACTGCCATCATCTGTAATTTTTGCTGATTTCTCTCATGTAGTATTGGTTTTGGGTTATATGGTACTTCAGAAGGAAGAAGTATTACTAAAAAGATGTAAGATTTATTTAAAAAGCAAGGTGGAACTGTTTTTCTGTTAACCTTAAAGTCACAGATCCACTATACATCTGACAGTAAAAGGGATGAATAGCATGAACACGCCCTGAGTGAGCATCTTTGTGTTATGTCTCTCAGGTGTCAGTATAGAGTTCCTTTGTTTCCCCCGGCCCGAGGAACCCATTGAACATGTGATGTCGTGCCTGCAGGCCTTGTACACCCTACTAGACTCTCCATGTGCTAAGACCAACATTGCAGAGGACCAGGTAAAGGCAGAAATGACAGATGAAATGATGGTATATGTAATGAAACCATGTGGCATAATTTGTGTCTGCAATATAGGAAACAACATTTGCTCATTTGAAACTTTGTTGCTGTTTCTTAAAAACACTGTTTCAGTTGGGAAATTTCAAATTCAACTAACTGAGAGAGTTTCTATTGTGTGGTGTTTACAGTTGAATGCAAATATGTTCTTCCTCAACAAACTAACTGGTTACAAACAGTGGAGCATGTTTATTTTAAGACTGCAGTGGCTGCTTCATGGATCTAGTTCAAGTGAAATATTTACAAGTGATTGAGGACCACCTTAGTGTGAATTTCTGGTGAATACGACGTGGTCACGTGATGTTTACTGACTTTACGAGGTGGCAAAGCTCACTCGAGTGCTCCCTTAAACAAGTGGATCACAATACACAGTGAGTAATGGGACACTAGCATTTTCAGGAGCCTTTGAAATGGCTGTCCCTTTGTGACGTATTCAGTCTAGAAATGTGGACTTCAGAGGATCCAGCCCTTAAATTGCCACGCTGTCAGTACAGTCTCATGTCACAGACTGGAACCACAAACTGACCCTGTGTGCATGTGTGTGTGTGTTTGTGTGTCTGTGTGTGTGTGTATGTGGGAGGGATGGAGGGAGGGAGGTGATTCTTCCTTGTGGTGTGCTTGCTTGCTTTTGGCTTTAGCCTATCTTATATATCAACATGTTACAGTTTTGCATACATAATCCATATTGTTGTCACCAGCTTTTATTTTCTTTGAATAGCAAAAAATGTTGCCCTTTTATTGCTGTTGACATACCCTATGAACATTACTTTGAAGCCATTTTTATTGGAATTGATTAATTTCTGGAGTGCAATCTGCTCTAATTCAAACAGAAATCTAAATATCTAAACCGCAACAACTACTGTACCTCAAGATCATACTGCCTGACACCTCTTTGTATGGGCTTCCCCACTGCTCATATAAAACAGTTGCTTGTGGACCTGTTGGCAGTAGGCCAGAATAGATGAGTATGGAGTACAGTACATTAGACCACATAAACTTGTTAGATCTTCACTCTGAAAATGCATCTCTCTGAATTTGAATGCAGGATATTTGGTGTCTCACAGTGGCTTCGCTGTTATTGTTATTTCTATTGTAGCTGTTGGGAGTGGAGCTCCTGAACGTACTCCACAGGCTGCTGTTGACCCGGGACCCTCCTGCTGTTCAGCTCCAGGTTACTGCTGTAGTACAGGAGACCATCAGGGCTGCTCAGGACCATCTTCAGCGACAGAAGACCAGCAAAGGTTAGGAACTGACACCTTTTACACTCTGTTACAACTGTTATACTCTAAAAACACAGACTCACCATGCTGTTTCCTGAAGGGTGACTGAGCAAGTTTTATATACACAGTAAAGTGGTTGCAGTGATGTGGCTGTTTGAGTGATCTAGGTCACTGTGCTATTTTTCTCAGGCAAAGAGGAGGACAGCGAGAAAGACTCTCAGCCCAGCCTAGGGGAAGGAGGAGACACGGGGGAGCTCGTCCCTGGCAAGTCTCTGGTCTTTGCAGCCATGGAGCTGCTCGTGTTCATCCTGGTTCGCCACTTACCACAGCTTAATACACGTGTGAAGGAGTCACCCAGCCATGTGCCACTCAGGCCTCAGCGACTGCCTGAAGAGAGCGCGCGCCTGGTGGCAAACACAGTTTCCATCCTGGCAGAACTGCCTTCGCTCTGCTCCCCTGCTGGTGAGGCCGGAGGCACACACACACACACAAACGCAGTGTCTTTTCATCTTTTCTGTAGAAAATCTCTGCCCCGGCTTGGATCATTTTTAGAACAATTCTGAACAAGTCTGTCTGTTCTGCACTGCTTAGATTTGTGTATGCTAATGAGAAATCAGAGTCATAAACTCACTGACAAATCTGGCTCTGCTGTGGTTTCTTTGTGCCTTTCAGTTGGCATCGTAAACTGCTGTATGCTTTTATGTGAGATTAAGAGTATGAATATTATTAGCAATGCAATCAAATCTTTCCTCATTTTCTGTATTTTCTTTTTTTCTTTTACAGGAAGCATGACCATCCTACCTACTGTTCTCTTCCTAATCACTGGGGTGCTGAGGGAAACTGCAGTTAAAACAGCTGACAACTCGGTGCCTGTCCCTGTGTCCGCTGCCCTGCAGGGCATCAAGACCATCATCACCTCCCCACTGGCTCGGGTGGAGAGCCTGCAGACACAGTGGACCGGCCTTGTGAGGAGCAGTCTGGCCTCTGTGCTCGAGTACTCCCAGCCAGGTACACAATAACATATTAGACCATGACTACTGAGTTTTCTATGAAGAGGTCAACCAATAAGTATGACATCGCCATTCATTTGTTGTGCTTGTTTGTGCTTTTCTTTAGATGAGTCCAGGCCTGACATGGATGAAGTCAGTATGTTGACATCAATTACACTCTTCTTGCTGTCTGCCAGTAGTGAACTTGTAGGAGTGACTGTCCTGCAGAAGGGCTGCATGGACCGCTTCAGAAACGCCCTTAACTCTAGTGATCCCAGGGTAAGTGCCTGAACAGAAACAGCTGACGCACAGCTGGACAAATTTTAATAACCTAAAAAAGGTGTATTAGACACATTTCAGATTTAAGTGAATGATTTCACTCTTTTTGCTACAGGTTCAGACCCGGTGTTACCAGCTGTTATTGTCAGTGTTTCAGCACTCCAGCCGTGCCCTGTCTACCCCCTACATTCACGCCCTGGCTCCACTAATGGTGGAGAAGTTGAAGGCAGTGGAGCGCAGTCGGCCAGGGACTGCTGCTGAGCTGCAGGCTGTTCAGGAGGGCATCAGGGTCCTGGAAAATCTGGTCGGCATGGGTGAAGAGCAGAACCGTGAGTATCCCCTTTGCTTAATGGACCACTAAAGTACTGAGTTTTTCCATTAAAGTGTCTAGCTCCATTAAAGTAGATCTATTAAAGTATTTAGCTCAGTGCTTTTGGATGTGTGCTGTCAAAGATCAGCACAAGAGAGCATTGAATGTTCAATTTAGGATCCCTGCACTTGTTTACTGTCGATTTTAGTGATTTCAACATAATTCTATATGTATTCTAATTCATAGATTTTGTATTTTTTCCCTCGTATCTTCTTCCCACTTCTTCGTGTTTTTATGTCCTCTGCAAAGCAAACTACATTGCAGAGTTGCACAAATGCACTATGAGAAAGTTTGATTTGATAAAGTGAATTTAAACTGTATTTGTTATTTGGTATTGGCATCGTTTGGTATAAAACGATGATGATGCAGCTTGTGTTAGATATCACATATTGGACTGATGATTAGGATCTAATGAGTTTGTTTTCAGTGTTTTTCTTACCACTGTGGTGGAATTGATCTGCTGGAGCTTTTTGGTAACCACTGCATCATTCTCAGTGGTGCCTTGTATATCTGGTTTGGATTTGTTGCTTGAAACTCTCCCAGCACTTTTAAGATTTGCTGAACTGCTCTAATTACTTTTTTTTGTAATTTTCTTCCAATGCCTTATTGTTCAACAGGGGTGCAGTTGCTGGCTCTTCTTGTTCCAACTCTCATTTCCTACCTTCTGGATGAAAATGCCATCTTGTCCGCACCCCAAGTCTCCAAAGGCCTGCATGATTTTGCCCTTCAGAACTTAATGCGTATTGGCCCCCTCTATCCAGCTGCCTTCAAGATAGTAATTGGTGCAGCACCTGAGCTTAAAACCCGCCTGGAATCCGCTATACGGGCCAACCAGGCCAGCAGCAAAGCCAAAGCTGCAGCCAGGCAAGCTCAGCCGACTGTGCAAGCTGCACCAACCATCAAACTCAAGACAAGCTTTTTCTGAACACTCCAGAAATGTACTGCACTCTCTCACAGCCTAACATAATGTTGTATTTTTCAGTTTGGTTTGTTGCCTGTCAAAGAGTAACATGTCATGTCTGTATCAACAGTTTCTTCAATGTATTTATTTATTCTATATCTCATCTTTGTTTTTGACGGATGAGAACTCAAGAATGAAGTCAAGAAGGCAATTATGTAAATAGCATTAAAAAGCCTTTGAATGTTCACTTTGAAAGAGTCTCACTTTAAAATATTTAGTTAAATATGTGTGAATGTATCATTTTCAGACTTGTTGCACATTTGTAAAGGGACACAAGTTACTTTATTTCCTGTAGTTTCTTTTCTCCATTTTGCCATCATCTCTCACTATCCAAAAGTTGATGTTTACTGTGCCACTTTTGCATTTGCATCACCATGACCATGGCATTTTCCCCTCTTTAGGTTACAATCATGAGTGTCTGATTTATAGTTGATTTAGTACATGATCTTAGGGTCTGCTGATTGTTTCTTTTTCTTTTATTTGAAAATATAATTTGCTCTTAAATTATGTAACAAACATTCCTACGACATGTTCTAAAACTAATTAAATTTTGATTATTATTTTCAGCCCATAATTATATTTTATTATAACCTTGAAAATTAATTGCATTTAGCTTTTAAATTGTTTGTAGCAGAAATATGAATTATCTTAAAGACTGTATTGTCTGCTGTTAAACTTGGGAATACTGCATTATTTAATGTAGGTGCTGCATATCATACAAATTTTGTTTTGCCTATATTTTAATTTTGATCCACCTGTCTTTGTGCAATTGATACATGCGAGCATCAGCTGCCATACTAAATGGGCAGAGCTGTTATGGGGGTATTGGTAGATTTGAATAAAGTTGCTTTGACTTGACTGTGCTGTTTTCTGTATTGGGTTACACATTTTTAGATGATGGTTAACCCAGTTTGGAGATTAAATACTGAGTGGGTGTACTGTGTTGCATTGACGATGGGAGTTTGGACTTCCAGGGAAGTCAGGGTAAGCAAATCAAGCGTCCCAAGCCAACATTTACTAATAACATTTGTATACCCATCATGTCATGCACAAAAAAATAACACACAATACAGAGGTGCTGATAAACAAATATTCTGGTTAAGTTTTAAAGAAATTAAAAATGTATAACAGTACAACAGAAATAAGACATGACAGTAATTAGAAAAGAGCAATTAATTTGACTTTAAGGGGTTTCATCAAATATGTGTCTGTCATTTTCTCAAACTCAAGAGAGGTACACATTGAGTTAAATTAAATAAAAGGGGAAAGGCAGTTGTGAACCTCCTGTTTATGAATAAAGAATTTTCCTAATAAAATTTAAAAAAAGTTTATAGACATGCAGTGGGCGTGGTCGGGGCTGGTGACGTCATCCGATGACAGCTAGCTGTCAGAAAGTGAGTTCAGACCGAGCCGAGCAGACGGATCGCCGTCGACAGCCTTTTGCTTTTTCCGTTTGTATCTAGCACCGAGAGTCAACGAGACAACGGGCAAAGCTTTCCACCGAGCCCGGCCATGGACGAACAGGCGGGGCCCGGCGTGTTCTTTAACAACAATAACAACTCGGTTTTACCGGGAGCTGGGAAAGGACCGCTGCCCGATGGCGACGCTGGGGAGGCGGCCCGGGCTCAGTACAGTATCCCGGGGATCTTGCACTTCCTGCAGCACGAATGGGCCCGTTTCGAAGTAGAGAGGGCACAATGGGAGGTGGAGCGGGCAGAATTACAGGTGAAAAACCACCACACGACCACATATTAGTGGCAGAACCGCGGCACAGCTCTGCTCCTTTATTGCAACTCGCTTGAAGTGTATGTGTTTGATTGTTCTCGTTACCATGCTAGCTTGTTAGCTTTAGCTCAGGAGCTAAAGGCGCTGCACGGCGGCTTTTTGCAACCTTTTTACCTCGACTGAAACCACCAAACTTGCCTGCTACCTTTCTGAGAAGGCTTGATAGCACGCTAATGTGTTACATAGTAGGCTTAATTAAACGACTTACTGACAGCTATATTTACTAACTAAATAACGCTAGCCACATTGTACATGTAACATTTAGCTTCCATTTCCATTAAAAAAAACAGAATAAGGTGGAGGAAAGGTAGCGTCGTTATTATAAATATAAATGTAAATGCTGGTATCTCTATATAGCTGTCTCTCATGATGGACAGCAAACACTACCTAAAAGACTGTAGACTCAGTATGTCTTGTTTATGAGCCCTATGATAATATCCTAGCTGCCATGTCACTGCCACTCCTGATGGAAAAAAATCAAAAATGCAGTCTTTTCTAAAGGTCAGAGTGCTTTAATGGGTCTTTTTCAACTGTTTTGAAAGTTTACTGACTCAGACCTAATCGGCAAGCAATTTAAAACATTCAGCTGCTGATAAATTTTAAGTAGGCAAAAGGTTTTCCTGCTGTGAAAGAGGATTTTCCATAGAGGAGACCAGCTGAACTAGATGTGAAAGACCCAGGTTCACTCTGTAAACCTTGTTTTATTGGGGTTTCCTGAATCCAGAATGTTAACCCCCCCCCCCCCCCCCCCCCCCCCTTTGTGTCAAGGTTTTTTTTCTGCACAACTCTTTATTCTTTGGCCATGTTTGATTTCACTTTATGGGAGCTCAAATATATTTTCAGTTTAAAGTGCCAATCCCTGTTGGCTATTTTCTTTTTTCCAGGTGATTCAAGTAATGATTAACAGTTATGGCCATATAACTGGTATGTGTGTGTGTGTGTGTGTGTGGCTTTAGCTGGGTAGAAATATCTGCAGCAGTCTACATGATGGACTCTTTTAATAACACACAGCGAAAATTACTTTAGAAACCATATGCTTGGTTAGGATTTGAGTTGGCATTGTCATAGCTCATTACTATTTAGCTTGAGCTTAATGTTTAGTTGAAATCATTTGGGGTTTTGTGTGTGTGTGTGGGGGGGGGTGGGAGGGGGGGTGGCCTTTACACAAGAACCCAACACTAACTTTTAACGGCAAGCAGCTCCATCCATGCAGTGACCTCAGCTAACAAAGAGATGAGAGGGAGACACTGCATTGTTTCTACACTGGTGACGTACAGGACGGACATTGTAGTAGGGTTTTGACTCATCAGTTCATGCAGCTCTCTCTGTCTGGCCCATGTATTAAGCTTCCTGTCTGCTGTCATGAAGCAAGCTTATCAGCGAAGCAGCAGCAACTGCGGCAAAGCGCAGTGAGGTTGCTAAATGGCTTATTGGGTGGTTTGTTTGTGGCGGCAAAACAGTGCGCGCTCAATTTGAGTTGTTGTTTTGGTTATTTCTCAAAACGTAAGCCAGCTGATATTTGGACGTCGTTTTCAAAGTTCTGTTTCAGTCATAGGAATGATTCCAGTTACTGTGGAGCAGCATCTGATGGTAATCTTTCAAGAATTGATGCTACTTTGTAAGCTGTGAACATTAACCGTTTATTTTGATATCTTCCTGTTTTTAGTCCTTTTAGTATTGGAGCAATAATGAGCACTGAAAAGCTTAAATAATCCACATCGGACTGTAACCTTGTAATGTCCTCAAGGGATGTCTACTTATTTAGCAAATAGAGATGAGACTATGTCAGATTTTAGTGTCACGATTATTGTGAGATGAAAAATCACGATTATACAATTCTCACGATTATTTACACAATGGAATGAAACACTGCTCATTTTTAATTAAATGTTTTATTCACACTCTTTCTTTTGGTCCTGCAAATAAAAGACTCTAAGCCTACTTTATAGTAAATACTTTAAAATTAAATAAATACAGTTGGCTATTTGAATAGTAGGCACATTTTGAATTCACTGTAACTGTAGCTATATAGGTGTGTGTGTGTGTGTGTGTGTGTGTGTGTGTATAATCTTAATATAGCTAAATAATTATTAGACTTATATGAACCATTATGCCTACAGTTTAAAAAAGAACTGGACAGCCTATCATTGATGATGATATACTCTATGTTGAACTGTTCAATTAATATTTATTTATATAATTACATTTGGAGAGAGCCCCTCCTCCTTGGTGCGTTTGTTTGGTGGATATAATTGAGTATCACTCCAGGTAGGCTGAATACATGTGACACGCTGAACACACAGTTTGACTACACGCTACACACGCACAGGATGTTACTAGCGTTGCGACTCACAAGAGATTTTTTTGCTACTCAAACGTCGCAAGATACCGTAATTGATCAAATTCTTGCAGTTAATTTACCGTGACATTTTTAGTCGCGGTTAATCGTAAAACCGGTTAATCGTGACATCCCTAATTGCAAATGTATACAGTACTTTAACCTAGAGGACGGTATTGATGGAGTAGCTTCCATCGAAGAGGCCACAGTGAGGAAGGAAAGTTAGGAAGTGGTTTAAATGAACGTAAATAGACATGTATGAATAATGAAAAGTTCCAGTGGAGCTAAGAGCCTTTATGGAGGACACCATGCAGCATCTGCAGCGCGTTCTCTTTTTCATCCTCTCTGCAACATACAGTTCATAGTCTTCATCATCTTCACGGGCCACACACTCTTGTTTCAATCACATATTAAAGCTGGCGTTTTGTCTTGCATTTTTTAAGGAAGGTTACAGACATGGTTTCAGATAAAAGCCCATTAAGAATGTGCTTAAAGTGATTTCACAACCCAGTGAATACCAGGATTATTTTTTTCTTGTTGGTTGTATAGACATTGAATGGAAGACAGTTGGGGCTGTGTCTTAATGTTGCTGTTTTTGGGAGGAAGGCAAACCCCAGGGCTTGTAGGAATGTCGTCCAGCAAGCCTGTTAGGTCATGCTCAGAGCCACTTCTCTCTGGTGGAGCAGCACAGAAACCGTACTGTACATGCTCGTGTACTTGAGCTGCTGTGTCGATTATGTGTAATGCATAGGCTGCTGTCATTCATGATTAGCCTCCAGCTGAGTGCTCAATGATAATCAATTGATTGACCTGAATCAATCTGAATTGTTTTCTTTTGCTGGTGAAAGGACATAGCTCTAGTTAGTCTGTGGTATGTTATCTTGGTACTAGGTGATTAGCACAGCAACTAATGATTGTTTTCCTTATCTGTTTATCTATTTAATATGTTTTAGATTGATCTATTGTTTAAATAAATTATTGTAGGGCAGCTCTAGGTTATCCACTAATCACCAGGTTGACAGTTCGATATACAGGGCATAAAATTAGCACCAGCCAGCAGCCAAATGCTAGTAAAATATGCAATCCGCAGCCAAAAAACCTGTGTATGGACTGACTGGTAAAACCTGAACATTCACTAGCCATTTGGCCAGTGGACAAAAAAGTTCATTTTGCACGGCTGAGAAGTATCCTTGGAAAAGATGCTGAACCCCTAATTGCTCCTGATGGTTAGGCAAGCAGCTTGTGTGGCAGCTCACATCGATTTGTGAATATGCATGTGAATAGTTGAATGAGAGGCACTCAGTGAAGTGCTTTTGATTTTAAAAAAAGCCTGACGTAAATCCAGTAGCAAATGTTTGGCATTTTCGCTCGGTGAATGGCTTAAACATTCATTTTAGATATAAAAATGGTTGTTGATTTATTTTCCTGTCAGGTGCCTGAACAATTAATACACTAATTGTTTCAGCACTCAGAGGAACTGAAACAGGTGGTTAGTTGTATTGGTTTCAATTTAAATAAGTGGAACACAAGTTAAGTGTATTTGTTTTTGATAAGGAGTGCATACATAGCATGCTGGTGTTGACTTTAAAGCATTGTTTTGGAGGACTAGGGCATATTTTAACATCATTGTGTAGCAGTGATTAATGGGATTGCATCATGTTGATACTTTAATTAAAATGATTCTGCAAGTTATAATTAAACCAAACCTCTCTATACTCTCCCCATACTGAAATGTATATCAGTCAGAAAGAATATTCTTATTAATGTTGTGATATTGATTTAAATGATATCACACAGCCGCACTGATCCTCTCCAGGCCTCATGGCTCAGGTTTAGTCCAGTTACACCCTGTATGGGCCAGCACCGCTCCATCAGCCCTCCAGTTATGGGGAAATCCCTGCTCCACGGGGTATCTCCTTGCCAGAAGTATCTGTCAGCAGCCATAATTTGACACCAGGAGAAGGTTGAAGGTGACACAGGGTGTAAGGTGGCTCCGTTTAGCTGCACACTGAAACGTAGGCCAGCTCCACTGGATAGAAACCCTCTTATTTCTGAAGGAAAGCCTTTTTTAACATGAGCAACACTGTTATTACTGGGCTCGTGTTGTTCAACCCATTCTCTGCATGTCAGAAAGGACTGCAGCAAACTGTGGAGCAGCCTAGAATTAGCCCGCCTCAGTTAGATGACTTATAACTGTGATCTCATGTTTACTTTTTTACTAATAGCAAAGCCCGGGTGCATTTAGCTCACTGGTGAGGGAATAAGGAGGACTGGGCCACGCTCAAAACACACACATGCACATACCGTGGCATTCAGAAATTCAGAAATGGGTGTCACCGTCATTCCTAAGTCGATACTCGTCCACCCCCAAGCTGTAGTTATTTTTGCTCGCCTTCTCGGTGTGCCTCGAGAGTGGGAAAGCACAAAAAAAAAAAAAAAAAGCAAGAGTACACATTTCCTCACAAAGAATATAAGCAATGTTTTGTCAACAAGGTAGCCCTCAGATATTGACACAGAAATTTTAGGAGTTGCGAATGTAGAGAGCTACACAAGTTCAGATAGAAACTAAAGCTTCACAACTGCTCACATTCTTTCTCACGTAACCGGGGGTGTAGACCACAAAGAGCCAGCCCCGTCCCCGTCTTAAGCCTTAGCTTTGACACACTGCGGTAATATTCAACTGAAACACCACAAAGACAGTCATAGCAGTACTAATCAAATATTCACTGTGCACGGGGTAACAGCGAGTAGTTTAAAAGGGTTTCGTGTTTTTACTGTGAGAGCGCCCGAATGCAGCCGTGTTTATTAACTTAAAGCCTGCTCCTCTGAGCTTTGCTGAACTGTCCCCCGTCGGATTCACGCAGCACACGGAGGCTTTCTCCTGGCTGTCGAGCCGATTTGTCGGCATGTTAATTCCCCCTTCTTCCTCCCTCCATTCACACTTACAGCCTTCATCTTTCTACGTGGGTGTGCGGGACAGCTGCCCGATTGTGCCGCAAAAGTTGCCTTCCTCTCCCAGTTTACAGTAGTAATGTGAGGTCGCCAGTCTGTCACAGTAGTAAAATTTGTGTACTTGCCAGGTTCAAACTGTTGCTGTCCTAATTTGATGTGGTGATGTGGTGCGGTGTGGTGTGATGTAATCTGGTTTGTTTAGTTTCCCCCCTTTTTTTATGGTGCTTTCATTACAGGGAAACTTGGGGATTTTTCACCCTAGAATTTATTTTCCCATCATTGTGTGTCTAAGTGACTAATGGGGCAATCATTTTTGAAATTGGTCCAGTATTGAAAGTATTGAGCTGAAATGTAATTGCTTGAAGCAATAGAGCTGGGTCAATGTATGTCCACTAACAGTGCTTGTTTTTGCCATTGACAGGCTCACATTGTTATTATAAAGTTATTGGTTACTGTTAGGTTTTTGACATTGCAGAAAGGACCTTACAGAGAAATAAAATGTTTTTCTTGACATTTCGCTTGATTTTTGTTCTGAAATCTTGCGTGAGTAGAGTTGTTGCAGGAAGACAACAGTGGAAACGTGAGCGAGAGCTGGAGAGAGGAGAACCAGGAAGAGTTTGTTGTGTGGTAACGTAGTTTATCATGATCTGAAAGATAGAGGAAGTCATGGCTGAGTGTTTAGCTAATTATTTAACTGTCTTCCTGCAACAACGCAACTCTCGCAAGATTTCAGAAGCAGACATCTCTTTGAGCAAGATTTGGTTAGACATGACAACAAACAGGCTGGAAGCGAAAGGTAAAGAAAAAAGTTTATTTCTCTGTATGACCCTTTCCATAATGTTATCAGATACTCATAGTAACAGTCTTAGCCTGTCAGTGGCAAAAACAAACACTTTAAGGGAGCACTGTCGCCCCATCGAATTACATTGAAGTCCCTTTTCACAGCTGCTGGCTGAAGCGTTCCGTTTCAATACTGGACGAGTTTCAAAACTTGTGTCCTCATTATGCACTCTGAGAAAAAATGATGGGAAAATAGGGTCCATGTTAAAAAAATACCAAAGTTTGCCTTTCCAGTAAATGGTAAGGGCAGTTGTTTTTAGTGTGTAAACATTGTAGTTTTTGTAGTTTTGTTAGTGTTTTATTTGTTCTGTTTCTTTATTTTTTACTTTGGCATGTTTAAATGGTTAAACTGTAAAAACAGAAACAGCTGATTATGTTTGTTTTCGTTGTTTATTTTTTTCCACATTTGGAAAAACACTACTTCAGACTCACAGTGCAGAATTGGCCCACTTACACCATTCTTTGAAAAAAATGAGAAGGAACTTTCTTGTCTAGTGTTATCATTATCAACAGCAAAGCCCCGGGTCTCGTAATGCTAAAGAATAATCACTCTTGCTCCTCTGTGGACTCATGCGTGTCATGAAGTGAAAATGCTCTTGAAGAGGCCTGAAAGAAGTAATTTAGTCACCCAAAGGTAAAAAGTGAAGTCCTGTCTGACATCCCTGACATGCCTGAGAGCTATTAAAAATGGAGATGGTACTGAGCTTTTTTTCTATCTCTCGGTGCCACACACACACACTGAAGAGGCCAAAGGGCACCAGCTGCCTCCTTGCTGCCACTCCTGGGGGTTGACCGCCTTTTATTGGAAGAAAATCAGTCTCTGTCTGCTGTGCCTGTCCTATTTCACTCATCTCATATTCTGAAATGGAGCACTTGACTAGCTCTGCTGGAGATGCTTATCCACATCAGTGTAAGCTGTTCTTGTGATAAACTACACAAATACACAGAGTTGCGGATGCTGCCTTTTTATTGAATATAAATGTAGTCAGACCTATGAATTTTTTAATTTTTATCCATTTTAAATCTTCTTAGCTCCCCTGAAATTAAATCGCTAGACTGCCAAGTTACTAAAAGCTCAAGTATTTACTTATATATCTACAGGAGACATTTATACCTATTACTAAATGTTGCTTTCAATATGGCTCTGCAAAGACCACACCTTACAGTCACACAACCTATTTGTCAGGGAAATGCTGATGTTGAAAAATTTAGCTCTTGGCTTGTATGCTGGAGTGTGTGTGCACGCCACAAGCCTTATGTAATATTAATGCAGCAACATGGGATGCAGCACCCTAGTCCCAAAGAAGCCCATCATACCGCCTTTGTTTGTGCCCCTCGGTATCACTGCAGTGTCAACTTGACACGAGCAGCATGACGGCAAAGTGCAAAGTGGAAAGTCACAAGATGAAAACGGCAAATCTGTGTCTCTGTAAAGGTTTAGAAAAACAGAGACGTATTTTTGTCAGGCATTTTTAGCGTTATAAGGAGTTTACGTCTGTTTTATGTCTACGAGGTAAAAGATGCAGCTCTGCTCGCTCTCGATAACAGAACAGAAATCTTTATTAAATCACAGTTTGAGCAGCTCACCCTTAATCCACGCTCACAGACAGCAGAGCGGATCGATGTTCAGTGTCTGCATTTAAAGGGGTGAGCTCCAGCCCTGATCCTCACTATTTCACATCATCGCTGTCATGGATCAGAAGCAGCAAAAATGGAGCAGTTGATTAAAACACAGCAGTTAGTTTGATACCCACACCCGACAGTCCGTCAGATGATGTGTAATATATGTAGATATGATCGGTATCTGTGGCTCTTTCCAGGTTTTCTCAGAGACCTTTTTTTTTTTTTGCTAACACTTGAATTGCCGTCTTTATTTTGTGCTAAGAAGGAGGTGAAGGGACAGTGGGGGAAACTGAGTTAATAATTATTGAAATTCCTTCAGGAGAGTTTAAAGATAATCCACCTCAGCTCAGCCTGACTATGAGTCACTGACAATGTTAACCATGAGATGATTGCTATCCATTTAATGTCTCTGGATATATTTGATCAAAATCAGTCTGCTCTATGGAAATACTAAATTTCATGTTTTTGTTTTCAGGTATTTAATATGTTGGATTACCTGAAAACTGATTCTTGAGTGGTTACTTTTATCAAAACTAGTCTATCAATGAATATGCTATGATACACAGTTTATCCATATTGTGATTTAAAAAATTCCGTACACTAGTATGAGTATGAGTATTTTATTTGTGTTGCCCAAACCTACAAACTCTGCTCTCTATAAACCCTGCAAGCTAAAGGAAATTTAACAGAAGCAGCATCTCTTCTACTGCTTCACTGTCTGAATGTGGAATATTTAGTATGTTTAAGTATGTTTGGAAGCTTATTTCAAATACCTTTTTAAAAGATCCTATTGTATTTTATGGGATGTATCAGAGAGACAAATGTATAAACACCAAAGCAAACTGGATATAAACCTTCTAAACAATAAACTCTGTTGTCGTCATAGGGATGGACAAACTACCATGTTTACATCTGGATTTTCACTTGCATGTAGCATTAATTTTCTGATTACAGCTTAAAGCCTGTAATTATAATCTTTAAGGTACACGACCAGCGTTTACACCTGATTGCTGAATTCAGTTTATACGTACCTGCATTACTACTGTTTTGACTGTAAAGCAGTTCTATTAGTCTGCGTTGATGTTTTCTATTAACAAAGAGAAAGTACATGCTGTACTACTTTACAGTACTTCACACAGACTAGCACCTCTGTCTGTCTTGTGTTGTTTTGCTGCTTTCTTTTTGTCTGTTGCCACTAGTGTAATGGCATGCATGGAATGTACTTGGCTAGTTATCAGGTCGGCCATCACGGTGCTCATTGGTTTGCGGTAACTGTGAGAGTAAAGACCCGGTGTTCATTGAAAGGAAGGTTGTTTGCATTGTAAATGTGGGATTTACACCAGGCCCCCATTTCCTTTTTCATTCCAGACTGAAGGGCCAGTGTGTGTGTGTGTGTGTGTGACTGTTGTTTTCGTGTGTGTGTGTGTGTGTGTGTGTGTGTGTGTAGGCCCCGAGGTTAAATGAGTATCTGCTGGATTTCTTTTACAAATGGAGTGAGCTCAGTCTTGCCGCTGTGTACATTAAATGGCCTCATTGTGTTGTAGATGTCTTTGTCGATGACGCAAAAACAAGTCTGGAAGAAAAGATGCTTGGAACTCAGACTTATCACTGAGATCTTTTTTAAGATATAAATAGTGTGGATATAGTTGATCACATCTACTGTCATACTCATGCTTAAGCTGAAAATGATGTTGAAAAAGTGGAGTGTGTAATCCACTACTATCCATGTGTTTTAAATAATGATGATCCACACTATAACAGAGACACACGACTATAAAAATGAAGGCGTAAAACTGCTCTGCTGCCTAATACATTTGCTTGTTGTCAGTTCATCTCACGTCAAGCTTAATAGAAAAATGGCAGAAAATGTGCATCTCTTTTTAGCAATTGTCTCTATTGAAGAGCTAAGCTATAGCTTTTCGGTACATGTTTGTTTATGTAGTTTAATGAGGCTGTAATTAAGCAGGACTGGAAGCTTCTGCCCGCTCCATTTTTCCTTGTTTGATTCATTTAACGAAGAGAAAGAAAACTGAGTTCCAAACTTTGATTGACTGCATGTCAAAGCAGCAGATATTGAGACTGATTCTCTTACCTCGGCTTACCAGAGTTTAGCGTGCGGCTGGTTATTTTCCTCCCCTAGCCATTAGCCTATCTCTGCTGCCTCCTTTTCCTGTCTCTGAAAAGCCCTGCGCTCTAGATGGATGCCCCATTCTGCATGTCTCTCTCACAGACAGACTAAGGAGCCCTTATCCAGCACAGCCCAATAATGCAGTCAGTGTGAGGCCTGGAATTAAATGCTTCCTGTGTCTCTTTATGGCCGGAGTTGACTCATTGCATTCCTCCCAAGGTTAATGTTTGATGGAGGAGAGATGGCGAGCCAGAGATTCACAGAGCCGCACTCTTCTCTATCTCTGGCACCGCAGAACGACACAGGTCCGTGGGCCAGCGTTTCATTTCATGAGGATAAGGAAGCGAACCGTCGGCCCCGCTATCTCCATCAGCGCAGATGTACAGTTTCATCTACAGTGAAAAATGTGCACTTTCTTTGTTTTGTTTGTCGTCTTACACTTTGTTGTTGCTTTTTTGGTCATTCTTGAGGAACGACTTGGAACGTGTTGCTCTGATTTCCCCTGTTGAAGAAATCTTGCTGTTTTTTTGGTTCCCTTTGTTGGAAATTCAGTTGTTTTTCTGCTTAAATCATTGAACAATTGAACCAGAGAGATCAAGAGTCAATTAATAGAAAATAGCTGTACAATTAGCATAATGAGGTATTTGTAGGGTTGGTTAACCTGTTGCATGTGATACAGTTTGAGCACCCACAGGCAGTGGTCCTGACATTTCCTGATATTTGGATCAGAGCCACTTTAGCCAGAGTAAGTTATTTTGGGAGCCACTCAGTCTGGCTTTATTCAAAACACTGATAATTTTCCATATGCAATATTTTCCTAAAGCCTTATTTGTGCCCCTTTTTAAACTACTATGAGCCTCCTCTCCTATCCTCCAAAATAGCCCAAATCCATCCGAGTTTTATTCCACATGTGCAAGTTGCTATCTGCAGCGCATCTGTAATCCACCTCGTTGTGGAAATCAATATTTATGATCCGCTAAAAAAAATGAACGGCTTACTCACTGTTCCGTGAGTTTTGTGGCTTCGCTGACAT